>NW_022989974.1:2978885-3584066 GCF_902827175.1 Gymnodraco acuticeps
AGATCATGACCAAGTGATTAAGCAAAATAGAGAAATGACTCCTTATGACTGTGATCCAGTCCTTAATGTGTCAGGTTTGACCAGCTGGTGTAGCGCATCATTTGCCTGAACATGTCTAAACTTTGTAATTATCTTTAGCTCTCTCAACTACAGTAAATGTGTTCTCGGGAAATACACCTTTCCCATCATCCCTTTGGGCTGCGATTGGCTGATGGGCTAAGAAGCTGAGGTGTTGCAGCAAATAGCACGAGCCGTGGGCTGGTCCATTCTGCAGCTCGAGGGAGGTTAATGAGTGAAGCCGCTGGGCTATCAGCCAAACATGAGCAGCAATGCTAAGGCTTCCACAATGAGCCTGACTGTATTACCACTGAGCTCTGTCTAATTATACACTCCCAGAGAGAGAGAGAGAGAGAGAGAGAGAGAGAGAGAGAGAGAGAGAATATTAGGCAGGGGAAAGAAAAAAGTTATCAAGTGTCACTGTGTGTCAGAGAGTCTTACTCAGAGGGATGAGTGTAGATTGAAGTTGTAAGGGTGAGATAGAAGGTGTGTGTCACTTAGAGCAAGAGAGGAGGAAGGAGGGAGTTGGAGAGATCAAGCGAGCTGGGGAGAGAGAAAGAGAGCGCACTCGCAGGGAGATAGAGGGAGAGAGAGTAAAGAGGCGTTTAGAGAGTGAGAAGGAGGAGAGGCAGGAATAGGATGAAGGGAGGGAAGGCTGAGCAGTAGAGAGGAGGAAGAGACTCACAGTCTTAAAACTGGATATTCCAACGTGCCTGCTGCTGCCTGATCCAATGAGTAAACTCTCTGCTACCTGCTACCCAAAGGCACCCAGTGAGGTATGTGACCACACTGCTTCCTCCTCTGTGTGTGTGTGTGTGTGTGTGTGTGTGTGTTGTGTGTGTGTGTGTGTGTGTGTGTGTGTGTGTGTGGTGTGTGTGTGTGTGTGTGTGTGTGTGTGTGTGTGTGTGTGTGTGTGTGTGTGTGTGTGTGTGTGTGTGTGTGTGTGTGTGTGTGTGTGTGTGTGTGTGTGTGAGCGAGCGCAGATGTGTTAGTATGAAGGGATGACAACACTGAGCTGTGTTTGTTGAATGCTCTGATGAAACAGGTTCAGGAGTTTCTGTAGGTACATGTCATCCAAAATGGGTATACGTTGATGTTTATGTGTGTATGAATGAGCGTGTGGTATACGCTCATGTAAGACGGCACCTGTGTGTGGGGGTGTTTGTGCGCGTGGATGGGTATGACAGAGAGAGTGTGAACAAGAGGGAGAGTGTGACAGATCCAGAGACAAGGAGCGTGTGAAAAAGACGGAGACAGACAGAAAGAGAGCTAGGGAGAGGTGGAGGTTCATCACTCAGCATGACGGCAGATCAGGACTTTCAAAATTAGAGCAGTGGGCTTAAATAGCCCTGGTCCAGAGATAGCCAGGGGCCCTGGAGGAGACCGCTTAAACTGAGAGGGACTGATATGAAATTGGGGAGGGTGGGGTTAGTCGAGCCAGGGAACATTTGGAAAGAAGGAGGAGGAGAGAGAAAATAGGAGGTGCAGATGTTGGGGGGAAATCTGGGGAAGATCTTATGCAATTAAAGACAGGTGTGCAGGAGCATCAGGCATCTGAAGTCCAACTCCTTATTCAACCAGTGCACAGGGTACGTGAGAGAACATGCACTGAAAAAACTTTACAACACCGCTCAGTCAAGGACTAAATGTGTCGTTTCTGCATCCCTCTGTGGGGAACACAGCTATGTTCAGGGCCCTGCTGATTTCTCGCCATTCTCAATGTAAAAATACTACGGCGTGTGCATGATTATGATTTCTGTATATCTATTTCTAATACAGCAGGCGCTGTACTTCTGCTGCAGTGATACCCCATATGCTGCATATAGGAACATTTCACAGGTTCAAACAGTTCTCAGTCTTTCAAGCGAAACGTACAACATTTCTCCCCTCAGACTTAATTCACTTATTTCAATTACAAGGACAGTCATTTGGAGTGTACAGGAAGTCTTATGTCACTGAGAGATTGCTATGAGAAATGTCCGTTTTGAGTGCACAAGGTGGGGCTCTAGCTGTACTCAGGTGGCCTCAAAACCCAGATCTCTTTTCATTTTACAGAATGGACTAATACAATCCTTTGTTTATATGACCCTCGCTATGTACCAGAGAAGTGCTCTCATGAATAATGGAACGATGATAAAGAGAAACTGAATGATAGTATATTTCTCCATCCATTTCAACATCAAGAAACAGAGATACAACTAGTCTCTTTCTGTAGGCTGAATGAAATATATTGCATGCCCTCCCATCCCATGTTTCTTAGAGTACTGTCACCCTGAAGAGCAGAACAGGCCTCTTGTTGGAGAAGGTTGAGTGGCTGCTGGCCCTTTAAGAGGTCTATTTTTACAGGGGCACACTCATGCATGGAGCGAGGCGCACAGAGGAGGCAGTGGCACACGGAGACTGTATCTGCTGTGCCTCACTTTTGTGACTCCACACAACACATCCTATAGGACCATAACCTTGTGCCAGAGTGGCTTCATAAAACTTGTTCAGCCCATAGAGGAGTGTGTGTTTTTTCATCAAAACTGGGACTTACGAGGTTTGCGCCCGACAAGGAGAAGGCACCCCTTTCAAGTGGATCTCTCTGAAGTCTAAAAGTGATAATGAGTGGGAGCTTGCAATAAAGACACCCTCATGCGCATTGTACACAAATGTGCCAACATTCCCACATACTTGTTTTGATATGCAGATAGCTATGAAAGAAATCTCAAAACATGCATGCCCCCTACTTACAAACACATAATACACTTAGTTTACTTGCACCCACACACTCCTCGAAAGAAACCACAAAAATTAGCACATTTCAGAACATTTCTACACAAACACACATCTTACCACTTAGAGAGTGCATAGTGCTGATCACCCACATAGAAAAAACGACTTATAAATACTCAATATCTGGACCTAAAATATCTTCTCCTAATGCAATATGCATGTTATATAATGACAGGCCATTATCACAGCGCTCCTTCCCGCCCTGCTGTGTCTCTCCACCTACAGCACCTACTGACACACACACACACACACACACACACACACACACACACACACACACACACACACACACACACACACACACACACACACACACACACACACACGGCCACTGTGGGGAAATGTCACAACTCAATCCCTGTGCACCTTTTGTTGACAGTCATATACTCTACTCTAGCACTCTCCCCCACATTAAGTGTGTGCTCTCAAACAGCCAGCCAGTAGAGTGAAAGGGAAAGACAGAGAGTGGTGGGGGACCTGAAAGTAAAAGAAACATAGGAATAACTTAGAGTCAAGTATACATTCACACTGAGACTACACGTTTGTGCTGTGTGTGTGTGTGTGTGTGTATGTGTGTTTTATCGCTGTATGTTACTTGTGTTTCTCTGAGAAGATGTTTCACCCCTTGAAACTCTTTGTGGGCGCAGCATGCTCAGCCTTTGAGACTACATAACCTTACATAACCTTATTTTTGAAAGCATTTTCTCTCTCACCCTGTTCCTCTTTAGGCTCTCAGATAGCAGGGAAACACTCATCAGGGGTGTGTGATGAATAATCACTCACCCTGTCACTCAAAACCACACCTAAAGGCAAACATACTTGCATATCCTCGTGAATATCATCCCCTCCAAAAAAGAAAAAAGGGTCCTTTTTGCTGTTCAAAGGCAATTCTAAAAACTGTACTGCCCTAATATACTCTTGTACTTAACTTCATTATTAATATATATATAAAAGGTGAAGCTCACAATATTTAAGTATTTCTAAAGTGAACTGACAATCAAGCAATGTGTATCTGCAATGTGTCAACACAGGAATATATGGCTCTACATCCGTGACAAATTGGACAGTTTCCACATAATGCACAAACCCTCCCATGGTACATACTGATCGTGAGTTAGTCCTGGGTTTAAGGCCTTTTTCCATCAGTAAAGGAGACCTTCTTGTCAGCTGTTCCCAGATCAGCACTCTCACAGTTGATGGGAATTGGCTTGGGAGCTCAGCTGAGGAGCCAGGAGTGTAATAAATAATCCCAAACAGAGGCAGGTGTTTGAATACAGTTGACACCATGCTAGACTACTTCAAGGTGACAGACACACCTGTCGATGAGGTTGTCCCACGAGAGGGAGCTGGATGCATTTACATTCAGACCCATTTATGGGTGAAAAGAATATGTGCGTATGTATGCTTATAAATGTGCGTGAGTGTGTGAGCGTACGCAATCTGTCAGTTATATGAGCTGTTTCTTGGCTGTTTGTGTTCCTACAGATCGTTTTCTTTAGCCCTGTTCTGCAACCTTTGTGTGATCACGCAGTATGTTCTCCTCCTCCTCCACGCTTTATCTACAATAAGGGTCAATGACCTTTCAACCTTACCACCCACCACTTACACCCACGCCCTCTCTGCCTGCTGTAGCCCATCAGTTCATCTCCTCCTTCATACGGACGGACTCAACGTGCACAAAAAGAAGATATTGCACAGTATCAGATTTGGTATCACTGCACTGAAAGTGTAACATCTGAGACATCCTGTAGCATCAATAGTGTCCTGAAAGCCTGTCCTGAAGTAGATGTGTATTGTATTTCCTTTCCATGCAATCCTTCCCTATTCAATTCTTTTTTTATCACTCGTAACATTTAAACCACTCAGCGAAACATCTTTCTCTAATTTAATTTGACTGCTTTTTGTGTGGTTATTAGCAGAGATTATGAAAAAGCTGTGTGATAAAGGTTTTCTCTCAAGAGGGACTCTCCCTATTTTGATTTTGAAAACAAGCATTAAGCCCACTGAATCCTACTTCAATATAATTTACAGCACCCTCGATAACAAACAGCATGAGCCGTGTGTTGAGTAAATGGCTGTGACTGTGTGTGGCTCGGCAGCAGATTTGGTGTAGGAGGGGTTGTAGAGCAAAAGCAATAATGGCAGTGTATAGCAATATTGCCTTGAATGCCAGCAGTGATAAAGGTACTCCAGACAGTATCGCTGAAACAAGTCTAGACAGTGGCTCTGTAAATGAATGGCATTTGAGATTCTAACAGGAGACCTGGCCGTGCTCTCTCAGTGGAGAAGTCATCACTATGTTTGCTTACAGCTTGCTGACATTTTGCTGATAAACTGAGAACCAACAAAAAAACAACCCAGTTTGACTGTCAGTCGCCAGGGGACAAAGCCAAAACAACAGATCTTTGGAATGAAAAGTAATCTCTCTCCTCTTTCACACACGGTGTTTCTACACCCGTGAGAATGTGTCCGTCTCCAAGTCCCGCTCTCTCTTCCTCTCTCTCTGTTTCCCCTCTCCTCTTCTCTTAAACCCCCTTGGAAGCGACGGATCTCATAGCGTGAGAGTACTACTCGCATCAAGGGCTCCGAGTTGAGATAATCATGTCACAAACTAGTGAGAGCGACTGCTACCTGTGAGCCAGTGAAGTTGAGCATGTCAAAAGTTGAAAAACAAAATAATAAGTGAGCAGCAAGAATGCATGAATGAGAATAACTTGACATAGCTTTGTAACCATTTGATGGTTATTTAAGAGTGTTTGTGATTCATATGAGTCCAACAAATTGAACCAAAGCCATGTCCTTGTGGTTAACAATGTAGCTGGTGCAGATCCTGCATCAGATTGAGACAGTGGAAAAGTGCAGAAATGAAACTCCCATCAGTAGACACTTAAATGTCATTGAATGACAACAACATGACACCCGCCTTAGAAAATGTCAGCCACAAGGTTTGCAGAATACCTCTGAACTGTTCCATTTGTTCCCTGTTGACCTTTGCATGCGCACTTGCATGTGCAGGCGGTGTATGTGTTTGTGTAGCAGAGACACTGCAGCAGTCTGCCATGGTCAGAGGAAGAGGAGAACGAGGAGGAGGAATTTTTGCTTCTGCTGACTGGCTGACCTGCATGTAATTAGTCAAGTCATATTTTTAACTGATATTGCGTAAAAGCCAGCTTAAGGAGCCATGGCTGCCCTATTTATACCCAAGGGGCTAATGGCCTGTACCACTACACAGGGGGATTTCCTCCCAGAACTATACTAAGCCTTCCTTAGGCTGTACCAGGATTAACCCAGCAATACATTACAGGCGTCACCCTCTAGTCTGCACCACTCACACTGTTCTACTCTCCTCCAATCAGCTCTTTTCCGGCAATATTCAGCACACTCTGTTTACAACTCTGCTTTCCAGAAAGTTATATTCAATTTTGTTTGCTGCACCCATGGCACACGCTGTTGGTCTTATTCGTCAACAATTTGTGCGACGGCAATGTGTGCAAGTGTGTCAAGAGTGAGCACATTTCCCACATGGAGTCAATCTTAGAATGAGTCTTTGCGTGCAGAGCTGCTGGCTCATCCTGTCGAAGAATGGGTCACGGCCCTGAAGGCTGACCTGGCCTTTTGCCCAATAAGCTACACCGTATCACCCGGTACTTTTATCAGCTTAACTCAGCTCCTTGTGGAGTAAGCCACCACACACGGCTAGTAGTACTCCCCTCCTCCCCCCCACCAACTCCCGCCGTCACTCCAACTTTCCATCTATCTATCTGTATCTAGTGTGTCCTCTACACCCTCCCCCCCCCCCACACTCTCCTCTACTCTCCCCTCTGTTCAGATCTGTTACATTCAGCAACAAATTTCTGCTGCATCAGATGTCCATCATAGATCCCCCTCTCAGCCTGAAACGTGATCAGACACCCCACACGAGGCTACGCATGAGGAAGGGACACAAATAAAAGAAGCAGTATGGTGTTTTGGTTGCAGAAAAAATAAATCATAAAGTAGTAAAACATGTCTTGTGTTCAATAGAAAGTGACGAGGAGAGGGAAGTAAATCCAGTCTCTAAAGTCTCACCTGTGGAAGCCTTTTGCTACTTAACACTTCCACCACTATGATTTGTTGGGTGTAGTGTGACTCATCTGACCTTTCTTGTCTAAGCCTGACCCTGTGTGTGTGTGTGTGTGTGTGTGTGTGTGTGTGTGTGTGTGTGTGTGGTGTGTGGTGTGTGTGTGTGTGTGTGTGTGTGTGTGTGTGTGGTGTGTGTGGTGTGTGTGTGTGGTGTGTGTGTGTGTGTGTGTGTGTGTGTGTTGTGTGTGTGGTGTGTGTGTGTGTGTGTGTGTGTGTGTGTGTGTGTGTGTGTGTGATGTGTGTGTGTGTGTGTGTGTGTGTGTGTGATGGGCAGGTGACAATAGTGCACCAGCTAGAGAGAGACAGACAGGAACCGCAAGCATTAGATGGAGAAAGACTGCACCTAATGTCTCAGTGGGACTCTACTGTGCGTTTTGTATTCATGTTAATGTTGGCCTTTCTGCGTGTATGCATGTTCAATAATGCTTAATATCAAAGTGTGCTGCACGAGTAGAGCATAATAGTCATTTGTATATCTCAGTCCTTGTTCTCTTTTCTCCTCTTTCATTATGACTGACTATTACATCTAAATGTATATCAAGCACTGAATACACAATTTATGTAAATTGTACAATCACATTTTGTTTTAACTTAATGCTGACTACGTGGCAGAGATGTCATGATTTTAGGAGGAAGTCATTATTTGATTTGCTTCACTTCATTTTATGTATTACCCTAATGTGCTTATAATATACAAATTGTAATTTCTCACTAACTTCAGTTTACATTTTATTTGTAAAAAAGGTGTTGTTTACGTAGGATTGTATCTTGTTCCATTTTGTATGGGACCATTTAGTATACATTGTTAAATACAATCTGTCAGCTTGCAAGCATGGAGCATTTTGTTTAATATACTCTTTATTTTGACATGCTGCAAACCCTCCATTCAAATCAGCTGTTACGTTTAAAAAATATATTTAAACAGATAAGGGTTAATAGAGTAGATTTAAGCATTTCCTGTTTCTAAACAAGCTTTCACCAAAGCAGTAAGATACAACACAATCTTGGCTTTTTGATCATGTTTAGTGAATATGAATTAATGTTATCATAAACAGATGGATTTTTTTTTCATCTTTCAGATTTTTTTCTATTCACAGCTTAATGTACATATTGTTGTTACTTTTGTTCATCAAGACTGAATGATCATTACCTTTCCATTCATTTTTCATCACGTAGTGACCCGTAGTGGCTAACAATATTATTTAATTTAAACCAAGATGCTCTGAAATTAAAATATCAGCATCTTCACTCTATCAGCTTTGATATTTATAATGAACCTACACAAATACTGCTAGAGCAGACAGCGCTTGTGCCCACACAACCACAGAAACATTCAGTTTGAACAAATTATCTCCTAAATGTCAACGGGAGACTTGGTTGACAATTGTCACACACTGTGAGAGGGTTTCAATGCGGCCTTCGTGCCGATGTGTCTGCACACACATCTAAATACAATTAGCTTACCAAACCATTGAGGTTGGGATGCTAGACAAGGTTAACATCTCATTAGGAAAACATTGGTTGATGCATGTCTGCATTTTGTTCTGTTTGAAAGGTTGAGTTGCCTGTATTGCTCTTGAAACAAAGCACATAAAGATCTTTTACAATTCACCAGCAATAATAATTTAATTGCTTCATTAAATCCTATTTCTCCCTCTGCTCCAATTTATATGTTTGTTCCTTTATTACAGTTCTGCACTGGTAATTAACATAAGCTTGTTTGAACTGAGGTTTGGCCCTGTTATTTGACAAGAAGCCAACGGTGTTATTTGCATTGCATTGCATTTCTAACCGTGTGCTTTTTTATTATTCTTGAAAAGGTTTTTGTACAGACAGGTTTCTGATTTGTTGCCGTGAATGAACGACACTGATCTCTCCAATTCAGTCATGATAAGCCATACCAACACACTTCCCTTGCCCTGCCTGAATCACTGAGGCATTTCATTCAGAGATCTCCTGTTAAACACACATATTAAGTCAAATCAAAACGTATTCATAAATCTTTAAGTGCGTTGATGAGAACAAAGGACACACATTCAGATGAAAACAAGGAGAATACGTATAGTGTGTGTGTGTGTGGGGTGTGTGTGTGTGTGTGTGTGTGTGTGTGTGTGTGTGTGTGTGTGTGTGTGTGTGTGTGTGTGTGTGTGTGTGTGTGTGTGTGTGTGTGTGTGTGTGTGTGTGTGTGTGTGTGTTTGATAAATATGAGGTTTACTTTTGAGTCAGAGGCAGCAGCAAAAGCCTAACTCTGAGAGTGTGTGTGGGATGAGCCTCCCTGTTATCAAATGTCTTTCTGCCTCCCCTTCATCCTTCCCCCTCTTATATGTGCCAAAATGTCTTCAGACATATTGCTTAATATTTGAATGAATGAATTATTAATTGATTTATTAATGACTTGTCATGTCAAAGGATACAATTACCTGGTGAAACTTAAGTAGAAACCATACCTTCCACCAGTACAAGACGGCATATAGTCAACATATACCGCCCAATATATAATCTGTATGTGCTGCATCCTTGAGTGTTTGTGTTCGCCCATATAGTGTGTGTGTGTGTGTGTGTGTGTGTGTGTGTGTGTGTGTGTGTGTGTGTGTGTGTGTGTGTGTGTGTGTGTGTGTGTGTGTGTGTGTGTGTGTATGTGTGTGTGTGTGTGTGTGTGTGTGTGTGTGTGTGTGGTGTGTGTGTGTGTGTGTGTGTGTGTGTTGTGTGTGTGTGTGTGTGTGTGTGTGTGTGTGTGTGTGTGTGTGGTGTGTGTGTGTGTGTGTGTGTGTGTGTGTGTGTGTATGTGTGTGTCACAGTGATTAAAGCAAGTGGGCGGCAGCAGCAACTGGTCTGCCTGTGTGGCTCTGCATAGCAGACATGTTTCTCACTGCTAGATATTACTCATTTCCTCAGCCCTTTGCACACTCAAGCACAAACACACAAGCGCACACACACACACACACACACTCTTGGCACACACACACAGTCACATATACAGCAGACACAGAGACAGATAACAGGCACTCAGTTCTTTCCTTCAGTTTGGTGGGCTTGCTGGTGTTATTCAATCGGAGATCAGAGGCAGTGTGTAGCTGGAGGCTGCTGATTGCTGCGGGTGTTGTGAGTGGCGGCAGTGTGGAGGAGCAGTGTTGCCCAGTGAGGAGCTGAGGAGTGGGTTGACCCAAGGAGGATTGGAATATGAATGACTACCAAGACTGGGACATCTGCTCAGCCTGCTCTAAGGTCAGTCTCACATCACATCACAACAAGAAACCAACTCCATCAACCTGCCGCCTGCTCCCACGCTCTCTAAATGTTCTTTTGGATTAAGAGAGCTGTTGTGGAGTGCTTTTGTTTGGCAATTAGCATACTGAACTATCAATTGATGTTTTATTTGGATTGCAAAACTAGAGGGATGTTTGGTAGTCCGGTTTTTCTAAGGGTTTGCTGCAAAGAGTAAAAAGACAAGTTTGACAGTTCTCCTGAGAAATGCATGTAGAGAAAAAGGCGGGATGATGTGGAGCGGTGCAAATACGCATGACACATTTGAAAATGAATTAAGAGCAAGAACAGGAATGTAAGCATTTTACAATTTAATATAAAAACAATTATTTTGTTTCAGTTTCAAGCAATTTAATTGTTAATTTTTTTTAGATTGTATCATGCTCACAAAGCAAGTCAAAAGTATAGAGGAGTATTAATTGGAAGGACATTGCATTTTTTCATAATTTTTTTATGTATTTAAATTCTACAAGAACAGTAGCTCCAGCTTACAGTAACTCTCTACGTGCATCTCTCCACGGTGTAGGAGTATTCTGTTCAAATATATGTCTCTGCAAACTCCTCCACATGCACAATAATGTTCTTTGTTTTCTTGTACTTTTTTGGCAAGTTTATATTAGGTCTATTTTGACAACCTTTTTTATAAGGGCCCGCGAAATTACAAGGCTGTCAGGGTCATCTGAGGACAAATATGGAAATCGAGTTTTTTGTATTGTGTGAAATCTGGATTTGTGTGCAGTGTTCGTGTGCAGCCAACATAGAGTAGAGCTTTTCATTTTTATTAAAGTGATAAGTTGGTCAAAAGTTAGTATTTTGAATGATGTGTCTAACTTAAGCATTTATTTTAAGATATCGGCATGGATTTTATAAGTTCTTAAAAACCTAAGCCATCTATCTGTATTGGCAAAATATGTTTATTTGTCGTTTATCTTTTTCTATTTAGTCAAATAAATGCTAAACTATGCAGGTTCTCAAGCTTTTACTCTCACAATATTAACTGGTTTATTAGCTTGATGAGATCATCACACATCATTTGACGAAATATTAATTATTTTAGGAAAATATTGATATAAATAAATATGTATGTCCATTACAAAAAGCACACCTGATTTCTGCTGCCATCTGAAGGCAGTTTTTTTTTTTTTTAAAGGAATAGCTGTTTTCATTGACCCTAAAAGTCACTGGGTTTTCTTGGCTCACAGAAGGCCATGTTATCTTTCAGGGGAACTGACAACCAAGTTCCCCTAAATTGGACTTTCGAGGTTAACATCACAACAGTAACGTGTATTTCCCACCTTCTACAACATCACACCCGTCCTGTCAGTGTCTGGGACAATAAAATCTCCCTCCTCTCACCACCACCCAGTTTTCAGTTTTACACTCAGATGCACAAAGAGCTTGCTCCACTCTAACACTTATTCTGTTTTTGGACCAAGTCACTTGATGAGCAACAGTTTACCCGCCTCTCCATGGAGTATCCTCATCTAACCTCTCCAACCGTGTGTGTGTGTGCGTGTGTGTGTGTGTGTGTGTGTGTGTGTGTGTGTGTGTGTGTGTGTGTGTGTGTGTGTGTGTGTGTGTGTGTGTGTGTGTGTGTGTGTGTGTGTGTGTGTGTGTGTGTGTGTGTGTGTGTGTGTGTGTGTGTGTGTGTGTGTGTGTGTGTGTGTCTGTGTGGACACAGTTGCCATGGTGACAATGTGGTGGATGGGGAGACGGCAGGGAGTTGGCTGTTGAGACAGACTTGCGGGTGAGTGCGGGCCTGAGTGGCAGCACAGTACTGTGGTGTTGTGGCGGCGGCGGGAGCAGAGATGGTGGCGGCGGTGGCGGGGCGATCAGCTGGGCTGGCCTTGCGGCAACCATCACTTCAAAAGAGCTCATTTAAAACGCTTGGAGAAGAATTAGTAGAGCTCCCCCGCACTTCTCACTGAATGAAACAAGGCTGCTAAATCTCTGACACATTCGAGGACTCAAACACAAACAATCACGCACACAGAGACCTAAACAAACAAACACACATTTCTCTTTGAAAAAAATAATAATGATTGCACATGCACACAAACATGGCACACACACACGCATGCACACACACTAGCAATCACACACATTTCTCCACACCCCTGCTGTGACACACAATTAATATGCAAAGACACATATCCTGTATCCACAACAACTGTTGGTAATATCAACAGTGTTTTTGTCAGCTTTTGGGTGGGTGGTGACCAGCTTTGCCTATCACTGGGGGAGTAAGTACTGCCGCCTGAGGGAGTATTTGTGTGTCTGTAGCTGTCCATGTGTGTCTGAAAGAGAAGGGGTGGGGGGTGCTAGTAGTAAGCTCATACACTGAAGAATACAGAGAACACCCGGGGGTGTCGTGGGGGTGGTTCATGAAAGTGGTACAAAAAACATATCTACATATTCCAATCATCCCCTGAGAGTCAGAGATGAAAACTCTCCTGCTGTGAATGCTCTTTGTGTGTGTGTGAGGTTTTTTTCTACACACACATACTGTGCTGCCTCTGAACTTCATTGGCAACAAAATATATTTTTAGTCCACATGTGGGAGTAATGTGTTTGAATGAAACGAGTAAGCTGGGTAGTTTCAGTCCCACCGCAGTGCTCATAGGTAATGACTAATTAGCGAGAGCTATCAGAAAGCTAGTTTCTAACCTTCTTAAAGAAGTTCATAAAAGAGAGTCAATAGCTGATTTCTGGCCATCTGTCTGATGCTGCTGAATGTTTGTTTGCATGTCTGACTGGACTGACAGCTGGGTCTTAACCACAACTGACGCCAGGACCTGGCAGACTGTTCTGTGTCCTCACTAAATCTGTCTTTTTTTCTGTCCCCTTCCTCCCTTTTACCTTCTCTATCTCCGTTTCTGTCCACTCTCATCCTCTCTCTAGGTGAGTGGCGCTTCAATCGTAAAGAATCAACAGTGATCTGACAGTGATGCTGTGTAGCAGCGTCCCTCTCTGTCTGCCCCCCTCATTCTCCCGTGAGGCCCATGTGACCTAACCTACACCCACACACAGGGGGCCCCCAGTGCCGCTGGAGCCCACCCATGAATCCCAGCCCCGACCGCGGCAAAGAGTGCCTCCCTCCCAAAAAAAGGGAATCTCGGCAAGGATCGTCCGAACACAACACCCCTCTGGACGAGTTTAAACCCCCTGTGCCGCTCCGGAGTCGGTCCAGCACAGGGGGAGGGGAGGGGGGCAGGGAGGCCAGCGACAGGGAGCGAGCTCTGATCAACCCGAGCCCCCATCTCCTACATACTCCTCCACCCCTTCCTGCTCCAGCACCAGGCCTCCCCCTGCCCCTACCATGGCATCTGGGCTACTCTCCCTCCATCTCCCTCCCCCTTTTCCCAGGGCAGATTGGAGAGAGGAGGGGCTCAGGGTCTCCCGCTTGGAGAGATGATCCTCTCTCCTCAGCCTTGCCCCACCACTCCAGGTGGCTCAGAGGGGAAGGCCCCCTCTCCTTGCCACCTTCCCCATCTTCTTCTGCCGCCTCCTCCTTCAAGACTCCCTACCCAGCCGATTCTAGAGAGATTTGGTCCTACATCAACAGTGGCCGGCGGGACAACAGCTCCCCTCTCTTCTCCCCCTCTTACTTGTTCAGCCAGCACTCTCTCTACCCTCAAGATCCAAGTTATACTGAAGCCAGACATAGATACCTGGGCAAGAGGCTCAATGGCCTAGAGGGGCCTGGCAGCAGGACTGCCTCAACCTCCAGGTCTCTGCTCTCAGGAGATTATGGGAACGAGAGCAGCAGAGCCAGGCTGGACATGGGTCCACACAGCTCCCATACCAACGGTGGACGGAGACAGCAGGAGGATCTAACATCCCGTGTCCATACTGGAGGGCCTTATTTGTCAGACTCTCTAGCTCAGGAGGGCCCTGAGACACATTCCTCACTGCAGGACAGACATACACATGGGATAGTTAAGACCAGCTTACTCTCCTCCAGTCTCCATCCCCTGGGACCAGTCCCCAGGGGAGGTAGAGGGGGTCTCCTGGACTCCCTAGGGGTCACACCAGCTGAGGCCCAGATCTATTACTCCTTAGGATCGGTGGGCCACCCCAGCCCTCAGGTCCAGCCCTACCCGCTCTACAGCCCCTCAGGAACCGCTCTGTACAACCTGCACAGGGAGCCAGTACCCAGGCAGCACAGTGTAAGGAACTCCCCTCACTCCCCCCTGGGTCTGCATAACAGCCATGACAGGTCACCAAGAGACCGGGACAGAGACCTAGAAAGAGACAGAGAAAAACTCCTACAAAGGGACAGGGAGCGAGGCAAAGACAAAGAAAAGCACCTTCAACATGACCAAGAAAGAGACACTGAGCGCGAGAGACGAAGGGATAGAGAAAGAGGGAGAGAGTTATCTCCTTCTCATGCTCACACCTCACCCCCAACCCCTCACCCATCCTCACCCCCTGCGCTCCTACCTCACTTCACCAAGGGTTCTCTGATCGAGTTGGCCAGCGGCCGGTTGAAGCAGGTGGAGGAGCTGCGGACCGAAGACTTCCTGAGGAGCGCAGATACCTCCCCCGAGTTTCACCTCAGCACCTGCACTGTGCTGCTGATTTCCCCCAGCAGCACACAGGGCTTCAGCCACCTGCAGGTCCACCTCACAGACCGCAACACTCAGGTCAGCTTTATCCTAAAATATCTTCATTTGAGTAGCAGATATGTTTTTACCAGCACAATCAGAAGATAATTTCATAAAAAACTGCATGGAAAGATGATTGTTAATGTAGTGCAGTTGAGGCTGTAGATTACCCATCTTTAATCTAATTCCTAACACACTTTATTGCACACCAAAGTCACATTGAGGTGTTATTAACTTTCTGATTACAGACATTGAATCCCTCTTTGTTGAGTGTATAACATTGTTGTGCTTTTCTGTAGGAGCTACTGAAGGTCTTGGTGGAGTATCCATTCTTTGTGCAGGACCGAGGCTGGTCTTCTTGCTGCCCGCAGAGAACCTCACAGCTGTACGGCCTGCCCTGTCGCCAGCTCATGGAAGGCGATGTCTGCCTGGCTCTCACCCCCACCCCCACCCAAACCCACCGGACACGCACGCGTACTGGCTCCAGGGCCCATCGCACGCAACTCCCCCCAAGGGCTGCAGGAGATCCCAGCAGCTTGCACAGGGAGGAGATGCCACCTCCACCTCCCCCCCCCCCTCTCTCTCACCACCCACCTCCTGCTGCACCGGCCCCTCGGCGGGCGCTGGCTGCAGTCCCCCCTGCTCAGGAGCAGCAACGTCTGCGAAAACGGCGCTGGTCTGCCCCGGATACCCTACCCTCAACCGGCACTGATGAAAGCCTCATGGATTTACCTCATGGTTCCAAGCTAATGAAGTGGCAGTAGAAACTTGGAAATGCATATATGCATACTGACACACACACATAAGCACATACACACCCTCCTAGTCTCTGTTGCACCCACCAAGAAGACAATGGAGAGACCTCAAGGTAGGGTTGCAGGGAAGGAATACAAAAAAAGGAAAACGCAATTTACGGGTGCCCACTCTGCTGCCCAAAATATTAACCCCCTCCCTAGTCTGGTCCTTGTTGCACCCTCCTTTCCTATCCTTTCCTTTCTTCCCCTCAACATTACTTAGCACACCCCTAAAAGGAGCAGCAGCAGAAGGATCCCTAGATGGCTCCTTACAGACACTGAAGACATTTAGTGAGACAATCAAGCACTTGTCTGTGTTCACTGTTTTTGTAATGGTTGTCGCACACACCTACTTAATGACAGTGTGTTCTGCAGGGTATTGACTTCCAATCAGTGTTATGAAAGTAAACGCTATTGAAGAAGTGCAGATATATATGAACAAAGGTTGACTATATATATTACATTGCAGATGTTAAATACAGTACATATGCTAAACAGATTTAATGCAATCTCTTTGTCGATTTCGCGATGCATTTTTTGTTTCTTTAATTGTCTTGCAGCTGAGCCGATGTCTACATGTCGGCCTAGGCAGGCAATGTGAATGTATGAGCAACTTATAGCCTTTTTTTTATTCTCATCACTGGGTGTCATTTAAAACAAATGATTGTTCTTCAAGGCATTACCCTCCAATATGTTCTTAACATTTTCTCTGAGAGAGGGAGAACACTAATGAAAACTGCGTAACAGACAATCCCGCCCACACAGACAGGTCTGTGCCACATCGCCTCGACACTCATGGTGTTTTTCCATTAAAAACAGAATGATGGAAAGAGTAGGAAGTGCAGTATGGCTGACGAGTAATGGTGCTAGTAACAAGTTGGAACATGATGCTTTGTGAACACTCTTGACCCCTTGTACGCTTCGGTTCCCATTTCATTTTTTTATGTACTGTATTTGTTTGAAGGCAGGGAAAATGATGAAAGTATTTTAAACTCAGATACGGGTATCTCCTCTGATTCAGCACACTCTCTCACTTTAGTTTTTGTGTTTTTTTTATTTAAAAAAAACCTTACCTGTGGATTTTCTTTTTAAATGTTATAGCTACAAAAATGTATATTTTTAAAAATTGTGAATCTGTTCTATGATGTTCGCTAGAAATAAAGGAAAAAAAGCTTTATAGATTTAATTAAATGTGTGAATTTATTCTCTGCATGTGTCAAGTACTGAACACTTAAATTATTATTTATTACAGATGCTGAATATGAGGTTTGCAAAAAATACAAGCATATTTTTTTACATAAATACAATCTTATCAGCATGATTTATTGGTGAAACAAGAAATCTGGTTTGACAACAGCTGATTAATGAAATTAATATAAGGTAATACATAAGCATAAAGAAATTCCTTTCATGCATTGCAGGAAAGATCTATAATGCAAAACCACAATTGTTTCTTCATTCAATACTCTATATTGTTTGCTCTGCTCTTAGGATATATTTCATTATGATGACAGGGGAAGGAATGAGGCTTCAGTTACCCACATGTGTATATTGTTCATGGCTAACCCGGTGTAGGTAGCTTCCCCTGTCCTCCTGTGTTGGAGGTGAGAATCGGCCGCTTATCCTCGGTCTTCACAGTTGAACCTCTGCATGAGTTCCACTGCAAACAAGGGCACCACCTGGCAAACAGGACAGTATCAATCAGTATGCCTTTGAGGACATCTACTGGCAAAGAATTACAGCTGCACTTCCATGTAGAGAAGAATTGCACGATTCTTTGTGTCTTTGTGTCATGGTGGATCAAACCCATGACTGCAAATCACAGTGACACACTGTTGACAGTACACTTTAAGTATTATTTCACTTCATAGAGTAGTTTAAACAGAATATACAACTTAAAATGCAGGTATGTGACAGAATCAAGAAAGAATGAAACGTACATCCTTTTGTCTACAAAACTGTAATTATAATTTAACAGAGAAACCTGCACAAGGCGTCCAACTGGGTAATGAAAATGTTCAATAGAAATTACAAAGTGAATGTGAGGTGAAAATATGAAAGTAATGTATGTCTAAACTAAATCCCTTATTTCAAGGATAACATCAAACATTGAAATATTACATTTAGTCAAATAACAAACCTGCGCCATTATCAGCTTTCTGTTTTTAGGTATGTCGGGGTCTGGGTACTCCTCTCCGAAGCAAAGCTCAATCTCATAAGTAGGTGTAGGTCCCTCCCCCTGTAAACAGCACTGAAGCTCTGTACAAAAACATTGTATATTATTATATATATATTATTAGAGATTGCTGTGAGAGAGGATGCTAGCGTTGCTTGTTTGCCACTTCTCCACCTTTGTGCTGATGATTGATTTTATGTAAAGCGTCTTTGAGCATTAGGAAAAGTGCTATACAAATTAAATTAAAATAGTGCATTTGCATAGAGCAATAATGTAAGCCGTAAAGAATCCTCAACAATTAGCGTCTTGATTTATGACTAACTAATTCAATCAAACTGCTTTTTATTGGCTGATACTACATTTATTATTTTATATATTCATGCACCCTCTTACCATTGAGAAATCTGGGTATGTCAAGCAGTTTGAAGGTCTTTTCTCGCTCCAGTTTGTTGGGCCGGTCGGTGTGTTGGGCCATGGGACCGCTCCAGTACACCCTGCCCTGGCAAAACCGCTTGATGAACACCCCGTCTGGGGCCACCCATAATAGCACCCCCCTCTCAAGATGACAAAGAAGGCGGTTCATTGCTTCAGCCATACACGACGGCAGAGATACAGCATCCGGGGACGGGAAGGAGAGCTGCTGGGCGGTGCAGGGCCCGTAGATCTGTTCGTTTCCCAAGGGGACGTGGCCCTGCAGGATGAAGCACCCCTCTGGGCTCCTGGTGCACACCTTCGTCACACTGTGGCCCTGGTACAACAACGTCACCTGCATACGAAAGTCTGCACACACAAAGTGTTTCAGGTCATACAGTGGCATGTTAAGTTTTTTGAATTTTTTGAATCAGAATCAGAATACCTTTATTCGTCTCACAGAGGAGACATTTACGTTTGTTACAGCAGAAAAGAGCCAAAGACAGCTTAATGTTAACTAAGAAGCATGCATAAAAAAAAATATTAAAGATAAAAAAGTTAAATAAATTACACAATTTACAAAATATACATCCTGTAACAGTTCTGAAGATATAGCAGCCAGGTATATATTGCACAGTTATTAACATGCACTATCCCATGAACTCACCTGATACAGTATGTGTAGAGGTAAGAAAGGTCGTAGGAGCAGGGCTCTGATTTAGAGTCTTTTTTCCTGTGAGCTCACAATACATGTGCTCTCTCATCAGATTATCTAAAGCAGAGTAGAGAGATTATTCATTACTGTACATTGTAACAGTAAAATACAAGTTCACAAGTAAAATTCCTACCAACGTTAAGATGAGGGCTGAACACGGGGCAGTAGTTAGGTGCTGTTTCTTCAAATTAAGCGGGGTCCATTTATATTTGTTAATTTTATATATTAAGTAATTCACCATAGGGACTCGAGATTTTGACAGGGATGATAAACATTTCATGACTTGAATAATTATAGTTTCCCATTTTTAGCTTTGGATCATCCCTAAACATAACAGTATCAGTGTGTGTGTGTGTGTGTGTGTGTGTGTGTGTGTGTGTGTGTGTGTGTGTGTGTGTGTGTGTGTGTGTGTGTGTGTGTGTGTGTGTGGTGTGTGTGTGTGTGTGTGTGTGTGTGTGTGTGTGTGTGTGTGTGTGTGTGAACCTTACCAGTCAGTGGTTTGAAGTCTTCGTTACTTGTATGAAACAATTCCTTTTGACAATGAATATGCAAAAACAAAAAAATGTTTAATAGAGTATGAAGCTTATGGCTTATTAATGTATAAGGATCAGAATTCTTTTTTTTTTTGTAGAGATCAGAGCACTTTAAATTGATTTTCCCGAACAACCCAAACGTTTTCTGCTGCCAAAAACACACCGTTGATCAGCATCTCTTTATGGATGTGGAAAGCTCCAACAAATGTTGCCACTCATACAAAGTCTAAGCATTAAATTACAACCAATAGTCAAACCTGCTAAACGTACTGTACTGTCGGGTTTGAACATTTCTGGCTCTATGACTCATAGTGGTAGTATCAAAAAAGAAAATATTTACCAGGAGACACTAAGAATAAATACATCCATAATCTTTTCACTGGAATTGTCTCTTTTTGTGTTTTTATATCTTTGCCAGCAAAATCAGATTTTCATCCCTGATATCCACCTGTTTCAAAAACTCTAAACACTGACAGAAAGAAGGGAAATTAAAAGAAACTCTTAAATTAGCATGCAGTAACCAAATGTTAAGGTAGTGTAGGTGAGTCATTCTACAGAAAAGGTGGAATCTGGGTGATACAAATTTGCTGAAATATATTCCTTCTAAACACATCTAAAACCTGTTAAATAGCAATAACTAACTCTTAACTTGATGAATCCACAACAAGTAGCTTAAAGTATTTTTATTATTTTTATAATTTATACAAAGCTTATTTGTATAGGAATGTCACTGGTGTTACGTGTTACCAGGAAGAAGAGTAACACCAGTGACAATTTGGAGAAAACACTACCATTTTAACAAAATGGCTGCAATGTGTCAGACCAAATGTGGCTTCAGTCAATATCAAAATCGTTGAACTCTTCAATACAATACATTTTCCCATTCAAATGTTCACCCCTAGGGCTATGCAATGAGTAACACTAATGACAGACTTGAAAGACGCATGTAAAATTTGAAGATAAAATGACACCTTTAACAAACAAAGTAAGAAGTATCTGACTTTCCTTATGTCTTTGTCCATTGCACTGTCTCAAATGATCTCTTGTTACAGGAGGCACTTCAGAGACAGTACATTACTTCAAAATAAAAGCGTTTTGTGTAGCAATAACACCAATGACGTAATTTTGGGTGACTGACATTTATTGGATATTATTAATACTAACTTGCGTTTTCTTTTACCATTTCAGTGTTATATTTAATGCTTGTAATGTTATGTAATTATGAATGAGATTTATTTATTGAAAATGAATAATGTTAAATGAAAACTATAGGCTCCACTTCCATGTATGATCAAAGTGACAAGGCAGTTCCTTGAACTTGGCATTTTAAATAAATTGCAATATATGTATAAAACCATTTTTTATTTAGTACCATTGCAAAGACAATCTCTATTTATTCAACATATATAATGAATGTGAGTATTAGGTCAACGTCATATATTTTGGTGTCTGCAAAAGTAAGTGACAGCACTTCCACCTTTTCTGTAGAATGACCCAGGTATGCTATTGCACTTGTGTTTTAACCTACCTGAGACCTTTTTGCCTCGATGTACACTTGATCCTTTGTCCGGGGAAACTCTATGGAGAGCAACAAGTGGGAACAAAAACGAGAGCATGCGATGCTATCAAAATCGTATCAAAAGCTAGCTGAGAGAAGAATAAATATAAACACATTTCATTCCTTGCTTTGTTTGCATGAATTAACTTGTTCTCTTTTTATTCTGGTGCATTGTTTTCTTACACCACACCACACAAGCTCAGATATAATAACCATTAAACATTTTTAAAAGGAAACGGCCATTTGGCGTCACTTTTACCTCGTGGCCTGGCTGACCCTTGATCTTGCTGGATAAAATAGACCTTATAGGGTTCAGTGATGTCCAGCTGGTTGCGTTCATGGACCTCCAGGAAGTCTGTGCTTTTGTTGAGTGCACAGCGGAGACGGGTCTTCCACATGGTGGGGTCAGCTTTATCCCTGCCCTCCCTGTACTTTCCCTTGTACACAGCCCATGCCTGGATGTGAAGACTTAGATGTTATTCATTTAGGTTCAGCATTGAGAAATAATTATTTATGATTGGGTCATAATTAACTGAGATTTCTTTAATTTGTAGAGTAGTTAATCAGATCATTTTAAATGCTTCTTTGTTTTTTTGTTGAATTACTTTTTTCTGAGAAATGTAAGGGCACATCTCTTTTGAATGCAGTGGTGGTTTTGCATGATCCTTTATTTTACAGATCTGTTCAATAAACCAATGTATTCATTATTCAACAAGATAATGTGTTGAGTATTTGTTGAGCTACAATCTGATACAGCACATGAAGGTATCATTCAAGATGTTCTCCAATCAACTAACAAGAATCATATATTTCAGGACTTGAGAAAACGATACAAAAAAAAAGATTTTATAAAAATCCTAATCTTATATAAAGAGATAACATATATAATTATTTAAATAAATAGGAACCTGGCTACTTGAAACCTGTGCAACATGATAACAGATCATGATAAACAGGCTATAATTTATTATACTTTACTTAATAATAAGAAGGCCTAATATAATAAGGATAAGGAAAAATAAGGAGCTCAACATCTTTTGTTTTTTGTGATTAATGTATAGACTTGTTAACTTAGGGCTTAAAAAAACACTTCATAATAGTTTCATGAAACTCCCTTTACAACAGTCGCCTGAAGTTCCTACATTAATTCCTTTACATAACGCATTCAAAACGCGATCCGACCATATCTTTCAGATGTTATGTTTAATAATGTAAA
This sequence comes from Gymnodraco acuticeps, assembly GCF_902827175.1. Lineage (NCBI taxonomy): Eukaryota > Metazoa > Chordata > Actinopteri > Perciformes > Bathydraconidae > Gymnodraco > Gymnodraco acuticeps. Next base: position 3,001,114 of record NW_022989974.1, read on the forward strand.
ACAGTATGGACCTTGAAGAGAGCTGCGTCCTCCGTCTGCTTGTAGTCCTTCTTGGCTGCGTGCTTCCACGGGATCCTGAACATGGTTCTGTCCTCATCCTCCCAGCACAGTCCTTCAAATCTCCCACTGTCTATCTGAGCTACCAGCCACTCTTTCATGTGCATCTTGGCTTCCATCTCCAACACTGACTGCTGTTTTACAAGGAACAAAGCCTCACTTCCAAATGTCAGACATGCATGTGAGCAGTTTAATCCCGTTCGCACCTTGCAAGCGAAAAAACAAATTCCAATAATTAATTATTCTAATGCTACTCAAGCCTATAAAATAAGTTTCACAATAATAAAGTCTGATAATATGATGCAGTGATTACAAAAAAGAAAGTTGTAGACAAACAGACCTCACATGTGAATGCAGAAGTCCTTACTAAATGTATAGTGCGCTCTTGGAAGGGAAAGCGAAAGCTTAGAGATCATTTGATACTTTCGGTTTCCTCATGCAGCTACAGTTTAATATGTAACGCGTCAAGTGAAGTTTATGAGGGGGGACACACCGGCAGGTTACTCACTGGATCAGTGGAACGGACTGTCTTTAAGTGAAAGTAATTTACGCACATGTATAATGCAACGTTTTAGTTTGTGTTGGATTATATTACTTTGCCAGAAGGCAAACCAAAGCTTTATATAATTAAAGCTTATGACTGATCCAAACATGGCAGCCATATCAATATATATATCGTACAACATTTAAAGTAGGATGAAAAGCCAGGTCACAATCATCATCAACAAAACTGCTAAATTAAAAGAAGTTCTGTTGGAAAATTCTCTTTTTCATTTCCCTCCACAGCAGTCAGCATGTGGGCAATGGTACAGCACCAATAAGCGTTATTATTTACACACACAGTACACACACACACAGCACACCTAAACTACCATACTGAAACGTTCGTGTGAAAATGAAAGTGTGTGGGAGTTGGGGACTTTTTTGTATGAACTCCGCCTCCTCCATGCAGTCTTTATGGTTCTAACTGGAGATGTAATCGTTTCTTTACACATCAGGTCATTACGCTATGGTCATTACTCAAAGCAGGCAGGCGGACAATACAAATGCAAAGTTCAGATCGATAAGACAGCGCTTATCTATGAAAAAGGGATCCTAGTGTGACATTACGATGTGTAAACAGACAGTTTAGTTTTGCCCAGCAGAGGGCAGTGTAAACCTGTGTTGTTGGTTACTGTTATGTTTTGTTCTTTATAAACCAGGCAACTGTGTACAACTAGAGGTAGATTACGTCATGAAATAAATAGCATTAACATCAAGCTTGTAAGCAGTATTATTTGCAAGATGCAATCGATATTAACAATAACCAGTGGATACTATGCACATGCATTGGTTTGTACTGCAAATTCTAAAAGAAATTCTCTCAATGAATTGCCCAAAAATATGTATTAATGGCTTTATGGTAGAGATGAAATACAGAACATGCAGTACATTAAAATGCATGTGAAAAGATCCAACCACCACAAGACAGAACACTCACATCTGTCACAGGCATAAACCACAAAGACACCTCAACAGAAACAGGAATACACTGAACAGTTCTTGGTTTGCTATCGCACACGGAAAGGCAACACACTAACATTCAGTATATCAGTTCATCAGATAAAGCGTGTAGCAAAGGAATGTGTCAAGAACAGCATGTCAAATTAATTCTGTCTTTCATTCAGATTAAACACACCTCAAGGTGTTTTTGTTGCTTTTCTCCCAGTTTATTGTTGTACCAGTTCAGCAGTAAAACATCGTTGAGACATCGGAGCACACTGTACATCTTAGCCAGCTTTCAATAAATAGACCTTTTTAAATATGACAGATTGTATTACAGCAGAGGAATATACACCTGAAAATGCCTACCACACAAAACAAGATGCTTCGTACAAAGCTCCATCTCTCTAGTCTTCCTTCTCTCTGACAGTTAGGCTGATTGTTGCTATAAAAATGTAAAAGATGAAATATAAACGGCCTCTGCCTGTGTAGCACATGTACACGGGAGGCGCTTCGAGTTTCAGCTGAACGCTCGTGTCAGAGTATTTTTCTGTCAGCTTTGTTTTGATTTTCTTAGAGTTTGTGTGTACTAAGATGCGAAAGAAAACAGGCAGCATTACATACAGGAGAAAAACACAAACCCAAGTGACATTCTAGGAAATAAATACACTTCTTGCTTTGTTTGAAAAAAAATTATTTACACAGTATTGTACATCGAAGAAATTCAGAAAATCCATTCGAGTCTCTCTCAGTCATAAAAATATATATATATAATAAAATCTACAGTAAAAGAATCAACTACAATAACAATTATTGAAATAAACAAAAGATTGTTGACTGTGGATGAATATACAGTACAATCACTGCTTTTAATGTCTTGTATACACAGTAGAAAGCACAAACGTGAGTGTGTGTGTGCGTGTTTGTTTGTATGTTGCGTGTCTGCACATGTGGCGAGGAGTCTGAAATTGAATCAAATTCCTGTTCAGCCGCACAACTGTGGGTTTGCATCAAGACGACCTCAAAAATAAAACACCAGTATCCTCCACATGGGAGACACTCAGATGGTTCATAACAAATATATTCATCTTTTTTTTAATCCATTCCAAGTGGAGCCTGACAGCAAGAAGAAGCCCTTTCTACTCATGAGTGTGTGCCTTGATGTGAAGATGCTGAGAGTCTAGTGGCAGCCACAAGCTCTGACCACCATGTTGCGGTATTTTTTGAGAATGACATTAGAGCTGTCATCAAAGTAAAGCACTGAGATGGCGTGGAGCTGTGTGGGGGCACAACAAGGCTTAGGAACCGTCTCCGGGTTAATAAAATGAACCTGGGAAGAGAAGTGGGAGATCAAATGTTAAAATCATCCTTACATCACAAATTCATATTGAAAAATGGGGGAAAAGATGTATGACAAAGGGTTATACACTAAATCCAAGTACTGTGGGAAAAAGGCAGTTTTTTTATGTTGACCTCCTCTGCTGTCACATCATGGATGACAGTTTATTTTAAAATACAATGTGAAACTCATATAATACAGTAGTTGCAACAGCGGCTACATTGTTCTGACAGTTGATGAAATGATTAGACTCCTAACATGACGGCTGGGTTTGTGTTTCCTGCCTTCATGGTTACTCACAAGGGTTTGCACAATGGCATGGTTTGTGGCGTTCATGTAGGAGTTCAGCGGGAAGGCACACTCTCCCTCACAATAGTAGGCCGCGTATCCTTCAGGAGCGATGATCCAGTCCTGAGAGAGGAGAGGGAGACGGAGAGAAAATCAGGTTGGAGAATTTTAAAATTGTATTTCATTATCTGTTCTTAGAGACCTGATACTAAGAGGTGCATAATGTTGTATTTGCAATTAACAATTTTGTACTTAAAAGAGCAGACCCAATTACTGTCATATATTTGATTATGCTGTCCTTTAGAAGAATATTATAATTATACATACTTTAATCTAATAAATGATTATAGATAATTAAATTATAAATGTAGACAGGACATTTTATTTGCATATTTTTGTTTTATGGTCTATAAAATGTTGAAATATTGTTCAAATACATTTGATCTACTCTCATAGAAGACAAATACAATCAGAAGACACAAAATCAAAAAAGGAAGGAACCACTGTCATTTTCTCTTTTAAAATACTGAAATGTTTTACAGATTTATTTTTGTCCTCAGACAAATCAGTTAATTGACTCATGTTTTGGGGTTCTCAATGTACATTTTCCCGCTTGGCCCAATCGTGATATAAAATGAAAAGATCAGGGCAACCTATATGAAGTTTGAAAGCATTCTAAGCTTGTTGATTAAAAATATTAAAAACATTAAAAGTTCATCTTGTTTGATAGCTGGACAGCAAGAGGACAATGTTTGGGGATATTCTATTGAGTACACCCAGCTGAAACTGTAGAAATGTTCTTGACTTGTTCCTTGTGGAAAAAAAACTAAGCGCTAAAGTATTTTGTAAATCTATTGCATACAATGCATTATTTATAATCTAATTTTGGGACCAAAATGCTTTCCGTACCTGCCAGCCCAAGTCTCTGAAACTGACGTAGAGCTCGTGCTTCTTACACGCCTGCTTCTGATCAGTACTGCTGTTTTCTGAGGAAGAAAAACAGACGGAGAGAAATTATACTCCAACACATGTGCCATTATCCCATACAGCTAGAAGAGTAACTATTTACTGCAGTCCAACCACAATTAGACAGAGATGATACAGAACAGACCTAAATACAGCCAGTTTCCTCATTCAAAACATTAACATTTAAACAATGAAAGAAGGAAACCACCTCCAGATACAGCAGCAATTTGGTAATTGTTTCAAATGAATGGGCCACCCTGCTTATAGGTCACTATGGCGTGCTTTGAGTTTCCTCTGGGTAAAACAGATGTGCACAGAGAGCAGTTTTTCCCCAAACCCTTTATTTATTCTCTCTCATTTCTCTTCACCCATTTCAACATCTATTTTCCCCTTTACCCCATCTGCACGCAAAAAATAATGGTCTGTTTTCTATCTAATAGTATCTCTCTCGCTTCCTCTGGTGACCTCTGGGGCTCTGTGGTACATTAGTTCCTGAGGGTGGTTCACATTGGAAACGATCATGAGCGACTGGTTCTCATCATCCAGTTAAAGAGCGCTGCTATCCAAAGTTCCAAACAGGCCCATTTGGCCCATGTGTTGTGGCCCCGGTTGCCCCACAGCACACTGCAGATGTGTTCTGCCATAAAAGCCTGCAATGCCTTACCTCCATGCAGGGAACTTGGCCCCGACCGCTCTGTAATGCTTGTGTAAATAAACAAAGACAGCAGAGGGATATTTGAAGCTCAGGCATTACAGTCTAGTGTTTCAGCACTTCACATAAACACAGCCCTCTCACACCTCTAAAACAAAGGCCCCAAGTATGCATTGCGTGTTTTGTCGCGCAAGAAGCAGATCAGTTCCAATGTCATATGTTGGTCTGGATATTGTGTATATTTGTGTTTGAATGCCAGTGACTACCAATTAGAGAATTCCAATTATTTGTGTCCCATTCCATGGTTTCCTCTCCAAAAAAAAGACAAACACATTTCTGTGTGTTTACCTGCAACATTGGCCACTCTCAGTGCCTCTTGGTTCTTTGTCCCTTTGGAGCGGTTGGGGTTTCGCTGTTTGGCCCCTCCTTGTGCTGAGCGGATGCTTCGCAGGTGCACCTCAGTGGCTTTGAAGAAGGCCACCATGAAGGGCTGTTTATTCTGAGGCCCACTGCGACCAATCAGCCCTGCTACACGAGGGTTGATGCTCTCTCCTGTAGGGGGGACAGAGAGACCGGTACAACAGGTGTTAACATCACTGACATTTCGTTTTTATTCAAACAGCTCGATAATCAAAGAGAAAGGGAAATCCAATAGATGTGTGCCCACTTGGGGTGCCTGTGTTTGGAGTTAATGTTGCATGCGTGAGGTCCTCGCCATCCTCACTGCCACCACTTTTGTCTGTTTTGCAAATGAGATTTCCCTCTGTGAATTCCTTTCCCTTTTTCTCATTGCTTCTGCACCTCTGAAATACCAAGACCAAACGTAGCTCTGAACATCAAAGCCTCTCTTCTTGTGTTTGAGAGTGTGTGTGTGTTGGTGCATGCTCGTGCATGTGCTCTCCAGCAATGTCTATACAAGAATGTGTGTCTGATCGCCATTATGTGGTAAATCAAGGCTTCTGGTCGCCGCTGGCGACGGGGTGTCCCGTGTGCCTGTCTGTGCATGCTCAGCCATAACCCTTCGTACACAAACACACACTCATGGATTCATCTCTCCAGCACTCCCCTCCCACAACATGAAAGCAATTCCCTGTGTGTTTTCCTCAGCTAACATGTAATATCCTGCCATCCTCAGAGATAATATTCCCAAACACGCTCTTTTACTCCACACACTGTTCGTTGATTACGTTTTCCACTGACTAACATCCAGGCCCAGTGATGACAAACTCCTGCTGAGATGTTATCCTGAAGATAACGCAGGGACTTTCTGCATGCCTGCTAATGATGCTGAGGGTATGACGGATGAAGACGAGGATGAATGAACGATGATGAGGAGCACGGTTTGACTTATCTTTGCTGTGTACACACAAACAATAAATCAACTGATGTTTCGGCCTTCAAGAGAACGGCTATGATTGTTGAATGATAATGCAGACGTCTAAACAAATTAACACATTACAGTGATGCATACATAGTTGATGTGGATGTTTGACTTCATGAATGAATGTTATCAATACTTCCCTTATTTCAATAACGCTTTTACTAAAGTTGTTTTAATCACTACATATTTAATAAAGTATAAATGCTTTTAAGTAAACAAACTTCCATTACGTTGTACACATCAGATTGCATCTTCTGCATTCAAAATCTTTCTTCAATTCACTAAGGAATATTAAGTAAAAGTAAAAGTGGTAACCGTGAAATAATGGGTAACTACTTTAAAGGTGGGGTAGGTAAGTTTGAGAAACCGGCTCGAGATACACTTTTTATTATATTCCATGGAATGCTCTTAACATCCCGATAGCAATGAATATCTTAAGTGCTTTGACAAAAAATCCATTAAAAAATGTCATCTGTGGAAGCCGTGGTACTGTAGAAAGCACGACCAATCATTTTAGCCAGCCCGGCTAAAATAACTGGATGGCCTACCTGCCTGTCAGCCTTCCATCTGTGCACAAACTTATCTCATGCCCTCATTGGTCATGTTCGCGTTCGTGTGTGTTGGAGGAGGGGCTCTGTAAGGAAGTGGCAGATTTTCTCCGGTCGTGTATTTTCAAATTCTAGCGATCTCGAGCCGGTTTCTCAAACTTACATACCCTACCTTTAACTGAATTAGATACTGTAATTCTAATTAGAATAGCTACTGTGTGCCACTATGTCTATATCTGCAATCTTTAGCAAACCCAATACAATAAAAGTAGAACAAATAACATCTGAATTGTATGATTCTTGTTGAAACAGTCAAATTGAAATTAAGACATTTATTTATTTATATGGGTTTTTTTCTGGTTCCTAATCACCTCGTTCCTAATCACCTCGTCTAATCACCTTTGTTTTTTTCCTCTTATAATGCACATAGCTGCTGGTCCTTGGTAACATGGCCACCTGTGACTTCCTACAGTATGTGTGTGAAAACACTGATCTGGAGACACTCACCGTTGGTGCTCTCCAGGGCTAGCTGCAGACCCAGGTTCCTGCCGGGGTTCAGGACCCAGTGGTTACTGGTGGCTGTCAGGTCGAACACCAACCAGCCCTCCTCTGCTGCCCAGATCACACGGGAGTCCAGCAGGAACAGGTCCGACTCCCTGGAGAGGACGAGAAGATCAAACACTTAAAGTCAGAGATGAACATAGATCAACAGGGGTTATATGAACAATTACGAAATATTTAAAACCATGTGAAGGGTAAAGCAAAGTGAGCAAAGCGCAAAGTAATGGAGTAGAGAGAGGGAGTTAGAAGAGTGTGACGGAGTAAAACAAAGAGATGGAGCAAGAAGAGAGAGTGAGGGAGGGAGGCTCCAGATGGTGAGGCCCAGGGGAACACTTCATTTTCTTAATTGACAATAATGGCTTTATAAACGACCGGTCCTTTCATACACTACGCACAGTCCATCACTGGCTGGAATCTTGTGGGAGAGACAGAGAGCCAAATGGAGAAAGTGCAAGAGATATAAATATAGAGAGGGCGAGAGAGCAAAAACACAGCTGCGGAAGTGGGGGAAAGTGTGTGAAAAGTAGAGAGTGAAATAGTGCATATCCAAGTCAATCCTATTGTCTGTCACTGAACTCTTTTTTTTACTCTTTCAACATGGGAGACTACAATCCCTTGTTCTTCATGTGGCCATTCATGTATCCCGACCTATTTACTGACTGGGCAGATAATGTGTCACAGAGCTCTGCTTCATTCATGTACCCAGGCCCGTCTCTGGCAAAGGGATAAATGACTGTGTTGTTCCCTCTGGACAACAGAAACCTTTAGGAGGGGTCGAGGAGAGCAGGACCCCGGCCTGTCCCGAGTTACATACACCTTTTGGACGTCCACGATAAGCCTTGTGGAGGAGGTGGGGCTAAGACCAGTTTAATAAGAGAAGCTTCAAGATAAAGAATGCTACGAATGCTAATTTTAATAATTGATAATGTTAGGTTTTGTAATGAATTGTGTCTACAACATAGGAACATAATGACAAAGGGAAATATCACAAATTCCTGGATCCCAAAGTGATTTTTAAATGATGCACATTATCAACAACCTGCATAAAGAAGGGACAGCTAAGGTTCAGTGGTTTTGGAGTTATTTGGTTATAAATGAAATCATTAGGAGCACTATTCCAAATGTTGTCATTGCTTAGGAGCATGAAAACAATAACAAAACATTTACATTACTATAAACAAAACAACTTATATCCATGCTCACCTATCAGTGTGTTCCTTCAACACCTGGAAGACGCTGATGCGGAAGGTCTCATTGTCAAAGCGCTCGTGGATGAAGTCTTTATAAATACGAAACTCTGCAGCAGTGACCGCCTCGCCCTCTGGGATTCGTGATAGGTCGAATCTGAACTCACGGTGATGCCGTCGCACTGGAAGGAATTCCTTATCGTGCTCTACTGCAGAAAAAAGAGATGGTGAAAATAAAAAATTATACTATCAGACACATTGTATGCTTGCAGAGAATGTCACTTTTGTAAGCGTTTTGCATCCATCCTCTCTAACAGCAGGGATAGGAACAGGTACTATGTGTTCATATGAAACTAAAGAGTTTATAGTGAGGTATTGAGTTGCATTTTACAGAGTAACAAGACACGTTTGTTCTCTACTTCTTTCTCAATATATTCTTCTCACAGTCTCTCAACCTGAGCTGTTAGCAAGGAGCTGACATAGCTTGTCAGGCTCTGGGTCAGTCCCAGATTAAACACATCTACAGTTATGCAGTACACATGTTGGTTTGTGATTGAAACATTCATGAGGACCAGCACTCGGAGCCATGCAGCTGGCGCACACTGAGCCATGATAGAGAGATGCAGGCGGACTCTGACAGCTTTATGAGCCCCTTTCTTCTCCCTCTCTTCCTCTCGCAGCCCCAGAGAGTAATCCAGTCTGCCCTTCATCTGGTTCTCATGAGTTGGGGGCTCAATATTTGGTGTGCCCCATCCCCTCCTCTCTCTCATCCCCACATCCCAGGTTTCCAAGTCCATCCACCCCCTGCACCCCCAAGACGTGGCCCCCCTGACCCTGCTCCTCTCATGTCCCAGCAGGACGTCCCAGGGGTCAGCGCCTTGTCTCTCATCATCTCCTGGCTCTCCCTCCACCTCCCTCTTTATTAACTGCCAGACAGACCGCCCACACATACAAACACATGCAAACAGATACACACCGACACTTAAAATGATTTATTATCAAGCAAAAACCGTGAAGACAATACGTCATCTCCCCAGACCCCCGGTGGCATTTCAAGAACATTTCTTCTCAATAAGTGTGGTCATAAACCTTAGGTTTACCTTAAGTGTTGTTGAAGTTTAAAAAGGATCTTCCTTGTGGTATAGATTATGCTTTTTAATTTGGCTATTAAAAAAGGAAGAGTAAAAGTCAGGGGATGACCAATATGATTAGGATGTATCCTGTGGAGACTACAAACGTTTGCACAAAATGCCATGGTGGATGAAGACAATAGTTAACAGTCCTAATACAGTTATGTTGTTGAGTATAAACTATAAACCCCACAGCTGATGACAGGTCAGATCTCTCAAGCACTGCCTCTGCCATTTCTAGCAACTATCCATGAACCACCATTGCCAACAAGACAGTTCTGTATCAGAGTCGACTGCCTCTAAACTCTGCAAAAATCTGGTTGAAAAAAAAACCTTTTCCGACATTTGCCAAGCTATCATCATCCCCCTAGTGCTCACACACACGTTATAATTCTAAATAATTCCTGACTACAGCATACTTCTCCTACACCAGCTGGTAGTAATAGAAGTGTGCAATGATGTAAATGCTATGCATGTTTCACTGCACAGCTTGTGCGGTGTTATTTCTTTCACTGCACACCTGCCTCTTTGTCTTTCTCAGCCATGTTTCCGCTCTTATGTAGTTCTCCCAGCGGACTCTCTCTCCCCTACACCCCCTTTCATTTATGTCTGTATTAAACCCAGTTGCTGAAGGACATTATACAAAGGCAGCACTGTGAGATGATTGGCCAGAGAAGAAGTAAAGAAAGGATCTAATTACTCTTCAATGAGGGACAGCTCTGCTCTCTGCAGCCAATAGATGGCCTTGCTTTAGGCTCCCATTGTCCTGGATCTGCTCTGTGCCCACATTGGACTGGTTGAAACAACTATTTACCTCTTCCTAAAAACCAGTTTTAGGCTGTATTATTAACTCAAGATCACATCTCACTCTCTATCCACCAAATCTGCACTGCACCATGTAGACAATTCATATATTTTAATGGTGAAAATGTCTAAAGATACACCTGAGTCTGACCTCAGCACAGTGGTTAGGAGCCTGCAGTCCCTTTAAACAGAGCTACTTTTCTCTATTCAAAAGTGAAATAAGGTGAGGACAATTATTTTCATTTCATCATCCATCTAATTACTCAATGTCTTTAGTGTCCTCTCTCTTTTCTCCTTCATACCTCTTTGCTCCGGGGCTTGCTTTTTCATCTACTGCACCAGGGAGCTCTCCCTCCTCCTGCAGCCCAGCGCAGGTGCACTCCCTCTGGGGAGAGAGCCAGAGCAGCCGCCCGCCCCTTCACTATTAAATCTCTTTATCTTTTCTTGTGAGAACAGCTGGATGCTGCAGTAAAACTCCCACACTAACTATTTCTCTCACAACACTTTCTATATCCACTCCTTATTGAATGGATTTCATCTGTATGGAGAAAATGAGAGCAGCCTACAGAGCTTATAGCTTTAGCATCTGCCACAATTCTGCCGTTGTCTGTGTGCTTCTCTTTCTCCTACAGCAGTATGGCAGTCATTAGATGAGGGGAAGAGGCACAGTCAGAGCCACGCGGGTGCATTTATGACTTCCTCTGGGAGGAAGTGAGTAGCCATCGCCCCACCTGTGTCACAAACATACACACACACACACCACAAACATGGTGAACACACCCTCTCATGGGTTATGAGTCCTTCATTCTGAGTAGTCGGCGTTTAGATCGGTTGCTGCTCCTCGCACACACACCCAAACACGCACACAAACTCTCCAATACACAATATACAATCCTGTGAAGCGAACGATCTTGTGCGTCACAGCACGGTAACACAATCATTATGGGTTTCTGTAATCCGTAATTAGAGATGCAACACACAGGCAAAAGAGAGAAACACACACACACACACACACACACACACACATACACTTATATGGACTTGAGCTGCTTTTATAGTTTGATTTGCATTTACTACAAACTGCTGATGAAGCAGAGTCATACCACATCATTTGACTTCTGCGGGCCACACACGTGCACAGCAGCACACATCAGAGATATCGTGATGATGACGACTCCAACCAAAATTCAGTGCACCTGGCAACCAGAGGTTTACTACGCTGTGAACAAAGTGTTAGCAATGCATCCTCTGTTATTTATGTCCCCCCCCCCCACAGCGTACGGCTTCCTCATCATGTTCTCTACTACTGAGAGTCTCTGAATTTCATTACATTTAAATGTATCTTCATACATCTTCTTGTGTTTTGTATAAAACATGTGGTGGCCTTTAAAGAATAACTATGTTGGTGTGTATATTGTTTCTGTAAATAAAAACAAAAAAACAAAAAACAACAACTCTTTGTGCAGCCCAAGCCTGATATTGTTCATTGCTCTTGCCAAAAACTCGTATTAAAAACATATTAGGGAGCCACACTGTTGTTATTTTACTAGCAGAGACATTGGAACTGACACACACCATCCTGCTTCTGTAAATTCTTGATAGTGTATCAAAATCCGCAGCTGAAAAAAGTCTTCCAACAAATACACTTTAACCATTGGTCTAACATTTGCAAGTTCATAGTTGTGTAAGGAAATAATGAAACATTTTTGCCAGTTTAGTTGAATGGGATTTGTTAACAGTAAAAAAAGAGATATACTCGAATATAACCAGACTAATCCTTTAACTGTTTCCCCCCCCCCCCTCCCTCCCTCCCTCCCTCTCTCTCTCTCTCTCTCTCTCTCCTCCCTCCCTCCCTCCCTCCCTCTCTCTCTCCCCTCCCTCCCTCCTCTCCTGCCAGGCCAGTAGACCTAAGAGACTTCTCCAACACCTCGAGCTCCGGAGCAGCAGCGGCCAAATCTGACGGCTCACATTAGCCCAAGTGTCTGTTCGCCACCCTCACACCACTCAGTCCCTCCTGCACGCTTCCGCTGCTCAGCAGGGGGGGGATTTCACCTCTGGCACCACTCTCACTTCTCTCAACCGACAGCTTAAGCACCCCCCCCCCCTTCCCATACTACCTTTATTTCTCTAGAGATAACTGTACAACCATTACCTGCACCTCACTCTGCATCACTGTAGAGCCCATTAACTCTAGCTTTACACCTGATTCCCAAACCAGCAACTAGAAAAAGCAATAAATCACATCAGGGTCAGATTATTTCCTCTGGAAGTAAACCATGTGCATTTGATTGATGCCCCATAATGATCTCTCCCTCTTTCTTTCTTTTCCTCTTTCTGTTGCTCTTAATTCAACAATGTTTTAAGCACAGTACTGGGAACAAGTAAGTCATAGTTTCCGTAAGCTAAATCAGAGAGAGGGGAAATAAAAAACAGAGTGCAAGGAAAGGACGGATTGCTCTAAATGTTTATCCTATGAAGCGCACAGGGTTTGATCTCTTGGGTACCGGGTGACTACCCACAGAAGGGCGATTACCACGTTAGGAAACATCCTGCCCACTGGCAACTCCTGATGACATCATGCCTGCGTGATGTATTTGTACTGCTGTAGGGCCTGAGAGCACTGGCTCCCTGGGAAAGGGTCAGCAGAGTTTCATGCTATAACTTACTCACACTTAACGATCATTAACTCACCGCAGTGTGTGTGTGCACGATCACATACACATGAGCCTGTGTGCAAGTACAGGCTGTAACCACAGGAAGAAGAGTCTTTACATTTAAGACTTGTGGTCAGAACCAAACTTTTCTGAGTTCTTTAGCATAAGGGCCATCGAGAGGGCTCAGATTTTAATCACAGAGGCTCGGTTGACCTCTCTTTCTGCCTCGCACTGCAGCCATCAAACATGCTTGCCCTCTGCACCTCTACACTGTAGTGCTGGGTTCCACCTCATGCTTCGCTGGGCATCATGGACCAGAGATTTATACTGAAAATGTAACAGCCTGGAACTCACAGGAATGTGTCTGACCGTAAAGCCTCTCCCTGGCGCTCTCCCTCGGCACCACAGCTGTGCTAAAGAGTTGGTTCATCCAAAAAATAAAATAACAAATTATCTGACCTCTACTGGTCTCTAGCCATGCAGGTAGTTTTCATTTAAAGGAATAGTTGAGGATTTCATGCTGATTTGCTTTCTGGTAGAAAGTTTGATGTTAAGATTGATACTGTTCTCATATCTGGCTGCAGCAGCCGGCTAGCTTAGCTTAGCATAAAGACAACAGAGGAAAACAGCTAGTCTGGCTTCGTCCAGAGGTAGTTAAATCCAACTCCAAGTAACTGTCGGATAGTTGTTTTGTGGTCTTTGTGCCAAGTTAAGTTAGTAGCTTCATATTTCCTTGAAAGACATGAGTAACATAATTTTCTCATCTCACTTGAGGATTTGAGTTACCATTACTTATACAATGACTAATTGTATTTTTTATGATGGATGAACCTCTACTTTACTGTGAGACAAAGTTGCAAATCTCAAAAGCCTTCAAACAGTGACTGAAGGTCCTGCAGGACGAATAGAGTCATCTACATAAGTGGAACTTTAGACTTCATGTTCCGTTAGAGGTCTGTCAAGAGTGATTGCACATTAGGAAAAGGCAACGGTGACAACAAAGCAACCACATCCCAAATGTTTAGTGGTCATTGTTCTGCGGTATCTCACTGTGCTAATGCCACAGTCACCATCTGCACTTCCTCTTAACTGCAGGATAAAACAACTCAGAGACGTGGAACCACAGCCATTCAGTTTCCCCTTCTCACTCTTCCCCTCATCCCCTTGTTTTTACGTTCTTTAATTTTGTGGCCACAGGGGCCACACCCTCCCCGACCAGCCAAGCCGCCTCTTATTATAGACCTCAAGAAAATTCACATACAATGTACACGTTGGTACAAAGTGACACACAGATTTCCCGGTGTCTACATAAAACTTCTATAATTTCCTCCTGCATCCCGGAGTGGCATCTTTTGCACACATGACGCGCACATTGGCACCCTGCTTTTAACAGCTTGTTTATTTTGTTTAATTACAGCTCATTGCCTTTTTCTTTAAAAAAAACAAACAGCATAGCTGTGGAGGAAACATAAGGGAAACACAGCTGCATGCTTGCCTAAATAAATAGAAGCCCGTCACATGCAGTTCATATTCCATGCTGCTCAGCCACAAAATGTCATCACTTTTCATTTCAAAACCGTGCATACAGTTGCTTGGCTTTTATAAGCTTTGATTTGGCTGCTGGAACCTGTTGAGGAATCTGGTCAGTATTACGGGCTTCCGCTAACGCAATCTTCCGCTCGGAGAACCAACACACATCACACAGTGCAGCTGGTGACTGGGCAGGGTAAGTGGCTCTGAAATAATGTTTTACTATTCACAAACACACACATAACTTCCTTAACACGAATGCTTTGAAGCACATCATGTTCCAAGGAGGAAAATAGAGCTAATGCAATTAGTTTAAACAAATGCACGGCATTAGTGATCCACCTTCCCCTAATCTTTCTCTAGGGCTGCATTTCTTCTTCTTTCTTTTCCTCTCATCTCCTTCATTCGCTCCCCCTTGCCCTGTCAGTGCCCCAGTACCAAGCAAAGAGTGTTGTATTTGTTTTTGCAGCAGAGGAGCTGTTGGTCCCAGGATCTCAGGCCGTGCTCTGGCCCACATCTGCTCTCTGAGCTTCGCTGCTTGGTACCCGCCGGCAGAGAAGTGCAGGGGAGTCTAATATGCTGCAGGTCGCTGATAAGGCAAGGTCAAAGCAACCCAGATTCAAAAGAACAGGTGGAAATATAATTAATTCTGTTATCCACTGCACTTATTTTATTATCCTACAGGTCACTTAAAGGTGTCAATTATTTCTCTTTCAGTATGCACTTTGAAGTGGGCCAAATGATGCGAGTTTAACACAAATTGTCAGCTATGTTTGGAGAGATAGAAAGAAAAAATAATAATATGTCAGAGCTGGGGAGTGGAGTTATTAAAAAAATCTAAAATGAGCCCAACATTCCTGGCAATGAAGGAGCTCCGTCCATCATTTGAGCAAAGTTAAACCGCCCGCTTAGTACATCTGGGCCTTTTGACCACTCGCCACAATGTCAAGTCCCACCCGCAGAGTATTTCATCATCTCTCCCAGCAAGAGCCTTTGCCTTGCCAAGAGCACAGAGGCTCTGCTATGTACATCCAGATGTCATCCTGAACTCCTGGGATCAACAGGTGAATCTGAGAGATAATATGGAGAAAAACAAGATTTTCCAGAAACCACGTGGCTGTGGCTGTGAAAATCTGGGTGTTTTTAGAGTTTTAGAAAAGAGAGATTTTTTGTATCAATTTGTGGAATTTATATACACACACACAACACCTCAGCTTAATACATCAGACTGCGGAGAGTATTAAGAGAAATTACCTGACAGGAAGGCAGGGCTATCTGTACCAACTGTAACATTCCTCTGCTTCTGCTCACTCCCTGTCCAGCAGAAAGCAATAAAACATGCACTCAATAACACTAATTAGCTCCAGAGACATTCCTCTTGGGCAAAAAAACGAGTGTGTGTGCATTTGTCTCCCCATGTGAATGCATGTGCGTACATACACATATGCTTTTAGTTCACTGGGAGTGTATACAGAAGCGATAACATACATGTTCGGGAGGGGGAAAAGGCAAACTAGGTGTCACGGACAGGCTGCACACACAGAGGAATTGAAGGCCTTCAACACACACTTGTGTTTAATTGTTTGGTTCTCATGTGATGAGAAGTCTTCACAAACACATTTGGGGAAGCAGCTTCTAGTGTGAGATGGAGAGACCGACACAGACAAATCCATCACATTACAACAACTCAACAGTGGACAAAAGTATGAGTGTGTGAGTATTTATGGAGACAGGAGTGAGAAGTGAGGTAGAGGGAAAGGGCAAGCTGTGTTTGGGGTTCAGAGAAAGTGTGTGTATGAGTGTGTGTCTGTTAGCATGTGTGTATGTGTGAGTGAGAGGTGGAGAGTGGAAAAACATACAAAAGAACTTGAGAAAGTGTTGAAATGTTTTATGTCTGGAAGCACGGGTGGTTTAAACCCCTGGAGGTGAGGGCCAGAGCAGGAGGTTGGAGACTAAACACCACACAACACCACTGGGAACATAGGATAACTAACTAATTAAAACTAGGAGGCCATACTGATAATCAATACTGTTGGTTTAGGAGGGTAGGAAGGGAAATTTGGTATCAGATGGTCATGCGTGCGAGACAGATTGGAGACAGGGCCAGGCATGATGGTGGAGGTCAAGATGAGGGGACTTGTTGGACTTTGAAAATATAAAGTTTCTCTGCACAGCTGCTTTGGCCTACAGACAGAGTGAAACATCTGCATTAGCCTCAGCACCATGGGCAGCCCACTGTGAAGAGGAATGTGAGGAGCAATATAGGAGGGAGGGGAGAGAATGAACGAGTCATACGAGTCTTGTTTTTTTTTAAAGAGAGATATTGGAGCTATTCAGTTGAAATTACCTCTCCGCTTCTCTGCTATCGGCTATAAAAACTAAAGCTGCGTGCCTCTGGCGTGACTACAGTGTGACACAACTGCTTCCAAGCATGCGGCCATGAGCTGGTGACACAATGCTGTCTGAACGCCAAAGCCTCTAATAAATCCAAACTAATTTACCGGTTACACATTTCTTCCCCTCTCTGCTCTCAATTACCTTCCTATTAACGCATGCTATAAAGCAAAGGAACAGGGAGACAAACTGTGTGGCAGCTCCTGGGAGCAGACGGAGGGCACTGAATGGTGGAGGGCCAGGTGGTGCCCTGTTAGTTTACCAAGGTAGCACAGAGGATAATTACCTGCTAGCGCTCTGACTCACTCAGCTAAGTCTGTTATGATACATCTCCCTTTTCTGATCACAGCCCCAACGTATTCATTAAATATAGAAGCAACATTTCAAGGTGACACATTACTACTAAAACTGGTAACCTAGTGCAAAATCACAGCTTTAATTGTGTGATCAGTCATCAAAATGTTGCATATCCCATGTTTACAACAATGGCAGCAAGAAAGCAGTGTTGTTTAAGTACTGCTTTATAGCTCAGTTTACTGAAATCTGTCCCATCTGGTGCAGATTAGAAGCAGAAGAACACTGGGGAATTAAATGTACCACGGTCTCTAAATGGCTTGATATTTGTTCACTTTTTAAATGCTTTTACCTTACCTCCATAAATAGAGGCTGACTTACAGCATCACTGTTACACATGCAGAGACCCCAAAGCTATGACTGAGTTACCAAAAAAGCTACAGAATAAACAGGCACTGTTTATAAGAAAAGTAAACCATGACAGTGTTACAGTGAGAAGGCATACACAGTACCATGATAGGATATGGTATTTAACCCTACAATACTGAAAGATATCATAATATGGAAAATGGTTTAGTAATCAAAGCAATAAACTGTTAGTTATACTACGATTTATTATGATTTTATTCCTGTGAAGAAAGTACTTTTTCAGAGCCAATGGGCTTGGGGCTGAATGCCATAGACAGAGTAGTGAGTAATAAAGGACAACAAACGTATAATAAAAAACATAAAGACAATATACTTTAATTGTTAGTTTTGATCTTTTTGTGGGATTTGTTGACAATTAGAAAAGAAATAGCGAAAAACATAATTTAACAATATCATGATAAGCCCATTTATAAAATGTTAACCGCTGAAGATGGAAAAACCATTATGTTGAACCAGAGTTGCCTTCCTTAAACTCCCCTTAAACACCCAAAACGATGCTAATCTATGCCAGATGAGAATGGTGACCAACACAACGACAACATTTTACAGTAAAAAGACTGAACCTCACTCTTCCACACAAATACAGGTTGATGATGATGTTACTGTTTCAGTCATCCAGGATGCAAATAGCAGACGTCCAACTCAGCCCTGTTCTGTGGTTTGGAAGGTGTAAATGGGCATTATGAGTGTTTGTGCGTGTGCCTGGATGGTTGAGTATAAACAGCCTGTGATGGAGTTTAACATGAAGCAAACTGAACCGTAGCACAGCGCAAGCCAAAGTAGCAGCCAAAGCACTGGAAGCTGTGGTTTGTTGAGGAGGAAATGCCTTAATTCACGGTGGCTGAGGGTTAATGCTGCCAGAGACCACTGGGACTACATAAAATAATAGTTATAAAAAGGATATGCAAGTGTAGAGTACGAGTATAAATGCTTGTGCAACCTGACATTGTTTCATACATGTTTTGCGATTTCATTTATAATCTTTTTCATACCATTTTCTTGTGGCCGTCTTAAGACACAGTGAACGTGCGTGTTCACTTGTTGGCGTGTTATCATGGCATGTCCAGCACACGCCCAGTGCCTGTGTGACCTGTGTTTCATATAGCTGTTTACATTCTGAATGTATGCTGTAAGCCATTTACACAGCTGGGCTTGTAAACTGAAGTGACTCAGTGAGAGGACGTCCCTGGCCTGGGGTCTGTCACTAAGCCCACACCCGCCCTGGCTGGCTACACCGGAGTCTGCAACACTCACATAAGATGACGACAAAGTGAGGCAGCTCCCCTGTGCGGCAATCAGAAAGGAAGAGATCATATTAAGAATAATGCTCTGAGGGATGTTCTTTGATCGTTGTAAAAATGTGATCTCGTCATAATAACCAGGCCCCTCTAAGCAGCAACCAGTGTGCAAAGTCTGACTAATATACCTTGGCATGGTTGTTATAGAGACATGCAGAACTTGGAGGGACAGTTTTAAAGAAAAGCCACACTCATTTTGCTCCCAGACAACCTAAATAAGAAAACAAACCCACAACGAGCAAATGTGGAAAGGAAGGAATTTGGAGAGGAAGTACTCAATCCATTCGATAGCCATCACTTACTTCTCTGTCTCTCTCTCTCACACAGATGAGGGGTAATGAAACAACTACTATGTGCTGTTTTGAATCAAGCTGGCTTGACAAATATCTGATGTCAATGCATGAGACTTGGCGAGAAAGCTAACCCTGAACTCTATTAGCAGATGCAACACGTGGCAGATAGCACATACAAAGCAAGGGCAAATGGCCACTTTATATCTAACTTACTGAAATATGTGTGTGACATGAGGCAGATTCAGCCTTGGATAAAAGCCATTACCAAATCACATCAGCCACAAGACCAGTGTGACTTTCTTTCCAGGATTCTCTAACATATTAAATAAAATGTTCTCTCTAGCCACTGTGACCCATCACCCAATCAAAAGAAATGGACAGAGTCCCAACCATCTCTTGTCTCTTTCTGTCTGAAAAATCTAAATTATTCCTTTTCAGCTTACTGCAGCCTCGGCCCTCGACTTTGCAAGTTTCTGTGGTCGAATCCATCTGTGTCAAAGCCTGTCAAAAATAGTCACAATGCAGCAGCTCCCAACGTAATTACACAGTGTCTATTGCCAAGACACTCCAACAATGATCTTTCCAGGATTGAATGCTAACTTGCAACTACTTTCAGAACTCAAACTAAATTTGGAGCAGAGGTGTAACCAGTGAATGCCTGCTCAGAAGTTGTTATCTTATCTTCCCTGCCTTTCGTAGAGAAAAAGCTAAAATATATACAAAAATTAAACACAGCAACTCATCTGAAACATAAGTGGAGCAGTTGATGTGACTGCATCATTTCTAGAGCAAATTAATAGATGATGTGTTCATCTTTTCATAAATCTGACACCGCCTGCTCATGTTGTGATCATTTACACTTAATCTCTGATTGTTGCTGACAGCATTTCTTCTGATTAGATGAGTAAACGTGTCCAGGGAAAAAATAAACATTTATCAAGAACTGAACAAAACGACTTGCATCGATCAACACAATAAATCACTGTGGAGGAACTGGAACTAACTAACTAAGCTAACTTTGATCATTATTGACTGGAATAATGTTGTTGTCTGAAGGGATGTCTCCAGATTAGAGGGAAGGGAAGAGCCAGTGCACTTTGAACCCATTCTGCTGTTGACTTACTCATTCTTTAGATAACACATGGTTGACATATTAGCTGCTGGCTGGTCCATCATCCACAGCTCCAGCACATTATCTGGTTGTTGCACAGCTGTTTAACAGAGACAGACACTGGAATGTGACACTCCTGGTATTATCTGGATAACTGCACCCAGTTGTATGTAAATATGGTTGTTGTGCAGGTCTCCTGTGTGTGCATGTAGGTATCAGAAAAATGTGTGGTGAAAGAAATGTGCTGCTGCTTAAGGCGAAGTAACAACACATAATCCAGATTTACTATCACCTTTGACTCATAGATATCCTTTGACTGAAACAATCACAACAAGCAGTTTGTAGCAACAATTCCAGAGAAATACTTTAATATATAGCTCAGACATAAAGCTAATCAATTGCCATAGAAAATTAAGCCCCAAGATTTGTGAACAATTTTAGTCTTCGAGAAAGTTAATCAAATTTTAGTTTTAGGGAACTCAAACGTCTCTGAAAGAAACCATAGGCTATATGGTACTTTTTTTTTTAAATCACAAAACTATTATTAGTATACTGTGCTTGAGATAATTGAGACTGACTGGACTTTAATAATGCACAAAAATGACTTTAGTTGCCTGAACCTTTGCCATCATTAAAATATGTTTATAATCGTTTTTAGTCTAACATAGTAAAGGTGCCTACCCATATTGACAAAGCTCATGACCATGTCTGCGTCGTTCAAGAAGTTGTTGTCTTGCAGGCTGGGTATCGGGGGTCCCTGGGTGGTGAAGACGGGCTTGTAGGGATAGGAGTATCTGTCCTCGTCCCCCTCCGTGGACATGGCGTTGTACAAGTCCAACATAAACATCGGGGCAGCGTTGTGCTTTCCGTGGAGGTGGGGTCGCGGCCGGTGCGGCAGCCCCAGGATCGACAGGATCTCCCGCTGCATCTCCCTGCGCTCCTGGCTCTTCAGTCGACGGTGGATGAAACTGGAGTGGAACTCGTTGTCTAAAGTAAAGTTCGTAAAAGCGGTGTCCGCCAGAACGCAGTAGCTCCAAACCAAGAGCAAAGCCGGGGCACGTCTGTCCAAAATCGGTGCCATGGTACTCGCCGTGCGTAATTGCGCCCAGTTATGTTCACCGAAACTCTGGAAAGTTGATATTGAACTTGTAGCAACAGGCAGCGGCTGTGTCCAATATCCAAAGTCAGGTACGGACCCTCATGTTGAGGGAAGTGCGCCCAAACGAAACATCAACTTCACTTCAAAGTCCTTTAGATGATTGGTTTTCTGGGCAGAGTGAGCTCACGCGGACCTCTGTCCTCATCCGCAGCCAGTGGCCAACAACTACCAACTGTGGTGCAACCTGTTCTGCAGAGTAGAGGAGGCTGCGAGCACAAGCGTTTCACCGGGAGAGACACGAGCAAGTTGTGAGGAGGCGCTGTGTGCTGGGAGGAGCAGGAGAGAGAGAGGGAGAGAAAGGGGGAGAGGGGGAGAAAGAGGCTGTGGTTTCTAATGGGGATAGAGCGAATGTTGGCCGTTGTAACAAGTTGGAGAAGGCTTGAGGCTACATGCGCGAATACAAAACGGATTAAAACGGGATTCGTGCGTATAATGCTTAAGTGTATGATGAAGCACATGTACCTGGCGCACCTCAATGTTCTTGTTGAATCAATAATTACAGTTATCCAGCCGGTTACAATAGGCCCCTTAGTGATAGTGTGCTTATGGAAAATAACAGACATAATTTCAGAGAGTAATTATTTGCCTGTGTGGGTGACTACAATACTTTGGGAGATGATGCAACATGAAATTGCACAGCTGTAATAGTTACTCTGCGATCCACAGGTGCACCCGAGTGAATACCTAGGTTCTTATGGTTGTGAGACTTAAGAAAAAGTCAGTGGTCTTTGTATTTTGTATCAAAGAACGAAGCAGTAGAGCTCAAAAGGGCCATCTCATGCCACATATTTGAAAATATCCAAGCTTTCTATCCCCACTGCTGGTGCAGGAAGTTTGTGACAAAGGCAGCGGTTGCACAGACACAAAGCAGACTGCAAAGGTGGGGTGCAGATGTTAGGCAGCTGCTTCATCCCTCCATCGGCCCCAGCACCTCTTAAACACCAAACTTTAATGGAACGCTCCTGACCCTCTTGTGCGCTCGCTGATACAGGCCGGGGGATTTCAGATGCACCAGGAACCAATGCTTTATCTAGACAGACCTCCTAAAACCTGTTCACTACCCAGAGTGGAGTTTTAAAGGCTCTGCAGTTAAGATGTTTTAGGGCTATAGCTTGCCAGGTGATTTTTATGGCAATAAAATTGGACTTCAATGGCACAGCACGAGATGCTGCCAGACGGCTTAAGCTATGATTGCAAACAGAGGAAGGGAGGAAAGGAGGCAGAGCGTGTCTTGGGGTCTTCTACAGCTCACCTTCCTGCCCATTTAATGTGGTCGTTCTTGTCTTCAAAAAGGCATTTCACTTATCTTTTTCCAATGACAATTCAACATGGCTTAAAGCCTGAAAGCATACACCGCCTGCCACTACTCATTCTGTATATATAATCCACTATTTGCTTTTAAATGGCCTTTCAGCCTGTAACATATAAACATTTCTATCCGGTGCCTCAGATAGAATCAGCTAATGGCCGCAGGTGTTTACATTACAGCAGTTTCCAACAGGGAACTTGAAAGGGTCTTGGTTTCAGTTATAACTATACATCTTCCTGTCTCTCTCACTTTTTTTCCCCTCTATCATTGTCTTACACTTATTCTCTTGCCCTCTCACCCTCGCTGTAAGGTTGGCGAGGTCAAACCCCCCGGTTTTCCTCCAACAACCCCCAGCCCTTTGCTCAGTCTGTGCCCAGAGAGGGGCTAATAATTCTGGGTAGGATAATAGGAACAGACCCCCCTTTGTTTGGGCCTCCATGGGCCCGATGACAGTCACAGTAAACAGTGGGCACAGGCTGAGGCCAGGCTGGGTGAGCTGCACTGAGGGGCCTTTGACAAGGAGAACTAAAGCAGAAAAGCAGAACAAATAGTGTTTGAACCTCCGTCAATGACACACAAAGAAAAAACTGGCAAAAGAATAAAAACATTTTTCTAATGTATTTCACACTTTTGTCTGAGATGCTAACAACCAATTCCCTATTAAGACATCAAGAGTTGCAAACTGTTACATTTAAAATGATCAAGTAGTCAAATATTACACACAATACTACCTGCCTACATGGCTATTGAAGAGAAGTGGATGCACTTTTGCCAGGAGAGCCAGTATGAATCACTCGAGGGCAGAACAGTGGTGAGCTGTTGAACAACCATGACTATGAAGTCTTATTCTTTTAGGGCTTACAAAGGTGAGCTCATAAATATCTTTATTTCTCATATTTATGGTCAGTTGCATCTTCCTGTTCTCTATTTAGGCAGTTATCAATCTCAAATTGCATTTAGCTCAAAATCAGTCTCTTGGCATAAGGCATTTTCAGTGCACACACATACACTCTTCCTGCTATGATCTTAGACAATCTGCACAAATACACACCTCCCCACTCCAACAGGTTGGAGCATGATACTAAGCTCCAAAGAAGACCACACAGTAATGCAGTGAAACATCCCTGGAAACTCTTTAAAACCCTACAAGAACACAAGAAAACACTTTTCATCCTCACTTTATACTTCTCCCTCTTTCTCTTCCTTTTTATCTAGGTGAGAGTTGCCTTTCCCATATGTCTGCTTATCTCTTTTTAGGAGCTCAAAAGCATGCGGTCAGAGGTCAGATTCATATTTATTTCATGTGTTGCCTCAAGAGAGCAGCAGGCAGCAGTCCTTTGAAGACCTGTGCATGCGGGGAGGCGGATGAGGTTTGGTGGAGGGGGGTCTGACCGAGCAGACGATACAGTAAAACTTCTTTCAATGTAAACTGACCCTCAAATGAAGCAGTGTGGGGTCGGGGTGCAAGGACAAGAGAGGGTGGAGGCACATTTTTTCCTTTCCCGGTCTGCCTGTCCTGTCCGCCCTTGTCTACGTTTTTGGCGTAACCCCACTGTGTGCACTGCACAAACCAGCGGCCTGTTAAAACAGCCAAACCAGGTGGAGCTGAGCTATTGCAAATGTTCCCTTCTGGTGTCTCACACTTCCAGGGGCCTCATGAACATATGAGACACAGCTGTGAGACAGGCAGAAGAAAAAGAGGGGGTTGGTATATGAAACAGCTTCAAAATAGTTCACTTGGTAAATCCAATTTAGGGTTTGGGTTAAAAGGAATTTTTAACATTCTGGATTCAGTATCGAATTATTGAATCCTAGTGCATTCCTCTTATAAAAACTATTACGTTTTGCATTATTCAAATGAAACTCCACTTCATGTCTAGGACCTAAACGTTTGGCCATTTAGACTATTAAGCTAAAAGACTCATTTCCATGCAGGTTAAAAACAATTTGAAATATTGGCTAAGCTTTTGTATAATCAGCACTTTACAAATAGAATAGAGTAGAATAGAATAGAATATATCTTTATTGTCATCACACATCAATATTTAACAGAATGATAACTGGCGCAAATCCATACCTCATTTTAATATCTGCATATTATTTGAAAGATTCAGTTTCATTACAGCATCACATGTCCACAAAGCATTCAGAGATTCTATGAGGAACACATGATTGTTTTTGAAAATCCTGCACATTGCAATCATTCTTCCCATCATCACTCAGTACCTACTTTCGCCTGTATCCGGCATATCCTGTCACTACTGCTTCTGTCGGCAGCCAGATATGGTGCAGGGGAACACCAGAGTAGCTCGGGTCTGATTCATAGCTCTCAGCAGTCCAGCCAGACCCATCAGTTATAGCTGGTGTCACTGAGATACCGTTTTAGCAAAGCTTTCCAAAATGCCTGGCTTAGTAGAGCCTATCCATTGCAGGATGTTATCACTCAGGCCCTCTGTCACTTGTGTCATCGGCACAGAGTCCGGGCTTGACGCTGAGCTGGTGTCTTCGCCTAGCCAGCCACATACTTATCAGCATCCATTACTGAGGTGTGAGGGCCTGATAAAGGTCTCCTCAGGTCCATACAGCTCACGGCAGAGGTCCTATTTAGATTGTTGTCTCTGCAGCGAGAGGCCTTGCCCCTTTGACTCTTGCTCTCATCACTTTGTAAGGCTGTGTTAGTCTGTCAATCAGAGGGGACCCTGGGTGCTCAGTCAGCTCCTCTTTAGGGGATGCTGGTCTGAGAAGCCATTAGAGAGGAGGCGGCATAGCCAGACTAGTCCAGGCCAAAAGCTGATGAGAAACAGAGGAGCAGCAGGGCCTGGGGTAGAAAGTGGGGGGGATGGGGGGGGGGCAGAGGAGCAGGAGGTGGATGTGCTGAGCTATGTGGATTGTGAAGGGAGGGCAGCTCTGTTTTCTATTTGTGAGGATTAGGTTGACAGATCTGTATTTAGTTTCTTTGGGCCTCTAGCTGCAGCTAATCCCCCTCACCTGCAGCGAGTGCCCCCACTTTCTTTCCTCTGACCCTGCAGCCCCTTACTTCCCCCATGTCCCCCCTCCTGCCCAGTACAAACACTCATCCCAAGACAAGCACATGACTCGTTGCACTCTGTCTCCTCAGGTTAGGGCCTCACACTCGACACAAATCTCTCCCGGGCCAAAAGAACAGCAGGGGTCTCAGCCTTTCTGGAACAGAAGAAAAAAGGACCCTTACAACCTGTGGTCTTCCACATGTTAAGATTTGTTCAGCTTGGGTGAGGGGTTGTCCATCATCACCTAGAGATAGCAATTACTCTGAAATTAAGAGCCATTACTACGGAAGCAGCTTGTCAAAGCCACTCAGGGGAAAGGGGGACCTTTGGTAAAGCTGCACATTAGGAAATATTCAGGGTCAGGTCAGGGGCACAGACCTCTTCTCTTTAGATCCCGGCTCCCACACACTCTGATCAGGCCTTCACACTGTGAGAGAAAGACCGCAGTGCCTCCGCAAACACACACACAGCGTGCCTGCCAGCAATTGTTGAAGGTGGGGACTGTGTGTGACCTAATAGTTTTAGAATCTAAGCACATTTCTCTGTTTTTACAATACCGTGACATGACTGCAACATGATGCAACAAACAGAATGAAACAGATTTTGAAAGGTCGTGGACAAATATATATGTGGGATTTTCTCAAGGCTTAATATTCAGTAATGCAATTTGAATGTTTGGAGCTTAAAAGAGCCATACTTACTCAATAAGTGTCTGATTCATGAACTGCCGAACTGCCTTAAAAACAGAGTAAGCAACATGTATAGCCCTAAAACACATGTTGGCCAGCATTATCGTTACACACAGCCAGGATCAAAATGATATCTAGAAATCACTTCCACATGGCTGACAGATACAATATATATTAGGATTCTCTTGGACTCTAACCAGTCAATTATCCCCGACCCACCCTACTGGAAACCACCACCCACTCAAACAGAAACACATACAGTAGACAAAATGTTGGACAAGTAGCAGCACGCTCGCATAAAGGGTCTCATTACTGAGTGTTACAGAGGGGGCTAATGGGGATTTTACTTAACACCACCAGGCCTAGTAGCTAGTACCTTACACCAATGGGGTGCTAACTGGCCCACACACTACATTCCTGGATGTTATGGAGAGGCGAAGTCACGCCCATCTACTTCCGGACCATGGGACCCCGGAAGCGAAACATTTACATTGAATTCAATGGAGAGAGAACACATATCTTTTGATCCCGTTTGAATTGTGCCACGAACTACACATATGATGTTTGTCAATCTTAAACAATCATTTCCATGTCAAAAAAAGTCACATTTTGTCGTAAAACTGCTGAAATATAAGACTATGAAAAATACGCTACTACAAAGACTACAAATCCCAAATCCCATTCTGGGTCGCGTAAGTGATGTCACAGGCATGCTCGGTGATTTATAATAAGACTCGTAATTAAAGCGAAGAAGAAGAAGATCTCATAACTGATTTATTCCCTCCAATAAATTATAGATCGCTAAAAATAAATTAACTTTTACAAGATGCCTGTGTGCTTTGTACCAGGTTGTAGTCATAAAAGTGATCATACCACTTGCTCCTTCTATCGATTCCCGTCTGATGAAAGGACCAGGAGTCGCTGGATCAGACATATCAGGTAATATCATAGGTAATATACATGTTGTGCATGTTCATGTGCATAGTCAAGTTAGCTACCTAGCTAGTAGCGACGAGTAGCGAGCACGTTAGTTAGCATTACATTACTTAGCCTTGTCATTTTTAGTAGCCTTACCATGAAGTTATTATTTTATTACATGAAGTAAACCAAAATGTTAAACAGTAACCAAACATGATGGTAAGTATTTCGTGAAACTTTTGAAGAGTAGCCTACTGCGTCCTCCACCGGGTGCTAAGGAAGCAGTTCAGGGAGAGTCGAAGGCAGGCAGGGAGCTTTGCATGACATTCTTCTGGACGTGTTTCATTGTGATGACAATCTGTTTGTTGGAAAGACAGTCGTTGTGTGCTTATTGAGAGAAAATTGTTAGAAGAGATAATTATTCAAAGTGTTGTTACTTTAAAGTGTTGTTACTGACCTTTTTCTCTTTTATTTTCTTTACCTCACCTGTAACTGCTGAGACGTTGAGGAACATGCACACTGACCTGCTCTGGCAACCTGATTTCCACTGTACGTAATAGTATTTGGTTATGGTATATTATTTATATACATCAAAGGCACAATGCACCCCCCAGAGACACACATGTATTGAGTGTGATATTTTGCATAGGTCATGTGAAATCATCTTTACATACTAGAAAACTGTAGGAGCGGCAACTTGTTTTGAAATTGAATTTTTAATATCCGATAATAAAGTTGATCTGTTTTCTTTATTCTTCTCTCTTCCCAGCTCCATCCATCACCATTCTCTGTTCCTGCAGGTCCTGCTTGCTAATCAATGCTCATATTTTTTTACACAATTACAAATAAAGTCATTGTATTGTATGACATGAAGTTGTGCTTCATTCGGAGTCAATAATAAATTAATTCTGCCTTCAACTGCGCAATGATTGTGGACTGCACCGACATCCATGTAGCTGCCCCCCAGTAAGATGAACCAAGCAAAGAGGGTCACCATCATGCCCAAGGACATCCAGCTGGCCCGCCGCATCCGCGGAGAGAGGGCTTAGACTGACCTGAGACCAGCACACCCAAACACAACGGCTCTTTTAAGAGCCACATACATTTTCAAAGAGTTGCAATCCTACGTTATTATAATGATTAAACTGGTTCATGTATCACTTAGTTTACTGAACCGTGATGAATGAAAGTGAAATGAGTGAGGTAGTGGTTTACTGAAGTTACAAAGACATTAATATATGAGTAACAGGTCAGTGTAAACACAAGCTTCTGTCAATTATGGATCATTCAAACTATTTATATACAAATATGTAATAAAGTTCTAAAACAAGTATTCGGTATATTCCTTGATAGCTTTTGGAGAAGGTTGTTTTTAAGTTTACTAAAATCTATCGTTTCAACTGTTTCACTTTATAAAAAAGGAACAGGTGAGTAGAGCATCATTGAGTTTCTTATTCTGTCAGTAAATTATCCAAATGAATGTTTTTCATTATTTTAGTCAACCCTAAACAAATTGATTGTACCTTTTAATAATGACCTTACATGGTCGGCAAAGTTAAATTAACTTCAGAAAATCAAATCTGTTCTGAGAAAAAACTAATAAATGTTTAAAGATAGGAACTTGCCATCCCACTGAAAAACAGTCCGTAGAGATTTAAAGGCGTAGTTGTAGTTCAGTCCAACGTTTCATTTGGATTCATTTGACAACAGTCAACTATTTTCATAAAGAATATATATATTTTTCAAAGTCAACTTTATTGTCAATCTTACTCAGTTTGAGAGATCAAAAAGACATTTAAATAAAATTATACAATTTACAGATATGTATACAAATATATATATCCTATATACACCATCATGTATAATGATGATGTAGAAGGAAGTGTGTTAGATAACAAGTAAATATAGAGTTACATACAGATCCATGTTACAGCAAAAGATGGAATAACTAAGAAGCACGCAGTATAATAATAATTACATGCAACAATTAAATAACTGCTCAGCATCTCCACCACAATCCCAATCTGCTGTGTCCTGTTTTCCTCCCCTCTGCATAACACCCCATCACACATACCAAACACAACGCAGAGTCCGAGGGTGTTAAGAGTATGTTTATTGAAATGTCCTCCTCTCTACTGGCCAACACAGGGAGCATATGCTGGGTGTAGAATTGTTCCAGGAGGAGGAGATTTCCATGCCATGCAGGGTCTTTGGGGATGGGGATGATGATCGCCTCCTTCGTGGTCCACACAACAAAGTAGCAGAGACTCCGGTCTGTGATATGCAGCTGCCCTTGGACCTGGTGCCAGTATGGGTGATTCTCCTTGAGAATATATGACCCACCCTCCTCACGGAGACAGAAGGATGGTAACTGGACTGCCTCCGCGATGGTCATGTTCCTCTGGCTGTGTGGACACTTCACCTCCAGCAGGGCAGATGGCTGCACAAGTCCATCGGGTGATGCTCCCAAAACACCCGACTCACTCACAAAGAGACCAGACTCGATTCTAACACTGTCACTTGATAGGCCTCCACAAAAGCCTCCACAAAAGCCTTCACCCCTTCGGCTTCGTTTACAACCCCCCAGTTGACAGTTGGCGATGTCTCTGGCCAGTGGGTTGTATGTCTCCTCTCGCTGTTGGTAAAGTTGAGACACCGGCTGGACTACTTTGGAAGTGCCAGGCTTCCTCCACTGGCACTCAACATCTGTGGAGCTGATCTGCCACATGGCAAATATTGCCAATGCTGCAGCGTGGCTGCATTTGTACATCTCCTGTGCACAATCACAGACAGCGCTCTGCATCGCACCATCGTCTCCCATGCAGATCCGTAAAAATAAAGTAAGTACCATTTGTTAGCATGCTATAATAGATTGAATGAGCAATAATACAAGGATGGTCCGGATCTGGGGGTGGGAGGGTTTATTTTTCCATAGTTTTGTCCTCTTGTCTGTTGTTATTGTTTGTTTTTTCTGTATTTTTTGTAATTTGTGCTGTATTGGTTGTGATTGTACATTGTATTTTTCTAAATGTGTATGAATACATTTTTGAAAAACATTTGATCAACAATAAAAAAGGATTTGGTCAGGATCTAGACTCAGTGTGTAGTTTATTAATTAATCAATGCTCTCCACATTAGGAAAACACATACCAGTGTACCAGAGGGAGTCACACACAGCTGTGCCTAGATAACCAAAATCCTTGAATCTACACACAGCAAATAAACTCAAATGACACAACGAGAAAAAGGAGATCACGCATACAGTATAGTCGATATAAAACTGGCCGCTTCAATCTGAAGAGCAACTAAAACAAAACACGGGAGTGTACCTTGTTCTTGTGAACACTAATGTTATCCACAGCATACACAGAGACCACGAAGTTCTTAAGGAGAAAACTAGTTGCTAAAACAAAACACGTTAGTGTACCTTGTTAGCTAATGTTAGCTAGCTGACATTAACGTTAAACATTGCACTCATATTACTCACCGAAACCTTGTAAAGCCGGTCCCGCATGCTGGCTCTTACAGAACCGACTAACTCCCCTTTCATATAGGTACAGCTCTCAACGTGCCCAGACTTGTAGTGATTTTCACCTCGTAAAATAATTGTATTCTCATTCTGAAAGAATGTGGTGAAATGTGCTAACGTGACGGCCATCTTTATGTTGGTGACGCGTATTGTGCGAGACCAGAGACCTGTAGTTCACTGAGCGGTTTCACACAAAAAAAATTGTAACTTCACAGTTTTACGACACATTTTTATTTTTTTGACTTGCAAAATGTTCTTTTAAATTGACAAACATCATATGTGTCATTCGTGGCACAATTCAAACGGGATCAAAAGATAACCTTTCTCTCTCCATTGACTTCAATGTATAATTTCCCGCTTCCGGGGTCCCATGGAGGCTTTCGGAAGGGGAGGGACTTCGCCTCTCCATTAATGGACAAAGCTTGGAAATGTGCACGGACCTTTCGCTTGAAAACGAAGACTGGTAGCTGCTTGCCGACTTTTCCAGGCTATGGGCCTGTAAGGACATCAGTAATTGTGACAGAGTTAGTGGTATGTTATTAAAAAACTAGAACAACAACTACAACTAAGTGGCAACAAAAGTTAATCATGCTAATCATGCTAAGCAGTAGTTGTGTGATGGAAATAATGACCATGTACTCTTATTTACCAGGTGGAAGTACCTGCAGCTACACAGAGCCACAATCAACAATTATATATATACACAGTCTATAGACTATTTGGGATCAGCACAAGTGCAGTCAGAGCCTGCAGACCATCCCTACTGACCTACCAAGTGCATTAGAAAATAAATTACAAAAGAGAAAATATGATTTAATATATCCTTAATTATGGAGTTGCCCCTACAAACTAAAGACACATGGCAGATTGGAAATACTTGAATGTTTTTTTTTATTTTTTAAGTTAAGTGTACAAACAACTACTTTAACTGCTTTATGTAACTTATGAGGTGCACACACTTCGGGCTAATATGTACACAACGATTTCCCCAATTGAACCCCATTCAGTAACAGTTAATATAAACTACATTAAAAAAGAATGCTTTGAATATATTCTTACCGTGCAAAATGTAATATGGCGAAACTGGAGTTATCCTAATTGTTGTTCAGTTTCTTGGGTCCATGTTCTCTTTAAACATCCATGGTCCATGTTCAAAACAAACAATTGTGCAAGGTGAATACTTCCAGATTTAAATTCAGCCAATCAGCCAGCTTCCCAAATCGCGCGAGATGTCCGCAAAACCCTTACGCGGGAACGTCCTGGCTTTTATTAAATTAATTTACAGTCGGATGTCAGTGATAATTCAAAATGGGATCCCGTTGTGAGTTATTTTCAGAAATTGACAAGCTCCGTGCTGAACTGCTAAAGAAAGTCGAAGTCATAACAGACTCCCAGCGTGTCGAAAAAGAAATTAACCCGTAAGTTAACATTATATTAAATTGGTTTAGCTAGTTTCAATCCTGGTTCCCAGTGTGGTGTAGCAGGTGCCATAGTGGTTCCCCATCAGCAATGCAAAGGTCAATGCATCTGGTATTTTAATTTCTTAATTATAATGTACCTTGGCAAATGATTGATTAGTTTGTCAAAGTGCAATTTAGCTAATGTTAGATTTGACTATGCACTGTAATTACGTCACCACACTGATGACAGCTGGTTAGCTAATTTATATCTATGTGACCCTCACTATCTAGTTATGTCTTACAAACATGTGTAGAGTAAGATTTGGTTGATTTGACAGTTTTAAGACATAATTAATTCGCCCGAATAATCTTTATTTGGAACATATATAACAGGTATCTTACACAGCAAGGAGTAGTGGAAAGTAACTACATTACACTAAATTAACCACTTAAGTAAGTCTTAAGTGGTTACATTTTGAGGGATTTTGCCTGAGTATTTATACTTTCTTATACTCCAGTAGGCTACAATTCAGACGCAATTTGTTATTTTCAATCCACTTTTTATTACTTATTTTGTTATAAGATAAGACTTACACAGGGGAAATTCAAAATCTTCACATAAGTAGGCTATATAATGTTTTCAACAGTACTGTAATATACTGTAGTCTTTATCACGTTTATATCTCAAATATAAGACTTGTTGACAATATTACAAATTAATGTACAGGGCAATATTGTAAGACCCTTGACCTATCAGGCACTTCCTTCATGTTCAATACTCTCCAACATATATAGATAGATAGATTAGCTGTAAAGTGTCTCTTTACCTGTAAAGTGTCTCTACTGTAGGCTATTTTTATTATATGTACAGCACTTTGGCTCGACCAAAAATCGTTTATAAATGTGCTATATAAATAAAACTTGATTTGATTTGAGATATTCTTGGTGGATCTGAAGTATTATTTGAAAAAATTCAGATCCCCTTTGCTAGGGTTTTGCCAGCCTATATTCAAAGCACTGTATCTTCTTTTCCAGCGGGGAAATATTGAACCGCATTGAAAACGTTATCCTTGGAATAGTGACAAGTCTTTCCAGAGATGAGGCCCCTATCCTGGCACTGCCCGACAGATCCAACTGGGACAACACCAGGTAACTTTATTTAAACACGCTGTAGCATGAAGAGCCCACCCTGAACACTGCGGTCATTTGAAACACCGACTTTGTGGAGATCCGTTTAATCCATCTGACCTTTTAAAGATAAACACAAACAGTTGTGTTGTGTAAATAAATAAACATTTACCTACATAGGTTTGGTAGGTCAGGCCACACAAGATGATCACATTAGTGTTTAATCCAACACGGCTCTCTCTATTTGCATTAAGGGTGACGTTAGGAATCTTAATGGGCAGCCAGGTGGCAGGAAAAAAGTTACTTTCAACTGGAGTTCAGAGAGATTGAAGTTAAAATAACTTCCTGCTGCATAGAAGATGACAGAATGATAGGTATTTTTAAATCACTGTCTTACCCACACAAACTCAAATATACAAAGCGCTTTAATGCGACTAGTCTGCAGAGACCTTACGCTCACAACAAAGAAGACTGTCTGGTCTTGTTTGAATCAAACCTTGCCGCAGCTTGAAGCACACTATGGCTCAGCCCTTTCAAATGTGAGAATCCCACAGACTGAGCACCAAAGGTTTCACACAGGAATCAGGACTCAGGTAGCCCTGAGGGTGTGGGGAATTTCAGATGGCTTACATGTGGAGGGCTGATTTTCAAAGCTAAAAAGTAAATGATGGCTTCTTTTCTTTACTACCCTTCCACTTACATTTCAATCTGTTTTTCTTTCATTACTTCCCACTTAAGTTTTGACAGTTCCATCGGGCTTCAAATGAATTTAGGAAGTTCTGTCACCACCGTTAGGAGCGACTGTCCGATGTCTGTGGATAAATTTGGTAAGAAGATACTCGCACCTCTGCTGTTATTTTTCTGTTCATGACAACCGAAATTCCTTTAAGTCAAAAAAACTAAAGTTGTAATGTACTTCATGTGGCTTTCATTTCTATTCATTGTGAACACATGCACGAACTGCACATACGGCAGTAAAAGTCCGACTTAGTTTAGGGTAACAAATTGGAAGAGACAGTGTATGTTGAAAAAGGCTTTTAGAGATCAGTTTACCACATGGATATCCTAATTAGGAACGGCATTTTCCTCCAGTACTTTTTAAAGATGTGATAACTGGATAAAGTATTCATAATAATTGATTTGTTTTATTTTTCCTGTTTAAAGCACAAATTATGAGGATTTTCATGGTCATCTACAAACTTGTGCAGAGCAACTCCTATGCAACCAAACGGTATTTGTCGTCAGTTCACACTCACACAGGTTTTTCTTGCTAAGAAGTTTTGTTTTGCTGGGTTACTCCTCAGTTTGAAGATGAACATTTTTGTATTCCACAGAGACATCTATTACAACGATACACAGCTGTTTGGTTCACAGAGAAATGTTGATATCATTGTGGATGATATCTCCTGCATGCTAAAGGTTCCTCGCAGATCTCTACATGTGGTAAGTGTGTATGTCCATGTTAATGTGTGTGTGTTTGCATGGTAAAATATACCCACCGAGTGATACAAAACATGTTGGATATGCTTTGTTATTATTAGTCCAGGTGCCACAGGTCAACTCTGTTAGTTTAGTGTTTATTTTCTGCTTCATATTTTCCGAAACACCTGTGGAGTAAAAAGGTTCCTCTGATCAAACAGAACTTGAATGGAAGTTGAATTCAAACCTTTTCAGACGTGTGCAAATGCATGTGTTAATAATATGAGCAAGCAATAACTTGTGTGTCTTACTTTTATGTCAACAGTTGGCCACATCCAAGGGATTAATCTCTGGGGATCTGTGTTATATGGAGGCGGACGGCACAAGGATCGACTGCCGCTCCAGCACGGTTGTAAGTTCCTTCAATAACCCGAACTAGCTGCCCCATTAACTGAAAAACACACGGAAACCTTATATACACTATACTTTAGGGCAGTGGTTCCCAAACTTTTTGTGTCCAAGGCACACCAAAGGACAAGTAAAAATCTCAAGGCACACCTATTGTGCAAAATAGCCCTTATAACACGTGTTATCACTCATATCATGTAAAATATCTGTAAATGTGCATAATTATTTACTAATGCCAAATAAAATGTGACAAAGACAACTATATTACTCATGAAATATTTATTAACGAAATATTTCAGAAATTAATTTGAAACTTTATCAAATTAGGCTTCATCAAACAGCAACACACTCATTTAAACCAGACAGGTCACAACATTAACATTT
Source organism: Gymnodraco acuticeps (assembly GCF_902827175.1). Lineage (NCBI taxonomy): Eukaryota > Metazoa > Chordata > Actinopteri > Perciformes > Bathydraconidae > Gymnodraco > Gymnodraco acuticeps. The sequence continues at coordinate 3,036,884 of NW_022989974.1, forward strand.
CAGCAATCAGCATTGAAACATGTGCTATTGTAAATATTTTGCCGACTTACAAATGAGTGAGATACATGTTCCTGTCGGGGCGCGCAGAATTTTTTAATCCTTGGTGGCACTGAGGAGAGGGCCACTCGCAAGTCCTGTTCAACAGAGAGCCGTGAGTCCCGTGACCTCCTGTTGTTCTTCATGTAAATCAGAGTAGAGAACGCCAACTCCAGAGATGGGGTCGTTACTAATTTGTTTTAATATATTACATATTACTTTAAAAAAAGTAATATATTACACTACTTCGTTACTATCTACATAAAGTAACTCGTTACTTTACTCGCCGAGCACGTACGAACTGCGCATGCGTGAGTGGCAATAACTTTCCTTACCAGCAGGCGGTGGTAGTGTGTATTTGTCATTCAAAACAGGCAACAACCGGAAGACAGAGAAGAAGAACAGACTACGTGATATAAACAAACATGTGTGCGGTAGCTTCACCTTAGCATCCACCCCTCGAAAGTTATCGCTGACTCAGCCATGTTTATGCAGCACTGCACGTGGAGATGTGGACGCGCAAGTCGCGCAGATTACGTACATATAAACCTACAAAGTACTGATATTATAGTAAATAAAACAATTATTATTTTTGTGTAGTTGTATATTGCAATAATAACGTATGGTTGTCACAAAATCCCACGGCACACCCGGACTTGCCTCACGGCACACCCGGACTTGCCTCACGGCACACCAGTGTGCTGCGGCACACCGTTTGGGAACCACTGCTTTAGGGTACTTAAAGTATCTTCATGGTAAAAAGGGTTTAAAATGGTATATTTCATGTTTTTACCATGTGTTTCCCACCAAACAAACAATACTACAAGTCATGTGTCAGAAAGGACTACATTTAGTTTAGTTGAACTGATTAGTATTTCTGTATTTTGTTTTAGGTTTCTGCAGTGTCATCAAACATTGCAGGGATTAGAAGTATCCTTTGGGATTTGTCTGAGAGTTTTACACTGTTTTCACATGACTTTCCCTTTACGTCACTCTCCGGTACCTCCTGACAATGTCATATATTGTAAGGAAATCGATGCAGGGTCTTTCTTTTCCTCAACCATAAACAGATATTGTCTCCTCTGCAAAGTTTGTCATGATAGTAGAGAAGGATGCAACGTTTCAGAGACTGCTGGATGACAACTTCTGCACAAAGCTGTCTCCTTGCATCATGATTACAGTGGGTTCACTTTTTATATATTCTCTTTGATTACATTTTTAGGAATTTCTCCAATAGCCAGTATAAGTGTCTGCATAACCGATGTGTTTGTGTGGAGCAGGGTAAAGGCGTGCCAGATGTGAACAGCAGGTTGATGGTGAGGAAGCTTTGGGACACGCTGCACATCCCCATCTTCGCTCTGGTGGATGCTGACCCGCATGGTAAGCTAACATCTGTCTAAATTGCAAACCTCTCACACATACTTCACATAGTTCCAAACACTTGCCTGTCTTTTCATCTCCACACACAAACACACACACACACACAGTTGGGTTGCTTGTGCCACTAATCCAGCAGATGTTAGCACCTTTGCGCTGCGTCATGGTTTCTAGTCTGACTGTTATTTCCGCTGGCAGGATCTGATCCTACCGAGATGGCTCAGTTACCATCAGTACCTCTAAAACCTTTTCCCATCGCATGGCGAGACACATATGTAATGCTTTACTTAGTTCTAAGCTCCGTTGCACACCACGGAGGATAATTGCTCTGGTATGTCAGTGATTGCAGCGTGTCTGTGTCTCCCTCTGATTTTCCCCAGGAATTGAGATCATGTGCATCTACAAGTACGGATCATTGGTGAGTCCTGCTATGCCGCTTATTCCTGTACTGTACACTATCCACAGTGTCTTTGTTAGCAATATGTAATGATCTGTTAAACAAACAAACAAATCATCCATCTCGTATATATTTAAACTGAGAGTGTATGGGGTGAACATTTTGAGTTATTGTGTGGCAAAGTCTTTATTGACCTCTGGGATGTTTGTGTAATCATCCTCGTGTTCATTAACTTCATTGTGAACATGTGTTGGACATAACCACATCATGTTGGTACTGTATCTTGCTGATTAGTGTGTTTATTTGAGATATATTATGTGTATAAGCATTCTGCGCGTCTGTTTATGTGTGTTTTGATGTGCGTTGCTTTTTCCACAGTCCATGTCGTTTGAGGCCCACAGTCTGACCGTCCCCAGCGTTATGTGGCTAGGCCTCCTCCCCTCTGACCTCCAGAGGTTTGGACTCAACATTTGCTACTTCCTACTTCCTCCTCCTACCTCTAATTGGGATTTTATTCTATATTTGTTTTGGTTTCTGTTGCTGTCGCCCTCACTTTTTTTCCACTTCAAGCCACTGCATCTTGGAGCAGATAGAGTTTTAAGTATACGTCCCCTTGAACAAGTTAAGGCCAAAATGGCTTTTAGACATACATTTAATTGTAGTCTGTAGACTTCTCTCCTCCTATGTTTCTCCCTAAACATACACATAATAACTCCTCAATGGGAGTCTGTTGAGAATGGGAGGAGACGCACTGCGGGGACGACATTCAACAGAACTGGCTGCTGTCATTTTTAGAAAATCTATTTGGTTCTGTTTAGTGAAATCAACATTTCATTCTTTAGGTTGCGGGTTCCAGAGGACGCTTTGATCCCCCTCACCAAGAGAGATGAAAGTAAACTCATTAGCCTCCTCCAAAGGCCGTACTCAGCCAGCCAACCAGACTGGCTGAAAGAGGTGAGACAGAAAGTGCTCTAGGGGAGAGCTGAGGGGGGAACATGCATAGCTAAATAAAGAGCAATGAAGGGAAGTAACTGAAACTATTACTTCAAGTGAAGTGGCCGTGGGGCTGAAATGATTCATTATTATTAATCATTTTATCTCCATAGCTTTTTGTGTTTGATATCATTTTAGTAGTTCTCATGTCTGTATAAACCTTATTCTGTCCAAACATTAGAAAACCTAATTGTATTTGTTTCCATTCATGAGTATTTGTTCTACCAAAACACTAAAGACATTAAATTGATTGGCTTGATGTTAGCTAACAGATCATTATCAGAGGTCAATAAGCCTTATCAGTAAAAGACAAAGCTGTGAGAGGGAATTTTGTCCATATCACACACACACGGCTAATCAAATACACTCCCCGCACCTATGAGCCTTAGGTAAATTAACCTATTTTATTTTTGTATTCCTCAAAGTTTACACAATTTCAACATATTTGCTCATCCGACACACGCTATAGGAATGCATGCGAGAGGACTCTCCGCTCACTGATGCTGAGAATACTTAAGAGCCACTCTGTTCTTTGAGTAAACACCTGAAGATGTATGCCTGTTTGCGACTTCCTCCTGCATGCTCCTTAAATCTGTGTTTGCTCATGTTTCAGATGGAAATGATGCAGCGGAGTAAGGTCAAAGCTGAAATACAGTCACTAGCAGCCATTGCTCCAGATTTCCTCACCAACATTTACCTGCCCAATAAGCTGCGTTATGGAGGCTGGGTTTGAACACAATGCTGCCACCTAGCGGAATAACAAGGGAATTGCTAGAGCTGGTTGCACAATTAAAGAAAGATATTAAATGTATCTGTCCTGCCTGACTCACCAGACAGATTGAAACATGAGTTTGTTTGGTTTGTATATGTATTAATGCCTGTGTGTTTATGTTTTCTAATTGCAGTTCATAAATGTCTAATCCTATAATTAAAGCTAATTCCTATTGACAAGTCAAAGCATGTTGTTGGTCTTGTTTATACTTCCAAGATGTTTGGACGTGCTGCGGCAAGTCCCAAAACATGCTATGTCGATCAGTTTCATTCATGGAGTTAATTACTCTACAACTGTTTCAGCATTGTCTCGCTGGATTTACAACCACTGAACGCTGGTGCACATAATTGAGCAGATGAGTTATTTATTGTTTTGGAATTGGTATTACTGAGGCAGCCCATTCATTAATGCACAACATGTAACAGCTCGCACTGCTGTTTCTTTCATAACATCTGTTCTCCAGTAGGTGGAGACAGGGTTCTTAGATAGGAGAATTGGGTAACATTGTAAGGTTGGTCATGTAAGTAAAGAACCCATTAAAAATGCTCATGATACAGGTAAACAGTCTGTTAGGCTCGACAGCCGGCTTCAAGACTTATGTTAAGAGCCGAGGGCCATTTTACTTTATCAATGTGTGCTTACTTTAACCATACATTTTACTCCACTTCGAGCGTTAGAACGATTAACGAAGCACTTTTATACTAATAAAGGACTGGATTACCTAAAGCCAGTTGAGTAGCACTTGAAATGTTTGCTCTATGAAACCTGATATACTTATTTGATTCTGTTTTCTTCAAGGTTGTGTCTTCCTGGTCGAATGTACTTATTGTAAGTCGCTTTGGACAAAAGCGTCAGCTAAATGCAATGTAATGTAATAATGTAATGTAACAGTAGGAGAGTAATTCAGAAGGGGAAAAAAGTATGATAATATTAAATTGGCAGCCTGTCCTACAAAAAACGACCAAATAGATCGATTGTTTAAGCACCTTAGATTACGACCCATAGCCACGTTTTAAAGTGTAGCACTTCTAGTGGTCGTGTAAGAAACAACATGCTCCCATTTATTCACAAATAACCCTCTGGAAAATCCTAAATTGTAGAATAGTTTGGCCATTAAAATGCTTTTTGATTAGATTTCTAGCAAGAAGTGTATATTGTACTTTTAGAATTCACGTCCAGTGGATGTGTAGGATCTATAGTTTGATCGATATTACGAAGATGATTAGAGGTCTCGCCAGGATAACGTGTATATGCGGCAGCTTCTATGTAAAGTTAGCGTGGGTGGAAACAGTTTTTCCGGTATCGAAGTTTTCATAATGAAACCGGATATATTCCCCTCACTGTCAAATGATTACACAGTGATATCTGCATTACTCATCCACTAAAAAACATCAGTTTATCCTTGTTAATTATAGAATATTGATTGGTTTAAATTGTGTACAATGCTTTTGTGTTTTTAACCTTCGATTCAGATAAACAAATAGTTTAGACCAGGGGCGTCGCCTGGACCTGGAAACATTCGGGGCTTAGCCCACAGTGGCGGCGCTACAGTCGAATTTTCTACATTTCTACAATTTCACATACACAATTGCGCCATCGGGTGTCACAAACGTGTGCCTGCATTAGCTTTGTTACGGCAATGCATTGTGGGAGATTCTCATAGCACCTGAGGATCACTTGAGGGTAAGGTGCCTGTATTATCTCGGTGGACAAAATGTATGTTTTTATTTTATAAGGACAATAACGTACTGTTGTGTTTGTTTAGTTTAATGTTAATTGTTTAATGCTCACGCAGTCACAGCAACATGTTTTTTGTGTGATTGGCTATTTGTTTTATATGATTTATCAACGTGATCATCAATAGCTAATCTGAGCACCAGAACCCAGCTCACGTGTCCTTTTATGCTGTCCATTGAAATGCAGGTATGTGAGTTTTGTACACCAGTTTATTTATGTTTAATGTTTCACATTGCTCCACATGATGCCTCGACTACAAAGTCTTCCATGTTTCTACACTTCTTCCTCTGTGTCACAGTTTCGGGAATATCAAGATCATTGCACAAGGCCTTGGTCTTGTCATAGACCTCATGTGCTTTCTTGTTACTTCGGTAACTTTTCAGTGTGTTCTCAACTGCTGTTTTGTAATCTACTGCCTGCACCAAGTCAATTGTTTCTTTCTGCAGGTATTTGTGCAGGCCCTGAGTGGTTGAGAGCAGTGTCTGGAACATGACAGCATGTAGATGGTACTGAATTTTCAAAGCTTGCTTTCCAGTCCCTTTGCTAGAGGGGCTAAAGGCTCCCTAAATTCTTGATCAAAGCAGGGAGGTTTTTTGACATGCCCAGCGAACAAGTTTAATGTTTCACATTGCTTGTGAAAAAGATACTACCACTATACGATCACTGATGTTTTGTTGTTGACTGGACACTTATTTTGTAAAAGAGATAGCATGAGAGGATCTCTTAAGCAATGCAGCTCACGTGTCCTTTTTATATGCTGTCCATTGAAATGCAGGAAAGTAATCAGCTCTGAGTGATCTGTTGCCGAGGGGACGCTACACCGGAGTTACATAAGCAGAGATAAAGTGCTATTTTGGGGGGAACTCACCTCCTCTGAGGTCCCCCAGGAAGATTTTTTTTAAATATTGAAGTTAAAAGCATCAATCTTGTGCACTTTGAGAGCAACATTAAGAGATATGGATACATCTCTCAACACCCATATGTCAAAAAGAAATCAAAGAATCAGAATCAGAAACAGGTTTATTATTTAAAAACACTTCATTTTCCAATTAAATCATAAACTATGTCAAATTATTAGAAGTTGTTAGTAATCAGATTAAACAGAACAAAGGAAATAATAATCCCTCATCTCTTGCTGTTTGCGGTTGAAATGATCTCTTTTGCTGGCCAAATGGAAAGCAGTGATGTCTCACTTGCCTTGACTTGTATCTGCAGTCCCTAAATCAGTTACCCATTGACTCTTGTCTGTTCTGGTGTTCCTGTTCATTGTTGTCTCCATTGTTGTTCTTGTCTGTTGTATCTCCTTCTTGTGTGTCCCTTTCTCCTGTTCTCCTTTCTTCATCCTCTACTCTGTTTGGCTCATCTGTGATGACTGTGTAGGTAAACACAAACAAGTATGTAAGTCAATCAGTTTCCAGCTCTGTCAAATAAATGAATTTAAAGATACACAAATGTGTCTTCATTAAAATGAGTGTCACCACACTGTCACAAAATGTAATACTAACCAATTGAAAATAGTTAAATTTACATTGGAAACCTCTTGTTAGATATCAGTGTTAAGAGTAGTTATCTGCCAATAGGACAGAATCATTCCTATACAAATGCAGTTTGAGTAATTCACTTAATATATTCACTTAACACTTTAATATAGTCATTTTCACTTAATACTCTAATATAGTCATCTTTCTGCATTCAACACTAAGGAAAGCTGTACAATTTGACATGATAATGAGGAAAAAAGGCCTCCGACAATGCAGATATTTTTGGATCATATCAATTTTAAGATGGGGGTCAAGGCTTAATATTTGGGAGCATAGTGTCCCTTCCCGCTTTCAGGAGCCCCACTGGATTAGCTTTGATCTGAAATATTTGTATAAAAAGCTTGTTAGCTGGCTGTCCATCTCATAATGTTCACACAGAAACTAGCTGTCAATAGGAATATCAATCAGAAGAATTATAATTTCTTGCAAAAATCTGTCACAAAAGAGGTTGCACATTTAAATGCAGGTGTTGTTATGGCAACGTCAGTGGCCAGACAGCCACATTTACTGCTGCAAATACGTTCAAACATGCTGTCGACGTAAAGCAGTGGCAACTATGCCACCATTTCAGCTGACTTTTTCTCAGAAATACTGTCACATAATATCCATATATTTCAGTGCTAGGTTGATGCTTAGCTAAGCTAACTATGAAACACTTTAACTGACAGGACTCAGGATCAACTGTGTAATGCAGGGGTACTCAAATACAAATCTTAAAGGTCCAAAATAAATGTTTCAATAAGACAAAGGTCCGTTTATTACGGTCATTCAAACTTTTAAACAATTGCAACAAGATTCTTAACACGAGGTTGCAAAAACAAAAATAATCTGTATGCAGCAGTTTTCATTGTTATTGTGTCTGTGCTTGATCCCTCAGAGTCGCAGTGTAAGAGCTGCACAGTTATGAATAAAGGCAGCTGCACCCTCTTTCATTCAGCATTCCCATTATTGCTTTATACATTTATTCCCCCTTGTCTGTCCACTGAGGTTCGTCAGGCCCAACACATCTTCAACAAACTCCCCCTTTGCCTCATCATAACAACTCACAAACACCAGCAACTGAGCATTGTCAGTGGTGTCAGTGGACTCACCCACAGCTAAGGAAATGCACTGTGCATTTTTTATTCCATCACAAAGCCGATGAATCAAATCACCAGCCAGTATGTATGTTCTTCTGGTTGCTGTGGAATCTGAGAGGGGATTTGCTTGATTTGGCCTGTTATTTCCTCTTTTTGTTTGCCTTCAAACATGGTCTCCATCACTTCAGTCATGCATTCTTTTATACTGCAGTTATTATCCAGTGGAAAGTCCTTACCTACTGGCCTAGTTCAATCAAAGTGGTTACTTTCTGTTGGCTGGGCAGTGTAGTTTTACACACCGTCTGATTTGACTTTCTCAGGACTTAAAACAGTTTTTTGGGGGCAGACCCCCTCAAAGAAAAAAATATATTTACACACGTAAGGTCATCATCTTAATAGTTTTCTATGCTCATCCGTGAGCAGAGCATCAAGTTGACATGTCTATTACAGCTGAATGCGGCGATTACCATTTTGTTCAGCAAAACGCCTCACAAACGTATTAAGATCAACAGCTTTAGTGCGTTTTGATTCAATGCTGAGTACAGCCACACTGACAGTCTCTTCTCTGTCAGTGTAGACCGCAAATACCTCATTCCTTCAGCGCTTGGGTCCGAATGCTTCTCGTTTTGCGCCGTCCAGTTCAAAATGAAATGGCCGCCAATCGTATGTCCACGCTCGCGCCAGGACCGGGGGAGGGGTTACATGACGTGCATCTTGTGCTGCATTCACTTGCACTCGGACATTAGAGACTTTCTCTCATAAATGTCCGATGAGCCACAACTTTTCTTTCAAAACAAAGCTGCCAACTGGAGTGGCAAGGCCTATTTTTAGGGTGTCAGTTGCCACCCCGGTAGGTGAAACTAGGCTACTAGCTACAGTACAGATGGAACTAGATGAGCTGTTAACTCTCGCTCTGAATTTTTTTTTTTTAATTCTCGCTCTGACTTAGACAGGTTGAAAGAGACACACACATTTTTCCCACCCGCATTCCGCGAAGACCCGCCCTACTGTGCCTCTGATTCGCAGATTGTTTGGGGGGAAAAAACGCTGACTGGATGCTGAATGTGATTGGACCAAAGCGTTGACACACACAGGTGGAACACAGTGGAACAGTCAGACATGCAGAGCGCTGTTTGCAGTGGACATAGCGGAGAATTTTGACTCGTTGCGAATGCGTTGTGGCGATGTCTCACATATAATCAGTGCTTGAATTGGAATGAAAAAGGTGCCAGTACTCTAAAATCAGCAACTTTTTCAAGTCAATTTTATATATACAGCCCACAAACAAGAATTTGGCTACTATAATGCTGGTGGGTTTGTCTCTTTACTACTGTATATTTTAGAAAGGTTCACTGTACTTAACATTTTTTATGATAGGCAGCGGATATGGCTAAAGCTCAGTAAGGTCAATATTAACTGAAAATATAGCAATCAAAGTCTAGATCTTCTGCTGAAGACACATGAAGCAGAGACCTTTCAGGTGAGAGCCCCTCTGGTGGTGTTCAACATTAACAAGGAAACAAAGCTCTGGTCAGAAGCATTTTTTATAAAAAGCTTTAACAAAATTAAGTATTTCTGTACATTTTGAATGCAATCTAACTTTCCAACTCAGAAAACGAAAAAGTGCCAAAAGTCTTCTCACATGGCTGAGCTGCTTTGCAATATACTTCACCACTGAAGAATACAAATATGTATAAAGTAAACTATGATGCAATCTAACATTCCAACTCAGAACAATGATAAAGAGCATGAACAAAGAACATGTAAAAACAAATACAAAATTTGCACAATCTAAAATGAGAAACTGTAACTGCAAGTAACAAAGTCTGAGCCATGGTAAAGAGTTACATTGAACACCAAGCTGATCAGATAACTCCCTAGTTGGTCTGAAGTCCTTCTATCTCCAGGATCTGTACAAATCGGCACATTATGCCAAAAGTCTTCTCACTGGGTGAGCTGCTTTGCAATATACTTCACATTGTTGGCTCCAGAAGGCCTTGGGGACATCAGTATCAGGGGCTGGAGCTGGACAGGCTCTTTCATCAGCACTTCTCCTTCCCTTTGCCAGCCAGGACCTCACATACTGTTCCGGATTGAACTGTCCTAGTGATGGTCCATTACATTTAATGAAAACCAGGCTGGACAGTCGGCTGACAGAGAGAGCATTCCTTTTTGCAGTAAGGATATCGTTCATGCAGCTGAATGCCCGCTCACACTCACTAGTGGAGACAGCGATGGTTCGGACTGCTTTCAGTAGAGGCTCCATGGCAGCAGGTGTACGGGATGCCCTGGTTTCCTTGTATTCGCGAAAGCCCTGAACAGTCTCTCTTCTGTCCACTTTCAGCACTTCGCACAAACGTAGCACCTCTACGTCCCCATACTGTACGTCTAACTCCTCTTCAGGCCAACTTCCAGGATGGATAACTTTCATGTCCTGGATTAGCTGATTGTCCCGGGCCTCCCGGCCATGTAATGGGATTTCTCTTGTGCTGACATGAGAGGAGGTTGTGGAAGTCATTCTGTGTCTCAGATTCTCTACCATACTGCGGAAAAACTGACCTGCATGAATCTGTACAAGCCTGCCATTCTCACGCAGGGCAACACCCTTGAAGGACTTCTCAGCTAGAGCTGTATGAACTGTAGTCATGTGTGGGCCAGGCATGGTGACCATGGATTCAAAAACTCGTATTTCTCGAGTTAAGAGCCTATCTGCTGTAGGCAGTGTCATCTCTCTTTTTTGGAGTTGCCGAGAGAGGTCGCTGAGCTCTGTGAGCGCATCGTACATCAGTCCCAGATTGCTGACAAACGTTGCAGATGTGAGCACATCATCCAGGCCCTTGTACTTTGCTCTGTCTCTGGAATCCCTGCTCGTGTCGTTTGCAGCATTTGTGAAGTGATCATGAAGCACTCGGTAGTTTTCCCAGACTGCTCTGACGCTCCTTTCACTTGAAGCCACCCAGCGGATGGACAAAACACGCCCTATCACCAGGAGACGCTGTCCGACTGCTTGCGCACACTGCGCTAACTGCCTCTGATTTTTGGGGGAGGCATGGAACAAGGAATAGAGTTTGTCAAAAAAGATCTGGAAATGATTGAGCCCTGAGACCTCCTTGACCACATCCCCAACTGCCAGCTCTAGACGATGATTGGAGCAGTGCCAAACAAACAGGCTTAGGAATTTACTACACAACTGGGTAGCAACGCCTGTTCTCTTCCCTAGCATGACTGAAGCCCCATCACATGCAAAAGAAACGAAACACTGACCTAAAAAGTCCTCGTTAAAATCTCTTCCAAGACACTCCATTAACGCCTTTGTGATGTCATCAGCCGTTGTTCCATCCAACTCGATCAGCTCCCAAAAAAACGTTTCGGGCTCAGCATCAGCTAATGCTGAGCGTAGACACACAACAAGCACCGTTTTACCACTAATAGTGGTAGATTCATCGACCAAAACACAGAGTTTTCTTTGGTTTTCTGTAATGTCTTTTGCCATTTTTTTCTTCAGCTCATGAGCTATGTGGTCGATGATTTCGCCACAGGTTTTATTGGAGTGCAAAACCCTGCCCACGTTCAGCCCATTCAGTTTCTGTACATTCAAATCAATTGGCATGTCTGTGAATGGCCGGCTATGTTTGCCAATTTTATATGCCGTTCGAAAAACTCTGATAGTGGTGTCTAATTCAGATTTATGCATAGACTGCACTTGATGTTGAATAGTTTCACGTGAAGCAGATGTAAGGATGTCAGCAGCTTTTACATGGGCTTGTGATTCTTTATGTTCTTTGATTTTTTTTCTCAGGCTAGCTTGTTGTTTGCCCTTGTCAACACCGAAATGAGACACTGCACACTCACCCCATTCAGTTGACAGTTTCAGTCCTTGTCCAGTGTGTATTCCCAAAGATTTGACATCTCTGCATATCCGACATCCTAGCTTCTTATCTTTAAGAAGGAGCCATGCATTGGTCTTGCAAAAATATTGCACCTGGTCCGTTGTCCAGCAGTCAGGTGCATCGCTTTGCCCGGTGTTGGTGGTGGCAGTTGCGCCAGCAGCAGCTAACGTTAGAGGCTCTGGAGGAGGCGGCGGAGCTAGTGCTAATGCTAATGCACTAGAACTTGGAGCAGGAGGATCAACCAAAGAAAGCTCCCCATCAGACACAATTTCCAACACAGGCACAGCATTCTCTGTATTTTAAGTTTCTTCCGGCGACAACCGCTGTCTTTTTGCACTTTTATTAATCCACGCTAACATTTTAGAAATGCTAATTTGTGACGTGACTTGCTTTCCTTCTCTCGGGGGCGTGCCTGCTCTGTTCTATCACTCTACATAGCCACCCACTGGGTGGGAGTTGCACTGCATAAACACAACACACGTGCATCTAGGTATGTAAATTGTAAAGCATTAAAACATGGTTTTACTAACAGTTTTCAGTATGTTGTTACTTCGGCATTATTATTATTTTGAAACGTGTATTACTATTAAATCACGGTCAAATAGGTTAATTTTGACATAGTCGTTTCCACCACAGTATTTACATGGAGAAGATAAGCCCCGCCCCCTCTCCAGCACGTTCTGTTTGAATGACAGGAGTAAACAGCTGACAGCCGCTGTGAAACTCCAGCGGTTAGAGCGATGAGAATGTCCGTTCGGCACCTCATGACGCATCTACTGAGTACCGGGCGGCTGTATATATATATATGGATGTATAATAAGAACGGCGGGAGAGTGTTGAGTACTGGCACGGTGCATGAGTACCGGAGTACCGCCAGCATGCCGGTACTGAGCAAGAAGTGCCGGTACTCCATGGGTCAGAACCAGAAGTGCCGGTACTGCGTACCGGTGAGTACCGGCCCAATTCCAGCACTGCATATAATACAGAGAGATAATACATATGAAAAGTATAATTTGCTCAGAGTCCGGAGACAGTGGTGGTTCGGTCCGGATCCGGACCGGAGTCCGTAGTTTGAGGATGCAAGGTGTACTGTAAGGTAGCTTCTAGCTTCATGTCGAACACTGACAGTAAGTCAACATTTCCCAGAGAGCTTTCTTTGAAATCACCAGGTAACGCTAAAAAACACAACATTTAGATTGTATGACAAAGTGTTTATTTAATATATCTGGCTAGCTATAGCTACTTGCTAACGGTTTAGCTTACCCGCGCGATTCAAAGTAACGTCAACGTGGCTATAATGTATGCTTTGCTTACATGTTGACATAACTTGTAAGTTTACTGACAGGTACATACCTTGTTCACCTGGCTCAGGTGGTGGCTCTGGGGTTGTTGTGTGAGCCACCATTTGAGAATTGCCGTCTTTTTTATTAAAAAAATGTCTAATGTCCATCTTCAGAAACTCCGCGTCCGCGGCTGAAAGTTTAAACACTGTCACAGAGGAGAGGTACGTACCTGTCACCAGAGGTGGGACCAAGTCATTGTTTTGCAAGTCCGAGTCAAGTCTCAAGTCTTTGTGCTCAAGTCCGAGTCAAGTCTCAAGTCATTGTTTTGCAAGTCCAAGTCAAGTCTCAAGTCAGGATGGGCAAGTTCAAGTCAAGTCAAGTCCTAAACTTTGACAAAACGAGTCATAAACAAGTCATTATGTGTTTTTCACCAAATGTAATGACATCGATCAACAGAATAATACTTAATAATCAAATTGCTCTTTATTAGTCACATTAATAATTTAATAATCCATTTTCTCTCTGCTGGTAAAGTAACGTGTGTTTTTCTAATTTAAGAGGGATCAGTAAGGTAAGGCTACCGTGACGGTTTGATTCAGAAGGAGTTTAATGTATAAGATCCCTGATGTTGAGGTAACCAGAATGTTTATTTCTACTGTGTACAACATGTTATAAGGGACCCACAATCTATCTTTATGCAAGGGATAATGTGCAGCGAGGCGGTCTCTATGGGGAAGAGAACACCTGCATCTAGATCCCTCTGCAGGTGGTACTTTAAGTATATATTGATGCTAATACTTTTGTACTTGTAACATTTTGAATGCAGGACTTTTTATTGTACAGGGTTCCTGCAGGTTTCGCCAACTCAAATTTAAGACTTTTTAACACCTTTTTAAGACCACTTTGAATAGAATTTAAGACCTATTTCACGGCAATAAAGTATGAAGGAAAATGTATATAAAGAAGAAATACATCCCATAATCACTTACAAAGTAAATGTATTCATGTTCAACATAAGAACAATGACTGAACACAACAGCGTAACAGTACAGAACTGTGTTAGCGTGTTAGACAAAAAGTGTGTATGTGTGTGCGCTTGAGTGTGTGTGTGTGTGTGTGTGTGTGTTAGGGCTGTGCAATTAATCATATTTTAATCGCAATTACGATTTTGGCCTGCCACAATTACGAAAACAACATAATCGGAAAAAACGATTATTTTGCTTTGCTAGGTTGTGACAGTGCACCACAACATATTTGATCTAATGATTTTTTTAGTAATGTATCATTTATTTAATTAATTTTTGTATTGGTTTTTCAGTTGAATTATACGTTCAGGGTATTCAACAGTTAAAAAGATACTGTTCAAATTATTATCTGTTTTAAAGTTCAATAAATGGATGTTTTCAAAGTCAATGAATAATCATATTTAATAATCGTGATATTAATTATTGACCAACATTATCTTGATTATTGCCATAATCGAGCAGACCTAGTGTGTGTGTGTGTGTGTGTGTGGTGTGTGTGTGTGTGTGTGTGTGTGTGTGTGTGTGTGTGTGTGTGTGTGTGTGTGTGTGTGTGTGTGTGTGTGTGTGTGTGTGTGTGTGTGTGTGTGTGTGTGTCTCTGAGAGAGAGTGACAAGAGCTATATTCAGACTGAGCTCTGCTGCCTTGGCTACACTATTTCATCGTTGCTGTTGTATGATTGGTGTTTAGCTACGGTATTTAGCGTCTACAGCACCTCCGCTTTTAGGGTTGACGTAGACCCAAACTTCGCCCGGAGGTCCCCCGGTGTTGTTGCGGGAGCTGCTGCACTAGCTAACACTCCACTAGCTAACGCTGCACTAGCTGCTGCTGCACTAGCTAACGCTGCACTAGCTAACGCTACATTAGCTGCTGCTGCACTAGCTAACGCTGCATTAGCTGCTGCTGCACTAGCTAACGCTACATTAGCAAAACAAACACTAATTTATTTTGCAAAAGGTGCAGCGGGCTTCAAACACGTTCCCTCCACTGGTTTCAACCAAGCACTAAATTAGATGTTTTCCAACCAAATACGGTTGAACTTACACTTCCCCATATTTATTTGTAAGTAGATTCGAAGATAGGCTACATGAGCTGAAGCTTGGTTGCTAGGTTACTAGCTGGGTGTTCTCCAATAAGGGGCCGGGGGAAACAAAGTTAGTGATTACTGGTTCCATGTTGATTTAATTCAATACAAATTGTTGGGGGGAACTGAAAGGCTATTACCGTACTGGTTACTTTGCAGCCCGGACATTTCCCCCAAAACACATTTAGACGCTATCGCAACACAGAAGTACCTTTCAAATCCGATAATTTTTAAGACCTTCTGAATCATATTTAAGACCTTTTTAAGGCCTTAAATTCTGATTATCAAATTTAAGACTTTTTAAGACTTGTTAAGACCCCGCGGGAACCCTGATTGTAACTTTTTTTAATTGTCTGAACTTCTCCCACCTCTGACAATAAATCCTGAGTGGTTACCAAAAAAAAACCCTGCTCTGAAGGTTATTTTCATTTTACAAATCCTGCACTCAGCTTTGCTTTCTCCAATATCATTGAAAAGCAGCCAGATGCTGCTTCTTTTTTCGGTTTTCGCTCATTTCTTGACTTTTTCCGACGCGCTTGCATTTAAATCCGTCTCCCCGTCGCTCTGCACATGCTGTGCCCCAACCCTTCTTTCACATAATGGTATGATCCTAGTGTGTCCTCGCATATGATTGGCCGCATGGTGGCCCAGCTAAATAAAGACCCGCCCCTGCCTGCAAGGATTCTCAGCAAGAGTAGGAGCGGCTGAAGATTCTGCTTTCCCCGACGGGAGTCTGCTCTTCTAACGGCAGCTCGCGATCGGCGTGTTGGAGACCTCTGAATTAAAGTAGCAAGTCACCTCAAGTCAGAAGGCTCAAGTCCAAGTCAAGTCCCGAGTCATTGGTGTTCAAGTCCAAGTCGAGTCGCAAGTCTTTTGTGATGTTGTCAAGTCGAGTCTCAAGTCATAAAATGTGTGACTCGAGTCTGACTCGAGTCCAAGTCATGTGACTCGAGTCCACACCTCTGCCTGTCACTGTCAGCCAATAAAACAAGTTTATTTCCATGCAACTCTCTGATTGGTCTGGTGGTGTCTTGCCTCTGTTGCATTCACTGAACACGGGAAATTACAATCCTGCCGTCCTCTAGGTAAAGTACGGTTAATGTATTATATTATTGAGGGAGAATTTGTCCGGGGCTAAAGAAAAAACATCCGGGGCTTTAGCATCCAGGCGACGCCCATGGTTTAGACACTACAGTTTCCGAAGACATTACACTGCCCAGAATCCCCAGCTATCGTTTGGGACTACAACATCCGCCTTGCTTTACAAACCCCGTGATTAGTCATCAAGCCCTGTGACCACGGCAGACTTTCCAAAACTGGAATTGGACGCGTCCAGCCCCCCCTCCCCCAGAACTACACATGCTGGCTATTGTGTGTTTCGCAACATTATATGGCACGTCTCTTTATAAGACGTTTTCGTATTTCCCACAATTAGAAGTTGCCAGTATTAAACTGTACACCCTGGAGGTTTAGGGGATACGAAACACAGTGGTGTTAATGTAAAACATATAATTAATAAATGGGTGAAATAATATACCCACATGACACCTAAGGTCAGAAGAGCTTTATTTAACAGCTGGTCTTATGCCTGTGACCTCTCCTGTTGTTAATTAATAAGCCTGAAACATGCTCAAGGTTCAAAGGCAAATTTTGCAGATATGGCAGTAGCCATCGATCATCTTAAGATAAGATAAGATATACTTTATTGATCCCAAGTTGGGAAATGTTTTTGTTACAGCAGCATACTACTTTGTTCTACTCCACTACAATTCAGAGGTTAACCTGGTATTTTTACTCCACTACATGTATGTTAGTTACTTTGCAGATTCTGATTAATGATCCATCCATCCATCCATCCATCTTCTCCCGCTTATCCGTGGTCGGGTCGCGGGGGTAGCAGTTCCAGCAGAGAGCCCCAAACTTTCTTTTCCCTGGCGACATCAACCAGCTCTGACTGGGGGATCCCAAGGCGCTCCCAGGCCAGCGAAGAGATATAATCCCTCCACCTGGTCCTAGGTCTACCCCTTGGTCTCTTCCCAGCTGGACGTGCCTGGAACACCTCCCTAGGGAGGCGCCCAGGTGGCATCCTAACTAGGTGCCCGAACCACCTCAACTGGCTCCTTTCGACGCGAAGGAGGAGCGGCTCAACTCCGAGTCCCTCCCTGATGACCGAACTTCTCACCTTATCCCTAAGGGAGACACCAGCCACCCTGCGGAGAAAACCCATCTCGGCCGCTTGGATCCGCGATCTCGTTCTTTCGGTCATGACCCATCCTTCATGACCATAGGTGAGGGTAGGAACGAAAATGGCCCGGTAGACAGAGAGCTTTGCCTTCTGGCTCAGCTCCCTTTTCGTCACAACGGTGCGGTAAAGCGACTGCAGTACCGCTCCCGCTGCTCCGATTCTCCGGCCCATCTCACGCTCCATTGTTCCCTCACTCGAGAACAAGACCCCGAGATACTTGAACTCCTTCACTTGGGGTAAGGACTCATTCCCTACTTGAAGTGGACAGTCCATCGGTTTCCTGCTGAGAACCATGGCCTCAGATTTGGAGGTGCTGATCCTCATCCCAGCCGCTTCACACTCGGTTGCGAACCGATCCAGTGAGTGCTGAAGGTCGTAGACCGATGAAGCCATTAGAACCACATCATCTGCAAAAAGCAGTGGTGCAATCCTTAGTCCACCGAACTGCAGACCCCCTCCCCCACGACTACGCCTCGAAATCCGATCCATGTATATTACAAACAGGATTGGTGACAAAGCGCAGCCCGGGCGCGGAGGCCAACCCTCACCGGAAATGTGTCCGACTTACTGCCGAGGACCCGGACACAGCTCTCGCTTTGGGAGTACAGAGATTGGATGGCCCTGAGTAGAGACCCCCTCACCCCATACTCCCGCAGCACCTCCCACAGTAACTCCCTGGGAACTCGGTCATACGCCTTCTCCAAGTCTACAAAACACATGTAGACCGGATAAGCGTACTCCCAGGCCCCCTCCAGGATCCTTGCGAGAGTAAAAAGCTGATCCGTCGTTCCACGACCAGGACGGAATCCGCATTGTTCCTCCTCAATCTGAGGTTCGACAATCGGCCTGACCCTCCTTTCGAGTACCTTAGAGTAAACTTTCCCGGGGAGGCTGAGTAGTGTGATGCCTCTGTAATTGGCACACACCCTCTGATCCCCCTTTTTAAAAAGGGGAACCACCACCCCGGTCTGCCACTCCTTCGGTACTGTTTCCGACTTCCACGCAACGTTGATGAGACGTGTCAACCATGACAGTCCCTCAACACCCAGAGCCTTCAGCATTTCCGGGCGGATCTCATCCACCCCCGGGGCTTTGCCACTGTGGAGTTGTTTGACGACCTCAGTGACCTCCCCCCGGGAGATTGGTGTTGATCCCCCGTCATACTCCAGCTCTGCCTCTAACATAGAGGGCGGAGTTGTCGGGTTCAGGAGTTCCTCAAAGTGTTCCTTCCAACGCCCTAACACTCCATCAGTTAAGGTCAACAACGTCCCATCCTTACTGTACACAGCTTGGATGGTTCCCTGCTTCCCCCTCCTGAGGTGTCGGACAGTTTTCCAGAACAACTTTGGTGCCGCCCGAAAGTCCTTCTCCATGTCTTCTCCGAACTTCTCCCACACCCGCTGCTTTGCCTCGGCCACGGATGAGGCTGCTGCCCTTTGGGCCTGTCGGTACCTTGCAACTGCCTCGGGAGTCCCCCGGGATAACAAATCCCTGAAGGCCTCCTTCTTCAGTCGGACGGCTTCCCTGACCACCGGTGTCCACCAGGAGGTTCGAGGGTTACCGCCCCTTGAGGCACCTAGGACCTTGAAACCACAGCTCCCCGCCGCGGCTTCGGCAATAGAGGCTTTGAACACCGACCACTCTGGTTCAATGTCCCCAACCTCCACAGGAATGCCCGAAAAGCTCCGCCGGAGGTGTGAGTTGAAGGCCTCCTGAACTTGGGCCTCCTCCAGACGTTCCCAGTTCACCCGAACTACACGTTTGGGCTTACCAGGTCTATCCAGAGGCTTCCCCCGCCACTCGACTCAACTCACCACCAGATGGTGATCAGTTGACAACTCCGCCCCTCTCTTTACCCGAGTGTCCAAAACATACGGCCTCAGGTCCGATGATACGATAACGAAATCGATCATGGACCTTCTGCCTAGGGTGCTCTGGTACCACGTACACTTATGAGCATCCTTATGTTCGAACATGGTGTTTGTTATGGCCAATCCATGACTAGCACAGAAGTCCAGTAACAAAGCACCACTCCGGTTCAGATCAGGGGGGCCGTTCCTCCCAATCACGCCCCTCCAAGTGTCTCCATCATTGCCCACATGTGCGTTGAAGTCTCCCAGCAAGATTAAAGAGTCCCCTTCAGGAGCCCCATACAGGACTCTTTCCAGGGTCTCCAAGAAGGCCGTATACTCTGAACTGCTGTTGGGTGCATAAGCACACACAACAGTCAGAGTTTTCCCCCCCATAACCCGCAGGCGTAGGGAGGCGACCCTCTCGTCCACTGGGGTAAACTCCAACAACGAAGCACCTAACCGGGGACTTGTGAGTATCCCCACACCCGCCCGGCGCCTCACACCTTGAGCAACTCCGGAGAAGAATAGAGTCCAACCCCTATCCAGAAGTAAGGTTCCAGAGCCGACGCTGTGCGTAGAGGTGAGCCCAACCAGATCCAACTGGTAACGCTCCACCTCCCGCACAAGCTCCGGCTCCTTCCCCCCCAGAGAGGTGACGTTCCACGTCCCCAAAGCCAGCTTCTGTCGCCCGGGTCTGGTCCGTCGAGACCCTCCGCTTTCACTGCCACCCTTCTGGCAGCGCACCCGACCCCATCGATGTTTCCCGTAGGTGGTGGGCCCGCGGGACGGAGAAGCTGATTAATGATGTGAAATATAAACAACCCTTAAATCAGACTTTAGTTACACCTGAGTCAAATTCAGGGAAGGTGATTGTCAAGTGCCAAAATAAACTATTTAATATATTGGACGTTAAGTACTTTGTCAGACTTCATATGTATCTGTGGATAACCCCAACGTGTTTATCTTATTCAAAAGAAGACCTTAACTTAAAGTATTCTTTAATGTTTAAATAAAGCCTTATTAGTTTGTCTGTTTTGCACATCCTCCTGTTAATATCTTTGGACGTCCTGTACTAAACTGTTTTATTGTAGAGATCACTACAGTATCTTCTTGATATTTTCAATTTTATATGTAGGCTACTCTTAATATTTAAATGTTTTCATCAAATAAAACGTATTCAACAACAAAATTAAATAACGTGCTTTAACCACTAGGCGGCGCGGGTTAAAAAACCAATGGTGTAGTTAATAAAACATCATAATATCAAACATAATATGACTATTAACTTTATTGTGAAATTAAAACAGAACGGTAAAGGAAAATACAGTTTCAGTCTCTCGATTTGAAGCTTATGCATTGTACCATGAACCTGTATTGACATGTAACAGTCAACTGCATGAGGAGTTGGAAAGGTAATTAATTAATTAAAATGTCGAACTCGGACTTCATTTTAAGGACATTTCGGCCAGGGATTTAGAGCTATATTTGTTTAACCACCGGATTGGCAACACAGGAGAGTGTGTGCACCAGTCTGCCTTGATATATGTATTAATGTCTGTGACACTCACAGTATCTGCTGCCCACAGCTGTTTTATAGAAGGAAAACCTCCTTCACTTCATGAAATCTCTGCAGCACCAGGAGGGTTAACTCAGCCTCTGAGAAGAGGAGCGTGCAGTGCCTTTCACGCACCGCCTTCACTGTGTTTACCTTCAGAATCATTAGAAAGGCTAAAGAGCGGTGTGGCCACACACACACACACACCTGTTCCTCCATGTTTCGTTGTTATCGTTTCACTGAGCGGACCCGCCCCTTTTTTTTCTTCAAACGCTTCCTTTTTTGGTCCATCTGCGGCGGCAATAGGTTTTGTAAGCTATGATGATTCGGCTGTACCTTTAGTAATGAATATTAAATGTTCATTTGATCATTGGTTTTATTATGAAAACATCGAGACCGGAAATACTGTTTTCAACCCGTAACTTTACATGAAAAATACTCGGGTAAAATTACTTATTGATTTACATGCTTCATACCACTAAGATCTTATTTAGCATTGGTTAACAATCTAGTAATTTTAACACATGATCGAATTCCAATAAAAAATAAGCGTTATTTTACATTTAAAGTATAAACTGTGTATAACTAGTTTCTGTGTTCAGAGCATAGACTGTATATATAAAGGTTCAGAGGAACAGACGAGGCTTCCTGTTTTCAATAGACGATCTTTGGCAGGATTATGTGACTGCTGGGGGGCGGGGCTCCTTTATTGTGCAACATACTACCGCTACGTCATTGCGGTGACCGAAATGTAATTTCTCCAGCTGTAGTTTCTTCCCAAAAAGATTCGACTGGAAAACTGCCGAGGAGCATAAGACTGCGCAGTATTTAAACCACAAACCAGGTGGGTTACTGTAAGAACTGCATGAGGGTTTATAGCCGGGATGGTTTACATGGCTCATGTCTCATGTCTAGCTCCTTCAAAATAAGATAGTAACTGTTTTTGTCTTCCACCACTAAAACCTTGACTTAATTGGCTTTTATTGATCAAAACTGATTTTCAAAACGTACCTGTTCAGTTCCAGTGTGAATATTTTATGAGATTTATTTTTGGAAGCAACACTCTTTTCTCAAATATGCTAGTAATAACAAAAAAAAGCAACTGGATGCTGTGGAATATATAGTGTTTACCACTTTTGCAGATTTAGATCTCTGTCAATACTGTTTTCATTGGGGGTTTTTTAGGTTGCGATTCTGGGGAAATTGTTATCGATTGGTTAAATGTAAAACATGATAAAAGAAAGTTGTGTAAGTGTAGTTAATCCGTTGTACAACAGTGGCCATTTTAAATTGTAATTCTGATTCAAGGTCAGCTTCCTCAAGAAAAAGTTAACTTCTAGAAATAAAGCAGTTATGAATCGGTAACATCGACAATGCAAAGGAGAGACTATACAGTATGGACTTTACATAACTTTCCACTTGGTGGATCTTATGAGAGCCAGTAATATGTGTGATGGTTAGTCTGTTACAGTTCATATAGCCTATATCAGGGCGTATACACACGCAAAAAGAAAAAAATTAAAGAAATCTAGACCACAAACAAATTAAACAAGCGAGTACCTGTTTTTCCTGGCCAAGGTCAGGGTTCTTGACACAACACGAGCCAAACGTGGCATCACGTGGTATATGTCTCGTCTGACGCCGCTCCGCCACTTCCAAAAATTGCAGTACCCAGAAGGGTGCCGCAGTTTTTGCGTGGCTGTGTCTTTAGTTCTAAACCCAGTGGCGATCTGTTCATCTGTCATACTGATCATACAGTCAATTACAGGGCCGGCCCTTGGCATATGCAGTATAGGCGAATGCTAAGGGAGCATCAATCAATGGGGGGCGCCGAAAAAGAAAACAAAAGTTAGAAATAAAAAAATATATATATTTTTTAATTTCATAACACAATTTCCCGATTTTGGATCAACAAAGTACATCTTATTATCTTATACTAACAGAACTACGCCTATATTGCGTACAGCGTCCATAAACTATGGCGCACCCCACCCCCCCCCAAAATGGAAACAGGTTCCCCACCCCTGGCCTATAGCCTTCATATGTTCCATCTCACCAGCAGCCAGATGGCTCTTTTTCTCCTTCGTTTCAAGACAGGTCCTTGAGAGGCCTTCCCTCTCAGACTTGTCAAGGACAGCTGACTACAGGGAAGCAGGAATGAAAGTGTTCTCTCTGGTTTTAAACATAATTTTCTCTTGGGTGTCGCTGGTCAGTGTGGAGTTTTTCGTCATGTTTCGCAAGAGGTTTTTGTGTTACATCAAGGTGGACTGGGATGTGTTCAGGTAAAAGAGTGGCACTAAAGGAAACAACGGAGAGCAAGATTTTTAGGGGATCATTTTTGTAAAAAAAATCTCAAATGTTACCCGTTAAAATTGTACTTCGACAAATTGGATTATTTCTTCATTACGCTGCCTATGGTATCCACCTTTTATTTAAGGTTGCATTTTAATGCATCTGATCTTTGTGTTGTGTATGTAATGGGTTGTCTTTTCTCCTTTTAATTTAGTTCAAGGGTATCTCACATGGAGGCAGCAATCCGCCGGTGCCCTTTCCTCACTGTAGTTCCCGGTGTTCTGCATCTGGCTGGGAAGGTGTCGCTGGGGAGATATGCCCAAAGATGCCCCGTGATGATGGACCTGGCCTCCAGACCTCTGGCCCGAGCACTGTCCTCTTCAGCTTCTTCGTCCAAAGGCACACCAACAAATGAAGGTCAGTTGTAATGCATCCTATTATGTATGATTACCTCTTTCACAATTCAAAATATTTGAATGCTAACAATAGTAATTCTGTAGACAGCTTATGATTATGAACTGTGTTGCTGTCCCTAGATCAGAAGCAGGAAGTTAAGATGCCCCCAGGTTACTTTACGCCACCTGCTGGTCAAACTGCAGGCTCCAAATGCCCCTTCCTGGCTGCAGAAATGGGGCAGAAAAACAACAGGGTAGTAAGAGAGGCCCGCATGGAGCTGCAAGAGGACGTCCAGGAAATGCATTCTGTTCGCACAGGTAAGCTAACACACAGCCACACCTTTAGTTGAATACACATACAGTCGGTCTTGTCATTTGTAAAAAGGTCATCGCTTGTAGCCTTGACACTCTGGTGACATGTTCATAGCAAGTTGATGTCATGCATTTATTAAGATAACATATTTCTTAAACAGGGAAAAAAGATGTGGATTTATCAGTTGTGGAACTTATCGAGGCAGACATAAACAACACAAAGACACCAAAAACGTTTTTTAAACCTATATCTTCCAAAGTGTCTCACCTGCTCAAGGACAATCTGCCCGAGGGTAAGAAAGAAATGTTCAAAATGAACAAAAATACTTAAATAGATTTTTGTTGAACCATCTAAAATCCTTTTTCCATGTATCGTCCATTAGCCATCACCTTCCAGTATGACAAGTATTTTGAAGAGAAGATTGAAGGCCAAAAGAAGGATCACACGTACAGAGTTTTTAAGATCGTGAACAGGCTGGCCTCCTCATTCCCCATGGCAGACGACTTCTCAGAGTCAGTTTATGCCCGCAGAGAGGTGTCTGTGTGGTGCAGCAACGACTACCTTGGCATGAGTCGTCACCCCAAAGTCACCCAGACAATTATGTGAGTTGGCGCACTGATTAGGGTTCCCCCGTAATCCCGATTGATCAGAAATCATATGAAGATGATGATTATTTTTGATCAGACTGACAAAAAAAACAAGAATAAAATGTTTTAAGATAATAAACCAACTCTTTTTTTTCTTAAAGGGAGACTGTAAGAAAGCACGGTGCCGGTGCTGGAGGCACACGAAATATTTCAGGGACGAGCAAATTTCACGTGGAACTGGAACAGGAGCTCGCTGACCTGCACAAGAAGGATGCCGCACTGCTGTTCACTTCCTGCTTTGTAGCCAATGACTCCACGTTGTTTACTCTGGCAAAAATGCTTCCAGGTAAATTAAATTAAGTAGGTAAATATTACAACATGTGACCTTAAGTTCCATGTTTTTGCTGATTTACTGAAATCCATAGTAGAAAATGTAACTTCTTTTAAATGTGTTTACTCCTTCAGGTTGTGAAATTTACTCTGACGCTGGCAACCATGCCTCAATGATCCAGGGTATAAGAAACAGCGGAGTGAAGAAGTTCATTTTCCGTCACAATGACGTCAGCCACCTGCGAGAGCTGCTTGAGAAGTCGGACCCCTCCACTCCTAAAATTGTTGCCTTTGAGACGGTGCATTCAATGGATGGTAAGTGACAATCCCTCCATGTCAGTGCCAGGAAATTGTAACTTCTTACTTTAATATACAAACCCAAAATAATGTGACTTAAAATTAAGAATAGGAATAAGCAGAATTGTTCTTTCTACAGGGGCTGTGTGCCCTCTTGAGGAGATGTGTGACATTGCCCACAAGTTTGGTGCCATAACTTTTGTGGATGAAGTCCATGCTGTGGGCCTATATGGACCCAGAGGAGGAGGGATCGGGGACAGAGACAGAGCCATGCACAAGATGGACATCATCTCTGGTACCCTTGGTAAGTTGAACCCTCAATAATGGGGGGAAACATATCCTAACACTCTGACCAGTTCCATATGTGCCTCTGACTTGTTTATGGTTTTGTTTCCAGGAAAGGCATTTGGCTGCGTGGGCGGCTACATCGCCAGCACCAGCGCTCTGGTGGACACGGTGCGCTCCTACGCGGCAGGCTTCATCTTCACCACCTCCCTGCCCCCCATGGTGCTAGCGGGGGCAAAGGAGTCCATCAAGGTCCTGAAAAGTGAGGAAGGCCAGGTGCTCAGAAGGAAACATCAGAGGTGCGTCAAGCTGCTCCGACAGATGCTGATGGACTCGGGCCTCCCAGTGGTCCACTGCCCGAGCCACATTATTCCTGTTCGGGTAAGGAAACTAATAATTGATCCGATAAACTGGTGCTGATGCAGAAATGTGACGCTGAACTATAATGTTTGGCAGGTGGCAAATGCAGAGAAGAACACTGAGATATGTGACATCATGATGTTACGTTACAACATCTACGTCCAAGCAATCAACTACCCCACTGTGGCCAAAGGAGAGGAGCTGCTGCGCATCGCACCCACACCTTACCACACTCCCCAGATGATGTTCTTCTTTGTTGGTATGCCCACTTTAAATTATGACGCATATCCTATTATCATAAAATATCTGAAGTATTTTGTGTTGGGCTTTGCACTCCTGAGTATATTACATTTCGGGTGAAAGTACAATTCTTTAGTCAAATGAAAAAAGTATATAAATATATATATTTTAGGGAATATTGCAATTCTGAAGTCCAATAGCTACATTAGAAAACAATTTAAACTCTAATTTGAAACTTAAATGTTAGGTATATCTTATGTCTACAATGTTTGGCAAAGATTGTTGCTTTTTGTTCTCTGTTGTGTCTCCACAGACCGGCTGGTGAAGACGTGGAAGGAGGTGGGGATGGAGCTGAGGCCGCACTCCTCAGCAGAGTGTGACTTCTGCCAGCAGCCTCTTCACTTGGAGCTGATGAGTGAGAGGGAGAAGTCCTACTTCACTGGCCTCAGTCACATGATATCAGCAGTAGCCTGAAATCACATATAAACACTTGATCCCAACAAGCACCACCTTCCTGAATTCAAGATATTTATTCTATTTATATAAAACATATTACTATATAAGAATGTTCTGTGTCACCTTCATAATAAATGTGTGGGTTAAGTGTACGTATGTGTGCTAACTTAAAACATACTTTTAAATATGGTTGCATGCAGATTTGACATCATGTTGTTACAGGTTTAGCACAAGTTGGACCAACATGCATTAAAACACAGGAGGCATCTATAAAAGTGTAGACAAAAAGTGAGCTTTATTAAATAAAGCTGATACAAAATAACGGGGACCAGAACTAGGTCAAACAAAACAACAAAAACAAAGAAAACTTAAACAAGTACAGACCGGAGGACATGAGGGACAAGAGCGGGAACACAGGCAGGAACTCTGGGACACTGGCAGGAACATAGACAACAAACAGAGAGAACACTGGGGAAGACAGGCATATATACAAGACTAACCACAGATATAAGACACAGCTGGAGAGGGCAGGTGAAACACAGGGGCAGCAGGTGAACACAATCATACAATCACACAGGCGGGAAAACAAAAGACAGGAAGACACAAGGAGAAAATACTTTACAAAAGAAAACAATCCAATCCAACTTAATATACTGTATATAGCACATTTAAAAACAACAAGAGTTGACCAAAAGTGCTGTACATAAATACATATATATAAAAAGCAGCATAAATACATTTAGACAAAACTGATAGGACAAAAAACAAATGTAAAAACACGAGACAATAAAACCATACTTATAGCCATAGACTGAAAAACTCTCATACACGATGTAAAAACAATATAAGACACAATAAAATAAAAACTCAATTTAAAAGTGCAGACTGATACTGTAAGTGTTATACGTGGTCTTCAAAAGCACGGGAGAACAAGTAGGCTTTAAACAAGATTTAAAAACAGGCAAAGTGGGAGCAAGTCTGATCAGGGGGGGGCAAATCGGTCCACAGCCTGGGAGCAGACAGAAAAGGCCCTGTCTCCCCGCTGTTTCAACGTTCCACAAGGAGGAATCTATCAGCAGACCTAAGTGACCGTGAAGATGTATAAGGTTATAAGGTTAAAACAAGAAAACATAACACCAGGATCATGACAAATGTAAGTTAATCACTCTAATAACAAACATAATGGCTTTTTATATAGCACTAGGTTTCAGTGCAACTATAGTTTCAATTCAATTATTACTACAATTACAACTAAACGCTAAAATCAGCAAACAAAATCATGTATTGTTTTATTATATTATTATTTTATGTTGCATTTCTGGGTGGGTTGTCTTTCTGATGTGTTGCAAATGTGCATATTTTGTTTTAAAAAGGGATGCACATTTCAAACATCTAATTTGAATAATCTTTCTTGACATCTCATGCTACAATAATCTTCAAGTATACAGTGAATGAGATAGCAGAGCGCACAAAATATCTCACACTCACTCGTACCCAGCTATACAGGGAAACATATCTAAAATCATATGGTGCAACCATGTGTCACAGATATATTTATATGTATCATGTCACCCAGGTTATTTGCTGCACATACATGTAATGTATATGTACACTATTTCATTAGATGTAGGGCTTTTGGCAGAAGGGTTATCTCATATCAGTACTTATAACGTATTATGAAATGTGGCAATGCTTACTTCTGCAGATAATTGATCATGCATATAGCATGTGGCTTCCTCATGTTAGTTACTAATGCTACACAAGTAATAGGTAGTTCTAACAGTAACAACATAAAATACATTACGTAATTGCAGAATCTTTCTTTTTTAACTTTGTAGTTTAGAAAAAAGACGGAGATGCATGAATGGTGTTCATGTATAATCAGCTTAAGGGTAGATTTGTGGTAATTTGTTCATTCATTCATGAAATGCATGTAATTGCATTCCTTGTTTTCCCCACATGGAGGCACACTGGGTCTCCTGTTGTGAGCTGTGAGGCTGTGAGGCTGTGAGCCAGGCACCTCCTTCCTCTGCGGATGACTCATAGCTGGTGCAGCAGCTTTCCTCATGAACCACTAGATGGTATCAAAACAGAACAGGATATTGTGTTTCCTAACTAGATAGCATGGGAGATCAAATCGGTTGTAATACATTGCAGAATATACACTTCATGTGCCTTTGCATGTGTCAGTGTCCCATGGATACAACATCAGACATTACAGACCATTACATATTCAATTAAATTAATCGTCTGTTTTATCCGTCATCAATGCAACAGCCTGGTTATTCCCTACAAGATTGAATGAACATTTCTATTGATGTGAGACATTTTCTATCCCGGCCTATGATTATCATGCTTAGATAAAACGAGTTCAATAAAAAGCCCTTTACTCCCACATGCAGGGAAACATCAATGAAGAGGAAGCTCTCCTCCCATCTGCCTCATCTCTGAATGCTTCCCACTGTACATCTGCACGTGACAGGGGTGTGTTTATGTGTCTGTTGTGTATGTGTGAAATCCCTCAAAGCAGCACTTGACATGCAGAAACCTGGCATTCTGTTAATCAAAGACCATCCTCTCTTTCCTGTGAGTGAATTACCATGAGCTCACATTTGGAGCACATTATGTAACCATAGTGTTGTTGGGAGCTGTCAGGTGACCACCATAGCTAAAGCCCACTCACAACATGAATCAATACTCCAGTTATGTGCTGTGTTGATGTTGTTGATTGGGATTTCAAATCTTGACACACATTCAACTGCACCATTTCATTATTTGATTTAAATAAAAAACAAGGTGTGTTTGACATCATTGTCACACATTATTACCTCCATCCATCAATGTCTTTTCTAGATACAGGCTGCTCTTTTGCCCATTGCGAAAATTCTGAGGGCAGGTCCAACACCTCTACACACTTCCAGGAGACAATCATGTGGGTATGAGGGACCACAGGAAGTGTGTGTGTGTGTGTGTGTGTGTGTGTGTGTGTGTGTGTGTGTGTGTGTGTGTGTGTGTGTGTGTGTGTGTGTGTGTGTGTGTGTGTGTGTGTGTGTGTGTGTGTGTTGGTTTTCACACCCTTTAAAGTATTTGGTGGTTGGATGTTGGAGGCAGGTGCTGAAATGTTGCTGTGGCGTAGCGGGGCGATGATATGTTGCCTGTTGTTGTGTGAGATCAGGCCATGGTTGAGAACATTTGTGTGTGTTTTGTGTGTGTGTGTGTGTGTGTGTGTGTGTGTGTGTGTGTGTGTGTGTGTGTGTGTGTGTGTGTGTGTGTGTGTGTGTGTACAGGTTTAGCTCTATTCCTCATTATGTGTTAATCTCACTGCTCTGCACATCTGTGTCTCCCCCACTCACGTGTGCAGGCAGATGAGCTGCATGGCTGGATTCCCAGTTCACATTTCTCCCTCCCTCCCTTATTCCTCCCCATTCACCATTCTCTTGCAGTATTATTATACCAATCAGTAGCAAACCATGGGAATGTTGTGCCTGCATTATAAGGAAGACCATAATGTACAACAACATGCTTGCAAATTTCATGTGGCATATAGCAGGGTTCCTTGAGTGCTTCGCCTTGTAAATACATGAAAATCAAAAAAGAGAGCATTTACAAACGTGTTTCTAATACGGAAACAAACATTATCATGATGAAATAGGATAACATGTTCAGCTGTTCACCTGTATAGAGATGCACAACTAATTTAAAGTATTCAGCAGCGTGAGACAGTTGAATTTGTCCATCAAAGGAGAACATAAATGGACTCAACACATTTGTTGTGTACTAAAGGGAGGGTCTGATTTCATTGTAAATACTGTATTGTTCTTGCAAACCTGTGTAATAAACTGTAGTAAACTTAAAGTTCTGTAATAATAAGTAAATCATACAAAAATAAAATAACTAGTATTATTAGATTCATTAACACAATATAGGTAAATTGATAATGGTGCAAGATAAAACAGTATAGCATTATAATATACAGTATATAATGAGATATCTGTTTTTAAATGACATCATTAGAACATTTAGGTTAGGTAAATTATTCAGCAATAATGCATAATATATGCAATTATGCAATTTCCCCGTATGAGTCTATTCTCAAAATATAAGTATCATGCAAGCTGCAACTATGCAAATATTAAGAAAGGTAGCTGTTACAATCACTCAGGCAAACCTTGAGCCCATATATGTACAGTAAATACAACTATTAATAAGTAATAAAGTTACACAAGGTCACTACAAGGACATTTGAAAGCTATTAAATTAACAAATGTAATCCCAACAAGGAAAAATACTGGGATCATAATTACTAGTTGTTAGTGATAACAACCCCCTTTAAAAGTTATTATAAACTTGCTATAATATCACAAACAATGGTTTAAAAATATGATGAAGGTGATTGACCAACTGGTAATTTGCAAAATAATTCCATTGAGACCTCCTTTAAACTTTGTGATATTTCTGCTATGACTTTAAATCATAAGAAATAAACTCCTCCCTCTTGAGTTGCTCTACTGTCAACTAAAAAAAAGCCTCCCATGCATCGGAATGGTAAGACGAGAATGTGCATGGAGGACCCTGGTACGGTGTGGAGTAGTTGAAGAGTTGATGAAGAGATATTGGCTATAAATCATTCACGTTTAAACTTGTGTATCCTAAATTAAAGTATAAGCAGGTCTCCTTCATCCCCGGGGCAGGTCAGAGTGACTGGCTGATGGAAATAGAGAAAAGAAAAAAGGGGAAATCTCTTCGCTGAAGCGCCATGCACTGGCGGAGCAACATTTAACGCTTATTTTTTTTGGCTGAAATGTAGTTTATCGTCAACTGGTGGACCATGTAGTAAGTGTTTGTGCTTGCATGTAGTATGATATTGAGTCCGATATGTCTAATGTGACGCCGAGTAAAAGCGTGGAATGGCTGCAACTCGAGTTAGAGTCCGGAGGCACTTCTCTGCTCCTGCTGGACTGCCGTTCACATGAGCTTTATGAATCATCCCACATAGAGACCGCCATAAACCTGGCCATACCGGGGCTGATGCTCCGGAGGTTCAAAAAGGGCAACATACCTATCCGGACTATCATCCCCAACCATGAGGATAAAGAGAAGTTCATAAGGCGGTGCAAGACGGACACGGTGGTCCTGTACGATGAGAGCACCGTGGACTGGCAGGACAGCGGAGCCTCAGTTCTAGGTCTACTTCTTCAGAAACTATGGGAAGACGGCTGCAAAGCGTTTTACCTTCAAGGTAAATAGTTACACTGTCGAAGTAACCCTAACAACAATGACATCACACATTAATGCTACATATAGGTACATTAACGCTGGTTACAGTCAGTCTGTTTATAACATTAGAAAACGTCACTGTACTCGAACTGCTCAAATGTTGTACTGCCAAAACTGTAAAGCTAGTTTTACGAAATATAAGCATGACATGGCAACTTTTATAACCTGTATTAACGGCTAATAAACCGAGCAGAAGTTTCTTTACGAGAATAAAACTTTGAAATACGGACATTTGAATCGTAAGACGAGACAGTAACGTGTATCTTGATCATTGTTATGTTTTAAAGTAACAATTGCTATCGTTAATTCACCTGTGGGTTGGCTGTGCGGTTTTTAAGCTGTTTAAAAGTTGGTGTGTCACTGAGATTCTCAATTAAAATTCCAAAATGGCTGCGCCATGTTTTGCTCTAGCAGGAACAGGCATGCATTTCATGAATGGTTCTTTTTGGGGGGAACATGAGTTACTTATTTACAGCTCTGCTTCAATACCAAACAGTCTTTTTGTCATTAAAAACACGGTTGAAATAAACAGTTGATAGAAGTTGAAGCATTTATGTATCTATTATATACACAAATATATCCTATTGGTGTGACTTTATTAACTTGTGTTTTGGCTCTTGTCCAGGTGGATTTGTAAAGTTCCACACAGAGTACCCAGAGCACTGTGAGACCCTCCTCGACAGCTCCTGTCCCAGCTCCTCTCCTCCGCTCTCTGTCCTGGGCTTTGGAAACCTCAGAATCAGCTCTGATTGTTCCGATGGGGAATCTGACCGAGAGCCGAGCAGTGCCACAGAGTCTGAGGAGAGCCCCATCCCCAGCAATCAGCCCGCCTTCCCCGTCCAGATCCTTCCCTACCTTTACCTGGGCTGCGCCAAAGACTCCACCAATCTAGACGTGCTGGGCCAGTACAACATCAAGTACATCCTGAACGTTACACCCAATCTCCCCAACATGTTTGAGCATGAAGGCCACTTCAGGTACAAACAGATCCCCATCTCGGATCACTGGAGTCAGAACCTGTCCCAGTTCTTCCCAGAGGCCATATCATTTATAGGTGAGTAGAGAACAATAGCTTTGTTAAGTTTAATACTCACAGACACACGTACATTTTGAAGAAAATACATGTGTTCTTGTTTGTGTGAGTGTCATACTGTATATACTGTACTATATATATATATACTACTATTAAGTTAATTCTTTTTTGATAATTTTGTTTAATAACAATATGATAATCAATACTTCTGAATCATTATTGACACCATTGCTGTGGAATGTGTTTTTTTTGGAACAAGTGGGAGTTTTTATATTATTTTTTCTAATAAGCATATTGTGGTTAACGCTGAAAGACATGATAAATGTTCCCTAACTTACCACTTGTGTAATGTGTTACCAGCTGATGTACAACAATATCATTGAATATATTTGATACATAGCTACAACACATTAACTTGAAAGTAAACGTATCATCTTGTTTTGGGTGTCACCACAAATTATGTTTCAGTTTCATTTTTAATGTGTTGTCTTTTGCCACCACTGCACCTGAAACCACAGTTGTTCACTTGTTTGTTTGGTGGTTGCAACACTATGTATCATGTACAACTTTCAAAAGCTTTTAGAGGTACAAGGAGGAAGGAAATGTTGTTTCCACTCCATGGAGCTTTGTTTTTTTGCAGGGTCACAAGTCGAGTCTGGTTTCGTTTAGTTGACAGTTATTTGGTAATGTTAGTATTTAGGGATGCAACAATCAGAAACAGATTTATCGGATATGGCAGATTCTGACAAATAGATGAAGTCAATTTTAATAGAATTTAATTTAAAGTCTCATTACATGTGCGCGTACTACATCATACATCATCATCACTCTGAGGGAGCTTACATGTCAGCTGGTGAAAGTATTTCCACTTACTGCCCCTTGCTGGTGCATGATGTACATTGGTGCCATTATTGTAACATCAACATGATTTCCTATATCACCTAAGGGTGCTTTTACACCTGCCTTGTAGGGTGCGTTCACACCTGCCTTGTTGTATAGTCCGGTTGAATCGAACCCTGGTGCGTTTAGCCGCTTGGTGCGGTTCATTTGGTTCGGTGTGAACACAATCCGAGACCTCTGAAGTGAACTAAACAACCGGACTCTGGTCCGCTAAAATAGGTGGTCTCGGAGCGCTTGCTTGCGAACTCTGGAGCGGTTCATTGCTGGTGTGAACGCAGTCCGCACCAAAACATAGGAAGCGTAGTATTTACGTGTCACAAGAACACGGATGTCTTCAAAATCTTTAGCGAAAGACTCTTTCAAGACATCCGCGGTGGTTTAGTTAAAGAGTGAAGCAGAATGAAGTGTTGAACAGTGTCGTGTAAAGTAAAAATTCTCTGTGAGCTACATAAAAGTAAGAACACCTGTCGTCGGTGAAACGCCCCTCCTTACTGCAGAACGTCTCTCATTATGTTATAATGTTTTTTTATCGGACGTTGTCTGATGATATAATCATATGCGTGGGCCGCTAGTGTCTGTTGATCTCCAGATTAACATCAGCATGAGAATAACCTGCCGAAAGTGCCGATGCTCCATGGCGGAGGCTCCGGTAGAAATTGCCGGGATTTGCGTTTTTACCCCCTTAACGTCTGACCAATGGTTGAACAGCATTTCCGTGCACATGACTTGTGTTTAAAGTTTATAGTCCGTTTGAGTTTTGCCCGTGTGAACGCAAACCGAACCTTCTGAAAAATGAAACAATGTAACAAACTGTGGTCTGGTGCGCACCAGAGAAGCGGACTATTAGGTGTGAATGCACGAGTCAGAATCACCGTGATACCTTATCTACAGAAACTCTTAAACATTATAATACAGGGAAATATTGTTTAGGACAACAACCTACCGCTGCTGACCGTAGATTTCTCCTTCTCTCACAGACGAGGCTCGCTCTCAGCAGTGTGGCATCCTGGTCCACTGTCTGGCCGGCATCAGTCGCTCAGTCACAGTGACCGTGGCCTACCTGATGCAGAGGCTCAACCTCTCTCTCAACGATGCTTATGACTTTGTCAAGAGGAAGAAGTCCAACATTTCGCCAAACTTCAACTTCATGGGTCAGCTCCTGGACTTTGAGAGGACGCTGGGGCTGCACAGTCCGTGTGATAACCGCTCCACCAGCGAGGAGCAGCTCTTCTTCACCACGCCAACCAATCACAACGTCTTCCAGCTCGATACACTGGAGTCAACATGAGGATGGATTGGACAGCCTTTGGACAGTCATTTCCTGTCGTGTCTCTTAAGGTTCTCCTGAGCCTCTCAGATACAAAGCTGACACAAGCAGTAGGTCAGTTACACTATTTCTGCACCAAAAGTACAACATTGATCTCTTAAAGTAACAGAGAACGTGATCCATTAGATCCAGCCTGCCTTAATTTCTAACAAAAGAAGACTTTTGCTACCCACCATACATGGCATTAATCAATGGTCATGTAAGACCATAATAACAGGACATTTCATTACTTTTCTAATAAATCTAGGATTGTTGTTTGTTATTCACCAGCTGTAAAGCGGATGTTAATGTATTCCTTTCAGTTTATAGTTTTGATTATTGCCTTGATGGTCTAGTAGGAGTATTCGGCCAATCAGAATGTTTTCTGGGGACCAATCCGAGATATTTTGATGGTACACTAGCTGAGGGAAATAAGCTATTACAGTGATCCGGCCTTGAATAATTGTCCAGTTTTTCTTCACAGCTCACTTTCAGCAGAATGGAGTTACCACAGAAAGAATTAGATTATTTTGCTTTGAATCAGAATACTAACTTCTGTTGAACACCTTGATGTTAAAGAGTTATTCTTTAACATCAAGTGGCCCCTTTCTGTTCATACATATTGTTTACCAAAAACGCCCCTGTACATTCTATTGCTTATAGCTGTATTATTTGCATGTGATTATGTTCTACTTTGTTCTGTAACTTTAGGTCATATTTCCTGTTGTTGTTGAGGCCTAACCATAACTTAACATGAAATTGAATTATATGTCGGTTACCAGGTCGAGGTTTAGTGTATGCCCCGATTTGAAAGGAACACATGTGTAAGTAATCAGTGTATAAAGAAATGGATGTTCACCTTATTTCCTCCTCCGACAGTCTTCCGTCTGCAGCTACTCCTCCTGTGGCACAATAATGTTAAGGGAAACATAATGTGTAATTAGCTGTTCTCTATTGCCAGTCTCGTCGCAGAACAAATGAGTGAGTTTGATGTATGAGAGGGAATGAAAGGAAAAGAGTTTGACAAATGTGTTCTTACCTCACAAAGAGACATTTTTCAGGGATTTTTATACAAGTCATCTGTATCTCGTCATGGCCTCTTAAAGTGCATCCAAGGGCTGTTTCGTTTGGTATGTTTGTAAAGATGTACATAAAATGTGGTTGCTATGGGGGACATTTTCTTAAAATCATGAAGGATGCGAAAGTGACCCTATTTTGACCCTTATGTATAGTATATGTAAAGCGATATGTCCAAGACATTCTGTACAAGTTTATACAACAAATATATTGTATATTTTTACTTGAATGCTTTCTGTTTGTCTTTTTTCTTACTAAGAGTGGCTACTAGCAAACAAAAGAAAAAGGGTTTGTGTGCATGAGTAAGGAGTGCACTAAGAAGTCAGAGAGTTATGTCCAGCCCCCAAGGCTCTAGGTGTGGTCAGATGTCCATTTTCTGTCCACTCTGAAGCATGGCTTCCTGTCTCCTGCAGGCTTTCTGACACAAAGGCAAGTGACAGGGCCAGATCTGTCAATGCAGACACACCCACTGCCAGTCAGTCAAACAGCAATTATAGGAAGAGGGAGATGACACAGCGTGTGCTCGACCACAGATACTTCCGACAGCTCTCCTCTGCAACTTGAGGAGTGATCCAATTTAATAACAGGGTTGTGCGATAGCCATTTGAAGCATGTATGCCTTAGTTAAACATATGTTTCAGTCTTAAATATGATTAAAATATATGCCCTTATATATTAAACAGTGGTGGAAGAAGTACTAAGTAGCTGTACTACGGTGTAAAAATACTCGGTTATAAGTAAAAGCCCTGCATTCAACATCTTACTCATGGGAGAGTACAACATTAAAAGCACCAAAATGTACTTAAAGGACAAAAGTGAAAGTAATTGTTATGCAGTATGACACATGTTATAATCCTATGAAATTGTTATTTTATTTACAATAAATTAGGTCTTCAATTCAATATTGCACTTGGTTCATTCAGATTATTGTATTGACTGCTGGTAAGCTAAACCTATAACAATATACCTATTATATGTATTAGTTGATTTATATTTTGTATTCTTAATATACAAAGTAGCTAGTAATTCAAGATAACAAATAAATGTAGTGAAGGAAACAAATACAACATTTGCCTACATGTAGTGGAATAAAAGTACAAAGTAGCAAAAACATAAGTGAAATACAAGTACCTAAATGTTGTACTCAAGCTCAGTACTTGATTACATGTACTAAGTTACATTTCATCAATGATCTTTACACCGGAGCTGCAATTTATAAAGGGAATAAGGTTAGTGGTTAAGGCCAAGGTTAAGGTGGGTTTTGTCAGTAGCAGAAATATGTTGTAATTACTTTGCCTTATGATGATGATTACACTATGTTTCCAAAGTTGCTGGAAGAAATACAGTTTATGTTCCCCTTCTGAGTGTTACGTCAGATTGATGCTTTGTTCCAGCTCCGTGAAATCCCGATTGGTTTGGTATTGTGTCTACCTTGTCGGGGAGATGTATTCATATGTTCTTCTCCAGATGACAGGAAAATGATGCAGTGAATTCCCTTCCCTGAAGAAATGATTTCATGAGCTGCAGCCAAGCTTGCTAAGCGAGGGAAATGTTACTCTGTGGGATTTAATGACTTAAATACTTCACTCAAACACTTTTAGTTTCAGCTTTGGGGGCTGAGATGACTGAGAATGTTGTAGCAGGCTCAAACGGAAATCTCAGACTTTCACTGCAGCAATACAGCACATGAAGAGACTTGCCTACCAACACCTCACAGAAGTGGTAATAACAGATGTTGAGTGATGGGTTTTCCAGCATGACTGAACCCTGCTAGCCACATACCTGCTGGGCAAACCTATGATTAGGTCTGAAAAGACACCCACGATAAGGCAGAGCCAATGGGAGGCTGCAGTGCATGAGCGATCAGAGCTCACTGCCCGGGGAAGATGGGAGTGAGAACGATTGATCACCGAGCACTCGTCTGTAACGGCATCTAACTAACATCGTCCGTAATTGGAAACGATTTATATGTACACGCCTTTTTGTACTAGTTTTTATGGCTGTTGCGTGGAGTCTTCCAACACATGTATTCATATATAATAAGCAGCGGAGGTGTAAAGTAACTAAGTACATGTATGCAAGTACTGTGCTTGAGTACAATTTTGAGGGACTTTTTATTTTTTTGCTACTTTATACTTCTACTCCACTACAATTCAGATATAAATCGTGTACTTTTACTCCACATACATTTATTTAATACATTTAGTTATTTTGCAGATTGGGATTGATGATATGAAATATAATCAATCCGTAAATAAGTCTTTATTTAAACCTGGAGTAACATTCACAAGTTTACTGCAGCATACAAAGTAATTAAAACATAATCCAACTTTACCAGCTTTGAAAATACTTTAATGCATTATTATTATTCTAATCAAAACAATCTTATATTATCCTGAAATGGCCCCATTCAGCATGATACTTTTACTTTTGGTACTTTAAGAAAATGTAGATTTGTAATACATGTGTGCTTTTACTTGAGTAAAATGTTGATTGCAGGACTTTTACTTAACGTAACAGTGTACACTCTGGTACTTCTACTTTTAGTACAAGATCTGAGTAATTCTTCCACCTCTGATGAGGTTTTTAATGTGTGGGATTCCCTTGCAGCTGCCTTTTTGGCACCAACTGAGTGTCTCACCTGAGAGTTAAGCATAGCTTTTTAGTCGTATTCTGTAATTATAAATCATTTTGTGTCCTGCTGCTAACTTCAAAAGCAACTTGTGCAGTCTTAACAGCTTTTGTTTTCCCCGTTACTAAGTTACCGAAAGGCAATCAGAAGGGAAATCATGCCTGCTCATGTAAGTAGAAATCAGGGAAATTATTGTGAAGATAACTTTAAAGTTAGAAAAGTCCCTGATGAGAAAAAAAATCCTAGTGTCCAAATATAGGAAAAAAGGATGCCTGCGTGTTCCTGTGATTCACAAGCTTTTTTTTTTACTGTCACAGTATGTTTTGTGTCATATGTGAAGTATTGTTGTCCTGTTATGATCACCCATGAAGGGAAGCGGAGGCTAACGCAGTGCTTACTCAGCAGTAGTTCTGGGGAAGCAGATGTGCTTGAGACTGACAGGATTTTAGCTCAGGGTGTGTGTGTGTGTGTGTGTGTGTGTGTGTGTGTGTGTGTGTGTGTGTGTGTGTGTGTGGCCTAGCATTACTATACTTGTGGGGACCTAAATCTGTTTACACAGTCACGTGTGGGGACTCGCCTCCCTTATGGGGACAAATTGGAGGTCCCCATGAGGGGAATCATTAGTTTTAGGGTGAAGACTTGGTTAGGATTAGGGTTAGGGTTAGGGTAAGGGTTATGGTTAAGGTTAGGATAAGTCTCCAGGAAATGCATGTACGTCAATGTAATGTCCCCTGAAGTGATGTATACATGGTATGTGTGTGTGTGTGTGTGTGTGTGTGTGTGTGGGTGTGGGTGTGTGTGTGTGTGTGTGTGTGTGTGTGTGTGTGTGTGAGCAGAAGCCAGTCAGAGCTGGTTCACACCTGCTGTGGTTATGAACATACTTAGCATACTGCATGACTGACAATCATTTCCCAGCTGCTCCTGCCTCTGATGCACAATAACTGGAATAGTTAATTTATTCAGCTCACCCTCGTTTAATAAAAGGACTCAGTCATTTTTAGAGGAGGACCGATTCATCTTGTAGTCTTAGTAGAAATAATTAGTGTTTTGTAGGTCCATAATTACAGTTCTAATAGTTCCTGTATTTGTGAAAGGGTCACCATTACCCAGTTACAGATGAATGCCCGGCCATCATGTGGTTAAGCTACTCATTTCTGAATAACGGCCCACTATTTAGCAGGGATTTAAACTCCCGATGGTTTGCACTGTTTGTTCACAGCAGATGTTCAGAGCCAAGGAGAATAATCCTAATCTCAGTATTCTTCTGAATGCTGTCGCTGACATCATGTCACTGAAGAGCAGATGACATCATGTTTGCTGTGCTGTCCTCTGAGCCATGCTGTCTTTATTTCTAAGAGAAGAGCCTTTACATGTTCTGCTATTAGACAGAGCTTTATGAATCGAAAACAATCAATGACGCTGAACAGGGACATTTTGAATTCTTCTAAATCAGTATCAGTTAACGGTTGCATTGAAACACAGAAATTCCCTTTAGACATGGTCCAATGGAGCTATGTATAACTGTATTGGAATGGCATGTATTACCAAGCCAGTGATTTCCTCTCCTGTTGTTGCGGATTGACATTTGATTCTCAGAACCCTTGAATCACATCGAAACCATTTGCAATGCTTCTTCCTTTCCCACATTCATAATAGAATAAACATGGATCCAAAGTGAGACAGGCTCTCACACACTCACATACGGGAAGGGCACATTTCGAATTTGATCAGGGGTCAACTGTTTGGTGTGTGTGTCCATACAGTAAACTTTAACAACATGACCACAGCTAATTATAGCAAAATACATCAAAATGCATGCGTTACTGATCGTCTTTGCAATGCTGTCACCGGTGATGATTCAGATGTTGGCTGTTACGACATCTATCAAGTCATGCTAGGCTTTCCGGACATCTAACAGGAAGTATCTTATCTCTCCAGGAACCACTACAGATATACTATCTCTCGAAAACAGCCCCCACAAACCTCCTAACTTACTCATGTGAGACATAAATCTTTTCTGACAGACATGTCCTCTCATGAGGAAGAAAAGTGTTGGTTTTGGCAAGAAAAATACTGGGTCATGTGTAAAGCACAGCAACATGGAGTACTAGTGGCAGAGTGAGGCAGCCATCTGTTAATACCAGAAGTCTCAGTTTCGTGGCCAATTTCACCATCCGGTGATGTACAGTAGCCCGCGCTCACCAAGCACAAGACCAAGGTGATATTTGTTTTCAATTTATTCTGTGGCACAGTGGATGAAAGGGAACTGCCCTTGTGTCTTGCTAGACCCAACACTAAGTAAAGGTCATCTGTCTATCATGTGTTGTTGCTTGGGAACTTCACAGGAGGCCATGCTGGGAACTGTCTTGCTGTCTGGTATACCATTCACACAAGGCCATAATATGTTGCTCACACTACAGAAATGCTGACTGAGGCAAAGAGCATGTCTGTTCTTCTACAACATAAGTGACCAACATCATGATGTCATGACGCACGGGACAGGGATTTCCAAGAGTCTCTAAAACAAATAAATAAACACTAAATAAGCCTGCTGGAGAAAATGTTTAAGATATGGTCTATTTCTCCCGTTAAACCTACAGATTTGTAACTTTAATTGAATTTAAGAAAGTACATTTACTGAACTACTGTACTTAAAGTTGATTATGGCGATATTTTAACCATAATACTGGTTGTTAATATAGTTACACCAGTTACAACTTGAAAATACTGTTGAATTAAAACTAATAATCCACACAGTCTTGCTTAAAAGTACTTTTAAAACCTAAAATGACCTTTAATGCATAACTTTTAAAACCTAAAATGACCTTTAATGCGTAACTTTTACTTGGATTATTCTTCCATTGTAGTTCTGCTACTTTTAAGCTCAGCATCCAAATACTTCTTCCACCATTTTACACACATACATGTTTCCCTTTTGAAAGTGGTAAAAATAGATAAACCCTCGAGTGGTACATTAAAACCAAACAATCGCTGTT
Source organism: Gymnodraco acuticeps (assembly GCF_902827175.1). Lineage (NCBI taxonomy): Eukaryota > Metazoa > Chordata > Actinopteri > Perciformes > Bathydraconidae > Gymnodraco > Gymnodraco acuticeps. The sequence goes on from NW_022989974.1 coordinate 3,078,524, forward strand.
ATTCATTTGAATCAATGAATAGTTATTGTGGAATTTGAGAATTCTGCGTCTTGTAGTCTTGCTGTTCTATGGGCCATTATTGCCGGGGCAGTCCAGAAACAGTACTTCAGTGTTCTCAGCATCAGAAGTGGGCTGGAGCATCATGATACAACATTCTGTCTGTTCAAGTTTGATTTGCAGTCCTTCCACTCTCTCTTTGTCTGAAGCGTACCACTTCCTTGTTGTGTATTTATGGCAACAAAAAAACATTTGCTCTCCAAAAACAGGATTTCATCTAACTTTATGTATTCATTCAGAATGGGATTATTTCTAATAATTCAATGCTTTCTGGTTTTTCAATAGAAAGGGGGATGCTATTCTTAGGTGGTATCATGAACTCATGCCCTTAAGACTACCAAAAACATCAAACATAATTAATCCTCATCACATGACCTAGAAAAAGATTGGTAGTTAACAATAAATCTTGAGATTTTAGGCACATATATTGTTGTATTTAATGCCATTGTGAATGGTGAGTGAGAAATTGTGAGAGATTATACTGTGATATTTTGCACTGGACTACTTCCAACACCATGTGATGTTGAGAAGCAAGAAAAACAGGAATCCTCTAAACCCAAAAGCCTGCTGGCTTAAAACGAGGTCTGCATGCGTGGGCCGCAGAAAGATGGTATGAGTAGTTAACGCCTTCCCAACTCTGTGCCGTGTCCGGGGTATTCCTCGCTCTACTGGGGATTGTTTACATCTATAAGTCATACTGATCTTGAAAAAAAGGGTTATGAAAGCATCACACTGTTGGCTGTTGGCATAATAATTTTAGGACAATTTCATGCTGGATCATGACTCCTGTGTGATCTAAATGGTGATTTATAAATCAATAAAACAGTAGAGAAGTGTGTGTGTGTGTGTGTGTGTGTGTGTGTGTGTGTGTGTGTGTGTGTGTGTGTGTGTGTGTGTGTGTGTGTATGTGTGTGTGTGTGTGTACACTATATACAGCTTCACATCCGTCTGACTCACTTTGAGCCAATGGAATAACCTGTTTTACCCCTACACACTCTCTCTCACACACACACACACACACACACACACCCACACACACACACACACACACCCATTGCTACAATAAAACTGAATGAAGTCAGTTACGTAACATTGGTAGCCTGTGTGAATCCACTTTATCTCATGCACTTTCAGAGGTCAGTGTTACAGGGGCATCAGTTCTGCACACAATCAGGAAACAGGTCGTGTGGGCGGGGGGGGGGGGGCTTTGTGATCCTGAAATCCAAATTACCAAAGGTGGCCCATAACCGCAGTGTGTGTTAATAACAGCAGGCATGAGTCATCAGGCCTGTGTTACGTAACTGCGTCAGTTCTCCACCCAACTTGCCGCTAGTGCGCCACACCCCAGATTCATTCACACACTGCTCTGCTGCTGCCCAGCCTCCCATTGATAGCAGGGAGCAGCACTACGCACTGTTCCACGCTGCACACAGTTTATAAATAACTGGGGCAGCAGAGCAGTCTAATCTATGAGATAACTGACATGTCAAATTGAAACATCTATTCACCTCATGTCAATTGGTTCTAAATGAAGTGTTTTTCGTGAGCGAGATAACAGTATGAAATGCAGTTGATGTTATATGTGTTACACTGCTGAGAATTTTCTGGAAGAGCAGCTGTGCTTGGCTGCAGATTGGGGTTTACAATCCCATCAGTAACACAGACCACAAGGACTGGATGGAGCTAACAGGACCCTCAGGGACACACAGAGAGAGAGATGGATGGAGGTGGGGGGGCCTTTGGTCGCTGTCATCAGTCAGGCCACTGACGTCACCTTCTCACACAGAACAGTCTTATTGCTCATAATGAAACTATAGAAAAGACCAGTTTTACGATATAAAAAAAGATGGGGGCTCTTTTCAATAATAACAATTGGTAAAGGGCAGAAATGAACATCCCATCATTCAGTCTAGAATAAAGAGTTGTTTTATTTTGTTCTCAAATACTGTAATAGTATATTTATGATCGTTCACAATTATTATTTGTACCAAGCATAAACATATTTAACAAGAAATGTCAATCCTCACTTTGTATTTCTCATTGATTTCATAGACTACCAAGCCAGTATCATTTGTCTTTAGAAAGAGTGAAGCTGTGCCATGAAATCTCTTCAGCCTCTTGTTCCTGAGTCAAACAAGCAGACAAGACAGAGTGTGTTTTCCTGCTGACACCAAGTGGCCACAGCGTTAACTGCATGACTCCTCTGCTACTAAAACTGCAGATACATCACCTAGGAAATATGTTTTGCAAAACTAACAATAGAAAAGCACAACATCTATTTCTACAGGACAATTGCGCATGTTCTGAATGTGTTTTTGTATTGAATTGAAATGTTCTTCATTGTAATCCTTTTATTGGAACTGTTTATTGTTTTGTTTTTTCACTGGTATTTATATTTTTTGCTTTGCTTCTTCTATTTTAAACATTATATATCTTATGACTATTTGCTGTTTTTTTAAATGGAGCCTCCCAAGTATTTCACACAATTGAATTTGTATAAACTGAGTTACAAAAATAACCTTGAATCTGTTGTTATGGTAAGAAATTCCTCTCAATGTGACACAAAAGAAAATGAAATAATTATTTGTATTCACTGTAGTTTGTTTGTACAAAAGTATTCTTGGATCATTCTTTCTATGTACTAACGTGTCAGAATCAAAGCAGTCTTAACAATAGAACTGTTATCCCTTTGTTGTTAAATAGCCTTCTTAATATGGACAAAGGCATCTGATTGTCAACTGGTGTCGGTCCATCCAGATCCCCTAACATGGGCACTAACATGATTAGACATAAATAGCTTCTGTCTCATAGACTGTGTAACTAGACACTTATAGGGCAACCATGTGAATAGTTCACGTGCAGCAGACAAGATCCACTATAGAATACAAATTGCACTGATAAATCAATATTTAAGGTAGACAGTACTGTTTTACACACACACTTTGTGTTTTGGTAATACATCGGTGATGTTTCACGCCTCATTTGTTGGTTTATTTGCTGTGTGAACATCAGGGCAAGCTTGTGATCGGCCTTTAAAATCCAAAGAGCAGCAAGGAAAATCAGGAATGACAATGTTGTTTGCTTCTTAATAACAATTGTAGAAAAGCACCAACCTAAGTGCAGAAAAAAATTGTCGGCATCAAGTCAAACACTACCCAAGAGCCTTCACTATATTCTTAAAGCGAATATTATGAGAAATATATATAAGATTGTTCAAACAAAATGGAAAATTGACAGACGACTGCTCTGACAAATACAGATTTTTATTACGTGAGCGCACATTCCACACAAAGTTATCATGTAGAAATATGCAAAGGGGAGAGAGGAGGATTCAAAGTCCTGAGGGTATTTTAAATATAAATAAATGTACACAATGTACAGTATACAAACTGGATAGTACATTGCTGTTAAAGAATGAGTAGTCTAGTAAAACTATGTTGACTCATGGACAGGTTCTGCTTTGTGCACACACACATTTTCTGGCCAGCTAATTAAATATCAGCCTCTCAGTAAGAAGACCTGTAAACTGGCTTTGGCACTTCAGGGATAAGATTTAGTCTGAAACAAACACAAAGTTGATATTTCGAGTATGTGGCCTCTATAGAAAATATAAGTAATTTGGATACATTTACACAAATTCTGTATACATGGGCACCAAAAGTAGTTACAAACTGTATTTACAACGATGCAAGAGATGGTAGAAAAATACATAAACGTTTAGCTACAGTTTTCGACTGAATCTTGCAAAGTCGTTCCGTCGGTTCTATCGGCGGCTTCCAAATCAGCTTCCAGTTTTCCACAGATGACCGTGAGATATCCAAAAATAACATTCTGGATCTTCTCTTGTTATAAATTACTCCACTCCTTTCATGAATTCCAAGAACTCTGTCAAATTAAGGAAGACATGGTTAGAAAATGCAGATGAGTTTATCAAGCAAATGTGTTTTTCTGTATGTATTAGTGGAATGAGAAGAGAGCGTCTATCTCTTCTATTACTATGAGACATTTAAAACTCCTAACCGTCGTAGTCGATTTTGCCGTCGTTGTTCTTGTCCCCGTCCTTCATCAGCTCCTCGATGTCATCCTCAGTAATTGGCTCTCCTGTAGATTCCAGCATCATTGTCAGCTCGTCCAGGTCAATGTAACCATCTGCGTTTCTGTACAATCAAAGGAGTAAGATGTACTAATGCACATCACTTAACCTAAGTTAAGCTTCACAGATGGCAGTGGAGGAGTAGTGTTATTTGTGTGACATGTCACTGTTCATATCTTGCATTCAAGTGTTTGGAAACCATCATTGTGTGAGAAAAAAAGTGTGTTCTTTGATGCTCAGACGAGGTGTCTGGCTTACATAGAGTGGGTGTTTGAAATATTCTGTGCTGTCAAAAAGGATTACAGAGAAAACTGCATGCTGTACTCTGCAGAGCAACTTGGCATTTTGTCAGTACACATAATTGCACATGGAGAGCTAACTTTTCTGGAAACACTCCATGAAGAATCTGCTTACTGGTGTAAGATGATTTCCCCATGATAGCATCCTCTCGTTGTTTTTCTTTAATGGGACAAACTAGCAAGAGGGTTTAAACACACAACTCACTTGTCAAACATGCGAAACAGCTCTGCCAGTTCTTCTTCTGTCTTCCCTTTGCTGTCGTCCTTCATGCACCTCACCATCATGACCAGGAACTCATCAAAGTCCACCGTGCCGCTCGCTGGACACACAGGAAATACACTCCATCACATCCTCATAGTCCACCCTGGGTAGACTTTGGTCTCATGTAACAACCAGAATTCCAATGTTTTCCTTAGAGGCCCAATATATAAGCATACCAAGTAAACAGATATTTAAAACACAGAACTGGAACCTTCAACAACTCGTACATTCATTGTATGGTCTTTTAATATAAAGTATGAAGATTGTACCTTAACATTTATTTACAATTTGTTATATGGCACCATATGATACATAGATATGGTACTATATATATAACTGCAGTTAATATAGTCCAAAAACACATATTAGGCCTTTAAATGTCCCCTAATGTGGCCTGAGTTACACTATATTACAACATGACATACACATTGAAGCTTTACAAAGGAAATCTAAGATGCTATTCTTTTGGTTTGATCATCACAATGCATGGAACATTAAAGATGACTTGTGCATCATCCAACACACATTCCCTTTTAACTCGGTCTGACAGCTCTTGTTGCAGCAAGACACTCGACAATCATTTGACATTAGGTTCAGAGGGGTTGCACTGCACATGTCTGCACCACATGATTATGCCATGATTGACTTGCTAGTTGGTCCTTGGAGATGAAAAGGTCAACAACAATCAACCAATCATTTGGTATGTTGTACTTTAGCACAGCTGTGCTTTGATTTACCGTCTTCATCCACCTCGTCAATCATCTCCTGCAGCTCCTCTGGTGTAGGGTTCTGGCCTAGCATCCTCATCACCTTCCCTAGCTCCTTAGTGCTGATGCAACCGTCCTCTGCATCTTGCACGAAGATGTCGAAGGCGGCCTTGAACTCTGTAACAGCAGCACACAGGGAATTAACTAATAAACTAATACATATGGTGTGGTCCTGGATAGGGTGAGCCACACTTTGTGACTAGCGTTTAGTGTTGTACAAAATGTGCAGATAATTAAAATCATATACAGAGAAAAAAAACACGAGTTTCAGAAATAAAAACAGAGACTGAATACATGTGAACATTTTTAAGAATTTGTAATTTACGCACCATTCTTCTGTTCGTCTGTCAGCTGCTCAACCTGCAACAAGTCAAACGTTTAAATAGTTAATGCTTTAGTCACCTGATTATTGCCATTAGTGGGTATTTATCTTACATCATATTATATTTCTAATGCTAATTACGGAAATGAGTTAAGATATCTTCTCCTTATCTGTTCTGATAACTTTTCTATCAACAAAGGTAACATTCCCACACGCTGGGCCATCCTTGACAAAACACAGAACCTATACATCATGTGTGAGAGCCAGTTAGAGGAGGAGGTAAAAATAAACAGACAGGATCAGGAACCACCGATAAGGACACAATACACAGCGCTTCAAATTAGCATAGCTGTGGATCTGGCCCAACAATGGAAAAGTAATCCTGGCAAAGCTACCACGAATGAGAGAGAGAGACAGCTGCTTATATAAGAGTTATTGTCTGTCGTCCACTATAAATTAAACACAAACACATGCATACACACTTACTCACACACACAGCCGCACACACTCCTCTGGTATTGATGTATTAAAAGTCATCTAAACAAACACTAATGTACATTCCTGTGTGTGTTTTCACTGTCTCAGATGCACTGCTCATTTGGGATGTGAGTGGACGGGACAGCCGGTGGACCATCGTGGCGGAGGAGGACAGAGACAGCCACACAGCTTCGGGCTCACAGATAATGCTGGAATTCAGCCGTGGGGGGTTTATCTAAACCTGAAGCCCTTCTCTGGCACCACAGAACCAGGGATGTATGAGCAACTGGCCAAAATTAGCCATGTGAAGTGGGACTGCTCCATTTGAAGTCATGAATGAAGCAGCACAAAGTAGAGCGGGGTCCTGTCCTGTCAGTGACCTCCTGAGTGGCTCCTATCAACTCTGATAGGGCTGAAGTAGGAGAACATCTAGAGACGTATATGGTGTCAAAGGCTTTTTTGACCTCAGCTGGTGATGGGCGTGTTGTGCTGCGCATGCCGCATCAACAGGGATTTGTCAACCATTTAAGTAATGTCAAATGTCAGATAAACAAACTGATGCTGGACTTTGTTATACAACAAACTAACAAGTGCCCCAATGTCCCATATAACGACCAAAAAGTCCAGTCTTAACATTATAAATCACTGAGCGTGTGTCAAACTAATAATAAATGACAGGGATTATGGTTTGTTATCCAAAACAACATCACCTAGGGCTGTGCAATTAATCTCGCACAGCCCTAACATCACCCTCATACCAGATTTAGTACACAAACAGATTTTTGTTGAGCGTCCAACAAACTAAAATCATTTCATCGGAGCCAAGTGCAAACTTTGAGCATATGTACGAGTTGTGGGAAGACGTACCGCTGCCTTGTAGATGTCGTTCATGATGGAGGCTCGTCTGCTGCCTGTCCTGACGGCGTCCTGGCACAGAGGAAGGAGGTACTGTCCAGCTCAGGGCAGGACACTGGCCCCATCCTGGGAGGGTTTTATAGCCAGAGTCTGGCGCTGTCTGGTCCCTCCCCAGGCGGACCAGCCTTCCCTCTGTTTGTGCCTCGGCATGTGTCCACAAATGTGTGTTTGTGTATGTGTGTCATTTTGGCCAATCTGTCACAATCACCGGGCTCAGATATAAATGCGGCAGCTCTTAGGGGGCATACTTTGGAATGGAATGAATTGAGGGGGGCATGGTGAAGCCTAATCTCCAGAGAGGGGGCTATAGAGACACTCAACATTCCTCTAGACCTGGGACAGAGACGCAGAGGGCTCAGGAGGTTTGTGTGTGTGTGTGTGCGTGGGTATGTGTCTGTAGGGCAGGGGGTGGTGGAGGAGGTGAGAGGCTGGAGGCCAGGATGGGAGACACGCAGCCTTCAGCCAGCAGGCCATGAAGGGAGCAGAGAAAAGGAGGGCAGAACTGTGGAGTCAGAGCAGAAGAAGGTGTGAGTGTGTAATAACTGTGGCTCAGAAAGGTATGTGCACGTGTGTATGTGTAATATAGACTTTTTTCATGGCAGACATCTTGGCTCGTCATAGTAGGAAAAGCATTGGGGTAATTTTGATGATGGTTCCATTCCATGTAAGGCTCCTAGTAAGCCGTGACACTGCACAACACTGGGGCCTTAATCATGACACACCTACATACATTGCAGCCGTTGTTATTGTCATAGTTACACCTGTGGTTGTATTAATATGACATGTTGAAATGTCTGCTGTGAAATTGGAATATAAGGTGAGACAAATCACTTTTTCTGCAGCTCATTGAGTATTCTCATGTTGTTTGCTGTAGAGAAAGACACAAATATGAGATGTTAAACGATCCTTTTACCAACATGATGAAACATATTCATATTCTTTCACTTACAAGCTATCTCGAACCCAGAGCAAGCGAAACCAAACATACCCTTTACATACATTTCAAACCACAATATATATACCTGCGTTTATTTACATCCCATGTTCCTGAAATCATACACATTAGATGTCGCCTATGAAAAAGACAACTCAGGTAATTCCCACTCTACATGATTCATGAGGTTTTTCAATCTTAGCCTTCGTGTGCAACACAGATTCAGTCAGCAGAGGGTGCTGTTCACTATATATCGAGTAAATTAAATTGTTGCGCAAGCCTGCCTCAGGATATCCAATTTATCAACAGTGGGGTAGGTGAGAAATCTGGGTCAGACAAACCAAACACTTGCAGACACATTCAAATTGAATTGTACACAGTGCAAGACTTTGCAGCATTTTTTTCCATGTTCTTTTGAAACAAGGCCATCTCAATCACTTGACTGTGTGAATCACACACACGTTCACACACGTGCTCTCACAAAACACTCACTTAAGCACACAGGCACACACGCACACACGCACACACACACACAGCATGCTGTGGCAGGTAGTCTTAGTGACGAGTGATCATGCTGGTTTATAATGGGATGCTAATGGTGACTGGCACAGCTTACAAGCATCATACAGCTACTCAGAGAGAGCACTCACACTGAACAACATACATGTCCTTCTCTTACGAAGACACAGATCTCCTGACAAAGACCTCACATCAGTCACATGCAAAGGTGGAGCCTCCATGGAAATAGACCGGTGGTGAGGTGCAGAGGGGATGCGAGGGGGGGGCAAGAGGCAAAATGAGATTTTGTACTAGTTTTCGATGTGTGTTTTCGAAGTCATTCGTCACAATTTGTGCAATGAAAACATCCAGCACTGTGTACAGGATTGTGTACTTTGCTGTTGGATTTCAAAGCAGAAATTAACCGTCATCAATGGCACCGGCTCCATCAGCTGAAACCCAAAGCATACTGCCGAGTCTACATGGTCAGCCAGACGCATCAGTTTGGAGAACTGAGTGCAGTCTGGTGGGTGCCAGGAGTGATGAGCAGTTCTGCAGGGGGCACTATATTCTAATGTAAAGCTTCCATGAGCGTGCACACACATGCACTCAGCCACACACACACTGGAGTACCAAAAACTGGCACACACACCAAAGAAAGCATATTGAGTGCTGTTTCATTGGAGCTCTCCACCAATTTCCTCTTACAGAGGAAGGCTGACGAAAGAGCCAGCCATCTCCTCCACACAGCGCAATCAGACAGCGCATCTCAAATCCACAATTCACCGCACACCGCTTTTTGAGGGGTTGCCATAGAAACTCTGCTGGGTAGAAGCGGGCAGAAAATGAGAGGAGATGAGCGGGGCTATTTCCCCCTCCACCTCCCTCAGCCTTCCTGCCACCACATTTTGTCCTCAGAGTGACAGTATTATATTTCTGTTCCCTTAATCGCATACGTGCTCACATCAAATTTGCATGCATATATGGGGGTCACTATTAGGTTAATAAAAGCTATTTGTGCTTCAGAACCAAAATATAGTAAATCCACAAGTCCAAGTGATTACATTTCATGTATCAGGCTTGATACTGGAATAAACTGCTTTCATTTATTTTGTACGTGCATCCAACCAGGTTATGTGAAATGTTTTGAAGTTACACAAGCATGCACTTTGTGTTTATGAATTCTACTCAACATGATGATAGTTATCTGACTGGCTTGTTAACTGAAAAGCTTAATTCCCATCAACCAAAATCGTTTCCTGCACACAACATTATAGATGTGCGCAATATGTCGAATGCTTGAGGCTAACATCTCATGCTAGTACTGAATCAGCTGGACTACGTTTGTGAAGATCTACTACTATACACAGCATACATCATGTCAATTTCAATTCTCCTGTGATATAAGGATTGAGTTGACGTGCTGCTGAGCTTGAAGCATACGTAGGTCCTTCTCTCTCTCCTCCTCCATCGCTCTGCGTCCTCACCTCCTTGATTGCCAAAGGGAGGAGGGGAGCAGAGCCTGTCAGCCTTTCTTTCTCTCTATTCTTTCCTCCGTGCTTTCTCTATGCCTTTCTTCTTCCCTTTCTCAATCTCTTCTCCACTCTCTTCCTCCTTTCATTGATGACCAACCTGTCAGCAGCTCCTGTTGAGGCAGGCTGTGAATGATCTGCATGTGACTGAATGCTACACAGTGTTTTTTCTCCATGAAAGCATCTCTGCCGGTCCAGTGAGGGCTCCATCAGAGAAGCCCAATCTCTGATAAGCGACAACCCTTAACCCAAATTGAAGAGGGACAGAGTATTCTTGACCTTGCTTCACTGCGCTCAGTGGTTGCTTTCTGAAACTCTTTGCGCTGAGGCGCTTGGTGTTACGCAGTGTTCCTTACATGAGAGATCTAATGAGCCAGTGGCCACATTAGCTCCAGCGCCAATAGAGTCACGCACTGACTCTCTGCCAGGGGCCAGAGTTTTCCAGTCCACTGGACCACCAAGTCGCCTACCACCATTTCCACCCGAACCCAACTCCCCCCCTGCCCCTCCAACCTTTATAATAGTGTAGGAGACACCCAGAAAAGATTTATGGCAGAAGAAGTTGCCTTCAAGCAAGAGGGAAAATGTGTTTCTTCTATGTGGCAGCAAAAGGAGAAGTCAAGATTCTGTCTGAGATTCATCATCGAACACAATGTTGGAAAAAATGGAAATGTTTTGTGAAATTGGAAAACATTTTGTAAGGTTTCCTTCCAATACTGTATTTTCAACATGTCTGCAGTGTTTTGTAGTGTAAATGTCACATTCTTAATGCCAAAACATACAAATACAAATATCATCCTGGTGCCACTGGTCTGATGAGATAAAACAGTATTGATTTCTGATTAAGGTAAAAACCAAATGCAAATAATATATTCATAAACAAAGCACATAGCAGTAGCAGTAGCAGTTCAGAGCATCAGTGCACTACAAAAGCACATTAAGAAAAGTAAACCACAAGATGTAAATATTCGAAAACATGATCATCAAAAATGTATTTGATGGATAATAAATTGCCATAATAATATTTGTTATTTTAAAAGGAAAAGAGCAAGTACAATCATTTTATGCAATCACTTTATAAATAAAAGCTTTGACAATAATTGCCTGTCTTGGTAAATATTTTCCCTGCCAGCAGACACACACACACACACACACACACACACACACACACACACACACACACACACACACACACACACACACACACACACACACACACACTTTTGGATTTGTCTTCTCCTCTTCCCTTCAAATAGCAGCTCTCTGAAATGGAGTCGGCAGGCCCTCAGGGTTTCTGACAATGTTTCAGACATTCCTGAGTAAAATGAACAGCGGTATAACTTTGGCATAGCTACATTTAAAAAGTTTGCTCTTTCAAAAGTATATTGAGAGAAACTGGGTCACAATTACCACCAAAACCTTTTTCAACAGTTATAAAATATATTCAATTAAATGACAACATCAATATTGTAAATAGTCCTTTTTATGAAAAGAATCATTGAATGGTGCGTCCATGTGTATTAAGTACCCTGTTGAAAAATGCATGGTATGAGACCCCTTGCAAAGTTGTCGGACGTTTTAGCTTTATCAAAGAAAAAGTACTTTTGATGTTTGAATGTAACAATGAAGCTAACCTCAACAAGTATAATACAAAGTGTATCCTGGGTTACAATTATTGGATGAATTTCCATAACATTTTGTACAGATATCCATGTTTCTCCTAAGAGTGTATCCTATTGACGTTGAAGAACCTATCGTCAGGTTTCTATTGAGAGCTTGTTAGCATTTAACATTTAAGCATTGCTGTACATCCTCATAGAGCAGCTAGCCAGACTGTAGACTTGTGTTCTCATAAGAACAAGAATGCTGTATTTGTGTCCAGGTAGTTGCTTTTGGCCACTGTGCTCTATGTGTTGTGTGTCCAAGAGAAACTGTTTTAAAATGGCTCTGTACCTGGGAAACTGTCTGAACTCCCCAAGAGACTGTCACCAATAGAGCTGCACAATGCGAGATTCTGTGTCACAATACACCAATTTAAATCGGCCTAACACTCTGAAATGAAAATGCAGAAGAGAAAATGTGTACCATCCCAAACAATTAATTCATTTGGTTTTGGCTATTTGGTCTTACACGGACATTTAAGCTATAAAGGAAATCAGTATGAAGCGACCATGTTTATTGGTCTCCATAATGCTGCCATTTCAATCACGCAACATACATAACGGCCAACTAGTTCAGCCCTGGCAGCAATACGGCATGTCAGACTGTTATCTCTGCTCCACAGAAGATATACATTTTGTCTAGACAAATACTTCAAGTAATAAGGGGAGAGAATACATATCTAAATTGTATCGCTGAATGCATTGCTTCTTTAGGTCTAACAGCTGGAGAAAAAAGACGTTTCCACCTCCGCCCTCGGTGAGATGGGGGAAGAAGTACAGTTTTGTTTGTTATACAATCCATGGAGCTGTCTGGGGATGAATGCCCTCCAGAGGCTCATTCATAAGATAAATTGGCCTGAAATTCATGGGTCCTGCAGACAGTCTGTGTCTCCCTTTGTATGTCTCACTCTCTCTCCTGCTTTTATGATGCAAAAGCACTCACACAAACACACACTAACATACACAGACGTCCCCTAATGCCCTCATGTTCTTCCATGTTATTCGCGGATGCAGTACGCCGGGGCTAAAAGAGGAAAAAGAAAAACACCTTTGCATCTGTCTGAGTAGCTGAAGTCCAGCCTAGGGCCTACAACGCTTCAGTGGAGTGTGCTGTGATTTGACAAGGCCAGTGACAGGAAGCACTGTAAATATCCGGCTGTCATGTGACTCATTTTTTGGCCTCAAGGAACCAACGAAAGGTCAACGTTTCCTGATGCCATTGCCAACAACTAAATTAAGTGACTACTTCATCTCTTGCTCATGCATATGTACCATTTTAGGAGATGGAGACATTGGAGGTGTTGCATCACTCTGCTCATGCAAGGCAATGACCATTCACATTTATAGCGGAACACACAACAAACATCCATGCATACACACACAAGTACACACTGGGTTTGTTATACAAGCTCATCTGCCATGCTGAGGCGTAGATATATATATATACACGAACAAACACACACTGTCACGCAATCACAACCTTTGGGTTTGTCTTCATGCATGTCATGTCTGACAGTGACAGCAGAGCATTAACACGTCTGCACAGCTTCGCTCATAAAGCAAATTATGATCCATGTTCTTTATGCGAATGCGGTGCTAAAGGTTAAATAGAATAACTTGTGTCAATAATACAACAAAGATATTAAACTTGAAATTATCTGGCATTTTTTGTGAAATGCATGCCTCTGTTTTTGTAATGTATCCCGCATACATGTGTCCAGCTTTTAGTCGAATACTTGTACTTATTTGCAAAGGCACCACAACTTTTCTGCTTAAATGGACACAACAAAAGTGTTATGCACAAGGAGAAGAAAGACAATGCAGTAAACGAAATCGTTTCTATATACCTTCAGAAATAGATTGAGAACACTCCAATATAAGATCATTTGTTGGAAGGAAAAGCAAAGCTGGGGGACAGCGCTAGAAGTAGTGGGTGTTTTAAAGCAAAAATAGAAGCTCACAAATGACCAAAAACCCTGAAACTCTCTAATGCACCCAGTGGAGTGGCAACTAATGGAATATCTGCCCATGTTTTAAAACACTCTACTGATTAATTTGGAAACTCAAATACATTTTCCAGACCGCCACTGGTTTATTTCCTTGTTAATCTGACGCTCTACAGAAAAAATGCAGTATACTTTGTACAATTTAGTGTGCCATGGGGAGACATGAGAAATCATGGAGGAAATATGTTGGACAGAACAAGCAGCCAAAGCAATAAGCAATTAAGTCATGGGTCTCTCTAAGTGGAGGCTGAGGGGGGAGAAATACAACAAGTTTGGGACTTGCATTTTTAAATGGATTGCATTTATATAGCACTTCTCCAGTCTTTATGACCCATCAAATAGCCTTTTGCAACACATGTCATCATTCACCCATTCACACTTCCATACCATCTGCTCATCAGGAGCGATACACATTCACACACACTCACACACCTTTTGCAATGCCATCAGGAGCAATTTGGAGTTCTGTTTCTTGCCCAAGGACACTTTGACAAGTGGACCTGGGATCGAAACACCACACACCCATGGTGGACGACCACTCACACTACGGCCAATGAACAGTTGAGTATAATTGAGAAATGAGCAGCCAGGGTCAGGTTAACAGTACACTCATGAGGGCCAGAGGTACAACAAGCCAAAAAGAACAAACATAAAGCTTTGCCTTTTTATATATTGTGTCCAAAATCTATTGAGAATAAATCTACTGGTTGCTAACTCAGTTCTGAACAACTGACTAAACTAAATAGCATCTTTTCTGCAGCATAAAATAGCTATGTGACAATAACAGCATTTTTTTAAACGTTATCTTTTTCCTTTTTTGTGGAAAGGTGCTATGTATGTACAGTACAGTATGTAGTCAAAGACACTTATCAAACACATTACTCCAAAGAAAAATACAAGTATATTCCAAACATATTCCCTAATATGTCAATAAATCAACATGATTCTCCATTTTGCTTAAAGTGTAAATCCAGAAGCCTCATGCTGATGGATAAATGACTGAAGGCCCTCCCCAGACACAGCTGAGGGCCAAGAGTTCAGGCGGCCCCTGAGGCAGAGCCTGGATCTCGGATTCTGTGGATGTGGCAAATCCTCCTTTGTCTAATGTGCATCACTCTTAAGTCACCGCTATATCTAATGTCAACAATGATGATACAATCTTTAACTGTCCTTGCATACAGCAGCCAACCTGGCCTCAGGCAAGGACCGTCTAACCCCAGAGATAATCACATTCATTATTTATTGTGACCATATATCATCTACATCTTCAGTGGTGTATGTAGTCAATTATTGAATGAAGTACAAACTTAAAATGGTGTGCATTTACATTTAAGATGCAATGCAGGGTTGTAAATGTGTTAAGAACTTCATCCTTACTAACATTTGTATTAATCAAATATAAAATACAATAATCTTTTACCAGGGAAAGCTTGCCCAGGAATATTCGTTTTTCTTGCAGCTGCAAAAGTAACCATTTGCCCATGATGTTGTGTTGGCCAAACAGGTCCAGGTGTGTTTTCTCCACTGAGAGTCGGTGTCTATAACATATGAATTTGTTCCTAAAACATCGTCATACATGTTAGAATAATTGTTGCACTGCGAGATGTGAGTTTGTAGGAACAAATGACTTATGAATCATTTATAAAAAGGACTTTATTTCATTATTTCACACTTTTTGCTGTTGTAAATGACGTTTTTTTTCCTGGAGGAGTGAAAACCTTTGCTCATACTTTACTTTTATGTTAATAAGCCTATTTTGTATCCAATGCTTCCGATACTTTTATACATTTAGTTCATTTCTTTTATAAAGGGCAATGGGTTTATGTCAGATAATGTAGTCAAAGAAAATAAATATATAAGTCTGTATAGTGTTTGGTAACATGTGAATCAAGTAATTAATGATAAGTAAGGACACGTTTTTGAATCAGATCGTATTGTTTTCACGGAAAACGTATTATAGATAGAGTATTAAAACAGGTTGTGATAACCAATTAGTCGTGTTCAGTCTGTGAAGGAAAAAGAGGGTGTGATGAGGGTCATTTCCTGCTTCCAGAGGCTTGAATTCAAGATGCATGTAGCAGAGTCGTCATTTTCACTTTTCTATGTTTAGGTCATGTTCACCTGTGGGCTCTGTTCTTTTATCTAAGGCTACCAGTGTTAGCTCTGACCAGGCTGATGGTGCCACTGATAACCGTGTTTCTCCTTTTAATTAGCAATCAACAAAGCTCTTCTCCAAGATGCTGAGGGGGTTGAAGAAGTGGTTTGGGATGGATTAAGGCTGTCGGCAATACAAATGCAAAATTTGCTTCTCAGAGCTTTACATTAAAGCTCTGAATTGGGAGCTTAGCTGGGGAATTCTGTCCACATGCTCCAACCCATTCTTGTGAGTGCTGGAAGGATTGCGTGGTCTCACTGATGGGTTGGACGACCAGCTCCCGCAGCTTTAAAGCTGAGGAAAGGCAAAGAAATGGAATAGGTAGCAGGCGCAGGAATATGAAAATGTGCTTCATCCACCTCAAACTCCCCAGCATACGGCTAAATTAGTCTTTGAAAGGCTGAAGTGCTTACTAGTGCACAGCGCTGAGCTTATGCTACAGTGATTGTCTCTTCCGGAGCAGTCTTCAAGATTTGAAAGCACATTAACCTTAAGGTCCTGCAGCAATATGGCAGCCCCCTAATAGCCAATAATGTCACAGCATGAAGACATGAGGCGTGTTGTGGACCGGTGATCAGGCATTTAACTGCACCACTGTCAGTGGCGGACGTGGCTGCATGGCACAAGTTAGGCGGCAAGGGTGAGACATCCAGTCAGTTTCCATAGTGATGTGGTTGAATGGAGAGGATTAGCAGGGGCAGTGTGGTGAGAAAGGATTGCAGGCTTCTGTCAGAGCTTGCATTTAAAGAGCTCCATGTCTCGGCTCCCTCCTATTTGGTGATGCTGATGATGGACCCTTCGTCTCCCTTCACTCCCCACACTCCCTCTGATGCAGACGTGTTTTATGTGCACGGAAACGGCTGCCTTCTTTTTCTGTGGCGGTTTCTCAGGTGTACAATATTGCATCAGCCAGTTGTTAGCCATGTTACACACCTTGCTGCCAAAAATACATCTTCAGAATGAACAGCCAAACTTAATTTAATTTAATGCCATTCAACTGTTAAAGTGTTGCCTGTTTTATACAACTTTTCTGAAGTACAACTTTCCTGCATGAGAAGAGGCTTTATCACTACTCACTTAAAAGCTTCAGATTATACTGTATGGATTAGTGCAGATCTGAGGTTCACATGACACACTGGCAGTCATTTTAGGAATGTAATCCTTATCACAATGATTAACCATTATGTGTCGGTAATCTCAGTCTCGTTTCTCGGCCACATTATAATAAATAAATGATCCGCAATGCGATTATAGTGGATTTGTAATTATTTGTTTTAAAATTGCTTTAAATCCTATTTTTTATTTTCTATCGATTCACTTTTTCTCTGGTTATAATGAGAATAACCAAGGAAAAATAATTATGGGAGCTGAAATGCAACTCTTAATTACAGAAAGCGGTTTAACAAGAAGAAGCCAGAAGACAAATGGGATTATAATAAGTATAATTTTAGTCATTATCCAACATTGTACTCTAAATAGGGTTATATTTACTTGGTCACTTTGTTAAAGCATTTTATTAACATACATTGATTTTGTGATTATTAAGATTATTCAGTCCATCTCAAATATCTAACCCAATAGCCGATGTAAAGTCTATCTAAAAAACAAGAAGCTTTAAATACACCTGTTTGAGAAGCTATTAATGCTTTGAAATGACCAAGCACAGTAACCATCCACGTCTAAGGACATGTTTCAAATGCCATCACTGAGGGCAGCTTTTTTTTAAAATTAATTTAAAATGAATTATTCTAGATAGGAAAACATAAAAGGCACAAAGGGGTTGAGGCAGAAGCAGTGCCAGGGCTGAGGATGACCTCAGTGAAAATGGCTTTTCTTTTGGAGGAATTCAGAGGCTGCCAACGTATGCTTGAAGTGAAGCGTGATCTATCAAACAGTAGAAAATTGTAATCATAATTTCTACAATATTGGACTCATGGTTGTCATACTGATGCTCAACAGCACTGCCTTAAAGATGTATGTTTTTTTTTAGAATAGCAGACATCATATTATAAGCAGCTTGCTGTAAACGAAACATTAACCTCTAACCCATTCTTTGGTGCAATTTCTATGTTTTGATGATTCTACTTGACCAACTCATTTCATATATTGATTGAAATAGTTATTAGTAAATAATACAATATATAGTATTTGGGTGAAATGCAATTGATGAGAATTCTAAAGTGTATTTGTACATACATGATCCCATAGATAATGTAAAGCTTATTTTTTGCATAGCTGTGGTCAGCAAATATTAAATAAAAGCAAAGTATAGTATGTTGAGTAAAAAAAAAATACTACAAGTTTATAAATGTAGATATAAGTTTGTGACGACATGTTTCAACACACATTGTTTTTCTACAAGTATAGCATTACAGAATGTTATTGTATTACATGTGTTTTCTCATTTGGTGAATCAATCATACCAGATTATCCCTGTCAATGAGTTTGTCAGTGCTGAAACCACTATGTCCAATTTGCCACTTAACCTTTTTTTAATACAGATAATATTGTTTAGAACCATTTAAGCTGTTATTGCTAGAAAACAACCAGATGCCTGGTTCTAGGATCATTCATTTCAAAGACCCTTTGGATCTTTGACATGCATTTGTATGTTGGCGTATATTCCTGCGTATAGCCTAGATGTGCTTTGTAACCCTCAGAAGCCTAATCTGCACCATTAATGGACTTTTTGTAGAAGTTAATTAACCATTTTCAATGATAGCAGCTCAGCAATCCCAGTAGAGAGCCATATAAAGGAGCGAGAGACGGAGACCGATTATACTGTTGCCTAGCAACACATGTACAAAATTTGAAGCGATTTAGTGCCCCCATACTGGTTCTCATGGAGGTCATATGTTTACTAAATCCACACCGTGTGCTGGCTGTCACACAGGGCTGTCCACAGATCAGCACAGGTACCGGTCCACGTCCGGTGTAAAGCATGTTAAACCTGCTGATTCCTCTAAAATCATGGCGGTCTAATTCCATGGATTTGTGAAAACTGCATTTCTTTTGAGAGAGTGGCAAATGCTACATCAGAATCCCAACAGAGGGAAAAGGCTGTCTTTTGGAGCCATGGGATTTCACTTCTTTGCATAGTTGATCCCTCCAGGAAGGTAAAAAAAAACACCCTAGAGGAAAACAGAGCATGCTCCACAGATTTGTTGGATGATTCACCCACTGTTCCTGAAATATCATTGGCCAGCCCACCTCACCGATTCCTGCATCCAACAATACTTCACTACACATGTAAATAATATCTGGCAAAGGCTGTTTGCTATAACATTTTTTTTAAAACTGTCCTCTCAGCTTGTATTGCTTGTTTGTAAATTGTGTGTGTGTGTGTGTGTGTGTGTGTGTGTGTGTGTGTGTGTGTGTGTGTGTGTGTGTGTGTGTGTGTGTGTGTGTGTGTGTGTGTGTGTGTGTGTGTGTGTTGTGTGTGTGTGTGTGTGTGTGTGTGTGTGGTGTGTGTGTGTGTGTGTGTGTGTGTGTGTGTGTGTGTGTGTGTGTGTGGTGTGTGTGTGTGTGTGTGTGTGTGCCTGTGAGAGAAAGTGAAAGAGAAAAGGAGACTTACAAAGACACAGAGAGACGTGGGGGGGGGGAGAAAGAGAGAGGCGAGACAGAGCTGCTGAGACACTCACTTCACAGCAATTTGGGTCATGCTAAACAAATGCTATACTAAAGAAGCAAAGACAAATACGAGCATCTAGCCTTGAAATGATTTCAGTATATCTGAAGCTACACACATATCACAATGCATTGACTCAGAATGAAACAAAGCTGTACATGCAGAGACTGTCTCAGGGGTTTAAGTGCAGCAAGTGTGAGGTAAATGTGATAACTCATACCTGGGTGGGCCAAATGACATCAAGGCTTAACATTAAGATATTGAATGAGCGGTTATTCAGTTATGCATTACTTCCCCGGTGGAATATTCCAATCCCTTTAAGCATCAAGACACAAGTGGTACACCACAGCGGTATTATACTCTACACTCTCTCGGTGCTCGCAAGTCAAGAAGGATGTACAGGAACAATCCAGGTTAGAGGCAGATGAAAACAATGAGCAGACAGCAACAGAAAAGAGGCAGCACATCCAGGCTTCTGACAGCATAACTCTTTGTGGGATTACCTAATAAGACATATTTATCTTTCAAATACTCTGTTGAAGACTGCCTTGCTGTCAAAACAAAAAGGGTTTTGTAAACAGCAAGTGATTTCTTGTTTGGGAATTGTATTGTGCAGATTTTTGTTTTTATGTAGCAACTTTTAAGCAACCAGATTTATCCTGAATGGGGTTTGAAGCAATATTTTCTTATTTTTCATCTTTACCATTTCATTTATGTTATCTTTGTCTATTGTAAGTACAAATTGGAACATTGAGTTTAGATGCACTATGTGTACAAATCACCACTCACTGGTGATTGCCAAACGTCACCAGATTGACTGCATGTTTACAATATAAAAATAAGGGCTGTGTACACAATTTTACCAGAAGGAGAAAAACAAGTCTGCGACAATATGAATAAAATATGTGAATTGCTTATGATTAGCATACTAATGACTAATCATCATGCTAATCAGTTCATTTTGTGGCCTCAAATTGCAGGCTGGTGTTGAGGAATATGAGTCCATGAAAATGCATTCTGAAAAGTGAGAAATGCTCAGAGAATTAAACGAAGATGAGCAGCTAAAGCAATCATTTCAAGGTAGATTATGTAACAGTATATGGGAGAAAATGTCTTGTAGAGTGGCCTGTACTGCTTGGGACACAAAGGATATCAGTTAGATCCAAAATGATCTCGTGTTTTTCAAATGTAGCTTGAGCTTAGAAAACACAATTAAGAAATACATGAGATGAATTGGACCTATCTTCTTTTTTTATATTTTGTGTTTTTTAGGCTTTTATATGACATGTTTAGGTTTAACTTTAGGTTTATTTACTGTCATTTCTAAACATATTTTGCCAATATACATTATGAAACAACTAAGGTGAAGCACAGCACTTTTCACATCATTCTGCCAGTGGGCCGGTAAAGAGGGACAAGAGTCAATCTCAGTCACACTTTAAAAGCCATTACAAGAAAAGACAAGTAATCTCAGCCTAATGGAGCCCGTACAACAGCCAAATACGAGCTTCCGTCTGAAATTAGCAGACTGTGGGCTGCTGGAGAAAAAGGGCAGTGAGCTGCATCAAAGCAGAGCTGCGGGGTTAGCAGGTCAACTGGCTGAGCTATGTCACCAGCCTATTGGACATGCATGTGTGCTCCATCAGCAGGTGTATACATATGTGTCATGTGTCACACCCTATGTCCGCAGGGACTGCAACCCAGATGGGATTTTAAATGCTGCATTTCATGTGGTATCATTTAGTAGGTTAGTTCACCCCTCATTGGTTTGCCATCTGGTGCCCTCTCAGCCTGTGATAGGGAAATTCACACTGCAATCTAAACGCTCCTGATCTTCCGCCAGAGCCTTTCCAGAAGTTTGCACAACAGTCAGTGTGCACTCCCTAACCTTACTGAAACGTATCCATTCGTATTCTGACAAGTGAAGCAGCCAGGACGCGTGGAGTTTGAAAACAGATACCATGCCTTTAAATGTAGAAAAGTTTGTAAATCACAAACAAGTACAAGCCAACGTGACATCACAGTTCACGCAACAAAAACAGCTGAGCTGAAGAGAAACTTAAAAACTCAAGTAGCCTAAATCAAACAAGTGGGCCCGTTTACATTAGTATCACTTACCGTTGCTCTTGAAATTGACGATCTGCTCTCTTTGAAGTCATTTGTAGTTCTTGTAAATCACTTTCCGGACGGTTTCTGTAAAAAAAAAAAAACATGATAAAAAATCCGCGGCTGGATCCACTTTTCGCTGATTAGGTGTCCACGTGAACACTTCTTCCCCCGTGTGTTTTCCCGCTGATTTTAAAAACAGTTGATCTTTTACTTTAAATATGTTTTTATTCATATTTATAGTCCTCGAGTTTTTTCTTCCCCTCATTTGTGGAAGACGCCGGGTTTTGGACGCTGAGTTAGACACCAGACACTGCTCCCTCCCTTTTGACGGGTTCCCTTTATTGCCAGATTTGCAGACAGCCGCTGACTGGCCTCACCGTCCGCGTTTGGACCAGATAATGCTGCTTATATTACCCCCCATATGTTTCCATTTTGCACATCGACCATAAATTTCATTACTGGAGGGGAGGGGGTGCTCTTTTTGTGGAGGGGGTGGGGGTATTTTGTGTTGTTGGGCGCAGAGACAATTGCATTTTAAAAACAGTCAAATCCTATAAGTGTTTGAGGTAAATAACCTGAATTAAATACCTTTTAAAAAAGTCCCAAAAGTGACCAATTTTGAGAACTTTGAAATTGGGATAGTCTTTGTTTTTCTGCAGTTTTTAGGATTGCAAAACGTGAATGGCTATAGGTCAAGGCAAAACATGTGAATAGGTTTTTGTTATGAAAACGGAGGGAAAGAGTACAACATTTTTTTTTGAAATATTTTTTTTTAAAAACTGCAAGTGCGATGTCAGTGTAGCCTATAGATGATGAGGAGGAGGAAGAGGAAGAGGGGGGCGACTTTGAGATGACATTGAGGCTGTGTAGATGGGAGTTGAGTCTCTGGTTGTTGATGTTAGACAGTCGCACAAGGCGAAGCGGCTGCTGCCCGTGTTGATTCAGCCTCCTCCTCCTCCTCTTCCTCCTCCTCCTCTTCCTCCTCCTGGTCTTCAGTACTGCTCCCCGCTGGACAGCTCCTGCTTGGACATCTCTAACGCTGCATGGTCCCTTTAAGTCTTTTAATGGAAGTAACATCTATTTATGTTCCAAGAAATATTGGGAGTTTACAACTTCATCCACAGGAGGAATCTAAGGATACCTCGTTTCGAGATTTGTGGCAGGCAGCGTATCCTCGGCGGCACACAACACAGATTCATTGTGAGTAAACTGGTTGGTGAAATATTGAGTCTGCGTGTGTGCGTGTTTGGAAACCTCATACTAACGAGTCTGGTTAATGCATGTCTTTTTTTTAATGGGTCGTTGCAGCGATTGTGCGTGTGATTAAATTGTGAATGAGACTGTCAGTGTGTTGCTGGGGTCAATAATGACTGCACGATGAGTTCTGCACCTACACGCTACAGCCAATTAAATGCCGAATTTATCGCTGTGTGCTCGTCTATTGGATGGTGCAAATGTGGAGACGCTATTTCGTGCGTTTGATAACATGTTTAGTTCTCAATTAAGCGCATAGAATGGGGTGGATATTTGTGCAGCTTGGTGCGTAAAGCTTTTACTCATTGGACATCCCTTTGTCTCTAGTATGCGTTTTGTGTCCCAGTTTATTTGAGACCTCTCCGTATCAATTCTGCTTGCAATTTTGTATGTGGATAACTGTTTGGAGAGTCTGCATGGGAATTGTTGGACTCCACTTTATAATGCGTTATTATCGCCGGCTGTTTGCTATTGCTGCGGTGCGTCTTGCGCTTGGAGTGCATGTTTGGATCGTGTAATTTGTCTTAAAGTTTTCTTTTTTTGTCAGAAACATCCATTTCACTTATTGTGTGTGGCTGTATTAATTGCAGACTTTGTTAAGGCGATCATGTGTGTGCTGATCTGGTTTTGGATGCTGT
The DNA here is from genome assembly GCF_902827175.1 of Gymnodraco acuticeps. Classification (NCBI taxonomy): domain Eukaryota; kingdom Metazoa; phylum Chordata; class Actinopteri; order Perciformes; family Bathydraconidae; genus Gymnodraco; species Gymnodraco acuticeps. Next base: position 3,102,131 of record NW_022989974.1, read on the forward strand.
TAATTGACGCGAAATATGTCGTATGCGTTTTAGTTATGGGATCAAATCCAGCATTTGCCAACGATGTTTTTTTTATCAGTGTTTGTTGAGTTCGATAAGAATGTGAAAATGTGTCAGGCGGTCAAATGTTCATGAGATAAGTGCGAGTTTTCAAACGCATATTTCAGTATAAATGAGTGCCTCTTTTAATTGCTATTTAGTAATTCAAATGCATTGTTGAACCTGCCGAGGAGTAAATAAATGCAGTGGAAAATGTGTTTGCTTTACAAGTGACCGTATTTTTAGCGTCTACTGAAAAAACCGACCAAATGCTCTATTCACGATTGCAGGTTAACGGCGATTGAAGAGCCGTGTGTGCACAGGCTTCACCTCCAGACAATTGATCTACGGGTAAGCTCTAGAAACTGCGAAGCTGCTGTCTACGTGGACTGGTGTTGAAGCCTCTCGTCCGACTGCCAGGACCTTTGCAAAACCCAGAAACATGGCGACGAACGGCACCAAAACGGACGGACAGGTCACAGAACTGAACGAGGTGGCCACTAACGACAAGCCCAAGTCACTGGACGTGAAATCCGAGAAGAATCTAAAGGATTTGCCTGTTAGAGAAACATGGGGAGGGAGATTTGATTTTCTCCTGTCGTGTGTGGGTTATGCAATTGGACTGGGAAACGTATGGAGATTTCCCTATCTCTGTGGAAAAAACGGTGGAGGTAAACAATATTTTCACTGCTAATTTAAGCAAACTGCATGGCCCATTCAGCTCCATGATGCATATTGAAGCATTTCATTGACAGTGTCGAATACATGAAAATAAAAAATAGTCTATCACATATATTTAGAACCATAATTAATAGACATTGTGCTGAAGTGTTTTAAGTGATGCGTCAGTGCAGTTGACACTGTTGTTTTTTTAATGTATAACTTGATTTACTTTTATCCATGCAGGAGCCTTCTTGATTCCCTATTTTTTGACCCTAATATTTGCTGGGATGCCCTTGTTTCTACTGGAAACCTCCCTTGGTCAATACACCTCTATTGGAGGGCTTGGTGTGTGGAAACTGGCTCCTATGTTTAAAGGTATACTTCACAAAAAATATTTTTGGACAAAAGTGTCTTTATATGAGGCCTGTCTTAAAAATATGTATGGTGTTCGTTGCTTTCAATGATTTAAGTCAGGATTTATAAAGGCCAAATAACACATATATCCAATGATAGTTTTACACTGCCTAATTCATTTCTGTATGATAGGTGTGGGCCTTGCAGCAGCTGTCGTGTCCTTCTACCTAAACATTTACTACATTGTAATCATTTCGTGGGCCATTTACTACCTGTACAACTCCTTCACATATGTAAGTATTACATAGTATGCTCATGCGATTCATAAAAAAGCTAAAACCAACATAGGGTCAAGGTTGTTTCATTAGGAATTATAGCCTGTGATATGTGTAAGAAATGTAACATCCATAAAAGTGTCAAGCAGGAAAAAACACCATCATTTTTGTTTTGCAGGACCTTCCATGGAGCTCATGTCACAACGCTTGGAACACAGAGAAATGTTATACAAACTACTCCATTGTAGATACCACCAATCTCACCAGCTCAGTGGTGGAGTTTTGGGAGTAAGATATTGACTGCTTTCTTTTTTGCTTTAACAACAGCAGAACTTGCATCCCAGATACACATACAAGAGAGCCTCCTCTGCTGCATGCTTTTTTTCCCTGTGTGTATAATAGTCCCATTGTTGCTCGCTCTGACTTACAGGCGCAACATGCATGAAATGACCGATGGCTTGGAAAAACCAGGCCAGATTCGAGCGCCACTGGCAATAACACTGGCCATCGCCTGGGTCCTTGTGTACTTCTGTATCTGGAAAGGGGTTGCCTGGACAGGGAAGGTAAGACGTTTGCCAAATGTCGGTATCCAATACATCTTATGAAATACTGCTACCCAAAAAATGTCAGAATTTGACAGCAATGCAATATTTATCAGTCTAATATAACCTTATCATTCATTTAGACTGCAGTCAGCGTTGTCAAGACTGATTTTATAATAAGAGAAGAGACATCAAACACTCATGTCCACTAATCCCACTCTGCCTCATGGTGGCTCCTCTAATTCCAATTCTCCTGACACGGTGTCTATACCGAGTGTGGATTCATGATAGGAGGAGCATACGCTACAATCTGGTTTCCTCCTCTCCCTTTACTTGGAGCAGTTTCCCTCCCTTGTGATGCCACATTTCGAAAGTCTAGTACATCACGTGTCCATGGCAAATAACATTTGTTTTGGTCACAAAATACCCCATCCCCCTGCACACGCTGCTCACAAATTGCTTGCACAGTATTATAAACGCACATAGCAATTGAAAGTGAAGCTCCAGGGAATTATTTGCCAAATATTTGGTCTCTTTATCTGTTTAGATGTTTTCTTTATTCGGAAGAAGACAGAAAATCTTAAAAACCTTCATGAAAATGTCTGTATGGTGCTCAAATTCTAAATGTTTAAATTCTGTATGCATCATACATTTACTTATAGTTCAGTGGTGTAATGATGCTGATCCTGCTGTCTCACATTGTACAGGTCGTTTACTTCTCAGCTACATATCCCTACTTCATGCTGTTTATTCTCTTCATCCGTGGGGTGACTCTACCTGGCGCTATGGATGGAATTATGTTCTATATCACCCCTGATTTCGCAAAACTCAAAGAATCTGAGGTAATAAATGCATATCATTCATACCTATGTACTGCATGCCTGAAAGAGGAGAGCTCGGCATCATGCAGCTAAATGATGTGCTTCTTTGTCAGGTATGGCTGGATGCAGCTACGCAGATCTTTTTTTCCTACGGATTGGGATTGGGGTCACTTATAGCTCTGGGCAGCTATAACCCTTTCAAAAACAATGTTTACAGGTAAGACTGGTGATGATTCACGACTAAAGATAATCTCTGAGAAAGAGATAAAGAACGCTGGCAAATTGAATTTAATCAGAGCAAGTCATAATGGCTGAAGATGGCGGTAATTAAATTGCTGCTATTTAACTGTATTGTATGCTCCCATTAAAGACCATATTCAATGATACTTTGTAAGAGCCCTTTAAGGGTCTTATTAATGTGAGTCGCTGCCATGAATTGAATAACAATCTAAGGAGAAGGCTGTTTCTCGTCTCGATGTGCGTGCTAGAGGGCGGAAAATAACAACTGTGATTGCAAAGCCTGAATGTTATCTCCTGCAGCACCATGGTTCTAGGTCACATCAACAATTAGTTACATCAAAATAATTGTGTTTATTTTGTGCGCTCTAAATCTACATTTATGAAAACTACATGAAATCATTTTCATGATTTATCATTAGCTCTTTAATAAGATCTGTTTAAGTCTGTCATAAACAATACACATGTTCAAACATCTGTATGATCAAAATAAATTAATAGCAGTGATTTATCCTCACAACTACCCTTTCAGACCTCAGTCTCGTTGCGATGTTGAATGTTTATGGAAGCTTAACACAGAGAAAGAAAAGAGTCACGATATCAATGGGTCTATTTCATGTTTCCTCTCTCCAGAGACTCTATCATTGTGTGCTGCATCAACTCTTGTACCAGCATGTTTGCTGGCTTGGTCATCTTCTCTATTGTTGGCTTCATGGCCAATGTAACAAAGAGACCCATAGCAGACGTAGCAGCTTCAGGTAAGATGTTCTTCTTCTTTAATGTTTCTGTCGCTGCACACAAAAAAGGAGCACTGTCATTGATACTGACTACTTAATACAGCATTTATCATCACTTCTATGTGAATGTGTGTGTTTGCTGTCATATCAGGGTACTATCAGTATAACCCTGATGAAATATGATTCTCCTATTTGCTATCCAGGTCCTGGCTTAGCTTTCCTGGCCTACCCTGAGGCTGTAACCCAGTTGCCCGTGTCTCCTCTCTGGGCCATTCTGTTCTTCTCCATGCTGCTCATGCTGGGGATAGACAGCCAGGTAAGGGGCTTGGGGATGATCTGCTCATGGGCTGACCTAAATATTTAAATGCAGGTACATATCATGCTGCCCACCCCTGGTCTCTGCATGATAAGCATGCAATTTGCTCCTTACGGACAGATATAGCTGAGCTTTGACATCAGCTGTCAGGTCTTTTTAAGGCAATTATATCACCTCTATGTGCCGCAGGTCTTCCTGTCTGTGTGCCTTACCCTTGTGTATGCTATTTCAGTACGAATATGGCCACATCAACAAACAAACAAAATGTAATGCAGTTATATAACCACAAGAACTCCAAAGTATAAGACACAAATGTATGACCAAATTGTAAATTGGGTAAATAGTCTTTGCATATCCGAGCTATTGCCAGAATGGCCTCCAAGAAGTGGATGCTTGGTCATTCAGAAGATTAGGTTAGTGTTTCTGTCCCATGGTTCAGTGCACACAGCAACTCTTTATCATCATCAGTCAACCTAAATACCAACATAACACTGAATAAAAAAAAGTTTCTACAAAACATTCACAGACCTCTACAAGATAAACAAAAATAACAATGTATGTATTGAAAACATATTTGTGGTAAAGAACAAAAAAGCAGCAGATGCATATAGTGCACATGTCCACACTATCTTAATTGTGTTTCTATTATTCTGTTTTTTCAGTTTTGCACTGTTGAAGGCTTCATCACTGCACTGGTGGACGAGTATCCCAGAGCTCTTAGGGGAAGGCGAGAGATCTTCATCGCGGCCGTCTGTTTCGTGTCCTATATAATTGGACTTTCAAACATCACACAGGTACAGCAGAGGCGCCGTTTTTGTTATTAATGACACACAATGAGATGCAGCGCAGGCATCTACTTTGTGTAACTGAAGTTGTAACACTTTTCCTGTTTTTCTGTAACCAGGGTGGAATCTATGTGTTCAAGCTGTTTGACTACTACTCTGCCAGTGGAATGTGTCTCCTGTTCTTGGTCTTCTTTGAATGCATCTCCATATCCTGGTTCTACGGTGTGTGTCACAAAAACATTCAAATGTTCTTTACAATTTAACAGATTAAGGTAGCTTACTCTCACACGTGAAAAGTTGGGGTAGATAGGAAGGTTAGAAAGTGTCACACCTATCCAGACATGTTTGCGCATCTTCAAACGTCATTCAGCCTCAAGGTCAGGAGAACTCATGTAATCCACCTCACCGTCCTCATCATCATGCATGGCAGACCGGCACAAAATTGAAATAAATTGGTTATGAATATTTTGATCATAGATTCATTTGTCTCGCAGGTGTGGACAAGTTCTACGACAACATTGAGGAGATGATTGGCTACAAGCCTTGTATATGGTGGAAGCTGTGCTGGGTCGTGTTCACCCCTCTCATTGTTGGTGTGAGTACTTTGAACTAATACAACCGTACATCTAATGTCATGACATGAAAAATGAAACAATAAATAAAGTCAATATTACCTGCCTGCAGCCATGTCGCACTGAGACAGTGCTGCCTGTAGTCAGTGTTGTCAGGATGCATAAAGCGTCTCGTGTCTCCCACAGGGTGTGTTCTTGTTCAGCGCCATACAAATGGTTCCTCTCAAAATGGGAGACTATGTGTACCCAGGCTGGGGTCAGGGAGTGGGCTGGCTCATGGCCATGTCCTCCATGATTCTCATACCAGGATACATGGTCTATATGTTTCTCGGACTCAAGGGAACTTACAAAGAGGTAAGAAGTGTATTTTATGTTGAATATGAGGTCTTGCTAGCCTGTTTCACCATATTTCTATCTATTCTGATTCTGCAAGTTAACCCCTTAATGATTTGTTTTGTTCTTCTCTACCAGCGACTGAGGATAATGCTCCACCCTCCTGCAGTTGTCAGGCGACCTCTGGAGAATGGACCTGAGCAGCAGGCAGAAACCAACACCGCTACCCTATCGAGCCCTGTCAACCCCGCCAGCCCTGTCAGCCCGGCCCCGGCTAACCCTGCCAGCCCCACCACTCCAGCTCCAGTCAGCACCACCAGCCCTGTGACTCCAGCTAACCCGGCCCCTCCGCCAGCAAATCCAACCACTGCCACTAGCCCGGTGAACCCGGCAACTAGTCCCACTGTCACCATCACCACCGCCACCACCACGGCCAGTTCGGCTAACCCTACTATCACAACTGTTAGCCCGACCGTCCCACCACCCAACCCAGCAAGCCCAACGGAGCCTATTATCCCCCCAAACCCAACGAGCCCGACCTCTAACCTGACCAATGCAGAGGCCAATGTGTAGACAACAAAGAAACCCTCATGGAGCACGTTGACAAAAGAGAACATTACAAAGGACTTCCAAGATTTTAATTGATTCACCTACCTCCAGGGGCAATATGTGATCAAAACTGATTTTCATCCTTAATTTTTTCTGCATTTGTAAAAACCAAACCAATTATGTCTTATTGTTGGTTTTCATTCAGAAAACAATGTCAAAGACTGTTAGTGTTGACAAATACAACCATACATCTGAGTAAAAAAATAAATAATGTAAACATACTGTGTAATACTGTGAGAAAAGAAAAAAACAGAGATATAGTTTAGAGATCTGTTGAATATCTTCATGATTCAAGTAAATACCGTGTGAATATAGTAGATGAAGTAGTGAAAAATTGACATCATTGAAGTGGAAGGGATGTCGTCAATTTTATTGTGGATGTTTACTAAACCTCACACAGTTGTCTCTTTTCCAAACGTTGCACTCTGTGAGGTAAACTACAGGCCACAAGACAAACGGGGAGTAAGCACAATGCCAATAAGAAGTTCATGTTTAGGAGCTCTTGCAAAATATTTTGTGTGTGAGAGAGACTGTTATTTTTCCTTCCTTTTTTTTCAGTAAAAAAAAAGGGAAAACTTTTATGTGATCGAAACATTTTTAGAATTATTTTTAGGATGTTTTATACTATATGTGTTGTGATGGAGGACCAAAATCAATAGGCAGACAAAAGCAAAAACTATGCCATTTAGTGTTTGGTTGGCAAAGCACAGGGTACAAAGAAGTACAACAAAAAAAAAGCACGGGGTTAGAGAAGTGATTTACAAACATTGACTATCCCTTCATGCTGACAGTCAATCCTGTTTACGTCTTGCATGCTTTCCTCAGGAACATCAGTGAAAACTTTCTGAAATGTCTCCTGACAAACAATAAAAAAAGAAGAAGAGAGAAGGCCTTAAGCCAATACACCAATTTCAACAAAGCCATAGTCTGTTTACATGACTGGCAGAATTACAAAATACAACTTTGTATGCTAGCACAAAAACCTGGACCAACTCTGTGTTTAAGTAAAGTCTTTTTTATGTGTAATGATCAATTATAGTTTGATCAATATGTATTCAGCAATACATATGTAGATGTATAAGTCCAGGCCAGTAAGCAAGTGGTCTGTTTCTCTTTTTGTTTATGTTGTCTTTGCTTTACTAGTGAAAAGCACAAGCTTTAATTTCCCCAGACTTTTGCCATGGCGTGTTAGGACAATGTTAGTTTGCTTCTATGGCAGCTACTGTGAAAGGCATCTGGTTGAACAGAACATGTTTACTTTGAAAAGCAAAACAACTGAGCGAAAATGTGAAATGGCTACAGTTCATGTCCTGTGAATTTTGTATAAAGTTACTCTACCACAGTTTTCTCTGGAACTTTGTTGTAAAACTGTACTGTGTAAAACATGTAACTGTGAATGTCTGTAATACATTGGAAGTTATTGTCTAAATGTTGAAAAAATGGAGTTGCTGTTTTCTGCAATAATATTTTGATCACAGAAGCTAAAGCACATATCTTACAGAAATATACGAGATGATGATGACAATGAAGATACTGAGGATTATATTAAAAATAGAAACTAAGTCTAGTAAAACAATATTGTTTTGTATATTTTTAACTGTCTCACTGCCTAATGTAAAACATAATATAAACATGATATGTATTTAAATGGTGTCACATGATAAAGCACGATTGTTATGTTATACAAACAGAAAAAGACTGAAAAAATAAAGAATTATAGAAAATATAAATTCAATATATGCCTGGCATATGTCCCTTAAGCATGTGTGTCTCAAGTAGCAACCCCACGCTTTTCAACACTGTTATCAGGAAATTAGGTCAACTCAACTATCCTATCAAAAGACGTTTTCTGCGCTGAATCCTCTAGCAGTAATTGGCTATTGTTTACTCCCTTGTAGATGAACCCTGTTGTCTTTAGTGTATTTCAAGCCAAACATATAGAAAAATGTAAGACCAATACATTAACCAGCAGGAATGAAGTGGAATTCAGTACAAAGTGTTATATAGCTGGATTCATTTTTTGTGTATTTAGAAAGAACCCATGTTGGACGTGTAAAATCAAACAAAACCTCCTCCGTCACTAGCTTTATTCTACCATGGGTGAAAAAGGGAAATAACCATTACAGTAAAATGAAACGTCAAAAGAGAAATAGAGAAAATTGTTTCTAGCCCTTCCTTGCGGTTTATTAAGTGTCAGAAATACAAGCTGATAGAGAGGCCTCGGCATGAAAAACATCCCCACAGAACAGCTCCTGCCCGGGGGCCTGGCGTGCCCACACGCCCCATCTCCACAACCTCTTATGGCTCTGTGTGTTTGATTCTGTGCATTTGAGTGTGTGTGTGTGTGTGTGTGTGTGTGTGTGTGTGTGTGTGTGTGTGTGTGTGTGTGTGTGTGTGTGTGTGTGTGTGTGTGTGTGTCTGCATCTTCTCCCCCACCTCCTGCCGTTGCTGCTTCCATTAGCTTCCAGTGTGATAAAAGAGACAGCACCAGCTGACACCACCACAATGACTCGCCGTGGATAAAAGAATGAGATGTCCCCTCTAGTAGCTCATGGCAAACTGTGTGTGCCTGTGTGTAGCTGTGGGGGGGGGTGGGTTGTTATGGACAGAAAGCTCTGTTGGAGTGGACTGGGGTTTGAATAATGCCCCTAATGGCAGCTCAAAAAAACTATCCCCCTTTATTCCCAGTTGTGTCATTTAGCATCATTGTCTATGAAAACCATAGATAACCCAAACTGATGTCTTACATCAACAGGAGCCATAGATCATTGTTTTTGGCAGGGGGAGGACAGCGACGAGGAAGGTCTTGATTAGTTGGGACCAATCTAGCAGAACACAATTAGTCTTCCACAGCTTCAGCAGTGATGGATCAAACGTCTTTACAAATGTACCAATATATATTCAGTATATATATATATATATTTATTTTTTTCCAGAGAGGATGTACAAATAGCTGACCTAATTCATAACTTCTTTCTCCAACAACCAATACTTGCTGCCACCTTAATGTCATGCTAATTGCTGTGACTCATTGATTGAATTAGGAATGTTGGCTTCATTGCCTCTTCAGATGTTTGATCATAGTTAACACATCACTGAAAATGGTTCCTCTATAGTATTTAGATATTTAAAAAATGTGCGAGCTGCAGTAAGACATTGTCACCTAATAATATCTGGATTGGGATTAGTGATTATTTGTGTATAGTTGCCTTTAGAAATCGATGTTACGGTTTTATTGCTTACTTAAAAGCCCTGGGAGACAGTGAGCTATTTGTCTGACCTCTTATTGCCCTCTGTCCCCTCCTGCACCATGAGATCCTCAGAAGCATGGCTGCTGGTCGTCCCAAAGTCCAGGTACAAACACAGAGGAGAGAGCCGTCGCTGCCAGGGCTGCCTGAGGAGATCAGAGCGGCAAACTCTTTTTAATCTCTTTTAAAAACCAACATTTTCAGAATAGCCTCTATTTTATTAATGTTTTTTCACTGGTTTGTTTTACTGTGTTGTACAAGGTTTGTTTTACTTCCTTTGTTTCAATACGGTTTCTACATCATTTCATTATTTGTATTTAATTGTGTTCTGTTTTTCTCTAAAGCACTTAGACAACAATTGTAACATTGTTTGAAAGGTGCTATACAAATAACCTTTATCATTATTAAAGGTCTGCCTAGAGAGACACCTCACCTGTCAATATTTGGACAGTCTATTTTATATAGCTGACCCCGTTGTGTCACTAAATCTGACAGGTCACACATTTCAGTGTAACATTTGTTCCTAAGATGACTGACCCTTTAAGACAGCAGTTGAAGATGGTGGAAAAGTTGATGCTGATGTCTAAACAGCTTGGATTTTCACTCAATCACTCTTACTACTTTGTATTATTCTGTTCTCATTTTGTCAGCCCATGTTCATCAGTTTTCTCTTTCTCGCCTTAATGAGCAAATAAAGAGATCAACTCCCAAACCCCCCCATCATTTCTTATCTCATTATGTGAATGATCTGCAGCCCATGTATTCTGTCACTGTGATAAAGGGGTGTATTCATGAAATGGACCATCAAATATGTACATTTTGCATGTGTATGTACCAGCACTGGACACATGAATAGATATAAAAAAGCACTAATTAATATGACACAATTTTTCATGCAATCTCTGGGTCTGTTAGCTCCATTTTATGGCCAGATCTGAGCAAGAGGACATTGTTTGGTATTTAGCATTTCTTGGCGCTCACTGTGGCGAGCCTATTTTTAAAGTTAAAAAGTGCTTGCAGTTTGGCCGCAAGAGAGGACACTGAAGAAGCAAACTGGTGATCCATGATGCTTTTATGAAAGGATGACAGAACGCTACAGCTTATAAACTCACACAGGCTGCAATGATTAATCCTCATAGCCCACTTAAAGGAAGGAAAACTAATTCTGCTGAAGATGAAAAGGCTGATAATTATGTTTATACTTTCTCTGTTTTTAACCCCAGTGCGAAAGGATTTTTTTTTATCGGAACGCCCTATTGGGTTTATGTTGTTGTGGGTCACTGAACCTGCATATTTTTGATGTGGATTTTGTGTGATCATTTGTGACATTTTTCCTCTGGTGCATTTGGTTTGCTCCAGACTTCTGTCTTCTGTCTGAGGTACATTCACCCGAGAATTCAAAGCAAATACATTAATGAATAACTAATCTTTGCAGATGCATGAATCTACATATCAATGTAATCAGAGGATGTTGTGTGCATGGCTATTTCCAGCAGAGGGGCTGAGAGGATGTCAAGCATGCAAAGCCTCTCTGCATATATGCTAATTGGGCTCCATTTTCCAATCTGAACCTTTCTGAAATGAACTTGTTTACCAATTCACTTTTTAAGGTGTCATTTTGCACATGCACGCAAACTGCATTGCTCCTTACTTATCAAGCATTTATGCCGTGCAGCTGGGTGAGATTTGAGATTACCGGGTGCACTCTGAGACATGTGAAATTGTGGATTCCCAATAATTTTTTCCGTTTGATAAGGTGCTCTCGTGACACAGCAAATATTGCAGTTTGTTCAGGCAGCGAGGCTCGGAGGCAAGCAGAGCATATGATTTCAGTACAGATGCAAATGTAAGTCTGAATCCTATGCCAAAGAGGTTACTCTGTCACAAATAATAAGCGCTTATCACCCGCGCCGTAGAAAATCTATGGGTTTGAATGAACAAATCCCTATACATATAGACCCTTCAAAAAGGACCTCAATTTACATGACATTACCCTTCCCCCACTTTGCCTCTTTTGGCAGCTCATAAACATTCAACATCACACGGAAAACGTTGCACCTGTCTGATGTCTAATGAAAATATTTGTACTATTCAAATGTCTGTTTCTGTACACAGAACTGTATAGTTTTCCTGTATCATCTAAAAAGGGGACGGCATTTTCAATGAAGGAAAATTGAAGCATCTGTGACCAAAGTGAATCTCTGTGAGTGAATTTTAAGTCACAATAAAGAGGACGATTTCAGCTAATCAGGAACTTTCAGTTTGCTGTAGTGCTTCTTGTCTTTTGTCACAGCTTATAATGTCTCCCCAATGTGCCAGAGTCATTGTAGATTACTGCCTGGGTCAAACCCTGAATGCAAATCAGGCCGAGTAACAGGCAGAGTGAAGCATTGGAAACTGGAATCAGGGTGCAGGACATATAGGGAAAATAAACTGCAATATTTGTCTTATCGTACATATGTGTCGAATAATTTATTTCTAATTTCAAGTGTGTTTGGCTGAATGTGTGTGTATGGACTGGCATGTATTTGAATATACATTTTTCTTTTTTAGAATATTGGAGCCAGGGTTTTTTCTCATATCAATCGACTGTTATCAGAGCAGGCTTTTTCAAAGGACTGAATAGTTTATGGGAAACGTAAGCGAAGGGGAGAAATTCCACATGGTGAGCAAGACATGTTACTCTGCCTGGATGTCACGCACAGTGGGTGCTCTGAATGATCTTGTGCTCTGATGTGAAGCTAGTGGGAGGAAGGGCTAGTTCTCCACTGAAGCTCCTCTAATGGCTTCCTCCTGGATTCCCTGCCCAAAGGGTTTCAGGCCCTGTGCTCTACCCTGGGCCTCTTTAGGCTGTGCGACTTTGATAATAGCTGACAAATGAAAAACTCTGCCGACATCAAACTGAGTTATTTGTTTCCCTGCTCTTACACAGAATGGACAACAGAAGAAACGCACTGTTTTTTCCACTGAATTTCATTATTCTATAGCAAATGTCCTGGAACTTAACCCAGTGGCGGTTCTAGACCAATTTGACTGGGGGGGCCACTGGGGGGCCAGTTGTTTTCTGAGGGGGGCACAATAAATGCAGGACGAAAAAGAGAACTAGACAGTATGAAGTAATTGCGTTTAAGAAAACAATGCAATACAGTTATTGGTATTTGTTTCAGTACACTTATTTATTTCAGATAGATCTTATAGTTATTACTGTTAGCTTCAGCTTAAGTTATAGTACAATTTTTGCACTAACACCATATCATATTTATATAAAAATAAAGGCAATGAACAGTTACATCTCTACTTTACATCTACAATTACACGGATATAGTTTAACTCACCTTCAATTATCGTGGTAGTCTCTCGAAACGTAGGTTTCAATCAGTCTTTCTTGGATGCAACAGCCTCTGATGATCCGAGATGAAAAGTGTTTGTCTGTTCATTCAAAGTAATGTTAAAGGTGGGGTAGGTCATTTTGGAGAAACCAGCTCGAGTGCGCTAGAATTTGAAAATACTGCCACTTCCTTACAGAGCCCCTCCTCCAACACACACGAACACGCACATGACCAATGAGGGCACGAGATAAGTTTGTGCACAGATGGAAGGCTGACAGGCAGGTAGGCCATCCAGTTATTTTAGCCGGGCCGGCTCAGATGATTGGTCGTCCTTTTTACAGTACTCTGGCTTCCACTGATGACATTTTTTTATGGATTTTTTGTCAAAACACTTAAGATATTCATTGCTATCGGCATGTTAAGAGCATTCCATGGAATATAACGAAAAGTGTATCTCGAGCCGGTTTCTCAAACTTACCTACCCCACCTTTAAGTAAATTGAAGGTAATTAAAAACTCTTGCATTGCTGTTTTGTATTCACAGTAGGTGAGAATCACAGTTTCATTGTCTTTGTGCTTTTGGGTGTTGTTCTGTGAGCTGATGTGATTATTTTTGGCCCTATTTTATATGCAAATGTGACGAAGTGACCTCCACACGTGCATTGCATGCATTATCCCTCTTGTTGCATGACATTTTCACTCATGTAGTTATGCCCTTGACTACACTTTATGAGTGTGTGGAATAAGAGGCAGATATTTAAGCTGACCCACATACATAAATATCCCCGCTGCCTCAAATATGAACCGAAAACTGAGGCAAACACGAGAGACACGTACAATGCAATGCTCTGGGAAACATTTTGACGGCCTGTTCGGATGCGGTTTAATCTTTCTGACATGTTAAAAACACACGGGCAACTTTAATAGAAGCACTGTCGTATGCTCACAAGCTCATTCATTCCTTGTTTGTCTCATTCTCTTCCTTAAACAACATGCACACACAGAGGCACACACGATGATTAAGAGGTCTGAGGGCCTTCAGTGCACGTGTGGACTCAGGGCTGCAGTGATTCATAGCTTTGATGTGGTGCATGCTTTCTATTCTAATCTGTCAGAGAGGAAACTGTGCTCACTGATGAGTGAGCCGGACCAGGAAGGGCCACAGAGTCCTGCCCAGTCTGTCCTTCCTCCTCCTCGGGCACCTCAGCCCCGCTCTCTCCCTCCTCTGACATAAACGGTGACAGGTGAGACGCCCCGAGAGCCGCCTGCGCACTGCAGGGCTGAGAGACACAGCAGGGATCACTGAGGTCAGAAACGTACTATGACACACGTGAAGGACAGGACACATTTCTACTCAGCAGCACATAAGACATCATTTCACATGGGCAGATGCTATGTTATTTCATATTAAATAGATTAGGCTCACATCATATTTAGTTATTCAGTGCTAATGTATTTAATTTAAAATATATCACATCCTCTCCTTTTGTGTAGTGCTTACAAGGTATAGCAGATCTTTTATCTATTTTGATTAAATTCCTCCTCAAACCTGAATCGAACTTTGAATGCCAATGGTTATTTTCTAAAGATATCATAAGGAATACTAGTGTTATTTTAAAGCTACAAAGATTTTATAATTTAACTGTAAAAAAGCATTTGATAAAAAAAGTTAGGATTTGTGGAAATGTGATACTTTGAAATAACTTTACTTTACAATCAATGGCCACCCTTTTTACTTAATTATTTCATCATGTTTCCATATTCTGGCCATGAAATACAACCCTACATTTGATAAATAAGACCGTGGATCGGAGCTTGGAACTATCAAATAGGTCTGACAATATGAAGGGAGGCAAAGTGTTGGAGTTGGAGTGAAGTTCCTGTGGTCTGTCAAACACATCCTCTGGCCGGGCCTAATGTGGCGTGTGACACGTCACACCCTATCACTCTGCCTTACAGGTGACCAGCCACTTACGTATGCCGCGTGCACCACAGGATCCCAAACCAGACACTGTCAGGTGTGATAACAGTTTGAGCACCAAACCCACTCTGAAGCCTTTTCATTTGATGCTGCAGCCGCACAGCTCACAGTCTGCACTACTGCAAGCATGTGCAGTGCCCTAAAGATGCTTTTATTCCTGGTTCCTGGCACATTCCCCCGATGCTGAGGACCAGAGATAACCCTGATGCTCCGCTCTCTCACACCACCAACCTCTCTCCATCACTGTTTTTTTTTTACTGAAATAAGGACTGCTGCTGATCCCAGCTCTTCAGAGGAAATCAAATAGGGCTGAGTCTCACTGTGGGGAGACAATGGTGCATGTTATACATACACCTTCAAGCACCAAATACAGTTCCTCATCCTGTTAGACTGCTGAACACCACCGTGCGAAGGCTGAACACATTTCTCCTCTTACAGAGTAACTACTTCCTCACACTTGTACACTAACGGATCAGCTTTTTTCTTTTCTTTATCTTGTCATTAGTGCCCTTTAGTCTCAAAATGCGCTGCCTCCATTTGGCATTGGAGGTAAATGTTCCCCCAGCACACACTCATTATTTCAATACTTACAACGCTGTGGACAGACCCGGCCTCTTTGACAGCGTTTGATGCTCTTGCTCTTTCTCTCTCTGTGTCACCATTTCTTCCACTTGATAGAGAAAGGGTTTGGGTTTTTTCTAGTTTTGACCTTGTTTTCTATTTATTTCTATTTCTATTTGATTTATCAAGGCTACCTGGCTTTGTGTGAGGATGTGTGGTGAAACATTTAGCTGAAAATGTATAACTGCATCACAGTGACAATCATTCTCCCTGTGCACAAAGGAGTTAAAAAAGAGATCTGCAAAACCCTTTCTCAATAGTCATTTCATCAAAATTGCATCATTTTTTTAAGGATGTTTTTCCTTTTGTAAAAGAGGCCAGCCCCTGTGGATAAAACGTTAAAGCTACGACGTATTAAACCGTTTTGTAGCTTTTCCGTGAAGCGATTACATTTTTTAAATTAAAATCAATCTCCACAGCTCACCTAATTTGATCCTTTCTTCTGACTGGGTCAAAGTCAAATTCCCTGTGTTTGTGTATAATACACATCAAATGTGTGAATGAAAGCTCATCAAAAAGGTGCAATCTAAAGATTTATGTACATGAAGAATCTTGTCTTTCAAACCTGGGGCTTTTTTTCTTCTTTACATTGAACCTCTGACCATTCCCCATTTGCTCTGTAAGCGTTTCAACATGAAGGGGAATGTTGGAGCAGATAATAAAGCAGTCTACTGTACAATCTCTGGGCCCTTAAGTCTGATAAAACAATGCGCAGGTGGAGGAGAAGAAAAATCAGTAAGGAGCCATTTTTCTGTGCTGGATTGGTCTCTTTGATCTGGAGTGCAGTGAAAGGAGGGCATTATGTAACGTCTTCAGCACACACATGGCCGACTGTGTGACTGCCAAACACACGGGGGGCAAAGGCGGTGGGGGGGGGCAGACAGATCAGAGGAAAGAGATAGGGCCCTGGAAGACAGGAGTAGTAGATGGACTTGTGAGGGAAAACATTGCTGCTCATATTGGTGTTGGGTCACTTTCCTTATTACAGCTGTAATGTGGGCCCTAACAAGCCTCATAATGAGACATGAGAAAGCCCTTTAGTGACGGTTCAAACATTTATCTCCTGCTCAGTGCCCAGTTCTAACTGTTTCAATGCACATCCTTTTGGTCGATTGTTAAGAGCGTTCATTTGAATAATTACATGGGTTCCTGATCTTGTAGGAAAAATATAGTCTGTAACACGAAATATTAGCCCATCATTTGTATGCCCTAATTGGAAGCAATCCATTACCTTGAAAGAGCACAAAATGGCAGCACAGTCATGCAACTGCAAAGCAGATGGCCCTTAAAATCAATCATTTACAAATTAATCAATAATATATAAAAGTATGAAGTGTAAGCCAACTGTATTGGTAAGAAATGACTGGCTGTGTCAAGCACCATACGGCCTTATGGCAAGCCAAATGTGGCGCAACAAAACAGGTCAAAGATGGAGCATGCAACATGGAGGGTTGCAAAGGAGAAATGTATTAATAGGACCCTGCCAAATCAATGTAACATGCACGCCACACAAGATGGCCTAATCAAGAAGGAGCTGTCTTAACGGATCGAAGGAGGAAGTGAGAAAAAGGCAAAGAGCGATTGGGAGAGTGTGTTGGCGGTGGTGTGCAGCTGAGAGCTGATGTTGAGATGGCCTGACAGGGTCTGTTTCTGTTCATCGTGAGACTGTTATCCAGAGTGACCGTGTTGTCTTCCCTTCCCTCCACAAAGGTTATGCCATTGCCAGCAGTCCACATGACAGAATGAATGAGCCACAATTGTTGGAGCCAGAGATGCTCAATCTTAAAGTACGCACCGACCCTGCACTCAATCAATACCACATTCAAGTCATTCATAGGTAAATCAGCGCCTGATCGCAATAATTCCGCCCTTGTATGCGACCTATAGTGAGGCTATGGCTGCATTTTAGAAATGACGTGCTTGGTAATCGGGTGTGTTGGGCTGTCAGCTTAGGGTGCATGATCTTGCCAGCATGACTCAAGTGTGCCCGTGAGCTGCTTCCTGTGCATCTACTCCAGTTGCTTGTATGATCTATTTTAGATTATTTTGCCCAAGGATGTGTGTGCATCCTCACAGCAGAGAGCCACAGAAATAAGAAAAAAGAGGAGGGGGGAATGGATAATGTTGAAATAATCTACAGGCAATCATGCAAATTCCCCAGACGTTGTGCACTCGGGGATGCTGTAGATACGGGTGCAGCCTCGCATTCTATTCAGGCATAACACATTTGGAATTATGCAAATAATAAGATCTTTATCGGCCATTAGTATAGGCTATGTAGGCAACATTTGAGCCAACATGTGTGACACTGCTGGGGCAACTTTTCCATTCAGTCTGTAGTAAAATCATGCATTTATCCATGTGGATAATTATCACTCCATACCGTGTCCACTCTGTTGAACCGCTTCCATTGGTTCCTTCATTTTATGTAACCAAGAGCAAAACGGAGCGAACAGTGTTCAACATATGTGTGTCTTGACCATGTCTGAAAGCAGCAGAGTCCATCCTGTTACAGCAATAACAGGGGGCAGCGACTGAGAGACCAGTCCTCCATCGCAGGCCCAGATGTCATGCTCCTTGTGGCCTTCACACATTGAAGGGGCCAAGTCGAAATTAGCGTGACCCTGATGTGTCATCTTGATTTAGACACTATTTTCATGCCGGCTATCAATGTGGCCTTATATCTACAGTATGTGCGCGCAGTAGTTTGTCGATGCGTGGATCTGCGATTGGTTTTGCACAAGTAGGAAAAATGTGTTCCCCTTTCTATAATCCCACAAGAGGAGGCTTCCTTGGAAGGCATGGTGCAGCAGAAGCAGGGGCATTGTGGTTGGTGAATGGCTCGTTCTAATCTCGTGGAGGCAGTGGACTGTTGGAGGGGCTTTTGAGCAGATTTGAGCCCGAGGGGTGAGAGCAACAAACACCAAAAAGAAAGAAAAAAAATCTCTCTTTCTAGTTTAAAGATTTGCTTTATGAATTCTGCTCGGCAAATTCAAATTAACCAAAGTGGAGGTATACTCATTTCCATTTCCATTCAGCCTTTAAGGGATATATTTATATCCTAAAAATGTAAAGAGGGATATGCTAATCTGACACTATGTTTCCCGTACATAAATACATCTTCAATTACATTTCAATAAAGATCCTTTAAGGCAATAGTCTGGGATATGGAGCCATGTTGGGTAACATCTATCCATTCTGCTCTCAGTACTATGACAGCTATTTGACACCTATAGACTCTTTTTAAAACAAAAGGACATTTTCACATTACTAACGGACACATTGAAGAAATGCTGCATCCATATCACTCTTCCCAAAATGATGACGCTCGTGTCTTTGTTTGATCTCCAGGGAGAGGTGTGTGTGTAGAGTGGTTTAACACTGCCATCTGCTGGTTGGGAAAGAGAATCCACTTTTTCTCTGATTTAACTACAGCCTGGTCATACAGTATCTCATTTCCATTATAGCATAATAATGTTGAGGCTGAAGGCTTATCAGATCAATGCTCAGGTCTGAGTCAAAACATTTGTATCACTGATAATCCTACCCTTTTCTCTCTTTAAAAGCAATGGATTTTTCCAACAGCTATCATCCCATTCTTTGTTACCATGACACCAGATCAACCAAACAATGTCTCTAGCCAAAGTGGCTTCAACTTTAATGTCTGTGGGAAGACGTCAGCTGTTGGTCCAGGACATGACTCTGCCATAGAATTTATTATGCACCAACAGCCATTAAGTACAAATAAAAGGTGTTAAACATACAGCTGTTATGAGACTATTGTCAACATACGTACAATTATGGATGCACCAGGAACACACCAGGCACTGTCCAATATACTATATTTACAGATAGTATCATCACATTTAATATCTATGGAGTATAGTATAAAAGGAAATGTTTCCAATGTTGGTCTCTCCGAACAAAACAGTTCTGGTTAACATGTTGTCAAATCACTTCATTTTGTAGCCGTGGCAACTCTGGTCCAATGACAATAGAGAAGGAGCCATGACTCCTTATTGCTTGTATTGGGCTCTAATCAGAGTAACCACCTTGTTATTGTACATTGAAGCAACAAGATGTCTTGAGTTTGACAATTAACCAATACAGTACTATAACACAAATTGTATGTTAATCTGCAATAAACAATAACCTTACAATTTAAAGCGGTTTCTTTCCAAAGCACCCTATTTTTTTATTCATTGTCAACAAATTCACTTGTATGAAATTGAATTGCATCCTACTATACTAGCAATCCAATTGATAAGTATTTTTATTTATACCAACCATACGCTTCATTATTTTAACTGGATTAACATACTTTTGATGTTGCTGATTGTAATTAACATTATGTATGTGGCTGAATGTGTGGATTGTTTCACATTTTATTTAGTATGAATGATGTTACAAGAATATGCAAAAGATAGGCATTTTTATGTTTATTTGGAAGAAATTAAGTACAAAACAGTGGCATTTTCTTCCAGAGAAAAAAAGGACAAGTGAACAAATATTACCTTTTTTTCTATGTGTATGACACCTGGAGCAGGTCATTTCTGCAAACAGTCTTAAAAGTACAGGTAGTCTATATAACAATTAAATAACAATGGACTAATACCCCAAACATCTTACTGAAAAATCTACTTGTGTCAAACAAACAGATTCCGATGATAATCCCTAAACTCCGCTAAGGTACACACAGAAGCTAAACTAACTCTTTAACTGTTAGTACAGAAGTCTTTGACACTGTACCAAGAAAGTCTTTGATCGAAAGACTATTGTGTTCCTGCACGTATTCATCATCTGACAATTCTGGGAAGATAACCAACTTTAGGAAGATACAAAAGCATGGTTAGAAGATAATAAGCACCCATGCTACATAGGAGTACACTACTCTGAATCAAAACAAAATATCTATGATCGTTCCGCGCGGCGCAACGATAGTCTTAAAGGAGTAAAATAAAACATATAAAGACAGGATAGTGTATGTAACAATTTCAAAAACTGTAAGATATTAATACAAATGTATATGACAGTTAACATACAAAAGAAAACTGAAATTGCAATACCATATCTTAATAAGTGTTGACAAATAGGTTAGGCTACCTTAAGTAGAGAATTTCAGAAGGGTGAGAAATAAAAGAAATTCTACATAACTAATCCGCACAAAAAAAACCATTGTTACCCACTGACACCTTTCTCTATATTTAAAGGAAGATATGGCAGCTCCCACCATGACACCGCTTGATCATACAAGACAAACATACTTGTCATTCTTAACAAAACTGGAGTGACGAATAAGGGTCAGGCAGCCATGGTGTAATAATAATAATAATAATAATAATAATAATAATATTTGTTCAGGAATTGCATGGGCATTAAATCTTAGTTCTAAGGGAAATCAACTGCTTTGCAATTGAAGCATTGAAGACTTCCTGTTAGAAAGTAACACAGTTAGAGTTTGTTGTCACCATTTTTAGCCAAAGTCCAAAATGTAACTATTGACATGTTCAAAATAAATAAAGCCACTGCTAGCAGACTGCTACTGAAAGGTCAGGTGTTGCTGTATTCAGTCATTTAGAAAGCGTAAGCATCCAGGTCCACAGAATAACAAAGCAAGTTAGCCTTTTAAACTGCATTCAGACAACCTTTCCAGAGGCTGCGATATGTAGGTCAGTGCTAAAATATACACCTACATATAGTAATGAAAACCAGATACAAAAAATATATTGAGTACAACTGTACCAGCAGTGAGTATTTCTAAAATGTTACAGATAAAAAATAAATTCTGAGTAAATATATAGTATAGAATAAGGTTTGTAATAGAAACCAGCTATTTGAAACATGCTTTCTAGTTAGGCACATCTACTATGATTGATATTAGTTTACTAAGTAATCAGCCACAGTTAGCATATAGACAGGAAACTAAAATAATTCAGTTAATAGTGGATAAGTCCAGTTCAGAATCATAAATAAGACATTATTAATGTCTTCAGAAAGTACAAGGGGGGGGGGGGGGGGGTGAAATGCATGTCCACAATTTCAAAACACAAGGATTGTTCTTGAACACATTGATTCAAAACGGATCTATGAAGGTAACCTGCTACCTAAACGTCAGAATTGTAAAAAGAGAAAATGACATCTGGCTGACTTTTTCAAGTAAAAAGAGATGAAAGAGGAGCAGTGTGATTTTAGAAAGGAAGATCTATGGCTTATATGTTGATGGGACATGAAGGGAAATTCTTTGGCTGTTGATGCAAAGTAAAGGCAAGTCAAACAAGAACATGAGCTCCTAAACAACCAAACACTTTGTGAATCTCATTTGAAATGCAAAATAAAAAAATTCTGATTGTACAGTTTCCACATCTAACATTGTCAACCCAACTACGCAATACTTATTTTCTCAATGAAGAGCCAATTTTTAGAGTATAAATATTAACTGAGCGTTCTAAAAAGTCGACCTGGATGTCCACAAGGGAACAGCCTATGTGAGCACCATATGACTTACATTGTTCTTGGCTAAGGGAAGTTGATGCTTGGCAAGACATGACGGTGGTCCATCTCCACTCTCATATGGAAACAGTAAGGAAGTGATGGTAATGTTAACTTCCCTCTGCTTCATTGATCTGCCTCTGGGGTTTGACGACCCCCATCCTTAGCCTTGATTTGAAGCCAGGCATCTCCCAGCGCCTTGGCAAAGTGGTCGTCCACTGAACCGGTGATGGACACGGAGTTGGACAAAGGCTCTGCTTCTTTGTAGTTCTTTCCAAGGCTGCGACGAAAGTGCTCCTCAATCACAGGATCGCATTCTGTGTTGGCTGAAAGGCCATTATGTGTGGAGGCAATAAAACCTGATTATTATCATGCATGTAATATATCACAAATATTATACTACTATATATAAACATTAGATTATTATTATTATGATTTATAGTAATGATTGGCTCACCGTTGGTCTTCATCTCATCAGCAGGTGGGCTGGGTGAACAGCCGTTCATGTGGCAGTGCGAGAGGTTACAATTACGGTTGCTCGCAGGGGCACAGGTAATAACAGAGGGACGATTCTATAGGTGGAAAACATTCATACAATCAGCTACAAAGAACTATGTAAAATACTGAGATTGTTAACATATTGTACACATCGTTACTGAAAAGAGTTTAAATTGAGAATTCAACGTTCTCTGAATATGTATATACCAAGATACTCCAGCAGATTCAAGGTACTACAACAACAAAAAACATGACAGTGGTACACCCAACAGACTAATCTGAAATATAATACAATTAGAATCAGGGGTTGTTAAAACAATATGTACACGGACAGTTGTAGACTTGCAAGCAGACGCAATCTTATACATACTACAGTCTGGGATCTGGGTACACAGACAATAGCTAATAAGATGCTGATCTCATTGCAGCAGGAAAGTGTTTGGTTAAACAACAAGAAGAAGGAATAAAGGGAAAATGGGTGTGACCGCTTACCAAAAGTAGGACCAAGGAGATTAACATATATCAGTACATCGGAGGAGGAGGAGGAGGAGGAGGAGGAGGAGGAGGAGGAGGAGGAGGAGGAGGAGGGAAGCATCGACCTGGGGAAGTGTCTCGCTACAGCTTGCGCAGTCAAAATGTTTCAATTGCAATTAGGGATGGGAATTTGAAAGCAAATGTATATTCGAATATTCGACCCCCCAAAAAACGGTTAACCGGAATGTACATATCCTATACAAAAAAAAAATTGGGTAAAAAAATTAAAATTCAAATAGTTTTTTGGAAAAACATTTTTTTCATTAACTTTTGGAAATAAATACATGTTCAAATAAGTATAGAAAGAAACCAAGTCGAATTTGTCAAATGTATTGAACTGGTGATCACAGTTTGACAGCTATAGTCCTACAGCTTTCATGTGCGGAGGCGATTCACAATCAGCCCAGCTGTAGAGAAGACCCTCTCAGCTGGAACGGAGGTTGCGGGTATAGCATGTATATATAAGTTTAATTTGGCATAGTTTGACCTCTGCACCGCACTCACTAACCTGGTCGAAATATTTCCACACATTACTCCTTTTTGACGCCATGTCTGTAGGACTCTTCTTAGAGTGTAAATAATTACCGGACTATGACTGGTAAAATATGTTGAATACCGGCAAAACTAAATCCCTCCTGTCAAAATGTCTATGTACTTTGCCGCCACACACGGTTGCCAAGCAGCGCTTATTGTTGTTTAGGCTGGCCACTCATGTGTCGCAAGTGTTGACAGGGGGGGGGGGGAGCACGCTCATGAACTGTTAGCGCCGGAACCTCGCAACGGCTGCCGAGCGCATTTGCGCCACATTTGGGCATAAGATGAGGTTTGAGTCTGCGTGATCTGCGTGTAGGGAGGGGCAGCAGCCATATCATTAGCTAGAACTAGCTAGATCTGATGGATTTGGACATAAACGTGAGTGAAGTATAACCGGACGCGAGAGAGAGAGAGAGATCAGCACCTGCAGCTCTGCCTGCTGTGAGGGCCGGTGAGCGGAGCAAAACACACCTTTAGACGTCACCTAACACATTTAGCTATGGCACTGTCGTATACATTCAATTATTCAATTTGATAATATGTAATCAACTTAGGCATCCCTCCCAAAAAACTAAAAAAATAATAATAAAAAAATTAATAACTCATATTCGAATACCTGAATACCTGAATCATTTCGAATATTCGATTAATCGTTCCCATCCCTAGTTGCAATAAGACTGGTGGACCTTCACGCTTATAATCACACGATAAAATGTACATCACGTGGATCAATTATGGCCGCTCAGATACAGCAGGCATGAACACCACTTGAATTTATCAAAATGATTTAATGTTTATACCGCGCACTCTATTGTATCACTCCCCGATTACAAGTTAAGTGCTTTCTTTTTTCTTCTCACTGTTAACTTAAGTTATTCTATAAATAAGTTCTAGAAGTTGACATACCTGCTGTCGCTCCACAGTCCCGCTAATGACAGACCTCTCTTTGGTCCTGACTCCAACGTCATGGATGCTTTTGGTCAGAGCCAGAGGCTGGTCTACAGCATAGCTAGAATAAGAAGCATACAGGTGGTTCCCATGGAGACCGTTGGAGGAGGAAGTAACATGCTCCATAGGAGTGTGAGCAAGGCTCCAGTGTTCATTACGATTGTCTCCAGCAGAGGGACGGGCCCTAGAAAAAGAACATTCATATTAAATATATACCACAAACAGTTTCACCTTTTCATAGACAATCCATAGCTGCATCTACACAGCGTAAACTGGGGTGGTGGTCTTGTCTTTTGTATTGTGCAGCACATCAGTGGTTGTAGGCATCTCTCAGAAACTGTTATGATTATTCACTACTGCATCATTTGTTTTGCTGCTCATCAAGTTTTCTCCTGAAATCATGACACTTTATAGCCTGGAGGTGATCCTTGCATTCCACCAGAGTTAATGCTGTAAGGTCGCATTCAGACATTTGTTTAAAAAAAATTTAAACTGGGCTTTTTCAAGCTGAATGGTTTGATATGTGTGTATGTGTTTAATACAATATGTCTGCTGTTTAAGGCAAGGCAGAGAGTAAATAACAATGTTGGGGTTTGGGGAAATGGATAATACTAATATAAAGCAGTACTCTTGAATAACTGTACACACAGTACCTTTAAATATTCGTAAAATTGCCTTGTGCTACATATTTCAATTTGTTGGCAAAAGAAAAATGCATAACTGAGCATAATGAGTTCTGAACCAGCTACATATCTAAAGGTGGGGTAGGTAAGTTTGAGAAACCGGCTCGAGATACACTTTTTGTTATATTCCATGGAATGCTCTTAACATCCCGATAGCAATGAATATCTTAAGTGCGTTGACAACAAATCCATTAAAAAAAAATGTCATCTGTGGAAGCCGTAGCGCTGTTAAAAGCATGACCAATCATTTTAGCCGGCTCGGCTAAAGTAACTGGATGGCCTACCTGCCTGTCAGCCTTCCATCTGTGCACAAACTTATCTCGTGCCCTCATTGGTCATGTGCGCGTTCATGTGTGTTGGAGGAGGGGCTCTGTAAGGAAGTGGCAGATTTGTTCCGACTGTGTATTTTCAAATTCTAGCGCACTCGAGCCGGTTTCTCCAAAATTACCTGCCCCACCTTTAAATACTTAAATGATACACTGTACAAAAAAAAATGTATGTGAAAAACTAAACTGAATTTTTTTTAAGTATTTTCGACATAGTTTTGAGTATAGGTTCTTACAGTTGAGTGGCAAACAATCTGCTCATTTTGGTCATGGGGTCATCATCACAGTTGATTTGGTCGTCCATTTGTTCTTCGCCATACTTCCGTTTGCTTGGGCAGTGAGGAGGAGGGCCAGTGATGTTGGACATGGCAGTCGGCAGGGAGGGTGTCCTGGACTCATCTGTGGTAAAGGAATCAGTAGTATAAATAACCTTGATTCACTTTAGATTCATGAACATGACCACAGCTAATTTGGTGTTTGTCTGCTAAATAAGAGCAGAACATTGATTAATTAAGCCCATTAGCTTAGTCATATCATCTTGTTAAAAAGGCAAGTAAACTGTCTTCCAGATTACCCTCCTAATTATGGAAGGTTGAGGTCTTTGTTTATTTCTGAAGGCAGCTTTGATTAAAATTGTTGTGCAATCAACAAGAGAGTCCTTTTGTTTTGAAGTAAAACCCTCTGCTTAAAAACAAACCCAACACTGTTGTTGTCAATATATTTCTCTAGAAACTGTTTATTCATATTTTAACAAGATGTTTGGAGGATGGCCTCCCCATAGACACTATCAGCGAACACAGACATAAGTCCTTCCTACATCAAATTAGGCCATATTTATAGTGTTTCATAGTATGTATCTTCATCATACAGTATTCACATATTTGTGTGTTATTAGGTGTGTTTAGAATGTCTTATAAGCTTTAAAGGGAGGGTATGAGAAAAACCGATGGTCATTTTTTTGTAGCATTTCCGGTATTTAGAATTAGTAGTGAATAATTAGTGAGTGCTAGTCTTTCCAACTAAGAAGTTAAACATGCAGAGACAGTAGTATTCACTTTATCTCCTTAAAACAAGGTGAGTTTAAAATATGCCGATGTATCTTTATTCCAAATTGACGTACAAAAAAAGTTGCGTCTCTGAAATAGCGTTAGTTGAAAAGCAAAACACTCGAAAACAATGACATTTTAATTATAGAAAGAAACCTAAACTTATTGGTTCAACATAACATGTGAAATACACAATATTGGGACACATAACAACACGCAAACAATGTCAAACTAACCTTCGTAGTGCAGTCTCCCGATGTTATTGTTCATCTTGTCCAGGAACTGAGAGTTCAACAGGTCCATTCTAGTGAATAGCATTTACACGAACAGGCTTGTTGCTAACATTGATGTTAGCAAGACACACCAGCGAAAGCAACACAAAAGTTATATCCTATAAAAGAGAAACAAAGGACACATCACGTAAACCAATGTGTTAGATTAGCTTATATTTCAATTAATTTAACGGAAAAGGATAATGTTCCCTTGACGTTAGCGGTTAGCTGGCTAACGATAGGTATCCTCCTGACGTTGACGTTAACGCTTTGAATGCTAACAGTTAGCAGTCCTGCTAGTTAAACACGTAGCTTCAGCTAACCGCTACAATGTTATGTTACCTTTCACTGACAAATGAGTAAAGTAGATCAGCAAGTTACGTTGCTACAATAACTGTACAATGATTGTTATAATAGTTACGGAACTGCTGTCTTAGTTACAGGAGCTAACAAACTGGAAAGCTAACTTTGGCGACTTTGACAAACTAACGTTAGCTATTAGCAGCTAAGCTAGTCCAAAACTTTGTAGTCAAGCTAGTTCGCCTAAACAGAATAAACGTTGAACAACCTTACACCAACTAGTCAAGTGAGCACTTACATTACGGTACATTTACTGGATGTATGCCCAACAACACCATTCAAAAACAGCGTAACATTAAAAGTGATGTTAAAGTTACTCACTTTATCGAAAAAACGCTTCACAGCCTCACCACTACCATGGCTAGTCCAGCTTGCCTTTACACTGCCTTCACGTACTTTCCCACCGCACCAGTCCCCAAACAAAAGAGTGGCGAGCGGCCCTAGCGGAGAATAAACGTCAGTGTTTTTATGTTTTATTCCTACAGAATACATGGTGAAAGGATAAGATGTGTTTTGTCAGTGTATAGTACCATTTTATAAAACATTCTCTGTTGTTTAAGTGTCTGATACTTGATAACCACGAATACAAAATACGTAAAAAATGACAAGTAATGATAACACATAGGGGAGAGTGGGGTAAATTGAGCCATTTTTTAGTTATGCTGTACTCTAAGCAAGGAGAAATGACACTCAAATGACACAAGTATTGTGGTGATGGTCACACCACACCACATCACACCAGGTGATGGTGCTGCCGGATTTGGCACCCCCACTATAACTCGGCTATCCTCTGCTCCTACTGTATACTCTTCTCATCTATAGACATATCAGTGACTTTGATCTTCTACAGTGTGGAGGTTGGTATTAATGTTTCACTACAGCGCTGCTACCAGTGGATGTCACCCAAGTATCTCTGAATAAGAACCCTTATAAGTACCGGTGTGTGGTGCAGCTTTTCTCAAGTAAAAATACAAGTAACATTTAGACTCTCCTTACCACTGTCTGTTATGATAAACATTCAAAAAGTAAATGAGACACCCTTGTCCTTTTACATGGATATTCAGTCAAGGGGTGCCCCATATCCTCATCCTATACCTATACTGTTCTTCATACTGTAAAATGTAAATACACTTTAAAGCCTTTATTTATATATGACCAAATATGGTCTCCACTTATCTCCTTAGACCAGGGGTGGGGAACCTCCGGCCCCCGGGCCGTATACGGCCCGCGAGACCATTTGGTACGGCCCTCGAGGTAATTTATAAACACACGCAAAAAAGAAAAAAATGAAAGAAATCTAGACCGCAAAAAAATTAAACAAGCGAGTGCCTGTTTTTCCTGGCCAAGGTCAGGGTCCTTGAACACAACACGAGCCTACGTGTCATCACGTGGTATGTCTCGTCTGACAGGTGTGTAGTGCTGACGGAGAGCACCAGAACACCGCTCCGGCACTTCCACAAATTGCATTAGCCTACCCATAAGGAGCCGTACACATGCCGCCGTTTTTGCGTGTCTGTGTCTTTAGTTGAAAGCCCAGTGGCGATCTGTTCATGACTGTCATACTGATCATACAGTCAATAACTTTGTTGTTATTAGCATCTGGTTAGCTAGCTATGCTAACGAATATAAGAAGCTTTTTCTCCAACCAGTGAGGTAAAGGCATATCTTTATATGATCATTATTATAAAAAAAACAAGATAATAAAGTAAACGGGTATAAAATACTATATGACAGTAAAAAAAAGTTGTTATTAATAAACAAGAATACAGTTTGAAAGGGGAGTGATTTGTAAAATGTCCATAAAGAAAAAGTAAATCTGCTTACAGTTCTGTTTCATATGGGTGTTGAGAGATGTTTCCAGAGCTCCTAATTTTGCTCTCAAAGTGCACCAGATTGATGCTTTTAACTTCAACATTTAAAAAAAAATCTTCCCGGGGGAGCATACCCCCCGAACCCCCCTAGAGGAGGTTAGGTTCCCCCCCACTTAAATCATGTTCACATGGATAGGAAACTAAATACATTTGCACACATCTTGTGTCCATATCTTTCTGTTTGGGTGTTCATGCCACAACCGTGCACGTGCATGCATCATCATGGTAAGATATCTGGAAAGAAAGGCCAAATGAATGGGCTGTGATTTTAGTTTTTTAAGCAGAGGTCAATAATTTGTACGGCCCTCGGAGGAAGTTGAAAAAATATAAATGGCCCTTGAGAGGAAAAAGGTTCCCCACCCCTGCCTTAGACCATAGATTCAATTAAGAACAAATTAATTCAATAACAGAGAAACATTTGACTGTAGAAAATAGGTATGCAACAGATGTTGTTTAGAATAACCAGAATGAGTGACAGCAAAATTACAATATGGGGAAACAGAATGGCAATATTAAAGTGCAAACAAACAACCTATAATTAGAGCTGGAGTTTGTCACTCATGGATTTAACAAAACTCCACTATTCATGTGAAGCTTTTGACAAATGGTAATTTTTTTCTGTATGATTCATTGTTAAATATCCAAATCTCCCTTCTGTTCAATTTCCTTGAAACAGAGGAGTAAGCTCCATCCCCAAATGAGTGACATGTGTGTGTTAAACAAATTAACCCTCTGAAAACTTAGAGATATATTTATTTGTGCAGCATTAAGTCTAGAAATAGTAGCAGTAGAATAATATAAAGCAAATTTGGACAAAGCGTTCACTTATGAAAGGGATATAAAAGATGCAAGGATGTATTTTCGAAAGATATTTTGTTGTATTCTTTTGTTATCCCCAGTTCATACACAATGTACTATTTTGTATAATGACATAGCCTACTACTTCCCATGTACTAAAGGTTAGAGTGTTTTTGTGCAAATAGCCCGTTGCTATATTTACTCAATTTTCCAAGTGGCCTGTGCCTGACAGTGCGGTTTAAATCTCCTGATGGCTGAGGGAGTTTGCTCAAAGCGGTTAACTTCATGGCTTTTGCATATAAAAGTGTTCATGCGAAATAAATATTCTGTTGCCTTAGTAATAACATTTATTAATCTTAGGTTGATTTGTGCTTAAGAGTCAATGTTGTATCTTGCAGAATCATGTGAACTGTGCAGCCCCATGACAAGATTTGTGGTGAGTGCGTTATTGATGAGTTATTGATCTATTAATCTGTTTCTTGATGCAATTTCAAAATATTAATCTATTACTGGAAATGAGATGTGGTAGTCTCTGAGGTTTTTATCAAACCGCTTTAGTTCCTTCTAAGTATATTCCCTGTATTTACCAATGAAAACATGTCAGAACAGCCATTAATGTATATAAAAGAGTACCAGGGGCAGATTCCTCCTTTGACATTCACATTATGTTTGCTAAATCAGACATCATTAAGTTGGAATATATTTTTTTCAGTAAAATGTATGAAAGTAAATGTTCAGTTACAGACAATATAATACAGAACATAACGTATGTTGTGTTTTTATGCTTTCATAAGCATTTCGATTGTGTACACACGTAAATGTGTATATCAAAATGTAATTGCACATAATATTGTTGTGCCATAGTAGACAAGTGCTTTCTAATTAAGTCATATAAAACAGTCAGGAAAAGAATGTCTTGTAGGAAAATGTAATAACCAAAATCAGTAGCTAAATGGGATCGATAAATCAATTAAGAGAGAGGCTTTACTGCAGGCACTTGTGTCTCAGGGGACTGCTGCTGACGCTTCTCCTCTCATTCAACATTGCCCACTAGTCCAAACAGCCATTTTAGATTTCATGGCTGCATTTCACACACACACATGCTGCGCATGGACAGAGGGCAAAGAAAACACAAGAAACAGGGGGAGCCGGAGGAAGGCAATTATTGTGTAGTACTCTGTATACCCTCATGCACTTACACTGGAAACCCCTCTATCTAAAATGCTGTGGTTCAAGAAAGCATGACGCCTGCGAGGCAGTAGAAAATGGGGGAGGGGTAGGGAAGGCAGGCACACCAGTGAGAGTGAAGAGAGGAGAGAACGAGAGGAGGAAGGAGAGTAGGAGCATCATTTGCAGTGGTGAGGGAAGCACAGGGTAAAGGGATTGGCTGAGGGAGAACGAAGCGTCACTGCTCGTGAGGGGGTGCTCTGAGGATGCTCTGCTGAACTGGGAGGGAACACATTTGCTGGGAGTTTGCATTGAGAGCTCAGCCATCGTCAGCTGCACACTGGGAACCGGGACTCCTCTGCAGAATCATTTTCCACACCCAGTGCTTGTTCTCCTCTCTCAGCTGTAGCCATGAATTATCTGCGTCGGCGTCTCTCGGACAGCACGTTCATCTCCAACCTGCCCAATGGCTACATGACAGACCTCCAGAGGCCTGAGGCTCAGGCTGCCCCACCTGCCTCCCCCACACCTGCCAAGTCTCCTACTACTGGGCCTTCACCTCCAGCCACTTCCCCTGCTCCAGAGAGAAAACCCCAGCCATCTCAGTCAAGCGGAGCAGGCTTCTTCAGCTCCATCACCAACGTTGTTAAGCAGACAGCTGCCTCAGCAGGGCTAGTGGAGCAGACACAAGTCACGACGCCTAAGAAGTTCAAGATTCTCCTGGTAATTGATGAACCACAACAGGAGTGGTAAGACAATATGTTTTCTCTACTCAGTCATTAAATTCATCTCAAATCATTTATGGGTTATGTATTATTTGTTTGCTCATCCTTGTACTGATTTTCTACACATGAATCCATTGACAACAACATGTGTTACATGCAGCCTGCAGATGGAAATGGGCACTACTCCTGTGGTTTGATGGTTTAGCATCCCTGTGTAATGATATTACAAGAGGCAGACAGTAATTAAGCAAATACGGTCTGTTAATTTTCAGGAGTAATTACATTAGATAGAGATACATCAATTGTATTGTCCTCTATTTGTCTGTGTTTTAGGATGGGGTTTTCTGTGGCATTTGGTTAGGTTATACATATTGTAGCAGGGTTTATGACAGCTGCCTTTAAAAAATGGTTTCCATTAACTCACAACATGTGCCCTGTAATGTAACTTTTTGAAATTCTGAAAAAAGATGATCCACAAGTTGGGCAAAATATGGAAATGTACATTATTTCCCTGTTAGTGATCTAAATACTGCAGTGCTTTCCCTCCATCATTGGGGTTGCCCCTGCTCACTGATAGATCACATGACATGTATCTGCAGTACATGGTGGTTTCCATTGGTTGAACATACAAGTCATGTGCAGTATATACTGTAGGGTGGCCATAGCCTGCATATTCTCATCCTGCTGGGTGCAAGGACCATTGTGTCATTAATGCCAATAGAGGGTTCGTAACGACATTAAAGCTGATGCACTGACAGTCAGCGTCCTGTGGGATCTAACTATGAGGTAGCTTAGAACAAGCATCGTTGTCAGTCAACTGTAGTAAGGAATTCAATTGCTTCAAATCAGTATGCACACAGCCTCAGACAAAACCTATTTTGTGTAGTTATTCATATATCTTTGTAAATTAAACATTATGTTAATTCTATCACCTCCTGATCAACACTTGTTTGCATAGCAGACATATTTTCCACAGCAAGGTGTGTGTGTATGTAGAGCTGTGCATCTGGATATCACATTCTACTGAATATCCCACAACTCATCTTATGTGATATTCCATTCTGTTGCAAAGCATCTATGGAAGTGGAGTTAAAAATCAGGAAACCAAAACTCAGCTTTATGATGCCTTTTTAATGTTCAGCACTTTCACACTGGATGGTAAACTGATTTCATGGACCCTTGACTCCAAATGCTTGGATAATACCAAGGTTCAAGGTTCTTTATTTGTCATACGAACATAGCTACAGAGTAGTTATGTCGATGAAAATCTTAGGTCACAGGCTTCTCCAACAGTGCAACACAATAATACAGATAAACAGAAAAATATAGTTCAAGTAAATATTAAAAAGTAAATACAAAAAGAAAAATAGTTTTAAAAAAGTGGAATTGTGAAATAAGAGTCTATAAGCTATTGGAATGATATATTAGATAAATAGATAAATAATTACTAAGTAGCAGATGAATGTTATGAATATTGTTTCAGCAGTTCAGGTGTTCAACAGTCTTGAAACTGTCTCTGAATCTGGTGGTTTTAGTCCGGATGCTGCGGTGACGCCTGCCCGACGGCAGCAGACAGAACAGTTTGTGGCTGGGGTGATGGGGGTCTTTTATAATCCGGAGGACTTTCTTCCTGAGCCGCTGGGAGTAAAGGTCCTCCATGGATGGCAGCGCCGTCCTGGTGATGTTCTGTGCAGTTTTCACCACCCTCTGTAAAGCCTTACGATTGAGGGCGGTGCAGCTGCTGTACCAGGCCGTGATGCAGCCAGTCAGGATACTCTCTATGGTGCACCTGTAGAAGTTGCAGAGTATCCTGGAGTCCATGTTGAACCTCCTCAGCCTGCGGAGGAAGAAGAGCCGCTGTCGAATCACAATATTCGGTAGTTGGAGCTGATTTTTAACTTGAATTACCTACAGTAAACATTGTTCAACAGATCAAGGAAACAGATTAGACAGGATGGCCATTTTGGATGCATCTGGTCTGGATGTCTTGTTTTATACATGGTTAACACATCAAGGTTAATACTGTATGTCATCTGTATCTCATGACTGCATATGCAGGATTTAATTTCACGCTGATTTAGATGCACATAAACAGACAATGTAATTAAATCTTCAGAGGAAAATGCCCTTAAAACAAGTCCCACAGAAATTAGGATATCAGCATGGTTCATTCAGGTGGACTTGCAGTATACATTGTTTATGCGTGCAGGACTAGCCATTTATATAACAGAACCGTTGATCAATTTTAATAAGATCAGTGGGATGGGCGCCAGTCTTTTGCATCCACTTGTTCCACATTTGTTGTGAGTGGATAGCAAGCTGCTTGTTGGAGAATAAGGATTACAGTCTGATGTGCCAATACACTGACTCTGCTCTGCAGTTTTGGCAGAGAAACGCAGTATAATAAATTAAACCATGCCTTTTATCAAAGGTCGTTCTAATTTAGAATATTGAGTTGGTAGAGCTGGGAGTGAGATCATGTTTTACACTCCATTGTTCTAACTGTCCGTATTAAACAATATCTGAAGTATTGCTAGCAAGTGTTTTACTGCTCAGATATTATTTCTCTTTCCTTATGCAATTTGGTCGATATAATGTTAGTTCATT
Organism: Gymnodraco acuticeps; assembly: GCF_902827175.1. NCBI lineage: Eukaryota > Metazoa > Chordata > Actinopteri > Perciformes > Bathydraconidae > Gymnodraco > Gymnodraco acuticeps. The sequence continues at coordinate 3,136,450 of NW_022989974.1, forward strand.
GGGTCCGTGGGCTCTGCAGTCTAGTATCGTTTGAAATGGTTTCTTGCTTCATATATCGAGCACACATCCACTTGGGAGAATGAGCTGAAATGCTTCATTCCAAAGGCTTCCTCTGTTTGTGCTGCATCTATTTTTCATGACTGCTCAATTTCACTGAGTCCGGAGTTGCACATGTTTTTGGTTCTTTTTGGTTGCTTTTAAGTGATCTTTCACAAAGGGGGTTTGGGTCACGACGACACTGCAAATCAATCTTGATTTACTCTGTGTTGTGTCAGCTTCATTCACATTGGCTAATCTGTAGCTTATAGGTGATTTATGTGGTACCAAACTGTGCTGTTTGGACCATTAACTATAACATAAAGAAACAACTATCACATCGAGTGAGATTCAGAGGAGAAAGATTGAGAAAAGGGCTGAAATGTATAAAAGGGTACTTTGTATTCAGCTCTCAGAGAGGCAGGAAGAAAACCTCAAAAAAATAAAGCTGCAGACAAGTTTTAAGGAGATGAAATATGTCATGCAAGTACCCAACATCCTCTGTAATGTTGGCCCACCTTGAGTCTCTCAGCTTGTGTATGTGCTGTATCTATCTTGTGTGACAGTATGTCTGCCTAATGCTGTAAATAAAAGCCAGAGTGATGAATACCGGTGACACAGAATGAAATCAGGAAAGAGTCCTTCAGACTAATTGCATCTGGCAGAAGGCTCTGTCATCAACATCTATTTTTAAGATCCCAGATGATATTTTACACACAACACATTTTCGTACAGCACTGTCTGCATACTGTGTCACCCTGACAATATTGGGAAACACAACACTGTGTGTAAACCTTAATATTTCTGGAAAATCACAGTGACTGAATTGTAAGTGAGACATATTCCACAGAGGCCTTTAAATGCAAAAATGTCCTGCAATATTAGAATCAGCCAGTTATAGAAAACAAAAAGCACATCATTATGGACATGTATCTGAATAAGAAATGGTTGTGTAACAGGTTGTGTTAAACAGAATAATTATCTGTAGATTAAATGCATGCTGATAACATCAATGCAAATTACCAGGCTCACAGCAGAGAAAGCAGCATTTTGTCATTTAGACAACGCTTTGACTTATATGAGGCTGCCAGTCAGAGAGGTTTGTTTTGTGCCAGGAATACTGAGCTAGAAATGTCTCTTATAGCAAGAGGAGCAGATGTTCCCCTGTCTTATCAGACAAATGGTCGACATGTACTGCTTCTTATTCTCTCTGTGTTGTCGCTCAATTTAAAGTAGAGAGGCTCAGAGTCCTTATATTCAGTCACACTGTTCAACATTACAAAAACACAAATGAGCCTGCTTCGAACAGGAATCAGCACATGAATGTTTTGTACTGTGAGCTGTACCTTATTCAAACCCTGCCCACGTGTAAGGGTGAATCTTAAGTAGGCTAAGTGATGAGACATATAAATTCAACATGGACTCCCGATAACCAAGCTCCCGGGTGACTCATCAGAATGAATAAATAGTGATTTAAATTTCGCAGCAATATGTAATTTGGCAATTTGACAACCTGCAACAATTAATGAGGTTGCTTAATTTTTCATTGTCTATGTTGTCTTACTTTACTCTTAAAATCAGAAGAGAGGAAGAGGATTCTGGCCTTATTTGGTTTTTCATTGCATGGCTCATATCAGTGAGCAGTTAGGCACATTCCCCAGTCTAACTCTTTTTTAAGGTCAGTATGTTACCCAAGGGAAATGGCAGAAATGTTGCTTATACATAACAATAACGTCCTTTATTTTTGGATGGAAGCAAACATAAGGAGAATAGGTAAACTAAACAGAGGGCCTCCATGCAGAGGAGCTGCTTAACGTGAGTTGACTATCAAATACTTATGCATATTATTGCACTGTGCTGAAAGATTTCAAAGGAACTATAGGGTGGTGTCCTCTTTGAACACAGGGCTTCCATGCTCAGTATGCTAAGCTAGGCTGTGTTCTGCAGAGTGATAAAGTACAGTTCAAACATTCAAACATTCAAATGAAATCATAGGATTTTTAGCCTTGTGTCTGTGTTTGTTCCTGGGGTCGTGTAATGTAAACACCGCCTCAGTCTACACTGTATGTTTTGACAAAGCATATTCATCACAGCAGAGTAGGCTTTTCATTTCCCCAGATATATGAGCAGTGATTCATACTTTAATGCTTGTTGTCCTCCCTAGACAAATAGATCCCATGCCCTAATTAGATTGGGGATGAATAATGCAAATCTACCTCCGCGCCACATTGGCAGGGAGTGCTGGATACGTGACAGGGTGATGCAAACTCAGAGGAAGAGGGAATGAGAACTCCACAGCATGTCGTCTAAAAATATAAACACAGCCAAAACATGGAGGTTCTACTGATCCTATTAGTTACATAATGCTCAGCCTAACACCAATTTAACACTGTTGCACTGCAGTAAATGTCACTAAGTTTAAGTTTGAGCGAGAAGCTGTGGAAAGGAAAACTCCTACATGGCAATTTGTGGAAGTAAAAGGGTAGAAAGGTTTTTTTGGTCCATCCTTATTATTGATTTATTTGAGCTCACCCAAGTTGTACTTTCAAGGCTTATCTTCTCAGGCCCAGTCCTGCTACATAGGTCTAGGAAAAAGTCAAATAAATCAAACACACAGTTAACACCGACAATCATTATTTGCTGCAGCTTTCATCTCTGTGTGGTGTCGGTATGTAGACACTGGTCCATCTTAGTCTTAAATCCCATGGCAAAAATGTTTCATTAATCCAGTGATCCATGGGAAAAATGGGAATTAAAAGACCCACAGGTGTCACTTTTGTTTAACCTGTTTTGAAGAGTGCTGAATGCAGCCATTTCCATCACTGCATTGTCCTGAAATAACCCCACTGAGTGGTACTGCTAGTGGATCAGGCCGTAGGAAAGTCTTCATTGCATCTGCGTGTATGCTGTTGAAGGGCTTGGTTTTCAACAATCATGTAGCTTGGAATAGTGTTGCAATATTTTATTGCTTTACTTGTTGCCAGATTGAAGGGAAGAAGTGTTGAGGAGGCTGTGCTTCAGCAGTTTGAAGAATGTGAAAGGGAGATTTTGTCGATACTGTGCTGCAAATGGACCCTTTTCACCCAACAAAGCAGGATTTATCAACATTCATTCATAAAGTGATACGTGAATGCTTAATTTACCCTTTGGTTTGTAATCAATTAAGGTCTCTATTATTTTTCCTTTTTTTCTTTTATTGAAATTTGTCTTTCTGTTTTAACCAGGGCAAAATTATTCCGTGGGAAGAAACTACCTGGAGATTATGAGATCAAAGTGGAGCAGGTATGTGTTTTACCAAACCTGTGATATCCATTTTATTATGTAGAGGAAAAGTGTATTACTCTCACCTTTTGTGTCTCTCTCTGGTCATCCTCAGGCTGAATTCAATGAGATCAACGTCGTGGCTCATGCCAACGGGAACTGCATCGTTAACATGCAAGCCTACAGAAATGGTACCAAGGTTATCAGGTGAGACACACACAAAAGAAAAGAGTGAAGAATTATCCGCCACAGTCATAAATTAAAGTTAATTTAAAGGTTGATTCAACAGGGATGTTGAGTATCCACCTCCATTATTCATCATCCACACTGATATCAATGCTTATCACAATTAGTCATATTTCTTGTAAGAGTTTTGTCACATCTTTGCTTACATTTGACTTACCAGGTCATTCAAGCCGGACTTTGTCCTCATTCGTCAACATGCCTTCAGCATGACCCAGAATGAAGATTTCCGCAACCTGGTCATTGGTCTGCAGTATGGAGGCGTCCCATGCATCAACACGCTGGAGTCCATCTACAACCTGTGTGACAAGCCATGGGCGGTAAGCACCCAGCAGGAGCCTTACTGTAAACAAAGCAATAAAGCAGGGAACAGGATAATAATGAGATCTAATCTGACTGCATTGTTTTATACTAAGTAAATAAGATTACTTTGGGACATGATTTATGAATTATGATTTATTTACCTTTTGTGTGTCTAGTTTGCCCAACTTATCAACACCCACAGGAAGCTGGGTGCTGAGAAGTTCCCTCTTATTGAGCAGACCTTTTACCCCAACTACAAGGAGATGGTGAGAACCAAATCCAAAGATCATTTCAGAATATGTGATTGACATTAAACTAGATTTGTTTCTTATCTGCGAATGTAAGATAAATGTACAGTATGAAAAAATATATAATGCAATAACTTTCATACTTCAGGTCAGCATGCCATCCTTCCCTGTAGTTGTGAAGATTGGACATGCCCACTCTGGTATTGGAAAGGTAAAGACATTTTTCTTCGTGCAGTATTAGGAAAGAATACGTTATACACTTTTTGGGCGAACTCTTTTTAAATGATATGCTGTTAATATACATTTGAAAATCATCAAAATACTAGAAAACATTGTCTGCACCATGTCGATTTGAAAGTCCATTAGTTTGAGTGTTTCTTCTCATATGTCTGTTTTTGTGTACAGGTGAAGGTGGACAATCACAGTAAGTTCCAGGACATAGCCAGTGTCGTGGCTCTCACCCAGACGTACACCACCACAGAACCTCTCATCGACTCCAAGTACGACATCAGAATCCAGAAGATTGGCAACGACTACAAGGCCTACATGTATGTGTAACTCCACTTTTTATACCTCATATGTACAACTAGATGAGAAACAAAGATGTTATAATTTGTGGGCTTTACACACTTCAGGAGAACGTCTTTATCTGGCAACTGGAAGACCAATACTGGCTCAGCTATGCTTGAACAGGTGGCCATGACTGATAGGTGTGTATTATTCCTATGTTCCAATACAAAAACAAATGTCAGTGTGAAAAAGACGTTCAATGTATTATGTTACATGTTAATTAGAAGCAAGCAACTATTGGTGCGTTAACCGGTTTCTGTAATCAGTTGTGATAATCCGGTGTGTCTCATTATGCTGCCGCTTGTCTAAATCAGAACTGTTTTGTCTAGGTACAAGCTGTGGGTTGACACCTGCTCAGAGATCTTTGGAGGTCTGGCTATTTGCGCCGTCAAAGCTATCCATGGAAAAGATGGCAGAGATTTTATCACAGAGGTAGGAGAGAAAATCCCGTTTGAAAGCGTACAATGAAACACCTGTTCCTTAAGGTCAAGTGTTCAGTACATTACATTGCATTGCAGTACTTTCGAAATAATGCGACAGAGGTGTCGACATCCTCGCTCTCTGCTATAATAAATCCTCCTTGTTCCACAGGTGGTGGGATCCTCCATGCCTCTGGTGGGGGAGCACCAGGCCGAGGACAGGCAGCTGATCGCTGACATGGTGCTGGCTCAGATGAACCAGTTAGCAGAGAAGGAAGCCAATGCTCCCCAGAGACCAACCACCATTCAGCCATCCCAGGTACAGTAACACACAGGCACTGAGATTAGAAACGTAGGCTTGTGTTGGATGAGTATCATAGTTTTAACCCGGTATCACGGCAAGACGTGAACATGTGACGATTCACCATGCTGGGAGACGTGAATATGTCACGATTTCGTCCCTTCAAACGTGACAGTTACACGGTATTGTTAACCAGTGGAGAAATACCCGGAAATGCCAAGCAAATGCTACCCCGACGGTCGGTTGTTATTGTCAATATTAATATAATAATGATTTATTTTTTAATAGTCACACTCGATTACGCCGATGTTCTTGTTGCCCCAGCTGGTTGACACCTCTTTTAGCAGAAACAAAGGCTACATTAAAGGTGGGGTAGGTAAGTTTGAGAAACCGGCTCGAGATACACTTGTTGTTATATTCCATGGAATGCTCTTAACATCCCGATAGCAATGAATATCTTAAGTGCTTTGACAAAAAATCCATACAAAAATTTCATCTGTGGAAGCCGTAATACTGTAAAAAGTACAACCAATCCGTTAACGGATTGGATTGCCGCCCTGTCTGTCAGCCTTCCATCTCGTGCACGCACAAATGTATCTCGTGCCCTCATTGGGCGTGCATTGCAGTACTTCAATGACTCGCCAGCAACAGGCGGCCACTTTCACCAGTCTGCTGACGTCATGTGCGCGTTCATGTGTGTTGGAGGAGGTGCTCTGTAAGGAAGTCTTAAGGAAGGGGCGGATTATTTTCTGCTGTGTACTTTCAAATTTTAGTGCACTCGAGCCGGTTTCTGAAACGTACCTACCCCACCTTTAATGTATTAAATCGATGTTAATCCATGCGTGTGGATGTGGAATTAACGGACGTGACGTTGTACGATTGCGTTGCCAGGCAACAGCTTCGGTTCATGTTCATTTACAAACTCTTCAACTACAACCGTAGTTATATTTAAAAACATGTTAAAAGGCCTCACGAAATACTTTAATGTAAATTTAAATTTAAATGTGAAGGAATGTGTGTATAACAAAATACATCCGTCATAAACGAAACCGGAAACAGACGTAGGCAAGATCCTCAGCCCGATGCATAAACGGCGCACAGCTGATAGAAAGGGACACCTGGTGGTTAAAGCACGTTATTGCATTTTATTATTTGTATTCTTAGATATAGAAGGATGTGCAAAACAGACAAACTAATAAGGTTTAATTTAAACATTAAAGAATACTTTAGGTTAAGGTCTTCTTTTGAATAAGAAAAAAAGCTTTGGGGGTATAGAAGAAGAATATGGAGGGATGAAACCCTCTTTAATGGTCACACATGCAGAGCACACAGCACACACAGTGACATTGGTATCTACAGATAAATATTAAGCCTAACAAAGTACTTAACGTCTAATATATTGCTTTCCTGCAATGTTAACTATGTTCAAGCACTTATTTTAACTGATATTATACATGTGTATTATACTCTTATAAGATGTATGTAGATAGTATAAGAAATGTGCAGAATATGACAGTTTAATGGTGGAGGTATACACACATATTGATAGATGTCTTGTAATGCACTGTTGAGGAACCTGCAACACAAGTTTTTCATTCATTGCATAACTACACCATAGATGTGTATAATATGATATGTTAATAAACCTTAGAAAATCTTGAAAGGGATGTGCAAAATAGTCATTATATACAGTCTTTAATTAACTATTAGTAGAGAATAACGAATAATGAATATACTTTATAGGGATCCTATTAATATCTAATAATAAAAATAACAAAATTCAATAACGTGCTTTAACCACCAGGTGTCCCTTTATATCGGCTGTGCACCGTTATGGTGTAAATACAGCCTATCTACCAATTGGATCAAATATAAAAGTCAGCCGAATTAGTGTTGATACTGCAAGGAGACGTATTGTGTGAAAAGAAATGTAAGATGTTGTTTAATTGCTTATATATTTATGATCACGTTTTCAGTTTTGGCGGCAGTTCTTCATGTTTGTCTAGAAGTCTTCTCAGCAGGGCTCTATAGATAGAGAACTACGATAGATATGTAGTATTATTATATTTTTGAAAAAAAAATCGGATTTCACATCGCATAAACACTAAATCCCAGTGTGCATTGCGGGTAAACCATCCAATCATCGAGCTGAGGATCTTGCCTACGTCTGTTTCCGGTTTCGTTTATGACCAATGTATATTAATGTAGCATTTGTTTCTGCTAAAAGAGGTGTCAACCAGCTGGGGCAACAAGAACATCGGCGTAATCGAGTGTGACTATTAAAAAATAAATCATTATTATATTAATATTGACAATAACAACCGACCGTCGAGGTAGCATTTGCTTGGCATTTCCGGGTATTTCTCCACTGGTTAACAATACCGTGTAACTGTCACGTTTGAAGGGACGAAATCGTGACATCTTCACGTCTCCCAGCATGGTGAATCGTCACATGTTCACGTCTTGCCGTGATACCGGGGTGCATAGTTTATATACTATCAAAAACTAAAATGTTTAGATCTCACTATGAGAAAACCAGCAAAGTTGCAGGATGAGTAAGTAATTGCTTTGTCTTTTTAGGGAACTGGTCCGAAAGGAGAGGTTGTTGGTGACCCAGCTAAGAACGGTGCTGTGGCCCCGCCTCAAGGTTGTCTGCAGTACATTCTCGACTGTAATGGCGTCGCAGTGGGCCAAAAACAAGTCCAGGCCAACTGAGTCACCCAGGAGAAACTAGAGAATTCTCAAAGTCTAGATAACAACGACGTCTCTTAGCCAAACTCAAGCGCAGTCGTGTGTTTGTGTGGATGCTAACAGCTTGAATCAGATCTTGGTGACGTGAGCTCGGAACAGCTGAGTGCTGCCCTGGACTGTGTTTTTAACCCTATGCAGTGTCAAAATTGACTGTCTACTTGTTGACCTGTTCATTTGTGTGCTTGTATGGGTCACCCTTGTTTCAGTAGCTGTGGTTTTTCTTTGGGGCTGTTGTTGATTATGTAAAAAGCAGATTGTGCCTACACTGAGTCCAGTGCTGCTCTGTGCTACCCGTTTGACCCAGCTATAAATATTTTTGATTTGCCCCTTACCCCCTTTTCTGTTTACTATTTTGGTGTGTACCTTAGATATTGTTCGAACTGTGGACTATCGTGCAGTTTGAAGTGTGTGTATCTCAATATGTGTACAGTACGTGAGTGTGTATGGCTGTAGTGGTGATTATTTTCATACTAATATAATAGATATTTATTTTTGTTTTGCATGATTGATACAAAAGAAGGTGCAAGTCAGTTACTCAGTCTGATCAAGTGGGAAAATCATGAAACATCACTGTTTTACCCAAGATGTGTTCCCTGTGATTCATGCATTGTGAATGTGTCTTATGAAATGCATATTATATAAGTTAAATAGCTTACATGTATCCATTACCAATCAAGCGTTATACCAGTGTGCATACACATACTATAGAGATATACAGTATGTGGCCTTTCTCCTTCTTTTCATCATCACTGTCACAATGTTATCAGACAAGAGATTATGTCGAGTGATTTTAGGATACTCATAGATAAACACATTATAAATAATAAAACTTAGTCTAAGATCTATTAGCTCTATTAAAGATACAGATAATATTATGAAGGGTTGTGCAGGTGTCTGCACACACAACTTAAATATATTTCTATAATTTTGAACCAAAGAATACATCATTTACTTTCAATCGGTCTTTGCACTCATGCTGTAACCCACAATGTAAATATTAGCGAGTGGGCTGCAGTGTGTGTAATTTCACCATGAAGAAGACAATACTTCTATGTTTTCAAATAGACTGTTGTGAATCAAAGCCACTGAATTGATGCCATATATTAAAATTGTGGTCTCTCCGGTTGTGAGGAGGCGGGCATTACGGCTGCTAATATGGGTGAATAATGTATGATCTGCCACTCAATTGCCAGATATAATACCCCCTGTGGCCCTCACACTGGATAATGGCTATCATTGTGGTGTTGCTATGACAACAATGCACATTCTTTGAGGTTTTAGCGTCTGTGTTTCTGAATATTCAACACTTCCTGTGATTTGATGGAAAGTGCAATACAAATCTTTGTTTTTTTACTCAATAATCGTTTTATTTTCAAATCAGATCTTCCATTGAAATGATTCAAAAAGCTATAGTCATCCACTCAATGATTTTTTTTTAAGCGTTTCTAAACTAATATCACTATCACTTGGTTGTTGTCCAGTGGCTATTTCATATATCAAATACCCTAAATGGTGAAACAGCTAAAAAGCAACCAAATCAACTGTAAAAAGAAATCTGTACCTGTTTTCCAATGTATTTGTTATGACATATGTTCAGCAAGCTCTGTGTGCAATTCTTTACCAAGTTTTATAAAGTGCCATTGTATCTGTGAGTGTATCCTTGTAAAAGCCATGCCTGGGGCTTTATGAGTGTGTTGTTCTGTTCAATAGGAAATATGTCATGGCATTGAACTCCAAGGGAGGAACATGCAGAGGTAACCTGCTGCATGGTCATCCCTTGGTTCAGTGATCGAGACTCGATATTTGACAAATTATAACTGGACGTCTTTATTTGGCCAATGTGTTGAGGTGAAACCTATATCTTCAGACCTGTAGGACTGCAACTATTAAGGGCCATGGTAACTTGCTCAATATATGTACTTTTAAAACCGGTGTTGGACTGTTTAAATCAAGATCAGAATACAATATATTGTGGAAAAACGTCCTTTCTGGATATTTCCCCTCTGTCACTGGCAATAAAGCTTCATTTGCAATATATGTATGGTCTGTGTCCTCATCTGTTGTTGTGCTGTTCATGAAGGGAACCCTTATGATCAAAAACATACAAGATGTATCAAATTCAATTTGAGGAATCCATACTACTCCAAAAATGCACACAATAATGCACGATGCAATATTCATATTGTGGTAAATATATCTATATTGTAGTAATGTATTCCCTCCTCTTTGTTTGTGCCATTCTTTGTGTTGTCTCACACTTAAACAATATGACATTACTATCTTTAAGTCAGATAAGTATATTAAAACATTCATCAAAACATGCAAAAGTACATTTAAATTTCACTCACCACTCTGTCAACATTTATCTTTTGCTCAAATTAAAGCCCCCACAAGGATTTCTTTCACAAAGGCCTGCTCCAAAGCTGAACCTCAAGGCTGTAACCGCTTTTCTGAAAATGAATCCACAAATACTCACAATAAGTGTACATTCAAATACATGTTTTGAATGAGATCCTAGCTTAATATGCTGTTGTACTGGACTAAATGATATTGGGATGTTTTCAATTTGTTTGTCATTGTCATATCAGATACATGAGGGTGGCATACTTTCAGAAACTCTTCAAAGACAGAGTAAGAAAAACACATCAAATTTAGATTGGTTTGCATTTGATCCGTTACACAATGCACCATCTCTTAGTTGCAGCTCAGTCCCTTTTTATCCTTCAGAATTTATACCATCCTCTTTTAGCTGCTGCCAGATTGTCTTGGCTGCTTCTACCAAACTCTCCAGCGTATTCTAGCCTGTATTTACCTGATCTGGCTGTTCTCATCCAGCTTGCCTGTATTTTGGGCCTTGGGTATTATGTTTGCTACTGTCTCATTGAATGGCTTAAGGATTCAATTTAGCCAGAACCAGTGAACATTACAAGATTAAACATGAATACCTAATAGATCTAATCTAAACGTTTCCACAACTGGACCTAGATTATGTTTTGTCAGTCCTCGTTTTAAACCGAAAAGGCAATCCCTGAATGAAGTTTCCTGTGAATGTGAACAGTTTCTTTTGTGATTTAAATCTAAGTGTATGAGGTTAGACGAAGCAACAAACGAAGTTCTGGCTCATAAAATATAATAAAATGTTATTAACATTTCTTTCAAGCATTGCATGACAGTAACAAATGATATGACGAATACCTCATTGAGCACATTCATTACTTATTTGTCAATCGGGTTTATTATTCTCTTGATAACGCTTCTTCCAAATTGAAAAATATCTCATAAGGTGCACTCCATTATGATATTATTTGTTCTGCTTTATTGCTTTGGATGTTTTGCCTTTTTAGTTACACTGAATCAGCCAACTGGTGACAGTGTTACAACATCCCACCAGATCTGTAAATGCTTTTTTCCCACAACCAAGCTACCTTGTCTGAGAGTACACAAGGATCCCTCAACATATGCAATTACTGTCAAGTTAACAGACCTGGTGTGCTGTACCAATTACAAATATTGTGTTTTTAAGACATATGTATTCTCCTTGTATACAGTATGTGCACAGGAGGGCTTCAAAATGTCCACATGACACTCAAAACGTACTTACATAGCACAAACCCTGCATACTCTGCACAGCAAATGTCAACCATTTAAATTATTTAAACAAAGAGAAAACACATTGTGAAGTGAGTGTGTATTTGTCTTATATTTGTAAAAACAACGATCATTTAACCCACAATTCTAATGATAACCTCAACATTTTGAGTTTGTTATTTTACTAGTATGATGCCTTTCTGTACTTATCCTCTTGTTGTTCCTGACAGCAGAGACTGGTCAGCACTGTGCACGTTCTGCCTACACATGACTCATCAGTGCATATGGATAACCTGATGATTAGCCTGTGTTTCCTTACACAAGTATTACTTTTAAAAAGAATGAGGTAGTTCAGGCTCCTTGTCATTTTAACAATGGGTTTGAATGCCAGATTTTTGCTCATAATGGCATATTTTTGCATTGTTCTCTTGGTACTTTTTACTTACCACTATTCCTGCAAGTAGTGTGTGAAGAAGGCCGACACACCCTGAAGGAACAGCCACTAGATGGAGCTATTTGTAGGCCAGGCAGGGGTGTATGACTGTGCCTGTGTGGCTTGTCAGAAAGCAGAAATAGAACAGATAAACACATATAGCAAAACCGTCTTAAAAATAGAAGACTAGCGGTCAGTTGATGACTTTGCTCTTATTGCATTGCTCCACTTTTGATGACATCTGCACTATTGTAACCTGTGACGTGTCACTCAAGAAATGTTTTTTTACAGCCTTGGCATACATTTAAATTCAAAATAATCCATTTCTAATTTAGTTCACATACATTATGCCCATATTTACTATAAATGTGCGCGCCCTTGCCCAGCAGGAACTACACGTTGCATGTTTACACTAAAACGAAATATAACTGTCCTCTTTTTCCACAGCACGTCCCTCCCTTGCTAAATGATTGTTGTTCCACAGAGCCTGCCAATGGCTGCGCCGTACACAGAAGCATCAGCCAATGGAGGAATCCCCTGGTGTATGTATAACGGTGTATGCACTGGATCCCCTGTGAGGTTACACCACGTTGCCACTGCTAAAGCAAACATTTCACCCCACCACAAAGTCTTGCACATGTGTGGGACTTTAGTGTGAGTGAACGAGAGAGGAGGCCGTACAAATCTGATCCGCTTCAAATGCTGGTCATACAATTATATAACGTACAGTGTGTGGACTAATTACATGTGTTCCCCTTAATAATAAGTACAACATTTAACAAACACATATTTGGCAAAGGAAATTAACTTAATTTTATTAAAATATCGAATCCAAGGACACAAAAAACGTTTAACCTCCTGAAAGAGACATCAAAAGACAACAAATACTAATTAGTTTCCAATCATTTAAAACATTTAAGACAACCGCCACATGTCCAGCTCATGATAACCTTCCCATGGTGAGGACTGATAAGAATGTGTGTGTATCTACAGATCTATGAAGCCATATGTATACGGTTAGGAAATAACCATTGCTTTTGCTAGTGTGTGCAAATTCCATTTTACCGTCATCACTCATGCTCGCTGTCCGACAGGCTGATAGTTCTCCAAAATGACCCCCCAAAAAAGACAATAAAAAAAGAAAAACAATTTCCCATTTCTACACCATTATCCTTTAAGACAATGCAAAATAAACTACTATTGTGCAACTAAATGGACTACCTCCAACGGCTTTGTGATGACAAGAGGAGGTGAATTGTGCAGGATCTTAGTCCAGGCTTTGTTTCCTCTTAAGGCATCTTAGCTTTAAATTCCTCTTCATCAGAAACCAGCGCGGTCAGACAGAAGGCTGTGCTTCACATCACAGAACCCAAATCCAGAGAGATACATCTGTCTTCCTCTTGCGTTTCCTTCAGTGTCCATTTATCGTCGTCTTAGGTAGCTGTGCGTGCACTTATTTACAAATTGTCACCGTGGAGCCTCTGCATACTTCTTAATACGTGCAGCGATAATCAAGGCACCATCTTAAGCCAGCTTCTTCATGTGTTCTTCCCACTGCAATCCATCTTCATTCAGATCCACTTCCTTCTCCTCTCTTACTCACATATTGTATTGATTAGACAGGGTTTATATATGATTGTATGTACATTTGTAGGCTTACATTCGCATCTGTGTGTATAGCATTTGGGCATACTTAGCATTTGGACTGTTCTGGATATTTTGAAAGAGAAGGTGGAGGGGTAAGTGTAAGGAGAGGAGGCAGGGCTGTCTGAAACTCTAGAAATCAGGCAGTCTGGTGGAGGTCAGAGTACAGGCATTGATATCCTCAGTGTGAGAGGCTCTGTGCAGGGACGGTTCTGAGGCACTGCGGTTTATCTTAGGTAGGGCGTGCTGGAGAAGCTCAATGGAGGACAAAATCTATTAAAAAGAAGCATAACATGGAAAAGAAAATTATTAATTATACAAAACAGTCTTTATCCCACTAGAAGTCTTTAATTAGAGAGTACTTCACCTGTGGGAAGAGCGGCCTCTCGTCCTTGGACTTCTTGATGCAGTCGGCCACCAACCTTTTCATGGCTTTGGGGCAGCTCTTGTAGAGCTTACTGAGGTCTGGGGACAGGTAGCCTCTTCCCACCATGAAGATAATCTGAGAGGGGAGGGGGAGGGGGTCACAGACAGATCAGACTGAGGGAGTGTTTTGAACATGGATCCCATTTGTAAACATTTAAGAGTTCAACTAAAGACCCAAGTCAGTGCCACAACAGGAGGCACCTGATCAATCAGCAGATCATCTCAGGGATAAGTTTAAAAAATACCCAGAGAGTAAAAAGGTGACAAGCATCTAAAACACGGGAGCTTTTGTGGAGGCATGAGTGCTTGATGCTGCTTAGATAATGGGTGATAGGAGTACTCCATGTGCTTGCCAGTCAGAAGTGGATCATAACAGCACTTATGGGCACACTTTGTACAGCGACTTTATCCTATTTTGAATACAAACGCAATAAACTGAACTGAACAAGGAGCCAGACACGATCCAGACTTGGTCTCGTGGCCTGCGGTAGGACGAAAAACCACAGACACACATTTGCACTCCCATGCACCGCTTTTCAAACACACGGGCAGGGTTGTGTTACGGGGTCTAAAATTAGGCCAGTGGCTCCAGGAAGGCCGCCTCTGTTCCACGATGGGACTTAAGCCAGCTCCATAAGCCCCCTCCAGACAGCGACCCAGTGTCTGTCCACCACCTTCTGGCCCCGGCTCGCTGACTGACACTGGGACACAGGCGAGGACTAGAGCTTGACTGACTGTGGGTTACAGCTCTGTTTTACATGACCAAACTTGTAACCCAACTTAAAAAGTTTAGGCAAAAGTCTCTCAGCTACTGTATAGGACCTTTTGTAACACTAAACTATTGCCACTTGACCACACAATATGAAACGTGTAACTGATGAGACTTTACCTGATCTCTTGTTGCTATCAGGGAGTAAGGGAGCTCTCCCGTCAGGATCTCAAAGAGAACAATTCCATAGGAATAGACATCAGACTGGAAGCTGTAGGGGTTGTTATCCTGCATCCGGATAACCTCAGGAGCCTGTGGACACAATTAACACACATTTCTTTAGATTTGCTGTTGTGTCTCACATGAAAAGAGTCTCAGAACAGTTGTCTTCATTGCTTCAGTGAAAGGAAGGCTGTGTTACTGACCATCCACAGAATGGACCCAGAGGGCTGCTCCACCTGATGCGAGCCGCTCCATCTGGCCTTCACTGTGGCCAGACCAAAGTCCCCGATTTTCACCGTGAGCCCTTCATGCAAGAAGATGTCTACACCGCTGTCAAGGAATCACAGCTGAAGCACACTGGGAAAAACACACATCCTGACCACCATGAGGATTAACCTGTTACATCATTTTCACGAAACTGTGTCTCAGGGCTTCTTAACATTTAACAACCTATTAATGTGTCTCCCCCTCCCTCTCGATTCTATTGGTTCTAACGGTTCAAAAGAGGTGTCAATCACCAAAATCGACCGATGGGTTCCAGAGATATGGCAATTACACCCAAATGATCCCAGAGGTGGATTTATTTTTCTAAACTTCTCTAAAAAGGTCAAATTTCACTTGTTTTGCATCAATATTGATACAGGGTACTTATATGTTATAGTTTGGATTCCTAAAGCTTTTTGTCTCCGATCCCATCATTCAAGGGTGCATGGTTTTCACTATAAGTAATTGTTGGGTTTTTTGGACGGAAACTATAATTTACATTTTTTTACTATGTTCAATCTGAATTTACTTTAAAATAAAAACATCTATTCTGATTCTGACTTTTCTACATCCAACTCACAGGTTTATCATTGCTTTGAGAAAAAAGATTATTAATTTACCCCTTTTAGAAGGGAAGTGAAGATATGGTCATTTGTTCTGGGAATGTCATTTTCGAGCCTGAGAACTGAAAAACAGGCTTGGGGCTTAACTGGTTAAAGTGCATGAAGTTCTTTTATCTTTCACACAAAGCACACACAGCTAATAGAAAGGATACTGTTGGACTTCATGTCACGATGAATGATGTTCTTTGCATGCAGATAGCTGAAAATGAGAGAGAATTCTTTTAATGATATTTTGGTTTCTTTTAATTTTGTAAATCAGGAAAGATCCATTTGTCAGGACTTACTCCATGCCCTGAGCCGTCTGCCTGGCGATGTCGATGAGCTGGATTATCTTGAAGTTGGTCTCCAGGACGTGAAGGTGTTTGTAGAGACTGCTGCCCTCACACCACTGGGTCACTATGGCCAGGTTGTCCTTCGTCATGTAGCCCATGAACAACAGGATGTTGACATGTCGTGTTTTCCTGTGAGGTAGAAAGGAAGAGGAAACGACACATTGGAGAGAACATAACATTTTGTGGTGAAATTGAAGGATTTCAGCAATTAGATTTTTTTTTTTTAAACAGCTGAAAAACCTAGCTTTAAAAAGGGTTATTGTGTAAATGTATTGATGTATAACTTTTACCTCAGGACTGCCACTTCATTTCTGAATGCCTGAAACTGCTCCGGTGTTGGGTTGGTCACCTTTAATATCTTCACAGCTACATCACCTACAACAAAGAGACACTCTGCTCAGATCCCCAAGAATCCCCTGTGTGCCCATATGAAAATCCTTATGGGCACAGGTTAATCTTTTGTAATTGTTAAGTGTAGTACAGACAAGTAAAAGTGCAAGTTGTTACACCTGAAAGTGCCCTGCCCCATCTGAAATACATTCCTACCATGCCATTTCCCTTTGTACACGGTTCCAAATGAGCCAGAACCGATGCGGTTGTTCAGATAGACCTCGCTGGCCTCGATCTCCCAGTAGTAACTAGAGTCCCGCTTGTCCCGAGGCCTCTGGAGGAACAGAAATCAAGAAGGAGCAATTTATGTGAGACTCATAACCAATCAATCAAACCAGTTATCATCAGACACTGTTCTCCATAACTGGTCTGAAAGTATTTTCTATTTATATACAGCATACAAGCAGGAAATAAATAGCTGCAGGATTGTTTTACTCACTCGTGGAATGCAGCAAAGTACTCTTCTTGAAAAACTACTTTGAAAGTGTTTTGATAGTAAATGTCATTAACTACTTCTACACCGGCATACAAACAATGCATCGGACTTACAATTTTATTTTTCTCCTGAGTGTTGAAGGACGGTGCCCTCTCTCGCTGGTTGGGGGCGGGGGCTTTGGACGGAGGCTGGGACCAGCCTGTGGGGCTCTGGCTGGGGGAACTACCCGCTTCAAGATTAGAGAAAAAGGTGATTAAGTATGGATTCACGATTGAGGCTGCTTCAAAATCCTTTACTACTGAATCTACACGGAGGATGACATTTATATAGTGTTGGATATTTAAGATTTCATTAAATGGGATACAAGAGTGATCTATATGCCCACAACAATAGAAAAAGGCCAACGTTGACTCCTGTCCTATCCTCCTCCGTCATGCTTCTATCAGGCTCAACAAAAGGGAGCTAAGATGGCCAATGATAAAATAAATAGGTGACACATTTGTTGATATGAATGAATGTACAAATTGTGTATTAAGATTAATTACAATGTCTGTAGAGCCTTTTTTCCTTGTTTGATGGTTAATCACAAACAAATTCATCTTGTATGACCGTCCTACCACCTGTAGTGTTAAGCTATGTTTTTACGTCTTTTAAATATTATGAATGCTTTGATGAGAAATGTCCCAATTTGGTGGTAAACAGAGACAGCCAGGCAGTCAAGAAACAGAACAAGTTTTGAATGATTACACTTGTTTCAAATGAATGCACAATCAAAAGGGGGGAGATTTGAGTTGACAGTGTAAGGAGGAAGTGTGATGCAACACAAAAAAGTACACACCAGGAGAAAAGTAGAGCGAGTACTTACACGAGTCATGATCACGCATTGCATCCTAGAGACATAAGAAATGGTGTCAGTAAACACAGTGAACAACATGCTGTGCAGTCACTCATGGTTTGACTTCCGTACTGAGATATGAATGCAGATAGTCTGTTTGCAATGCATGCAATTCAGACTGCACACAGACGCACCGCTTTCTAACCTTTTCTGGTCTCTCGGATGAGGCCTCAACAAAAGACTGGGAGAAGTGCACAATACCTACTTTCCTCTTCAGCCAGAATCTATGGCACCAGGAGCTGGGGGACGTATTCAGGCAGTCTAGCTACTCCCCAGCAGGGCACACAATACAACAGGCAAGTGAAGACAGGGGGGGAAAGGGACAGAGTAAAGCAAAGTAAGGAAGGAGCGAGGAAAATAATAGTTCTCAGTTACTACCTGAACAGAATATAGAGGAAATATAGAGCTGATTATGCAAGAAAAGTGAAAAATGCAGAAACTAGACCTGAAGAGGGGGAATGCAAGTGTGGCACATTTTAAAATAACATAAAACAGGCTCAACCCTATTCAGGTGAATCACTTAACACAGATAAGAGGTAGAAAGAAGCAAGGCGCAGATAGTTGGAATGCCTGAGATGTACGTAGGAGGGCAGGAGATATTTTAGGAGTGGCTTCAACCTACAGGAGTACCCAAGATGGTGGTGTGTAGTTACCTCAATCATGCTGCAGTCTACAGGCAGGGTAGTGCTAACCATGTGGACGTTGGGTGTGGAGGTGGAGCGCTGCCTCTGGGAGAGCCAGCCGCCTGCGGGCGTGCAAGGCGCGGTGTAGTTGAAGGCATGAGGGGTGGAATATCGGTGGGCCGAGCTGTAAAAGGTGGACAAGGACCAAATATTACCACAGAGCTGCTATTGTTCGTCTACGTCTCTTGTCACTGCTTCAAAATGACATGCACCAATGACATTTGAGCAAACAGTGAATTCAGTGACTTCTTTATAATCTGGACAGTCGTGGGTGTGGTGGTGGTTGATGCAGTGGCTTTCAGGTTTCGTTTTTATTTTTCCCCAGTCACGCATCATATGTTGAGGTTGTGTCGTCAACAAACTGCTACCACGCATGCATAATACTATGGGGGGAAAACACAAATGGTAAAGCACACTGTGGTGAAGTAGTTATTAGTAGTTTTACTTTGGCCTTCCCCATGTTTGGCTCACTTGACAAAGTAGAGCTATTTTGCCCTTGATGTTTGCCAATGTCAGTATTGGCTCAGCTGAGTACAAAGCTCACCAGCCCAATATGTAAATTAGCTAACAAACCAAATGTTAGTCTGACTTGAGATGTTCACTTTAATCAAATCAAGTTATATAGCACATTTATAAACGATTTTTGGTCGAGCCAAAGTGCTGTACATATAATAAAAATAGCCTATAGTAGAGACACTTTACAGCAAATACAACAGCACAGATTGTTCAGAATATCAGTGTGAGAAAAACGACACCCTCTATCCTTTAAAAACGCACAAAACCTGATCCAGTTCAAATATCCAAAAACATATGAACAAGAGTGTTCCTGGATTATTAACAGCTGGACTGTAGCTGCTGTTTAAAATGGGGCGATGAAGAGTGAACGACATATATAATCATAGAGATCATATTAAATCACAATTACAACCATGCACTGCTCTCTTTAAGAACAATCCCCCTTCTGGCAGCACAGGACTATGTTTCCAAAGAGTATTTGAGATCGCTCTGCATGGAACAACTTGATACTCTGCGAGCGCTAATTTGGCAGCTCAGAGTGCTTTTTAACCATTTGAAGTGCTGCTGAAACAACAGGCTCTTTTCACGCCTCTCATTACATCAGCTCTTGGACTGCTAAAACCTCGTAAAGCTGAGGACGTCATTAGAAATAGGATTTAATTCAATTCAGATTAGGTTCCTTACACATTACAATAAGACTGATTTGCAAAAAACAGGAAATGATCATGTTCACAGCTGCCTAAATACGCCATTGTTCAACACTTGGTTCTTTGTGAGGGTCCCCGTTTTGTTCATGTTGTGTACAAGGAAGCACTTGATGTGTTACATGTTCCTTATAAGACGTTGCGATATGCAGCAAAGTCGAAGAGGAAGACTGTGAGCAAGTAAACAATGAAATACTTTCAAATGTTTTATGTGAAAGAAAATACATTGGACTAATTTGGTAGCGCAATGATACACACAATGCGCTTTGGTAAGCAACACTGAATGTAGGGCTGCTCGATTATGGCAAAAATCATAATGGGTCAATAATTGATATCACGATTATTAAAAACGATTATCCATTTACTTTGAAAACATCAATTTATTGGAGAAAACAAATTTGAACAGTATGTTTTTAACAGTTGATTACCCTGAGCTTTAAGTATAATTCAACTGAAAAACCAAAAAAAAAAAAAAAAAAAAAAAAGTAATAATAAAAAAATAATCGTTTTATTTCGATTACGTTGTTTTCGTAATCGTTGCAAGCTATAATCGTAATTGCGATTAAAATATGATTAATTGAGCAGCCCTAACTGAATGTAAGCATACATTTGGTTTGTATACGAGGAATCCCGTCTTAAAAAGTAGTACCGTCTCGTTTTTGCCCCTTTGACCGTAGAAGAGGTGGGTTCAATTCTGCAAAAATATTTTGTATGTAGTTTGTATTTGTGTGTGTAGGTTTTCCGTCTCCAAAAATGTCCTTTTATTTGCACATTTGCACCTAAAAATGGGAAAACCTCCATCTTGAGGGCAAAGCTACAGTAGATTTGAGTATTTATCTTAAACACAATGAGTGTGGGTTGTGGATCGATCAGAGATAAAAGTGTTGCCTGACCTTGGAAACCGTGTCAAGGATTCTCTCATTCGCCGGGACGTGAGCGAGGGCAGGGACGGGCCGCTGCTGTCGCCAGGTGTCGGACACAACCTGAAGATCGACAGCGATAAAGACCCTCAGTGCGTGGGAATGTGTCAGAGCTTAATCAAATAACAGCCGACTGCTAAAGAATACAATGGTTGCCAGGTGAAAGGCTTTATCTCGCCACTGTCAATGATATGGATCCTACAGATGATAACCATCAGTCCTGCAGCCTGCATGCAAAATAACACTAATAAGCTTCTATTCTCAGTGTGAGTACGCAAATCCATATATAGGAGCTTAATCAGGAGACCTGTAGTATCAGCAGAACATGCTTTCTCTTTTTTTTATCTCAGCACTATTTCTCATGCACTATGAATCCAACCTCAGCTTTGATTAGATTCAAAATGCAAGTACATTATAAGCTTAAGCTAAAAGAAAGCGTGGCTCTACGATGGCAAGTATGTCTGTCAGTTATATTTCTATAATGGATTCATCATAATGTAATGTTACAGAATGTGCTACTGAAGACACTTACAGGAGTTGTCTGATGTTACTCCAGTCCACACACATCGTGGGCACTTTGGTGCTGCAATGCTCATGGAATTTGTAGCCGCATGTTTGGCAGCGGAAACCGTTCAACAGAAACTTCTGGCAAATATCACAGAACGCTAGTTTCAGATATGTTTTCCGAACCTGAAAATGACAAAGAAAATACACATGTATTACTTCAGCAGTGATACTCTGAACTGAATTAAGTGTAAGCTTAACGAAAATACTTCAGATACTCACAAAATTATGTGTTGTCAATGGAACATGATCTAAAACCTCCACCTGTAGCTCTTCTCCAATCAGGGAGGAGGAATCGGTGTGCCAATCCATTCGTAATTTTTTACTTTTAAACAAAACAACAAAAAGCTTTAGAGGGACGAGGGGATATCAAAGCAAGCTAAATAACAGTAGCAGGAAATAATGTGTTTAGTTCAATCTCTGATGTTTCAAACAGTCCTGAGCTCACCTCCTCTCTCCTGGTTGCAGCCTGAAGACAGCGCAGCACTGAGGCTGCAGACCTCGCACCTTTAGTGCTTTAATCAGGCAATTGTACAAAGTCATACCTGGTCGCACGTTTACCTGAGGGGAGAAAAAAAGGTTAACTCTTCCATATTCTTAGTAAGTAACTGTACATCAGTATTTCATCAGCCTTGTATGCCATCTTCTTCCAGCAGGAAAAAGCGACTCACCACGGTGCGCTGCTGGTTCGGGAGGTAGACACGGATAGTGCTGCTAGTTTTGGAGTCTGGGATCTTGCTGTCGTCCGAGGAGCGGCGCTGGTAGGGAAAGCCCTGGACCATGGTGGGGGAAAGGCACGGGCCCTCAAACGCAGAGTCCTTCATTCCGAAGCCGTTGCTCAGGGTCTTCCACGCTCCCTGAAGGTGCTCCATTAGTAAAGCCAAGTGCACTCAATGGTCTGGAAAAAAAAAGAAAACCACATACAGTATAAGAAGTGCAAGGGCTTCAAAGCAAAGTCTAATCAATATTACATTAGTTCTCTTACTTCTTTGGGAGGATATTGGTGGTGTGCAGACTCAGTGTTGAAGTGTAAAAGAGTAGTCTGCAGATTTAAATAGAGGGTAAATGATTTTCCACCATGAAAAGTATTTAAGTTAAATTTGCCAGGCAATCTTTCTGAGGATGTACAAGTGTTTAAATGCATAGTCTCAACCTAAATATGTAGCTTCAATTGTGGCATTTTGTTTACCACTGAAAAAGCAGCTGTGGTATCACAGACAGAAACATGTGACAGAACAAAGATGTGTTAAAGTATCGAGAACTTGTTTGATCTAATCTCATAACCTTATCTCTCAGAATGCAAACCTCTAGGACAATGCATTTAAAGCGTTTACTGGGTTATATATCTGTAGCTTAGTAGCAAACCCTATCAGAAACGTGAGAGAAAAGTCAAGCGAATGTGTCGGTCGGACCAGTTTAGTGGTCCAATGCGCTTATTAAACTCTCAACCCTACACTATATCACACTATAGTAGGAGTTTAAGGAATACCACATGTGCTTTTTTAGGATTAAACTAGCCATTGTCCTTTCCCTTTCATTGTAGGTGGATCAGCAGAGCTATGTAGACAAACTAATCCACTCAGACCAGGAGAATCTCAGGCCACCACAGAGGTCAGTCGTGTTATTTACACTATATGCTTTCAACACTCTTTCTTTCTGCATGGTCAGGCAGCAAAAGAAAACTTAATAGTTTGGATCATACAAGTTTCACACATTAGGACTATTATACAAAAGAGATAAAGGGAAGGAATAACTTTTAAAAAACTGGTTAACTAAACAAAGAAATATGTGCTTCTTCCAAACCAATTTGTTCTTTGTCAACTACTCAGTGACTTGAAGAAAAAAACTAATTAAGTTGGACCTACCCATCCTCAAACAAATGTGATCCCTCTTTCACTTTGATTTCAATACAAAGAGTTAGTTCAACTTGTATATCCAGAAGTGTCACTGATTCTTGGTCTTCGTTTTAATTGTGTATACTTTTACTCAGCAAAACTCCTAATTATCTCTGGTGTGTCCCAAACAGACCTGTTAACACTGAGGAGATGATTTACTGCAGTTAGTGGTTACCTGTCACAGCAGACATACCAGTGTGTCAGAAAATCAAGAACTTGGAAGACTGCGACGAGCACTGCGATCCATCCATACAAATGTGTATCAACAGTGAAGTCCAGACTTTACTCCTCTCTGCTTAGATCTGCTCTACAGAACAGGTCAGTCTACATAGCACAGTCAGCTATAAAATACCAGCACAATGGTTGCATCCACAGCAGAGTTTCTACGACTTCGCTTAAGTCTTTAAAGTCATAGGTAAGATCAATGTCAGCACATCTTGAGCAGTGGTGCAAAGTAACTAAGTACATTTACTCAAGTACTGGAGTTAAGACACTTGAGAGACTTGCACTTTACCTGAGTATTGCTACTTTGTATCTGCCCCACTACAGATCAGAGGTAAATAGTGTACTTTTACTCTATTTACTTATACATGTATTTAATAAATGTAGTTACTTTGCAGATTTTGATTAATGATGTGAAATATAAACAACCATTAAAAATGACTTTGGTTACACATGGAGTAAATTCACAAGCTACCCTACAGTATAAAAAGTAAACTTCACCCTTACCAGCTTTGATAAACACAATAATTATAACCAAAACATGTTATATATCAATCTGGAAAAAGCCAATCTGCATAATGAGTACTTTTACTTCTGGTACATTTTGATGCTAACACTTTTGTACTTTTACTTGAGTAACATTTTGAATGTAGGATTTTTACTTGTAACAGAGTTTTCCTACGCTGTGGTAGTTCTACTTTTACTGAAGTACAATATCTGAGTACTTCTTCCACCTCTGATTTCAGGAGAGTTGTGTAGAGGCTCGCTAAAGTGACTTTTGAACGGCTTCAATTGAGTTCCAATAAATCCAAACTTACTAAACATACTAGTAAACTACGCCTACCACTGAAAGGCGTGCATGATTTAGGCTACACAACCACA
Source organism: Gymnodraco acuticeps (assembly GCF_902827175.1). NCBI lineage: Eukaryota > Metazoa > Chordata > Actinopteri > Perciformes > Bathydraconidae > Gymnodraco > Gymnodraco acuticeps. Next base: position 3,160,930 of record NW_022989974.1, read on the forward strand.
GAAGCTATTAGTAGCTACGTGTGTTTTTATAAGGCCTGGTAGATCCAGTTATTGCTGTGAAATTGCCTGAAGGCCCTCAGCGGCAAACTCTATCGTTAAACTTCACTGCACATTCACCCTCCATTCAAATTTCACTTGTTCAAGCGATGCATGTCGTGGTCATGTGTCCTAAGGAGAAGCAGTTTTACAGTTGTAGTTAACATTTCAAACCCAATTCAAAAGAGTAGCCATGCTAAGAGCCAGTAGCCTATGTGTGCTTACCAAGAGAAGTTAGAGAAGTTGTGCTCCGCCATAACTTCAGGAAAAAGTGGCGTCGGTGACATCATCATATTTGCAACGCATTCAAAGAAAAGGGAAAAAGTCGAACTTCTTAAAACCGTAAAGTTGTATCTAATAACCTTGTATCCGGTAAATGTTGCAATATTGTTGGACGTGAAGGTCATAGGCTTGTCGCTTTTACAAGCCACTAAATATAATAAGAGGAAAAGTTGTATATCCCAGTCGTGGTAAAAGCGAAAAAATCCGTCGGACCCTCAAAGTGACACGACGAGGGATACTGTTAAAGTCCCGTGAAGCACTTTCAAATTAAAACTAACATTAGTTGCTCGGCACGTCCTTGCTTTTCAATCAATATTTACGTTGTTCAGGAGGAGGTGAAAAGGTTTGAGTTGGTGTCGTGCGTCCGTCTGACGCCAGTGATTGAAACAGGACCTTGCAGTCATAACAAGAGTTGCAAGCATCACTCACACTGCGCAACTATAGCACAATTTAATCCCTCCCACTTTGTTCAAACCGCTGTTTTGGTTATTAAAAATAAACTGCATATTTGTATAGTATTAGGGTCTTTATACAAGGTCATACTATACATAATATACTATAGTTAAAGTCATATTGGGTAGCCAATACGTTGCAAATGAGCTCCTGCTGTCTTTTTGTTGTTGTTGTTGTGGGTGAAACAATAATATGGTTTTTCATGCACTTTTGTTAAAATACAAGTTGCAACAGTATCTTTTGAAAAGCAAAAAATCTAACCACTACCGGTTTGGAGTAAGGGAGTAATCCATTATTAACTTCAAGTGCACCACCATCTGGATACAAAGGGACAGTGCAGCGTTTCCTTGGATTTCTTTGGAGCCTTCCTGAAATTCATGCTACATTTTACATATCTGGTCAAAAAGACAATAAAGAGTCCATTTGAAGTATGGCATGTAGGCTATAGAAAAGTATTCAACCTAGTTTTAAAGGTGAATACATATTTTTTAAATTGATAAAGGTTCATCATTCTTTAATTTGTTGGATATGAAAGGCTTAATACATTAAAACATCATCATCAGCTTTATTTAAAGAGACTCTTGGTCCATTATTAAAAGACATACAACACTAAAAAAAAAAACAGACTTTAAACTACAGCTTTTGTTAGCCAATGACATACCAAACCCAGAAACACTAACATTTTTAAACCGTACCCTTTACACTCACCATGTGTTCATCATCTCCGTAGCATCCCGGTGTGGGTCCCCTGAGGTACCCGGATTACAGATGGCTCATAGGTCCTTTCAGCCAGATGGAGTTGACATCTGAGAATAAAACAGCCTTATCAACATCCTGGTAAATATGTCTTAGGTTTCAGCATACATTGTTTCCATAAAGCAGCAGCAGACTCCAGAAATCCAAATCACAAACCCATGTTAAATTATATCCTCCTTACTTTACAATGTACTCTACTTTTCTAAAAAATTCAATTTTCTAACAGATGTTCCATCTGACAAATAACAGAAATGCCAAACACTGTTTCAGTGAAGATGAGGGCAGGGCTTTGTCATTGAGCGTTTTAAGGTACTCCACCCCACATGCAACAGTATTACTGTATTTCAGTCATTGCTGGATATTATGGTAAAACATCTCCTATTAAATTTAAAATGATGCCGCAAAGGATGTGATATTTCCCCTGCTTTGTGTTTAATGTTGTGAGCTGCAGAATAAAGACCACAGCAAATAATAATTGCTATGACAAAGCTTTACAGTGAAAGCCACCTTAAGACTGAGCTGAATGCATCTTTCCCACTTATTGATCTGACTGAGCACTCAGGCCAGTTAGCTGAGATGCTTGCTGCTCCCATGGATTGTTATCTATATCAGCTCACTTGTATTCAAAATATGATGCAATCAGGACTCCTTGGACTTTCACTTAGTAACTCTGATATAGACCCTTCTTGTTTGAGACACACATAAGCTGTTTGGTATACAATATTGTTTAAGATCTACTTCAATTTCATTCTGTTTTTTTTCAATTAATTAAACTTTGGGAGAAGTGAAGAAATCAAATAATGTTTTTCATAGACATCTTATTATTTCCTTTATTATTAACACAAATAACAGTGGCAGTGTTTATTTAGAATCAGATACACTGGTTATTGCACTAATTCTGTATTTAAAAAAAGAAGCTTCTTTTGAGACATGTCCAGGTACTGTCATTTAATTAATTACTTAACTTTTCATATTTTCTGAAACTATTATCAATGATTATATTATTAATATTATTATTTAAATGATTAGTAGTAGTTGTTTTTGTAGAAGTAGTAGTGCCATTTTTACTATAAGTATATTGCTTATAATAAGGCTTTAACATTCCTCAATGTTTTAAGAAGTTGGAAAAACAAGACCAGTCAGTTTAGGGAAAGGGGACCATTCTCTATCCGCGATTGGCTGATTCATAGAGGCGGTGTCCAGACTTCCTCGTGTTTGATTGGTTGCTTTCAGAGTATGTGACCAATGAGAGTGCAGGTTTCTACTGGATACTGTGAATGACAATTCAGGAACTCCTGTTCGCACCGCATGTAGCGCAAAGAAGGAGGCGTAAACACTGACAGAGCTAAGGTAGCCAGCGAGGTAAGCAATAAAACAGCACTACAAATGATTTAATCAACGTAAATGACATTCGTGTAGATTTGAAAAACGACACCGTGTTAAAATGAAGAATTGCAGGGAAATCGGACGTTTAGTCCGGTTTATTTTGTAAAAACGCACGGGTTTTGTTTGGTTTGAATAACGGTGCATCGGGTTCTCACTCCGGCCTGCTAACGTTAGCTCCTAACAACGACTTTGGTGTGTGCGCCCGGCGCGGGAAATGTAGTTTTTATGATGTATTTACTTTAATATCCATCGGAAACAATATACGGCAAATCTATTTTGCAATAGGGGTCGACCCACGTCTTTCTTACTGTACAAATAAGCTTGGTCGTCGACTGAACCGTGCTTCTTGGTCGTGGTCGTAAGGTGGTCTGTGCTAACATGTGCTAACCAGCAGCCGCACCACTGTCTCGCAAGTAACGTTACGCAGAAAAGTCAACGTGACTAGGCCAGCGTTAGCGTAGCTTCAACCTTTGGCATTTGATTCAGTTTCAGCCAGGAATCACGGTCAATACAGTCTTAAAAGTTATTTTTTACGCAGAATTAGCCTTCGAGTTTGCTAATTTAACAGATGCTCATCACAACACGATGGGATGGGACTGCCCTCTGGTGCTAGCATTCCAATTTAGCACGCAACCCACGACATGCTTTCATGGCCGTTTCTGTGACGTTAGTAGTCTGGCGTGTAAAACCGTGTTACAATACATCGAAATTAATCTTAACTTAAAAAAACTCTGTATTACGAATGAAACGAGCCTTTATGGTGCTACAGGAAAAACATATTTCATTAACTATTTAATGAATTAGTATTATGTAAGACACGAGTTGAGGCCCTTGGGGCATATGAGTGACCATTATACAAAATTAAAGCAACAAGTTCACCTTTGCAATCTTATTCAAAGGTGATTTAAATGCCATCAACCACATTTTTTTTCAAACACAACCATCATTTGGATACTCATTAGGATTAGCTTGATTACTCATTAACTCACATTCTTCCCGACTTCATGTCTTTAGCACCTCAGCAAACAGAAGTTTGGCCTATGGCGATCCCAACATAATTCCATTGAGAAAATCATGTAAGTTAGCTTAGTAGTTAACTTAGTTGTAGTTTGACGGCCAATTATGATAGACACCAGCTGAATAATGTACTTTACCCTCTTTTTGTATCATCATAGATTAGATCCCCCTGTTAGTCATTATGGTAGTCTGACTCCTGCAGACCTTGTGTGTAAGTTGTGTAGTATCATGTTCAAATGTGTGAATAAGGGCATTCTTGACGACATGACACGATGTCTATACTAGCTGCCCCTTTAAACCCCCCCCCCCCCATATAATCAGCAACAGCTGTCAATGTACAGTGTCTATAGCTTTTAATAGTTGTAATATGTATTGACAAACAGGTTTCCAAGCCACATATGCCATAGCTAAATATCTGTGAAGTAGAGCTCCAGCACATGTTTTAGTACATCTGTTTGTAAGTAGTTGAAACAGATTTTGCCACTAATGACTAGAGTAATGTTTCAGGGATCAACAGCATACTAATGAGGGGTCATCTTCTAAGCTTCATTTAGGCAAAAATGCATTCATATCCCCCTTATATATCCTACCAATTATTTCCTGTCAAAAGCTAATATTTAATGTGCAATAGTGTTGGCGTGCTCAGTGTAGACTCTGAATTCAAAGGTGCTTGTATTTTCACACTGAATTTGGATCACTAATGGCATGTTTTTGTTTAGGTAATGGACATGAGCAACAGCAACGATTGCTACCAGTGTGGCCGCTCCGGGCACTGGGCCAAGCATTGCCCCACTGGTCAAAGCGGTGGTGGTGGTGGTGGTGGTGGTGGCGGCGGCGGCGGCGAAGGTGGTCGTGGTGGCGGCGAAGGTGGTCGTGGCGGCGGTGGCACACGTGGACGTGGCGGCAGTGGCGGAAGGGGTCGAGGACGAGGCAAGGGTACTATCTAGGCCACACCTAGTATAGGATCATTATCACTCTAACCCATATTATTTTGCACTAAAGACATGTTATTCACCTACGGCTGTTTTGTGGGGTTATGGTTTTTGTACAGCATTCCCAATGAAACACTCATTTGTGGAGTTCAAGCAATAAATGTAAACATTGTCTTTTTTTTCATCTTTGTATACCAAACTGTCTTTCATTACAGAGATGTTCTGTTATCGGTGTGGGGACCAAGGACACATGGCCAGGGACTGTGACCAAACTGAGGATGGTGTGCATTGCAGTTCTAAATTCTTCCATTTCAGTTCTAGTTAGTTGGTTTGAAGTGGTGTTCTCTTACACCAGTCACCGAAGTTATAACAATTTTGATTACCACGCTTCACACAACAGTAAAGTATCCATACAACTTAACCTTTTTATATAGGACAAAACTTTTCTTGAAACGGTAATGGATTTGTAAATAAACTATTTCCCCCCCTTTTTTTTCAGCGTGCTACAACTGCCACAGGAGTGGCCACATTTCCCGGGATTGCAAGGAGCCCAAAAAGGAGAGGGAGCAGCTGTGCTACAACTGCAACAAACCAGGCCACATGGCCCGTGACTGTGAGCATGCCAACGACCAGAAGTGCTACTCCTGCGGTGGGTTTGGTCACATCCAAAAACTTTGTGATAAGGTGAAATGTTACAGGTGAGTTAAGTCCAGACTTCTTTAGTTACTTAAGTTTACTCTAAAATAAGTTGTCCTAATTGAATAAGCTAACGATTTGTGTCACTTCTAGGTGTGGCGACATTGGCCACGTTGCTGTGCATTGCAGTAAAGCCAGTGAGACCAACTGCTACAACTGCGGAAAGGCGGGCCACCTGGCAAAAGATTGCCCCGAAGAAAACTGCGCATAATCAGTGCCCTCTGTTGCCCCTCCTTTTTTCAGATTGATGGTTGGTTGTATTATTTTCTCTGAATCCTCTTCACTGGCCAAAGCTTGGCTAACAGAGGCTAGTCCCAGGCCAGTGAGCCTCTCGACATGTAATACAATGAAAGGGGTGAAAAAATCTTTCTGCATTCAATACAAAAATGTTTTAGTTCGGTAGCGGTGTTATGTATAATGCTTTGTAAAAGAACCCCCTTTCCAAGCCACTGGTTATCAGAGATGAATAAATGGGACTAAACATATGAGAATCTATAGGATCTTTGAGCTTGTGAAAGTAAGCCTCAGTAATATGAGATAGAAGAAGGGAGTAAATGGAAACTGAACTTCCATGTAAGGTTATTTTGGTTTGTTTTAGTGGGATTTGAGTTGGCCAAGAGGGTAATGACATGGAAACTGTTCATAACATGATGCATTTCAGCCCTTCAAGCAGCTAAGCGGGCGATAACAAACTACATGTTATATTGCTACGATATAAACATTTTGGAGGTATTAAAAGAAACGCGTTCTTTTATAGAAAATCTGTTTACAATTTCAATATCACTTGGTAGTCCAAGGTAGACGTTTCCTTTATAAATGGCTTTGGAATTTTTTTTTTTTACCTTGGCAAAATTTAACAACATGAACAGTTGTAAGAACAGCAGAATTAGGAGTTATTTGGGAATGAAAAAATGTTTTCACAGAAATCAAAATGTTATTTTTGTACAATATCACTTAGACTACTGTATAAATACCATTTGCTTGTACTCAGTTTTTAAGTCGGAAGGAAAGTGCAACTGAAGTCCTAGAAAATAGAAATGTAATTTTAAACTATCAATAAAGCTGGAGGAGCACGGGGAGGTCTTGTCTGACTACTTGATTTCAAATGTCTTGCCCTAACAGATTCTATTATATTTTTAAAATGTCTACATTTTTAGATTAATACTTACTTGCTTACTTATCTCATGCATTCTACAAAAACAATGCGTGTCACACAAAAGATCATTTATTTGGTCCTCAAGCATGTTGGCACTGCACCTAATTGGCAAGCCATCTGCAGAATTAGAGTTCAAATATCCGGACACATTTTTTTCCTATTTTCTCTGCATCCATTACATGTGTTCCATTTACAGAGCCTGTTGAGTAAAAATGGAAAAGGGGTGCAGGGATATCTTCACAGCGCGCGTCAGATTTCACAGGCAAATTCCTCGAGGTTCTCTGCAGCAAATGTAGCCGCCCTGAGACACATTTATTGGGAGACAGCTGCACGTGACTTTGCGCATGTCGTTACAGTTATGTGCTGTACAAGTGAAGCCGAATGAAATGGAGAATAAGATCTTTAGCTTCGGTTGTCTTCGTGGTGTGCGAACAAAGAATGACCATTAAATATATATTCATAAAACAACATGGACCATGCGGATCAATGAGATCGTGTTTCTGCAGCCGTCTCCTGTTATTCATCGACATGCTTGTGCGTGGAAGAAACAGAAAGCTCCACCTCGATGTCTAAAATGGCAGCGGGGGTTGCAGTTTTTCAGAAGCGCCACATCTCCTTCCGCCAGAGATGCAGGAAAAAGACCCTCCTCATATGACGTCATCAGGTTTCGCCGAGTCAAATCAGGCGAGAAAACCTCACAGGACGAAAACAAGCCGAGCAGCCAGCACAGCCCGAACCAGCCGGCTCTTATCCTTCATGCCGGGTCGTTTTACAATTACATACAGTTTCTCTTTTAAAACCCGGTGCTAAACAAAAGAGATGAGGGGACTCCTGTCGTTTTACCGGGGCCTGTGCTCTCCGAGTAACCGTCAAGCCAGACGCAAAGCTGGGATTGTCGGTTCTCGGTGCGGGTTTTGCGGAACTCAGTCAAACAGCAAGGTACGGTTGGAGCTGTTGCTGCGACTTTTAGGCTAAACAATGCGTTGTTGAAAAAGCGATTTACTTTGTATTCGTTTCAGTTTGTTGTATCAAATCGTCGTTGCTCTGATGTGGACGCGATGGAATAACAGGGTCTGCAGGGATAACAACAGATGTAGCTTACTGTTTGTTTCCCCCATGAGGAAAAACCAAGCGCAGATACTCCACGGTGTTCAGTTAGTTTTTTTTCAGCCCCAGTGACCGCAAACACATTGAGGAAAACATTTGTTTACATATATATCTAGATCATTTTCAGATTATTTGTTAAAGTTTTAACCCCCCCACCCCCACCCATATGTAGCGCTATGTCATACTAAAATCAGTCCCTAATAGTAAAATTACACTATATGTAGAACAATATCGAAAGACATTATCAAAAGTACATTCAAATCATTTCACATTTATGTAGAAAAATAGCATGTTACGTCTTGTACAGGGTTATAAATGGTTAATTTGCCATTTTTTAGCGACATGATAATAGGCCTATATATATTACAAATGTAATGAATAATTTCATCCCAATTCTGTTCTTTATCCTCATTTTGTGGCTATTCCTATGTGTAAAATAAATAAAGGCTGCACTTGTTGGAGTCATTGCTTGCTCTTTGGCTGAAAAATATGTTGCTGTTCTTTCTTTCTTCAGCCACAGCCAAGATTTGGGCTGCTGTTTGACATAGATGGCGTGCTGGTTCGGGGAAGGATGCCAATCCCTGCTGCAAAAAAGGCATTCGAGAAGTTGGTCGACTCTCAGGGAAAATTTGTGGTGCCAGTTGTCTTTGTCACAAATGCAGGGAACTGCCTGCGACAAACAAAAGCAGACCAGCTCTCTCACATCCTGGGAGTAGCTGTGAGTTATCCACGTGTTGAGAGATATTGCTCTAGCTACATGTTTGTTCTGTCTAGAATAAATACTCCAAAACTAAATTCTGGTTGTCCCCTATCACTTATATTAACCTCTTCTCACACCTACTCTATTCCCAGATTACCCAAGATCAGGTCGTCATGTCTCACAGTCCCTTGAGGATGTTTACAAAGTTTCATGACAAGTGTGTGCTGGTGTCAGGACAGGGGCCGGTCCTGGAAATTGCAAAAAAGTATCCTGGAATTGTGCTTTGTTGTGTTTTTTGCTTACTATTCATTGACTAATAAGGCTAACATATTACTCGTCATTGTCCTTAACTCTGTCTTTAGTGTGGGCTTTAATAATGTTGTCAGTGTTGATATGCTGAGGGAATCATTCCCATTGATGGACATGGTGGATCACAACAGGAGACCCAAACTGCCGGTAAGATATTGAAATCTTTTGCAGAAATAGATGACTATAGTAGAAATATTACACGCCTATTTAGTCATAAACAGCAGCACATGTTAAGCTTCTCTTCTTTCATTACAGTCCAATCCTGTTGGCAATCTTCCCATGGTTGAAGGTGAGGACATTACCACTTATTAGCTCTCATCCTGTATTTTAATTATCATTTATATCAAAGGGATCTAATGTTTGTCTTTTATTTCCAGCTGTGATTCTGTTTGGGGAGCCGATTCGATGGGAGACACACCTGCAGCTGATAATTGATATTTTATTGACCAAAGGTAACCTCAGCAATGTTCACCAATCCCAACAGATGCCTCACCTCCCCCTGCTGGCCTGCAACATGGACCTCATGTGGATGGCTGAGGCACATTCTCCCCGGTAACCAGTGCTGTCACAAAAATACAAATATTTAATATAATAACATTGACAAGGAAAACACAGTCTTTAAAGATTCCAAATGTAAATATACCCCTCTTCTTCCCATGATCCCATTTCACTCAGGTTTGGCCATGGGACATTTCTTGTGTGCCTGGAGAACATTTACAAGAAGATAACCGGCAAAGACCTGAAGTACGAGGCGCTCATGGGAAAACCCAGTGAGTTGACATACCACTTTGCAGAGTACCTCATCAGAAGCCAGACCATGGAGAGGCAATGGAAACTCCCCGTCACTTCACTTTATGCTATAGGGTAAGACACCATGTCTTTGTCTGTAATGTACATTTAGTAAAAGCATATGAGATATACTAAGAAAGCAACCACACATTTTCACAGTCTGAACACAAATGTACATCTAAGTAATGACAGAAGGCAGAAAGTAGTAACAAGGATACTAAAACCTGCCACCTGACTTAGATTACCAGTTATTGAAACGGTTTGTGCTCCCTTTATAACTTAAGTTTGCAATTTTAACAAACTAAAAGGCTGAGGAGTCTCTTTCAACTGCCCGCAAGCATTATAGTTAACTCAACATATCACACCTTTCTTTCAGAGCTTGCAAATTTCACTTCAACTTTTTGTCACGAATGTTCCTGTTTTGTTGTTACAGCGTTGTTTTTGTCGGTGGAGCAGCAGAGAAACTTCTCGAATGTATCAGTATTCTGGCTATTTCCTGATCTCTTCCCTCTCTGCCCTCTTAGGGATAACCTAATGACTGACATCTATGGCGCCAACCTATACAACCGCTACCTGGACGAGAGTGTTGCTAGGAAGAACGCTAAAGCTGTTGCTAAGATGGTCTCCGCCACAGGGTCCACCACCGCTCTGCCCCAGGTGGATGAGAGCCACAATCATTGGGAGAGCGAGCTGGCGTTGCCCTCTGCCACTTCCTGTAAGTCTGTCCTGGTCTGCACGGGGGTCTACAACCCCAACGAAGAGGTCCCGCCTGATGCCAGCCACTGCATCAAAGAGACTGTGTTCCACGGGCACCGGGACTTCAGGTTCGACCCCGCGCTGGTGGAGCCAGACTGCATCGTGCATGATGTGGCGGACGCTGTTGAACGCATCTTTGATCTGGAGAAGTTTGTGCCTCAGTAGAGTCGAGGTCCTATCAGTAAACTGGGTTATATGACATAACATATAAACCTGTAGGAGCCTAACACTGTGGACATATCAACAGGGCATTGACAAAATATGGGTCCTCTTCTTAACTGTCAACATTAAGAACAACTTTAGACAAGTTCATAATGTAAGTGTTACTGTCAACTGCTTTTTTATATTATTTTTGACTTAAATTACTTGTTTGGATTAAGGAACAATTTAAGGAACTGCCTTATTTGACCCTACAAAGTATTTTTTTAGATGATAGTTACGTTGTAGATAATTGAAAATTCCTTCCTGAAATCATCCTATATTTATTACAAGAATTTAACAGTGTTTTTAAGAAGCATATTCAGATAACGGTTTACCTTTATTCTGAAGGTGCATTTTTATTATTCCATTTTAAGACATTTATTTACCCATTTATCTTGGAAAATCTATGCATGTATATGAGATGAATACATGTACTGTACTGTTTGATTTGCAGTATTGTCCTCTAATAGAAATGTCTGTCTACATTTTCTCTAGTTGAGACCAGTATTTGCACACATCATCTTTGTTGTCTGTTACCATACCTTCCTGCCATAACCTGTTTATTATAATGTCGAATATTCTATATCCAGAAACAAAAGCTACCTGGAAATGTATTAAGATTAAATTCCAATACGAATCAACAACTGTACCGCTCCATATCTGATCATTTACAGTTTTTGCACTCATTGGAAATACCTTACTGTAAGAACATACATGGAATAGTTACACATGTTATGCAAACTGTGATGCATTTTTTACAATCAAAAACGACCAACAACCTATCACAAGTAATCAAGACAATGATCATTCTCAGTTAGCGCAGTATTGTTTTTTTCTACAAGATATACACTGTCATACATGCTCAGCTAGCTCAGTATTGAGTCATGTAGTGAGATCAGTTGTAAAGCAAATATAACATGCATAGACTGATGAGTATAATACATTCAGAGGGCAAAATAGTCCTCATTGCTCTTATATCTCTAATTTAGTGTCTAATTTTTGCTTATTTCTGTTATCAAAAGCTAAAAAACATATCACATGTAATGACTTGCAGTGTACCAAAGACACTTTTTTAAATGGGTAAGTCATCATGTTTTTATTTGTAGCCTTCACTGCTTTTATAAGTAAACTAGATTTAGGTTACAGAAATAAAAATCAGTTACCTAGAAGAAGTCTCAGAATGGCTGTGGCCGTTCAGCATTAAAACAACTTTATTGCAACAAACAAAGACAATCGTTGTGCTTCCGTCAACTCTATTCTCCTCTAGTGTTTCAGCAATTCCATTATAGTAGGTCCCTCAGGTAGCCTTTATCTTTATAGTGTGCTTCTTGTGCAACACATCCAGTACTTGTGGCAGTAACTCCATGTTGAGTGTTTTTTCTAGTTCCCCCGCACAAATGAGAGAATCCACAGTGACCTCCAGCGGTGCAGTGTGTAGCCTCCTCCTGTGTTTAGGCCTCAGTGAGCGCAAAGAGTCGGCCTCCAATCCTAAATGTCTCTCACAAATGTACAGTGTGAAGCTGGACGTTTTTTGCTAGTCTCAAGCTCCACAGAAGCAGAAGAATGAGGAAGCATAGCACCACTCCAATCACAGTGTTATAAGTACTATCAGTACAGACTGCCAGCACACAGGAGGAGAAGTATTCATCGCTGAGTTCAGTGATGACTTTCTGAACCATAGAGTCTGGGCCGGTACATATCGGCTCCTTTAAGACAACGGCCCTGTTCCTCAGCAACCAGCTCCTCAGGTATTGGATCCTACAGTCGCAGTGGAAGGGGTTTCCCGAAAGTGAGACCTTTTTCAGAGCAACCAGTCTGTCAAAATGGCCGGGAGACACTGAGGTGAGCCGGTTGTCCTGAACATGGAGCTCTGTGGTGTCTGAGGGCAGAGTGGGCAGCTCCACCAGGTCTAAAGAGCTGCAGTTGACCTGCAGACCCTCAGGAAGGAGAGCTGAACACAGGCAGGGCCGACCAGTGGTGTGTGCGCTTGATGTGGCCCAGACCAGGAAGACAGCTAAGATTAAACTGCAGAGCATCCTGTTGGAAAGGGAAAGATTATTCCAATACTTTCACTGTCATTTCCAGTTGAGATAATAATAATAGGAGCAGGGAGGATTCCTAGAGTGCAGCACTAAGCCAGTTGTTATATTGGAGAATCCTAAATAAAAAAAGTGATAATTAAGATGTGTATTAGAACAAGATAACGTTTCTTCAGAATCTTGATTTATTGTTTATGCCAAAACTGATTACATCTGTTAGGTGAAATTAAATATATACATATTTTTAATGAGGAGATACAGGCAAATGACAAAGTGAATGATACATTCCTTGTTTTCTTAAGTTACACAACAAATACACACCTTTTATAGTCTAGCCAACTTGGAACTTACCTCCTGCTGTGCCAGTCATCCTTAAAATATAATTATCTGTTCATTGTTCTAGTCCGTTTGTTGCACAGCCGATACAGAGCGACGTCAGTGTGAGGAACGCACCAATAACACTGCACGATTATGCCGCATTCACTGTGAAGGAGCCCCATCTGCTTAGAGGAGATAAGAGTTTATCTATTAACTAGTGGCGGAGGCTATCTTAAGCTCATCCACACAATGTTTGTTACTGACATCCACTGCAGTGATGAGGGCTAAGAGGGCATTATACTAAACACAGCTGGGAGCATGTACAGCTTTATGTGAATTTAAAAGTACCTATGAGATATTTTGAAAGCCAAATATTAAATGAGCTTGACGCCAAAGAGCAAATGTTTCGTGATGGAATTCTAGGCTGCAAAGCAGAAAGGAGGTTTATCCAAAAAATAATGTCACACTTCCACAGCCGAGTTTGAAAGATTATTTCCACTGGCTGATCCTATGAGGAACTGTGTGGCCAGCACATGATTCACCAATAGGTGGTGTAATGGCACACATTTCCACATGATTTTAAAGCACTTTAATGTATGCCCTCTAGTGGAAATGCTGCAACACTTAGAATTGGAAAGTAATGATGGAGCCTGGAAGTGGAAGATACTGGAGCCTAAAGATAAGGCTCCTTTGCAAAATGCATTAAAGAAGAAAAAGAGTTTAATTCCCCTTTGATTCGCAGTGACAGCTGAACCCGAGCTCAATAAGATGAGGCATTTTCTACTTTATACACACTGGAGAGCAAAAACAACACATGCGTACCATAAGTCATATATTCGTTTATTTTGCGTTCTCAACATTGTCACAGTTTAAGTTTTACAATAACTGGGGTCTTACTGACTCACTACTCACTGTACAAACAGAATGCACATATAAATGAGGCCATTCTTGTCTTTTTTCTTTTTAAATGTGTCTCACGCCAGACTGAACAGCTTGCAGCAGGATGTGTGTTTTTTGTACGCGTGTGTGTGTGTTGGGGGTTGTTTGTATGAAAAGAGAGCTGGATGTGAAATGGCAGCAAACTTCCTAACAGTCTGTTGTTGAGTTATACAGCACATGTCTGTTCACTGGAGGCAGAGACAATCGATATGTTCATATATCACCCCCTAATCCATCTATGAGGTGATGTGTATACATCCGGATCTTAACTGCAGATATCAGAATAGAGTACTGATCATATACACACTATGTACAGCTGATTCAACCTCCATCTTGGTCCCTTCATTAAAGATAAACCATCCATACAAGCAGTTCATCTGTTTGCACACCAGAATCCCATATTTACACGATGAAAGCCCTCAGCAACAGAAGTGCAATGTTCCTTTTGTTTGTAATTTATACAATGGCTTTTTGCTGATGAAATGCATGCCGAGCTTCATAACTACCAGCTTAACATAGAGCAACAAGAACACGTCAACATCAGGAAAATCGAAATAAATCAAAACCAAAATGTATAGGCTGATTTCTTCCCCATCAGCTCACAGTGAATAGGACACATGATGATCCATGCAGTGCATTGTTGGGGTACTTTCTCACAAAGAATGACTGGAGACATTTGAAGCACTACAACACACACCAAAATACACAGGTTCCTCGGTTTTTACATCATCCCAAGATTTCAGAATCATAGCAAAAAAATACAAAATCCATGGAAAGACACATTCAACTGATCATTAATGTCTCGTATGTGATATGTGTGTCATCTGAACGTCCTTGTTAATTCACATGAGGAGAAATGTGTGAGAATAAGCCTGACTTATGGCAATGGTCTTCTTTGTGAATGTTAAAATACATTTACAACCTGAATATTGGGACAAACTGTTTACTGTCACTAATTTACACACTAGAATAGACTCTTATTTGTAGAATGTAGAAAGTTATTCTTTACATATACCCAGTTCCTTTGTTCAGTTTGCATTTTGTATATCATAACTGCAATTCCTGAAAAAAATGAAAGTGTTCTTTCATATGTGCTTATCCAGCAAAATATTTCTGTTCAGCCCAAAGAGAAGCATATTCCTTTTATTAAAATATATACACACATTCCTCTTTCCACTGTGAACTGTATAAGTAAGTATTCATATATTCTCAAATGAAAAAAGATATATTTTTTTCACCTGAATCTCGTCCTGGACAACAAGATAACAGACTTCCACTCTCAGTACAAGTCTGCATTTTCTGAACATGATTGCACTTAAACTTGCTATGGTAACACTGATTCGTTATACAATGTGCAGAGGATAGCCTCACATTAATAACATTACATGCAAAAATCACTTACTAGACATTCCACTGAACTCCAAGTCTGTACCTCTCATACGACCACGAGGACAGCCACATATTAATTTACTGAGAAAGACTCTGACAGGGGTCAAAACAAATATAAATAAATAATAACGCAACACGGAAAAAAAACGCACAAATTGGAGGGACACCTTGCTTGTTGTTAATGTACAAAATCAGTCCAAAGATATTGCACATATGATAGAAAAAGATGAAAAAAATACTTCACTATGTAGGAACTGATTTTATTCACTCACCAAACGTCGTTGGCAAATAAAAAAAATATACTAAACAAGGCAAAAGAAGATTTCAAACGTGTTTCTGTTTTAGAATTTAAGAGTCAGGAGAGCAGCTGTCACATATTTTTTAAAGGCAACAGACTTAACATGTTCAACGCATTCTGCGGGTCCTTTTGTAACATTTGAACTGAGCCCCCGAGGGTATTTAAAATGTATTTTCAATCAGTTTCTACAGTTTAAGCAGCCACAGTATGAGTAGTAAACTGAGATTAAAACAACCAACCAGCCCAGTTTATAATTCAGGAGTTGACAGGAAAAGTCTGCTTTGTGACCTCAGTGTTTCGAGGCCCATATGCAACAGCTGCCTTCCAGAGGCTCCGTCTGATCCATTTGAAAGGCAACATTCAGATTATAGGCCGACTGAGTTCACTCCTTTCAGATCTTCATCCTGTGAGTCAGTATAATACTGATAAAATTCATTTTTGCAGATAATAATAATTGTAAGTATAATCTTACAAATTCCTTAACGCACAATATACTGTACATGAAGTCTTGACTAAATAGATTATGCATTAATAATTGGCACATTTATTTATGAGAGCTAGGAGACAACACATATAGCTGTCATCTACAGTAAATACAGCACTAGAACTACAATGACTGAGACGGTCGGCTCAGCAGTTTACCTGTCCTTTGATTTAAGTTAGTATGAAATGATTATATCTTCACTACGCATGAGCTCTACGCGAGGCAACGACACATTGCATTCATATGATGGTAGGATCTGAAAACCAAAGAGTTGTAAGTTGACTTCTGAAAGGCTGTGCACAAGAAATGATGCCATCGTTGTGACAGAGAAAACAGTCAGCCACACCTTTCCTCCTGATTATGTGAAGGTAAGACCGGTTATTTTAGGAATGAAGCAGTGGGGAGCGGCTTGGTGAGAGAACGCATTTTCTCTGCAGCCGTCACGGCCGGGCGGTGTGTGTGTGTGTGTGTCTCCCCCCCACAAAAACCCTGATAGGGCCAAGCCCATGATCAGGCAAACTTGTAAAAGGCCCCTGGTGGAACGTGTGAGTCCGATTTCCATCCTGCATATTATTTAGAGCTGGAGGTGAAAAAGGTGCCTGCGTGTGATTGGTTCACAGCAGCGGTTAAACACAGTGGACAGGCCATAGAGTTCTGCTGTCAGTCCCTTTGGTGTTAGCAATTGTCCCTTCTTCATAAAGTTCCTCCTCGCTCCTCCTCTCTGCGTTAGGAGCATCACACTACGGTGCTGATGCCACTGTGTTTAGGTTTGGGTCCGCCAGGCGCCGAACCCACCTGCTGACTGTGGTGGTGAGGGGCATGCTGGGAGTGTGAAGCATGATGGGAATGCTGGCTGTAGTGGCTGTGCTGTTGAGGGGGGGGTTGGTGTGAGGTGTATCCCGGGTGCTGGTGGTGCTGCGTGTGGGGGGGCGGTTGGTAGTGGTGGTGGTGGTTGTACGGCGGGGGGTTCTGGGGGACTTGGCAGTACTGGGAGTGGGGAGAGTGGAGCTGCACTGTGTGTGCCGTCTGTGCTGTGTGATGCAGGTTGGTGGGGTGGGGCTTGTGGGAAATGAGAGTGGGTTGGCCGGGGGCGGGGTAAGGGGCGTGGCTCAGCGATGACGGTTTGCCTCGTTTGCTGCCAAAGAACGACCCGATGATGGAAGTCGATGCGGAGTTGGGGATGGAGGGGGGGCCGCGGGGGTCGCCCTCGTGTGGCGTGGTGGCTCTCCGCCGTGTGTGAGGACTGCTAATGATGGAGCCCTGCAGGCGGGAAAGAAAGGTAACAGCATGGCCGTCAGACACCGTGTAGTGCTTCTAAACTACAGCTACAGGGAATTAGCAGGATGACTTCACAGTTTTCTCTTTTTAGATGATAAACAAGTAGCAAAATGTTATAGGGCATGCAGATGAGAAACTCAAAAAAAGTTTTCATGGTAGGCAGCAGGAATATTTCAGCTTCAAGATGAAGGGAGCCTATTTTCAAAGGAGCTGGGCTGTAAAGGAGCTAACTGGCTTGAAACAGTAAATCTGGAACAAGAGTAATTAGATAAATTCCATTAGCAGCATAAATAAAGTCAGTAACAGGGGTAGAAAAGACAACATTTCATCGTCATTGCAGTCAGTGTGCCAAACCCTCTCAGAGTCACACATGCAACTTGTTATAATAGTTCCCACATGCAGAGGATGTGACAGGCAATCCCAGCATCCACACGTTAGCATTCAACTAGAAGTCAGGAGGCAGGAGGAACTAAGCTCTTGGTGTGCAGACTTCACTTTTCCTCCTTTTCCTGGGTCCAACACTGCTGACTATCCAGGTGTGAATTCTCCTAAAAACAAGCTTTTCCTTTGGCACATGCTACATCTAAGACTAGAGAAACACTACATGGCATCTTTGAAAGCGGAATGACATTTTCAGGGTCCCAGACTTCAACCCAACACATGAACTCATGGACACATGAAATGAGGGAAAGATGAATGAATGAAATCCACATCTTTATAAGTCCCAGTGAAGCCCATCAGTAGACTTCTGGCTATGAAGGCCTCATCCCTCCCTGAACCTTACAGAATTTAAAAGAAATTGTAAAAAAGGGGAAAAGAAAGACCTGACCATTAAGAGGGGCTGCAGGAGATGAACAGTTTCCTAGAGTCTCACATAGCTACCACCCTGCCACAGGGAAGAAGAACCAAATGAAAACCGCTTGGATGGGATTGAATGAAAGACAGACACAGGCGACAAAGGGAGGGATCAGAGGAGGGATTAGTAGAGTCATGCTTGTTCGAAGATAAGGTGAATATTGGTCATATAACATGACCAACACAGGAGATCTCTGGCTTCCAAAAAAGGGGCAGGATCAGACGCAGGCAACCCATGCATGCACACTAACTGAGGCAAGCAGGTTATAAGGCATCCCAGGAAGAAAAATAAATGATCCAAACAAATGGACTGAGTCTATGAAGCAAAGAAGGTGTAAGACCAAAAATAAATGGTGTGTTTTCACAGTGCACATCATCACATAGAGAGTAGCTTGGATACCAGCTGCTTCCAACTTACTTCCATATTGCTGTCTAGTGATCCTGCACTGCTGCGACGCCCCCGCTTGCCTGCCCGAGACATGCAATACCACAGATTAGAGATCGACACACTCCTGGATCGACTACAGACGTTTAGGCCGCCCACCCGTCCCGAAGGGGGCAGTGCAGTGGATTGTGACTGTGAGTAAGGTCCAAATTTGGGCGGGAAGGGGGGAGCGCGTTCAGGGTGGTGGGGTGACAGGTGGCACTGTGGCAAGCTATTTAGTGAAGGCATATCTTCAAACAGGCTGAAAACTAAAGCTGGCTTAAGTATTTTTACTTTTTAAACGCATTTTGAACTGCTTTAAATTTCAAAAACCTTTCTATAAGTGTCAACAAATATGGACTCATCAAGTCTAAAAGCTTAACGTGTATGTTTAAGTTAGCAGGTTATTTGGTAAATGAACAGGGTTTATTTCTAAATCAGAATGTTCCAGATTTTTCACAAATATAACAACGTGTTTTGTAATGTTGTCACAAGATGTAGATTTTCTTAGGGTTGGCCGAAGGTTGGCTAGAGCCAGTGTCAGTGACAGTCACGGAGGAGGAGACACATCAAAAGCAATACAGTGGTTGGGATGTACAGGCATATACAGGTCTGAGGGCGAACAGAGCACTTTTGCCGTTGTTAGGCACTCTCAGCCAATGATACATGACCAATAATCACACATAAACAGGAAAGTACCTGATGTGTATGGAAATAACACAGTAAATACACATGGAATGGGGGTATGGCAAGAAAGGAAAAAGAAAACACTCAACAAAAATGACCCCGCTAACATGCCACATCCTGCATCTGAAAACACAGGAGACCGGAGGGACTTCTACAGATCTCTTCACTGACCTATCATTTCACATTGAGTTTGTGATCATTAGAACAAAGCGTTTCGTATTACCAACAGTGAGGCAGACCCCTGACTGGATTTCATTTTGTTATCAAGTTAATCACCCGATAACTTCACATAGCTGTTATCTGTAATGAATGAAATGCATTCTTGCTTCAGAGACAGAGCGGCTGCACTAAACACTGAAATTCATGGGTGTGAAATGACTGTTACCGCCAAGACTTGAATTACATGTTGATCTCCTTGCTATTTAAGAATTGTACACACCGAGCTCTTTGTTTGGTTCACAAATATACATGAGAGGAAATGGCATATGATGTTCGAATCAAACACAACATAAGATTATCATGAGATGTCTTTGAAGAAAACAAACTTCGTATAAAAGTGCAAGGTTAAACAAAAGTAACGATAAAAAACATGAATGGAAATGTTCCGAAAATAAACTCGTCCACATGATCAGGGATGAGAACTGCCTGTCAATTTCATTCATCACTGAGAAGACAAATTTTAGACAAAATAATAATGTTTACACAAGTACTTTCACTCAAATAGGTCTGTATTCAATCTTTGAATTGTCAAAAAGGTGGAGCACCCCTTAAGTCAAACTATCCAATCATGAATAAACATATGGTGCCATGAAACAACATTTTGCTATTTTTCATCCCCTTGATTTGACGATAGAGAGGTGAGAGAAGGACAGTACCTTTCACTAAAGTACTGGCTGGTAAAACAAAGATGTTTTGGCTGTACCTGCTTCGGAGAGGTCTCGCAGCGAGCTGCTGAGGGCGCTCCTCTTCAGGCCCTCACCCATGGCGTAGGTGTCGTCCAGACTGGCACGGTTCATGTTCCCGTTTCCAGATTCCTTCTTCAGACCGGAGCTCTGCGACATGCTGGGCCTCACCACTCCTTTCTGCTTCTCCAGCTCGGCTGTGGAAAGAAGCCACGGAAACACTGAGGTAAGCGGGACTGGTTTTACTTTTTACTCTGGCCAGGAAATTATAACTTCTCTGTGATGCATTCATCCACCCTTTGCTTTCAGAAACTCTATTGATTTAATAATATTAATAATAACACCCTTTATTTATCAAGCTCTGTATCAGGTGCTCAAAGAATTTAACAGAGGTAACTATCAATAACTATGATAAATAGTCCAATTAAAATCGAGCTAATAAGACAACATTTAGCACAAGGACACAACATTAATCACACATTAAAAACAAGTCTGAAAAGTGTCAGGTGGGGAGGTCAGTGCGGTTTCTGATATGTTGTGGTAGTGAGTACCAGAGGGAGGGGGCAGCAATGAAGAAGGCTCTGTTCCCTACATCATTTCTGGTTTTTGAATGCGTAGAAAAAAAGCTCTCCCTTCTGTTAGCCATCCTGTGAACTCTGTAAACATTCTCCTTCATAAAGAGCCGTAGTTGAGTAATGAGGACCATGCCTGTTTCTACTTCACACAGCCGGAGCGAGACAGAGTAAGAGGGGGGATGGGAGGGGGAAAGGCAACTCACACTCTATTCTGTATTTCTCCATTTCCTGGACCTCAGCAATGGACTCTCGTAGGTCGTCTGTGAACTTCTTGCGGTCTTGGGGGTTGGGCGCATTAAAGTTGATGAGGACTTTGATGTCAGCACCTGGTATCGCTGATGTAAGTCTGATTCCATTTGGGTAATCTGGGGCAACGGAAGAGAGAGGGAAAGACTTTTATATGTGGGCCATTGATGAAAAGCAAGTTAAAACACAATGGGTGAATCTGTCTGAAGTTTGGAAAGCACAAACACTGGTGGCTCGACACGCGGATAAAAACAGAATAAAAGTAAATGACTACTTACACTGATTGTCAAACAGAATCACTTGCATCCCATACAGAGAGAAGGACTGTCTGAAGCTGTACGTCACTGAGTTCTTCTTTTTCTGGAAAATCTTGGTTACCTGGAATCATGCAAAGAGAATATTTGAAATGCTGTTCTAAAGAGACAGGAGGGAAGATAAAAGAGGAGAGAAGAAGAAAGCAGAGGGCTTATACCACTAGGAGGTCATTGAACAGGAAGATCTCCCGCTGATGCAGGCCCAGCTTCTGCAGCTTGTTGGGATCTGGCACTTCAAACAGGCGGCAGTAACACACCAGGCGGCGATGGGGCAGTGACAGCACCTAAAGGAGCACAGATACCAGCACTTCAGAGGTCATTATGCCCTCAGTCCACACTATAACAAGGAACAGAAGTCTACTCTCTCCTTGACTGGAATTGAAATTAAATGTAGCCAACGTAGTGTTTGCATTTTTAACAGCATTCATATAGAAGGCACATTTTTCATACTGCTCCTTAAGGCTGCATCATTTAATAATCAGATCATTATTCATCGAGTTTAAGTCTTTAAATAACTTGTTTTGTCCAAAAAACAGTCCAATACCCACAAGCTACAAATGCATAGTCAAATAAAACGGGCATGTTCCTATGAAAACTATGAATCAACTGGACTGTAGTTTATTGTTTGAAGAGATGTATTAGCTTTCTTAAAAAATTGAAGGTATTCAAATAAGTATTTATATATTTAATGAATTAACCTGGGGCTCAGAACATTTAATACTGTAGTGAAATCTAAGAGCACCTCCAACACCTTTTGTCATTTCGTTGGATTAATTTAACATAACAAAAACTAAAATATATATATCCTTCAAACTATCCTTTAAACATCACCCAAGTATTCAATGGCATGGCAAACTGTTGCCATGCCATTGAATACTGGGGTGATGTTTCAAGCTGGATAACCTGTTACTACGTATGATTTATTATGTTAGCAATACAAGAGGATCAGGTGTCCTCAAATACAAAAATAGTCTGCATTGAAGCAGGAAGGCGAGTCTATTTTCTGCCGTCCGGACCTTTTGGTATGTATTACTACGCTGACACCGTGAGGAATTACTGAGGAAACCAAATATAGCTCGCTTGAAATCCTTATCCTGTATGCTGTGCTTTTAAAAATAGATTCCAGTAAAAGTGTATGTTTTTTTAAGTCCTAACTTATCGAAATCCAAATAAATAAAAACAATTTCAATGTTTTGTGTGTCATCATTTTAAAACATATCAGGTTTGTTTCACCAGTGTATTTAACTAGTTACATAGTATGAAGTGTAAGAATTGATCCTATGTTGAACTTCATTTTTACATAGATTATCTTATGCACTGATGTAACCTGTAACTGTAAATCTGAACCTTGAGTCGTTACATACAAGAAAACATGTCTACAAAAATCTATTTTCTAGCTATGCTGTAATAAAAAAGTATGTACTGGTTCAAGTGCACAATTAGCGGATATCTCATACCATAACTATCATGATAACTACTAATATTCATATTATTGGGGGATAAACAGTATATTCTGAGAGGCATGTAGTGGCATGCACCCAGCCGTGGTGCACTGCTGAGCACAGTCTGTAAACACTGCAGCTCAATGCCACCCACAATTTATGATGTTGACGCTGTCTCTAGGGTGCAGCAATGACAGATGATATGCTGCAGGGGGCAAAAGTCTCTGTAATCTGACTCTTAAACTACCTGTATAAAGAGCATTAACTGCAATATGCAGGGACAGAGAGAGGAAATGGTGCCCACACGGTAAAATAAGGAAAGAAAAATGATCAAGTATCGTATGATTTATGGATATTTAGCCTACTTACACATCCCAGGCCGTGGTGGAGGGATCCAATCTAAAAATAGAAAACAAAGGAGATGTTATGTTGGGATTATTAACTCTGTTGCTTTGATAACTTTAAAACTGTAACTTTTCTTGCTTATTAATGAGCCCATATAGGGACTTGCCCCTGCAGAAAGTGCACCTATAGTATATTAAAGTGGTGATGAAGATGCACCTCTTGGGTGGTGTATAAAGGGTGGCGATCTTTCTCTGCTGCCAGGCTCCAGGGAGTCTGTGATGATGTTGGAATGAAAACAGAACCTCCCCTAGCAGCCCACTCTAGTGGACCTGATTAGTATTGAGAGGAACTCCAATGTGGTTTAAATTCCACTTCCTTACAGAGCCCCTCCTCCAACACACACAAACGCACACATGACCAATGAGGGCACGAGATAAGTTTGTGCACAGAGGGAAGGCTGACAGGCAGGTAGGCCATCCAGTTATTTTAGCCGGGCCGGCTCAGATGATTGGTCGTGCTTTTTACAGCGCTAAGGTTTCCACAGATTAATTTTTGTAATGTATTTATTGTCAAAGCATTTAATATATTCATTGCTATCGGGATGTTAAGAGCATTCCATGGAATATAACAAAAAGTGTTCTGAAATAAATGACATACCCCACCTTTAAGTGTTTTACAGAGAGTCCTCCAGAGCTTTTAATTCAGCAGCTAAACGGTGACGTGGGATCATTTCTCAATGTGTGCAATTATTACTGGCAGAGCAAAAACAGATTTCACCCCGATGGAAACTGACTGCAACAAAGTCCTCTGTGCAAGACAAGCCTCTTCCTGAAGCTGCAGAGGTTAATCACACGTTTGACCTTCACGCATAAATGAGACATCATTGCCCGCAGAATAATAGAATAATGCAGAAATGCTGCTACATTTTGATAATACAGTCAGAACCACATTTGATAATATCTCTGGTTGAATATATTCATACATAAAATAAACCCAATAATGATTTTATGGATTATTTTAATATATGTCGCCAAATTACCCACTGCTTCTCCTAAGAACTATAATGTGCTGCGGTGGCAGAAAGCGCTCATCTGTCTGCAGACTGCAGCACTGGGTGACATCTCTCAAGGGCTTTGTGTGTTCAAATCACGAGCGTGAAGGTCTAAGCCCAGACATATGACTCACACAACAATACCCAAAGGTACAACATGTTTTCTAAATCTCCTTGTTCCTCGTATGACTTTAGCTCTGTACATTTGGGAGTCAGTAAATAAGGACAAAATGTGACTTTTACTCATTGGAAGTCATTTATGGCTGATACAACTTAGTACTGATATAAGAATAGTCTAAATCTTGTAGGCCAAAGTTGCCACACAGAATATTTTCATGACTTGAAAATTATAATATTGTTTATTGAACTTGGTTGGGTAGATAATGAAGTACTTACTGGTTTCTTTCCCACTATGAGCTTCTCCACCTTCTGCACCTGCGAGACGTGGTCTTCGTTGGTCTTGAGCTCTCGCTTACGGATCCTCTCATAGATGCCGACCAGAGTCTCCCTGGGGATATCCTCTCCATCATCCACACCTGGCACACAGATAAGGAAAGTAAGGATAGCAAATATCTCAACTAGTCCATGTCTAAGCTTGTATTGTTCAAGAAGTACATTTGAAAATATCAGTATATATATTTAGCTCACAAATAGTGTACTTTTGTGTTATCGTATCAACCCTTGGTTTTTACAACCTCTTAAATTCTTGATGAAGTCCTCCATCTTCATCTTCCTCTCAGGCTTGACATTGGGGCTGTACATGTCAGTGTTGAGGAGGATGATGGCAAAAGCGAGGATGAAAATTGTGTCAGGGTTCCTGAACTGTCGCACCACAGTGGGGTTACAGATGCAGTAGCGCTGGCTAGAGAAAACGAGACAGGAGAACATTTGAACTCATTTCGACATACAACCAAACTGAGATTACAACACATACACACTGTTGTGCTCATAGTGAGGAAATATGTTCCCCACGGCTCGAAGAAAACAGAAGTGATGTGAGTGCTAGTTCTCTTTATGTACCAACAGCTGTGAGGAAACCCAGCAGCAATGACTTCTCAAAAAGAAATGTTATGGATGTGTGAGTGTGAAAAGAGCATCAGTGTTATATCTCCTGCCTTTTCATTGTCACATGATCCCGCTGTGTTTGAACACTGTGTGTCAGTGTGTGATCTAACCTGAAGGCTTCGATGAGCCGCTCCACCTTCTGGGCCTCACCCTGAACACGGATGTGGTTCTGAAATTTCCTGAGAGCCTCGTCCAGCTCCATGCTCTGGAAGTCCATTTCATCCACCACACAGCTGGCACACAAGGCAGAAATATGACTATAAACAAATGATTTATATTTTACAGGGTTTTGTTTGAGCGTGCATGTGGAAAAGGATCCTGGACTGCATTACATATACACAAATCTTCTTCTAACACATTTTCCTTTGCTCACACCATACATGTACATAATACTCACTCCAAAACATCTCTGTTGAACTGTTTCTGTCGATTTCCGAGAAATTCTCCAATCATCTGCCTGCTGAGCCCCTTCCTCTGCAGCAGGAAGTGAGCCACACCAACCGGTGTGTCGGGGATAAACCCCCTCTCAGTCAAGTACTGGATGCCCTTTTCTGGCTTCCTGATAAATAACAATATCATATATCATACATTTAGGTGCAGATAAATAAAACTTGAGTGAAGACTCTGCTCATTTTGTAATATTAGTTTGGAGAAAATCCTTGTATTATTACTCTTAAGACATTTGATATTCTCACTACAAAGTTATATCATATTAAAAGAATCTCAAAGAAATGTAGTTACACTATATTCATATACTACAATAAAAAGATATTGTCTTATTTATTGTTTTCCTTCAAATATCTCTCTAAATATCTTTACCTTTGATTTAATACAAATGATTACAGTTTATAGTGCAACACACAGAGAGGGAATTATTTTCCAAGAGGCTTTTCTAACATCATCTCTATTTACTACACCCTTAATCACTGCAATCCCTGGTCAAGCGCCCGCTCCATCAGAGCTGAGTACCTACTTGTTGAAGAGATTCAAGCCGATGCGGTAGTGTCTCTTTCGAATAACATCATTACTGAAGATGGGCGAGTCCCAGCTGTTGCGCGTCTCTTTGTGGTACGTCTGCTTGCTGAGCGTCTGCTCTCGTAGGCTGTCTCTCGACGACGACTCGGAGCTGCAGTTGATGGTGTCGTTAGAGTTGGATGTGCTATTGATGCTGTCGTTATCCCCATCGGAGAAGTCGGATTCAGACTTGCTCTGCCTGTTGGCTGAGCCGTTTATAGCTAAGTGTCCTTCCAGCTGACGGTGGCGATGGCGCAGCGGTGGGTCTTCATCACGGGAGGAAGCTCGTGGCGGGGGTCCGTGGGAAATATGTTTGGGGCTCGCCTGGGTGGACGTCACGATGTGGCCGTGCGGCTCGTACACAGGCGGCCGTTTGACAGATCCACGGTCAGACCGGTCACTGAGCTCCGCTGAGCTGTCACTCGGAGGTTCAATGGTCAACAAAGGAAGATGGTCCATTCTGAGGCGCTGCTCTTGGCACTCTAGAGAAGGAGTGCTGCGGCAGCTCGTGTCTGTGTCACGACCCTCATCTTTGGGGTCAATAGGCCAGTATTCCTGTGAGGAGTTGACTGACCGCAAACGCAAGTCTGATTCTGTGCTGGAGGGTTGGTCCCCCGACCTCGACCGAGCCATAGAAGGATTCATGTCCTCCTCATCGATGAACAGAGTGACATCATTATAGGATGCCAATGTTTCATCATGCATTCGTCCAGCTTCCCTGCGGTGGGACTTCACCTGATACTGCCCTTCTCTCTCCACCTTAGAGCAGCCCACGGCGTCTGGGTCGGGACCCTCGTCGCCCTGAAGGCTGCGACAGTTTAGAGCATCATCAATCGACTCGGCCAGAGATTTGACCTGCCGGGAAAAGGCGTCCTCCAGCTCCGTGATGGCATCTGTCAGGTCACCCTGTGGGGTTGGGTGAGGCGCCATGTTGGCCTGCTGGTGTACCTCTATATCTCCGCGTTCAGACTGCACCATGGACAGTGGGGCGCCATCCTCCGTCATGGAAACCTGCCTTCCTTCAAAGTAGGAGCTGTGCACTTTCTCAGGACCCTCAAACGAGAGCTGCATCCTCATGTTGGAGAGAACGATGCGTCTGGACATGCGGTTTTCAGACATAGAGCTCCTGAGACGTTCAAAATTCTTGTTCATCTGATACTGGCGGAAGGCTGTCTGGATGGTGCGGGCCGCATGCCGAGTTATGAATCGTCCACCATATTTACGCTCCAGCATCTCCACCTACAGAAAGAGAGTACATTAGCTGTCAAACTGGGCCACCTGTTGAATATTTCATTTACCTTTTCTAACCACAAATATCCTCCTGAAGGTCACTGATAATTAGCATTCCTGCTTTATTTCCACCAAAAACAATCTCACACAGCTGGGTTTTTTTGAATTCTTGAATAGTAATTGGTCATGGACCTTTGAATAATCCCCAAGCAAACTATTAAGCCAGGCTACTTTGGAGTACCTGTTTATCCTGGAGGTCAGCAGAGAGCTCATAGCTCTCAGAGAGCGAACGGGAACGCTTGATGGCCTCCTCCTCAGCCTGCTTACGGATGATGGACTGCGAGTGCTGGAGTTTGGCTCGACGGGGTCTTTGAGGGCCAGGCTGGACACCCGTGGCTGTAAAGCGGGCTGTCAAATCGGTCGGGGCTGATGGCTGAGCCGTGAGTCACCGGGCCCTGGCCATAGCTGGCTCCACCATCCAGGGAATGGCCACTCTCATTGGGCCGTCCATCCCCTTCCACACTGCAATAAGAGAGCAAAGAGATGGTTCGAGATTTTAACTTCTTGTAAGAAATATAAGATAATTAGAATATATCTTTTGGGTTAGAATTGAAGAAGCATTATCAGGTTAAGTGCAGCCGTCTTCCTAATTCGTCTTTTAAAATGTCAGAACAAAAGTAGTTTAACTTCAAGGATTTATGGCTTAAGTTTTAAAGGTCCCATGTCATGGTTTTCCGGTTATTACCCGTCCCCTTGTGTGTAACGGTCTGCAGAGTCACAAACCCTCAAAGTACACCCTGTAGCGAGTAAAACTCAAACACAGAAAAGACCTGTCTATGCTGCCCCAGAACGCCTCGTTGGAGATTTTTATTTTTCTTCCTGGGTACAGTGACGTATTGGGTATAGTGACGTTACGTGCGTGTAGCTGTTACGTTTGTAATTCCTCACACACACACTCAATCTTTTCTCAGCTGCAGCTCCGCGGATTTCTCAGCCGGCGGGACGCGGGGAGGCTGCGGGTGTGTGTGCTCGGGCTGGGTTCGGGCTGGGTTTCGCTGTGTCTCGCAGACCCCACGCAGCAGCCAGGAAACAACACCAGTAATCCAGCTCACACTGTCCGCTCCTCGCAGCAGCGAGCCCTGCAATGTCCTGCCAACACGGCACCCAGACCCCACGCAGCATTCTCATCTTTTTGTCATTGCTAGTGTCATTTTCTGGTTGCTAACAAACATTGTAACACAATCACACATCAGAGCACAGTGGGCTCATGGGGGGGGGGGGGGGGGGGGGCAGGAGCTCCAACAAGGCGTTTAGGACAGAGAGTGAATACACATACTATACAGAGATGCTGTATGAGAAACCAATGTGAGTTTGGAAAATTGAAAAATATAAATCTATTCTAGTAGACCTCAACAATGGAATTATGATCAGTAGAAATGGCCATGACATGGGCCCTTTAATAAAAGACAGTCTTAAAATCAGTATTCCAGTCTCCGTTATGGAATAAACACAAATGGAAACACAGAAGTGAACTGAAGAGTGTGTGTAAAAGACTGCTGATTCTACAACTTTATGATAACAATAAAACCCACAGTTCACTCAGCTGTAACCTGCCTAATGCTGATACACAACTCTGCAAAAATTACTTTAGAAAATGTGTAACCTGCCATAGGTCTGCCTGTGCTTCAATCATAAATGAAAATGCCACATAAACAATCTTCTAACAGTCATCCGTTGTCCTTGTCGGATTACCTCTTACCCAAACAATATGAAAAAAAGAGGGAGGATACTCACTCACTCTTACATTCGGCCAAACTACAAGAGGACTTGCGAAAAGACCGTCTATTTTCTATAAATTGCCAACTCTTCCTCCATATCTTGTCCACCATTCTTTCAGTCAAGTGAAGTCCAGAGTACACAGGCTCGTCCAGGAAACTAAAGCTTATCCCACCTGAAGAGCCAATCAGTGACCAACAAGAGTTACATCATGTGTGCTGCAGAGACAGCACACTGTTCCAATACGCGTTACAAAGTCCAGATTAGAGTAGAATGACAGAGCAAATACAACCTTAGCTGTCCCTTCGAAAATGTGGTCGTATTTGATGTCCATCTGCTCAATAACTAACAATACAGTAAGTAACGTTTCTTCTCCTCCGAGGGACAGTGAATTGACTGTGCGCTGGCAGTCTAATGTGTTTGAATTGTGACTCGACACACCCATGCTGTGTACACAATCCACTTCCTTCATTAGACAGCCTCAAATAAACATTCAGCAACAAAAGCCTGCCAGCATACATCAACCAAAGGGAAAATGGGGAAGTCAATATGGTCAAAAGTTCAAACAGCAGATGTATTCGTGAATACTTTTGCGACTACATTAATAACGTTTGACTGAAACCACATTTACGGATTTGTAACCCAGGGACAGCAAACCAACAAAATGGTTGCAAAAGACGGTCATTTATAGTTCACAATAGCCTATGATTACTAAAAGCCTCAGAGAAATAGCAGATTCAGTCATGTTGCCTGCCTGAGCCTGCATCAACAAATACTTATTATTTTGTAAATTTGAATCTAATTCACAACCACAATTTGTCTGATGATTGTCAGAGAGAAAGTGTAACAGACTACAAGGTAAATCTAAAGCTTACTGTAAGTGAAAACGACTCATACACTTTGATAACAAATATCTGCTTTTCAAACCAAATATTTTCAACCAAATATTTGATTGTGAAATATTAAAACATTTTGTCCTGCTGCAGCGGTCAAACTACCACATACTTGTCTATGGTATAATTCAGAAAATATTTATTACAACAGGTTAGATGGTGTTTGGATGCAACTGGAAATATTATCAGGTCCTTAAATTGCATGTGTGTTCACTTTTACCGAATGCTGCAACAGATTGAGTTCTGTACATTTTCCTCCTGACCCATCTAGGGTCATCCAAGGCCACCGTGACGCAGGGAAACTTCACGGGGAATAAATGCTAACTGACTCTCTCGGGGCAATAGGTACACACTATGTTGAATCGTTAGCCAGCACGCAGCACCAGGGCTAAAAAAAGAACTTCCTGATCCTGCTGGACCAACAGAAAACACTTGCACTCCACATTGAAAATCAGATTTTATTTCATAATCGCCATTGGGATGAATCCCTGGAGTTTAAAGTGACACCCTCCGTGCTGTCACAGCAACAGCACAGCCACTGGTGATTTGTTGTTTTTATTAAGTTTGATTACTGACCTGGATAAAGTGATGATGAAAATACGTTTTGGGCACAGCAGGACATTGTTATTTATAAGAAAAGCCTGCATATATATTTGTCGGGGGCACATTTATGAAACCAAGGTAGAACTATAAAATATCTTCACTGGAGCTCAAGTCAAAACAATATGATTAACATTGATGTGGCAAATGGATTGTAATCAGGTCAATTCATCCAATATTTTGATTTAGGATACCTGCAGAAATAAACACTTTCAGCCTTAGCTGCACTTTGTGTTTGGTGCTAATTAGCAAACGTTAGCATGCTAAACGAAGATGATAAACATTATAACAGCTTAACATCAGCATGTTAGCATTGTTATGAGTATGCTGCTGTGTCCTTTTTTAGCTGCAAGCATGGCTGTGGACTCTTAGTTGCATTATGTTTTGTTGTTTTCTTCTGTGCTATTTTGTTAGGAGTAATTGCCTTTCTATTGTTTTGACTAATTGTGAAAGTATTAACGAACAGAAATACATTTTTCAATTATGTTTAATGACAATATAACTGTTGGGATTAATTATACGTTAAATAATTGAAAATACAATAAACTACAAGATGCTTTTAAGAGCTACTACGGTACCCATCTGGGGTTTGCTATCTCACTCTGTAACCTCTAAAAACACTCAAGGAACAAAGACAAATGTATAACTGTAGTTCGGGCTTTGCCTTTCCCCAATGGGGCCAGCATCTTTGCTTCCATTTTGTTCTTTCTGCTCTACTTTTTACAGACTGAGCGTGTGTGTGATTGTGGGTGTACAGAGGAAAGAAAGTGGGAATAAGTGCTGCAGTACTTTCTGCTCTGAGGTCATTGAATGCTCCACAGAGCGACGTCAGTCGCTCATGATGGCGGGAAAAAGGGAAAGGAGAGAGAGCAGCATTTTAAAAGCTGATGTTGTAACTGATGTTGAAGTAAAAGAGGGACTGATTTATAGCAGAGCAGGAAGTTGCATGACATTATTCCAGAGAAGTGACTCCACATGGTTCCGCTATGTTACGGTTTATATTAACATGTCGTATTCATAATATATGAGGATGGTAGAACCATTGTGGAAGGATGCAGCAATGATGGTTCTCCAAGGACTACTTCCTGTTAGTCACTGTAGGCCTACCCTCATTGAAATATGATCCCACAACAAAAGCAATGACTGCTCGACAGTGTCTGAAGCTCAGTCTGGCTCTTTATCCAGCAGGAGCCCTCGTTAAGTCTGATGTCGGCATGGATAAGCATGTCAGCTCAGCTGGCAGTGATTTTCAGCCATGGGATCCAGGGATTTGGGGGGTGAATTGAGGGGGGTCAACCATCTCTCTCTCTCTCCTCCTTCCCTCTCAACACATCCTGAACAAACAGGCCTCAACCCATTCCATCAGTCAGACCTGAGGGAGAAACATTCCTCCATCCCGGAAGAGAGGAGTCACATCTACAGGAGTTCTGGGAATAGAAGAAAGCTAATGAAGTGCAGGCTGGAGCTACGGAGGAAGAGAGGGCTGCAGTGTGGAACTAACAAAACTCCCAAACAAGTCACCAGGAAGATGGAGAAATCTACAAACGGCTTTGTGCTCGCATGTTTTTTCAATCAACTTCTGATTGGTGTTTGACAGGCTCTTTACGGTATAAGAAGGCATAATTGAATTGAGAACCCAAAAGCCATTCAAATGAGCATTGTGCTTTCCACGTGCAAAGGGTTTTTCAGCCATCTAAGTACCCAACTACTTAGATATGCCTTTGTTTCATTTCTTATTTATTTCTACTTTCTGGTGTTTTTAATATTCTTTAGTCTGTATCCTTTTGATTAAGATATTGTGGCGCACATGTGAAGCACTCCTCTATAAATAAGTGATCACAATCTAACTTTTTTCCACAAATACAGATCACATGGTTTCCTAAAGGCTGAGCTTGTTGGGGAAAAAATACCCCAACAAGCTTTAGTTACCTCATATAATTAAACAGTAATGTTACGGGACATACATATTATACCACCCCGTATTGGCAATATTCAATATCAATAGCATCATGGTTGCTTAGGAAGTCTGACCTGCCTGCTGAGGCTTATTTTTGCTGCGAACTGCAAATGGTGATGGAAATCTGATCCCTTCACAGCAGGGTTAAAATAAAACAACTTTAAGTGACAATTCTGTTTTGATGCATGTATGTAAACATTCAGTGAACTGACCCTTGTAATTAAACGTGTTACACTACTCCAGTTGCACAGAGGACCTGTGGCCCGAACACAACAAAAGCAGATGTTTTCCCTCCGTCTCTTCACAAGCAGCTCAGAGAGCTCATAAATACAGATGCACGCACCAGACCTCACAACAGTGTAGAGATAGGAAATAGATTTAGCAGGTAAAGGGGGTTAAGAGACCACGCAGTAACATGTTAATGAAGTCCAGCATAAAAAGTGAAGCTGCCAATAAACACTGTCATTTCACTGTCATTTGAGCACCAATCATCACACTAAGGGATGATTTTTGACGACTATAACTAGACAACGAGGAGCAGGTTGGGTATTTGTATTACCACACAGCTGCAAACTTGTAAGCTGCGCTGGCCAGCAGACTGACAGTTTCACTCTTGAGAGTTTGCAGCCGACGGTATACAGTCAATTGGAGCCTCATAACACTCGTCACTAATAACTACTGTACGTTTTATACTACAGTTTGAGAGATTTAAGACCTTGGCTGAACCACCAGTCTTGTATAAACTTGAATGTATCATGTACAGTTGATTGCTGAATGGATTTCCTCTGCACTAATTACAACTTCTCTCTGGCTTTTACACTTTAAAAAGCAAAGTAATGCCCGAGCACAATTTAGCTGTTATCTTTGACACCTGAACTCACAACATATCGAGAATAATTAGCTTTGGTAACAATGTGATGTGAAAGAGATTTTTCAACATAAAGCCTGCTGATTATTGATCGGTACGAGCACAGACCGGGCCAATTAAAACAACATACTCCGCTCCAAGTGTGAAGAGTGGTTTGTTGATGTCATCCTCGTACATGCTGGTTGAAGCAATCAGAAATCAATACTATTCCCTCGATATCTGCCGGGCCTCATTCTGTCTGAATCGAGGCCTCCCTCCTGTCAAGACTCATACAACAACAACACAGCCGCTGTCATTATCAGCCTGTAATGAATAATTAAACTAACACTACACTCAGCACCTGCCCTTGAAGAACCAGCAATGAAAAAGCACACAGTCATAGGGAGGGCCACGACACACCGCAGGAATGCCCTTCAGTCGAGCGGGTGGGGGGGGGCCTGTTTGATCCAACTCACAGATGGATTCTGTACAGAAAGACTAAACACCAGCACACTCATTCAGTGACTCAGAGGTGACAGGATCTGTTTTCCACTTTGAGTGAGTCAAAATTGAAATGGCAGACCCCGCATTACAATTCATGATCTTCGTGACTTAGCGTGAAGCTTCACATTACTCTCATCTTATAAGAGTGGATTATGTGAATGCACAAAAGGAGCAGGTTAACGCAACATGTTATCTGAGCTCTTTTCGCAAAATACACAGTCACACGCTGCTGTTTCAATAAACAAAGCTTTATGAGCTCTAGCAGCTTGGTGTAACCTCAACCAATGACACACACACACACACACACACACACACACACACACACACACACACACACACACACACACACACACACACACACACACACACACACACACACACACACACACACACACACACACACACACACACACACACACACACACACACACACACACACACACACACACACACACACACACACACACACACACCACACACACACACACACACACACACACACACCCACACACACACACACACACACACACACACACACACACACACACACACACACACACACACACACACACACACACACACACACACACACACACACACACACACACACACACACACACACACACACACACACACACACACACACACACACACACACTTTTTTTCAGTCTCCCATTATTCTTACCAGCCATTCAGCTCCAGTTCCATCAGCGACTGGTTCTTCTCTGAGTTACACTGCAAACACCACATGCTGGCCGGCACTCACAAAACAATGTAATCCAAACATTAACAGTCCCCCTCACCAGTTCCCATTACTGACTAAAAGGTTTCTCCTCAAACAGACGGATACATTTCAAAACTGCCATCTGCTATAGCTTGTAGCTGCCTACTTCTTGCAGACGTTCCCATTTCTCTGCCTTGGGAAAGCAGCTCCTTATGGATGGTAGGCGTACATGGTCAGTGCTAAGTGGCAGTCTGTAATCTGTGACAGGCTCCTTCTTTTTCTCTTTCTTCCTCTCTGTCCTGTGTGTGCCGGGCTGGTAGGAGTATAAGGGGGGCGGAGGCTGGGAGACGGGAGTGTGGGTTTTTGCCAAGGCCCTGAGCAGTATGGAAGGGGGCGGGATGCAGAGAAGGGGGTGTGTGAGCGTGCTTGCTCTGTAGCTGGGTAGAAAGAAGAAAGAGGGATGAGATACCTCCTGCACAAGACTAGCGATGCATGGAGAGGCTGCACAAATTACACTTTAGCAAGGCTTGAGGAATATGAAATAACATTTTTTCAGGCATGTTATCAGAGAATGTGAAACCATGAAAAAGGAGAGAGCGAGGGTTGGGAATGAGAGATAAAGCGAGGCGCAAAAAGCACAAAGAGTAAGCATGGTGGGAATGAGTGACAGCTTGATCCAGTTGGAGAAGCTGGTAAAAGAACAAAGTATGAGGAGGCGTGGCATGAAGGCTGAAGATAGTGACAGGAGTTGGGAGTTTTTGAATGTCAGAGGTACATTTTGTTACCCTTTTCTTGCATGAAAAATGACTTGGTGGGCAGAGATGGGCAATACAAGAGAGCACCTCTATTAATAGATGCTTTCAGGGTTGAGAAGTGACTGTTATGACGTGCACTAAGAAAAGCACAAGAGAGGATTCTGCGTCTCTCTGCTGCAGAACATCACACAAGAGTCGAAGTTTCTCTACTTTTAAATGAGCATTGTTTAATTGAATGAACGTCACACTGATAAAATACCACCCATCGTGCACCATCATTTCAAAGCTGGCAGGGACTTCCGTCCAGCTTCAGGCTCGCAGCAGATCCCAAACAGACTGTGCCTCCTCTCTGGACTTCACAGTGTTGTTGAGACAGGCCAGTGACTAATCACCCCTCTGAGAGGAGGGGGTTGGGGTAAACTGCCCCCAAGTCAGAGGTATTTTCTACCTAATGACAACAGGCACAGGAAACAGTGGAGAATGGCTCCCACATGGAGCCAGTTTACAGGGACACCAATCACCTACACACACACACCAGTCTCTGGAGGGAGATGTTGATGTCCTATAATTAAAAGTCTGCATCCTTAAAATGATCACCTTCTCTGGTTTGTTTTCATCTGAGACTTCAAATGAAAGAAGGAGAGACAAAGCCGAGCCAAGAGGAAAAAGTGTGCTTTTCTTAACATGTGTTATGGATCACAGCCGGTATTTGTGCACAGACTTATTTGCAATGTGTGACTCAGGCAGGATGATTATGTGCAGAAAGGCAGACACACAGTAACGGGCCAACTGATCTATTTCAGTTTGAGACCTTGGCCCTGTACTCTGGTGACTACAGCTGCTACGGCCTTGTGGCGCTGCAGATACTCCACTCAACTTACAGATCTCCCCTATCACGCAATCTTATAACGCTTACCGAAATAAATGTATTCCGAAGTGCCAGTAAACAAAAAAGATTGAGCAAAACCAATCTAGGGTGCTTTTTTAATAAAGCTGTAATGCACATTATTCAATCATTTCCCATTTTGTACCTCCCAAGAGACGCAGATGGAGGCAGCTATTTAGAGCATAAAATGTGATCATGATCTTAGATATTAGCCCCGGTGAAGGCTTTATTTTGATAGTGGACCACAGGGAGTGGCTAACTAGACTTTATTTATTTGGTAATGAGATATGAAGTAATATCATGGTCTCATTTTGAATGCAGGCATGTGCTGTCGTGATTGTTTCCGCATGAGGCTCAAGGGCAGCATCAGTTCAAGCATTGAGGAGAGATTAGCTGAAATTATCTAATTAGATGAATTCCAGGTAAAGCTGAGCTGTAAAAGTGTGCACAAACTTCAGGAGGCTGTGTAATTCTCTCTGCCTCCTCTACTCTTACGGTCTTGTCTAGTCGTCTAGGCTCACTCCATCTCCTGAATCCTGGCTACACGGCTCTGCCCTGCATGATGTCATTGTGAATTCCAAGCGGAGGCCCACTCTCCGCTCATAAAACGCCATTTCTTCAACTCAATACATATGGTCTCTCTGCATTTCAGCTCTTTCTCTATCACCCCTCCCCTCCAGTTGCACTGCCCTCCCTTCCTTTCCTCTTCCTTCTTGTTTTAGTGTTAGAAAAGTTAGATACATTACACATGGGACAAGGCCAAAGAGGCATCCGCAGGTCAGCTTTACAAAAATACCTTAATCTGGTGCCTTCCCACAGATGTAGTACCTGGAAAACTGAATGTATGTTCCCTTTGCAGAGAGACTGAGAAAAGACAGCAGAGGAAAAGAAAGAGGAAAGTGATAGCTTCCTGGAAACTTGGTCACAAGACTTTGGTGCTACGTGCTCTGCGTACATGACATCATGGGCCGTTCCTCATTATCTGCTTCTGCTGGATTCTGAGTGACTGAGACCTGCGCTAAGAAACGGAAAATAAAAAAATGAAAACTGGGCCCTTGCCTGGTCTGGAAACAATTACCAGCTGATGTCATAGTTTGATACAACAGCATACTTAATGAGAAGTAGTGGTGCGGGATAGCACAGAGGACTTTGTTTTGGAGGAAAAAAGAAACAAAGAAGAAACACATTTTGTCTATGAACGTCTCAAAAACAAAGATTTCTTTTGCCCAAGAGAGAACTGGCAGCAGATGTATAAATAGAGCTGAAAGGAGAGTAATTAAAGGATATGCTGCCTCTGCTCATCACATCCTGGCAGCAAAGACGGAGCAGATGTGTTGCCCGTGGGATCCTGTGGGAATGATCAAAGATCATCAGTGGCAAGCGATGTCTGAGAGGCTTTTCTCTTTTCTTCTGTTCATACATCACTTCCAATCGAGATAGAAACAATCTGTTCATTCAAAGACATGGAAACTGGAGGCTGAACTGCAGGAGATGACCTCTGAGATTAGTTGTGTGTCATCAAAACATTATTTCGAAGGAACTTAATGTTGTTTTGCCCAAGTTCTAACAGCCTAAATATTTACTTTTCCCTCCACTAGGACTGGCTATGATGTCAGGACTGAAGGTTTATTCACTTATTATTCAATTGAATATTGAACATATTGGGGATATAGAGTTACTTGTGTTTATGTCGAGATTTAGAAAAGAAGATTGTAGAAAAGAGACTTTCATGTCTGTAATGGCCATTAAGTCACTCTCCCAATTTTATTTGATAGATTTATAAATCTATGAGCATTGCATCTGTATCAAAACCCCAGGTAATATTTTTGCCGTTAGTATAAAAAAAAATCCAAACAAACCCCAGCTCTACCAACAGCCACTACTAAAATAGCAGCTGTGCAGCTCACACAAAGAAAGAAAGATCCAAGTTTGGTCCTCTGTCTTTTTTTGGGTGGAGCCTTTTCTCATTATCTCAGTGTTTGCGTGGGTTTCCTCTCACATTCCAAAAATCAGGTGGGGTGGAGAGTGAGACTCTTAATTGCCCAAAAACTGTAGGCTACTCCTTTCTGTAAACACATACATTTCATGAAACCATGGAAAATACAGGACTGTATATTTTCTCTCTCTCTTTCCCTCTCTCTCTCTCTCTGGCTGTGTATTGTGCACTGTTACCATTATTAGAAGCAGGCCCCGTTTGTCCATTTACAATGTTTTCCTTTCAGTTCACTCCATTACCAGATACCGTATTTCTTTGAAGCTCTTCACCGTAGCCCCACCCCAGCACAGAAACACACTACAGCACTATTCCCCCGTGCTAAAAATAGACCCATGTGAGGCGGCACACTCTGGTAAACACTCAGTGAGGGAGAGGAACAATGCTGTGAAGAACAAGAAGAATGCACATTATCACTAGAGATTGGCCACTGAATACCCGGCTGATTTAATCTAATTATCTGTTCCTCTGAGGAAGATCGATGTGCAGCGCTTTTCAAAGACGCTGTAACATTTTGAGGTCAGATGGAAAACAGTGCAAGACTTAGACTGGTGTCTCCTGTGGTTAGTGCTAAGAGCAGCCCTCACTGTAAATGTGACAAAAAGCCGCAGCGGGTATACATACCCAAGGTAGTCATGATGGATACAGGAGCGTGATACCGCAGACAAGAGCGACAAAACAGGCCCGACAGAGCCTTTACATGATGAGATCCTTTCCACAGTGAGCTCTCAAGAGGGACAGTGCCACCCATTGGTTAGAGACGATACTACACGCTTGATGTACACTAGGCCTGAGGGCAGACATGTGGCAGTGATGTAATTCAAGAGTACCGAGGTCAGACGTGTTTTTCATGGTTCCAATCGGGAGGGTGGCTGGGTTATTCAAAAGCACCAGGATGTAATAAGACCAGCTTTTTCTGGATGGCAGTTGTTGGGTGGGGACATCTGGAGGTTGGTGCAATAATCTATTTAAGGCAGTGACAGACTTACACCTGTCTCAAGTCACACAGAGAAAGTCCTGTGGTCCACATGCACTATGTGTTGGGTAAATGTGGCACAGCAAAGACGGTCACTAGACTATTTTCCTCATTATAGAAAATAGCACATTTTATTCGATTTAATTGTAATGCCAACTATATATAATGATGTAAGAATGCAAATATGTGCATTGTTCCCACTTGGATATTTTGTACTCTTGCAATCCAACACATTTTTCTCAAATCACTGAGCACATAAAATACATTTGCACATTAGAAAATACAAAAATGAAGATGTCTCCGTCAACTCTACATCATTTTGAAGCCCCACATATTCCCATAGCCCCTACATTCCTCCCTGCACAATAGCACAGGGTGGCAAATCAATCATCAAACACCATCCCAATTTGTACAACATGAGCCAAACACTGTAAATATCAGGTCTCTCTGCAGGACTGATTCCAAGACTGATTTCCAAGAACCATCCGTCAGCATAATCCCTGATAATAAAAAAGACATTTCTCACTTGATACCAGACATGTTCCTAAAATCATTATTTGTGTGTGTGTGTGTTTGTGTATTTTGCCCGTGCATGTGTGTGCGTTTGTTTGTTCGCTTGCCAATGCAATCAATTTAAAGCCATGAGCTGAATGACATTATTGAAGTGGGTAAATTGACAGTCCGTGCTAACAACAATAACTGCTTCTTCAATCAGATTCCATTCATTGCTAACTGCACCAGTGATCAGATAAACAGCTGATGAACTTGAAGACTATGTTGTGTTGCTCAATCATTCAAATCACTCACAAGGCTTCATTAGCTGTCAGGCGTGAAATAGTGTTGTGGTTCAGAGCTGATTGTAGTATAAATACGTTTCTAGGAGGCAAACAGACATGATTAGTGCACGGAAAGTTTTGAACTGATGACTTACTTTGATAAGTGATACAACATTAGCTATATAGATTCATATAATACAACCACAACCTGCTACATAATATGCCCACACGGATAGAGGATTAACGTTGAAGAAAAACAGATAAAGGGAGGAAACACGGATGAAAACCTCTGCATTCCGATAATAGTCCGACTGTGATGGCTTACATTCCGCTACCACTCGCAGCTGTATAATCACTTTAGCAGAGTTTGTCTCGCTTTGCTTCTTCCTCGGCCCTGGACTGTGCCTCTGTGGCATCACGGCAGAAACACTGCGGCTATTGAGCCTCGAGGAGCAGCTCCCGGCTCGGCCATCTTCACTGGCACGGCCCATTGTTTGTGTTGGCAGCGTGTATAAAGGCAGCCTTTCTCAAGCCTGTTCCATCACGCCTTCCCAGTCTCCGATTAGGGAAAACACAGTCGCTGAACAACAAGGGTTACCGTGTAGTGATGGCCATGACATGTGTCGATATGTCAGGCTGCTGAACAATATTTGTCTTCTTGTTAAGTCATTATTCCGAGCCTAAAGGATGTTTCAGGTTCTGCTCCACTTTGAAGTGCAAGTACAAAACGTTTTTCATTTTAATGGCCCTCATTAGGCTGACAGTGATAGAATAATTCAGGAAGCATAATGTTATTTTAGCAGAAAGTGCCCAAAGATTTGACGACCGAATACAGATGCAGCTATGAGGATAATGATCTGGTGTGCAAATGCTGTTAAGTCACCTGAAGATATAATATTCACATCATAAATTGCAACACAAGAGATGCCACAGAGAAGCCATTACTGTAGAGATAAACCTGATTTGTAGCTTGGGTTTGGTGTGATTTAAGTCATTTCAATCAACTTTAACATAGACTACAAAGGTTAAACAGCGAACATATTTCTCACATCTAGCTACAGCTATTATAAAAAAGATTGGAGTTCATCCAATTTAAACTTTTTCATTTAACTTTTTAGTCTCTGGCACAAAGACCAATAATGAAACTGCTGTGTCAGGATCCCATTTTTTAAAAAGGAAATCCTGACTGAAGCAGAAAACAGAGCGGACCAGGTCATCAGAGATAAACATGAGAAGGGATCGGCTTACATGTGAGGAGATCTTCCCCCAACAACAATGAAACTTGTATTTAAATATGAATTGAAAGCCACAGTTCAAAGCACATCAACTTTAAAGCAGATCTCTTGTGCATATCTTCACTTGACATGCACAGCAATGTGTTAGGGAGGGTGAACATGAGACAAAAGCTGTGGGTAGAAATTAAAAAAGGAAGACAAACTACTGATGATCAGTTTGTTTAAGTAACACAGACAACCGGGAAGCAATCAATCACAGAACAAAAGCACAAAGGTAACGCATTCATCATCGATCTACAGTCCTTTTTTCTCAGGAATGTAAAAGGAAGCAGAGGAAACCTTTTGTGCAGGTCACGAGACTGCTGAGAAAAGGATTCATGTTGACATATTCCAGGGGAACGAGATATCCTGAGTGTGCAAGTTCCATTCATACCACATTTCCACAAGACCTGGTGGGTGCAAGTCAGCAGATCTTATGTTTCAACATTGAGACAGGCTGGGTAGGACATGAAGACTGGCTTTATAGAGCGAGAGAGACATTCTGAGAATAACAA
Organism: Gymnodraco acuticeps; assembly: GCF_902827175.1. Classification (NCBI taxonomy): domain Eukaryota; kingdom Metazoa; phylum Chordata; class Actinopteri; order Perciformes; family Bathydraconidae; genus Gymnodraco; species Gymnodraco acuticeps. The sequence goes on from NW_022989974.1 coordinate 3,202,877, forward strand.
GCAGAGTCAGATTCATGATAACAACCCCTTCAGGAAGGGTTACACAGCACCATGTTTATTGTTTCATTTCTCTCAATGCCTCCCGTAAGCCCCGCTTGAGACACTGCCAAGGCATTTGTACGAAAAAGAGAGGTTATAAAGGGGAATATGGATTAATTCCCCATCTCTATGACAAACTACCTGACAGAGACTAATGTCGTTCGGCTTCCATTTAATTCACAAAACAGCCGGAGCTTATTGGAAAGTTTCTAGCGCACAATGAAACTCAATAAGGATACAAGTCCTACAGGAGCGGGCTACAGAAGAGCCAGACAGCCGTATCATGCATCAACATTAAGACGACACACCAGCGCGGATCAGAGGAGTCTCACAATTTATAAAAGAAAAATGTATGTCATTACAGAGGAACTAGATTTGAAACGGAGAGTAAATCTGTTACCTTGGCTGTATCCTTGGAGGTTTGATGTACGCTCCATAAAGCTCACTGTTTTATTGACTAAAAGCACAGGCCAGGTCTCTTCAGGCTGCAGGGCACATCGATCAGTGGCCCTTCAATTACTTAGAGGCCCCTGTCCCGACTCCCAGAGCTACAGTATAATAAACTGCTCCTTTGTGCAGTTATGCATTGTTTCACACATTTTAATCATGTGAGGATATGTCACTTTTTAAATTAGGGGATATGGCAGTGCGAGAAAAGGCACTAAAATACTGGCACTTCTGTTTTCTTCCACTAAAGCGTGACTTATTCTTGGTTTTCCATGCGAGACACACATCCAAAATAAATGGGCTTGTACAAGGATGTGGAAACATCAGAGGGGAAAGAGAGAATGTTTCTCTACCTCCTGTTTTCTGGGATAATACACATTTCAGTGACAACCGAAGGGTGCGGCCGGGAGACTGACGCGTTTTAACTTGCTGGTTTGGGACTCTTTTGGATTAATGAGGACTGACATTTTAATCATTCGAACTTCCCTAACAGCCTCAGGTTTCAATCAAAAGCAGGAGGCTGTATCACTAGAGAGTCATTCTCACTCCCACACAGTAATCTATGATTGACATTAAAATCAACACGAGCCATATGAGAATGTTTTCTCTTTTGGTGGAGTCTATTTTCTCAAGCTGCTTCAACAGCACGGCTACAGTTTGAATACCGGGAGTTCACTTGGTCTTACATTTTCCCACATTTGATATATTGGATGACAGACCAAAGAAAAGGAATACGTTGTCTCGGGAAAGGGCAGTCTGACACCGGTTCACACACCCTTTACTGCAGATTATGCGATACTGACCTTATTCTCACATCTGCAGTAGAGTTTACATTTGACTCTGTGTGACCTTAGGTACGAAAAGGATACAGGTAAAAATATATAACTTTACAAAAGGACAAATGTAAACTGTGAAGCGATCCAAGTATTGGATATGAATGAATGAATTGAACAGTAAAGCCATAAAGGTTTATTTGTACTTAACTACCCAGTTCAAGTTGTTAAAAGGTCACACAAAATCAGGTAGTCATTGAGATAAATTGCCTGCACTGTGTACCGTTTCTTACATATCTCTTAAAATGCATTGGTTACTTCAATGTCATTTGAGGTTTAGATCTTGGATGATAAACCTGCATTAACGTTTAGGTTCTCTAGCTGTAAACACACTCATATCTTATTAACACCGATATGGTTGATATGACAACCTTGTTAACAAACTGTTGCTTCTTCAAACATTAACCTATTCAATGTATTTCCACTGTTTATTCTCTTTTTTAAGCTCTGTTAAGCTCTCCTTTAAAAACTAAATAAAAAATATCAGATCCGCGAAATGCGAATCCAATATCTTCACTATCTTCACTATCTTTCTGCCCGTCGGTAATCGAGAAGTATCTTGCTGTGTGTTTGTGAAACTTATCCAATAAAAACAGCTTCCTACTGCTGCGGGAAACGGTGCTGATGAGAGTCGGCCATAAAACCACCATGAGCTGAGAGAGACTGAAAAGAAGAGAGCTGCAGGGAACTGCAGTGTGGTGAGAATGATCTGTGGGTCCATCATTTCAAGCAACCCCTTTCACAATGTTGTAGTATTCATTGTAAATATTATAACATTGATTCTGACTTGTGTTGCCTAAAGAATCTGAAACTATTGAGTTACCTAAATACATTTGATATTAAAAAAGGCATTCTGTAAAACTCTTTGGTTCTCTAGCCTCATAGCTATTAGTGAACTACCTCCAGACCTCCGTGTACAAGCAGACCCTGAAGGCCACACAGTCTTTGTTAGCCTCCACCTGTTCAGCAACTCCACTGTGTAAAGGTCAATTGCCTCACTTAAACTTTAACCAGTAAATTGTAGAGCGCACTACAAAGATGTCGCGGTGACAGCTGGAAGGAGCCGGTTTAAAGGGAGGGACACAGTGAGTCAGCAACAAAGTAACATCCTGAAAGAAAACCCTGATAACAGGATGGGATCCTGTTCCTTGTATGTATAATCTGTTCTGAGCTCTGCCATAGTCCCTACTTTGAGTTGCACAGGAGGTTCAGTGTGAGTGTGACAGGTATACTTTATTGTGTGCTGGCCCTCAAAGCGCATACACATCTGTTCAGTATCGGGTTAAGATGCTTGCTCCTCAGCATCAACTTTAAGCAGCATGGAGACCTTACTTTAGAGCTTTCTCAGCTGGTCTCGATACAGAATAATGAGCCCAGAAAAGCCAGTTTGCCATTTTTTGCGATTACTTTGCATTTAATGATGAAACACGGAAGGATTCGGTGTAATAAAAAAAGGAATTGAGATTCATAGCTGCTGCACTCGGCCTAATGATCCCAGAGGGGAATTTTGATTTTGATTTGCCATAGCATAAAACGTAACTCAGCAACATCCTGCACCAGGACAACAAGATAACAACACGTGTGAGTTGATGGAGTGTAAACACAGGACAGAGGAGATAGGGGCGGGGGTGATATACGTGGAATGAAGGGAGGACAGAGAGAGGAAAGGGGTGAGTAGTTGCATGTGATAAGGAGCAAAGCAATAGAAGCATGCATACATTGAGCACAGTGCAGCTCTGTGTTCTCACATACAGCGTGACTGATGAGGCAAAGCTGTCTCACGCTCTGTGCATCTAATAGGCTTTAATGATGGCCTCTCTCATCCATTCTGTGAGCAGGTCTAATGAGAGCAGGTCCCGCTGGACCGCGCACATGATGAACAATTGCAGAAACTGATCATCAGAGGTCCGGCTATATGTTTCATTGAAAAGGTGTCAACAGGATGCTTGACATGAGCAGGACAATCAGCAGGAATGTGCTGCGAGAGAAACATGTGAGGATGGGACATGGGGGTTTGGGCAGTTCAGAGGCACATAAACAGAAGAGAAGCTGAGGGTTAAAGGGCCAGAAAGTGGTTTTGTATCAGCAGGAAAATAAAACATTAAGTATACAGTTCAGGAACATTAAACAAACAACTCCGTACTGGCACTGTACATCAGCGTGAGAGTGACATCAGATTACAGAGCAGTGGCGTTGGCACCCCAGTGTACGAGCATCCACGGCTCTACGCTACGTACTTTCCATACCCACACATTCACATATCCTTTTATTCTGTTCAACTTTCACGCAGGAGTGCAAATTAACTTCCTCTTGATTATTTTTTAGATTAGGTGAGTAATTGTGAAGTCTACAGCTGTCAGAAAATATTAAGAAATCCACAATTTCCCCAAAGTGATGCTTGTTAAAGATGTAACCAATCAACTGACTAAAAAACAAAAACAATACTCTGTTGACAGTGATAGAAAACAGACAAAAGCAGAAGATTTGAGAAACCGTAAAAAGGGAATGTTTCGCATATTTTGCTTGATAAATGACAATCAATTATCAAAAGATGTTGGTTATTCTGTGCCAAATACTGTCATCCCCACTCTAATGCATGCACCCCCAGCTCTCCACACACCTGCAGGGTCTGACAATGTGAACAGCTGCTGTCTCCGTTACAGAACCTGCACTTCACAGCCAGAGAGATCGAACACACGCACACACCTTCAGAGTTGAGACCACCTACCTCCACACATCTGTCCCCGGGTCGGCCCTTAACACAAGAACGAGGCTCTGGTGACAAATGACTACTGAGAGGTAAGGTGACCGTGGCTGCTGGAAGGCTAGAGCGGCTCTGTCAGAGACTGGGAACCTCCATCGGACTGATTTACTCTCTACTAATCAGCACATTCCCCTAAACGTCAATGGAAAGAGGAGGTTCTCCTCACACAGAGCACCCTCCCCCTCCCTCAGCTGTGCACCTCACAGCCTCACTCTTTCTTTGAATCTATCTGTTTTCATCTCTCTCTCTTCCCACCATCAGCTGTCCTCTCCTTCTCACCCCAACAACATGCCTCCACCCCGGTCTGTGGTCATTTATTCAGCTGCTGTGTTGATGTCCATGGTTCAGTGGGGACACGTACAGAGCCTGCGTGTTGCAGCTCTGCAAGGTCACTGATTGTTTTTTTTCCTCCCCTCTCTTCAGGACTCATGGTGTTGCCGAAGGGGAAATCTGAGTTCTCAGCCAGAACACATCCTCAGACAGGCCGAGCACAATCCAAAATGTGGTTAGATAACAAGTCATCTCACAGTCTCTTTATATCTGAAGAGTGATCTGAATATTATTCTTATTTACATTTCCAAACAATAAAGGTTTGAGTTTGACACTCAGAACCAGGTGTAAAATGTAATCAGGAGAGCTGACACTATATATAAGTAACACTGTCTTAGATAACACATGCGTCCTCTCACTTTGTATCCGGCTCACGCTAGTTCTGTCCAGCTGACCAGAGCGGATTGAAACATGTCAATACTCACAAGGAACAAATTCCCTGAAAAAATCCAGTTGTGTGGCTTCGTGTGATTTAAAAAAATATACTTGTGTTCATTGTTGCTCTACGTATTTTTGCAAGAATATGCCAGGATAGAAATACAGATTTGTCATTCGTCTACTTCTGTCGTGCATAATTTTAATCGTGCATTATACTTTAGCTGTAAAATCATTTGTACATCAGGTCTGTTAAGCAAACCTTGGCAGTAAATCTCAAAAGCATCTAAGTGGGAGGAAAGCCAGAGAGACAGGCTTCAAGGCTGCAGCCACCGTGGGACTCCAGACACGATCCCCCATCTGCCTCCATTCGTCTTCTCTCTGCTCCACCATGGCTCACTGTGGCATTTAGAACTGCTCATTTATTTGACTTAAAATATCTCCAATTGTTTAATTACTTAGCTCTCTCTGCCCCTGACTCACTCACAGCAGAACACTTTGATATATTGACTGAAGGGCCATTAAGGCAGACTATTTTCTTTATGACAAATGCAGTCAAAGCCTTAGTGAATCCACACACTGAGACTCTCTGTCCCGAAGTCTCTCCTCCAACAGATGGTGCTGGTGTACAGTCAACGCTTTTCTGAGACTGATTAGGGTTTAGGGATATATGGCTGATCAAAAGTCTCCCACTCGTCTTCATCAAGAGGGGCCCAGTTGATGTAAAGTAGAGCAGCGGTGGGACGGTTACTGTTTTAAAAAGGGAGAAAATCTGTAATGGGCTTCGAATAGTGAGGGAGAGGAATGATTCTTTAGTTCCTGAGGGAGCTCATTTAAACTGCAGGCTGACATGTTTGAGTCTGTGTCAGGAGACAGAATGTATCTCTTAGTCTCATTTATCAGAAATGACTCTTCAATTCCTGCCTTGAGTGGCCCTTCATTTTGTTTTTGCTTTTAAGATATTTTGTATGCAATTTCTCCTCAATGAGATAGTGAAATCTTGGAGAGAGACAGGAAAGGCAGGGGAGAGGAAGAGGATGACATGCAGCTGGGCCACAAATTGGATAAGATCCTGGGCCTCTGCAGTGGAAAAATAAAATCACACTTCTTACAAATGTCCCTTAATTTGACTTCAGTCTAGCCTAAAACCCAAGCTTTCCTACTTTAAAAATGGTACTACTTTTAAAACGGAATTACTGGAAAATATCTATAATTCAAATCCTGTGAACCTGTGATTAGTTTTCTATTGTCAAATTGTTTTCAGACTAAGGAATAAAATCAATACAGACACAACATCTGTATGGTATGATTGAACCTTTGTTGAATGATGTCACTGAGAAGAAAGTCATTAGACTACGGTGCATCAGAAGTGTCTCTGTGGACGCTGCCTCTAGATTGAAAGCAGGATTTATCACAATTGCATGCACGTGCACTGATCTCTAAGGCCAGTTGTCAAGGCAACAGCAAAGTCTCAAAAAACAAACTGTCCGTCTCATCAGAAAAGATAGACGTCTATGTTCTTGCAAAAACAAAGTCCTGCGTTTACACACAGCTCAGAGTAATTAGTCCAATCAGGATAAACATTTCACTTTAATGACTGTTTACCAGACACAGCCTCCTGACAGCATGATTATTTTTGCTGTCATGCAGGGACAGGTGCTTATTACACAAGCCATGGGCCAACGCAATGCATAAAGAATGTTCTAGGTCGTGATCAAATATTTATTGATCAGAAAATGTGAAATTCTTTAATGAGCCTTAATTAAAAGAGCCACAGAGTTTACAGACACCTGTCCCCCTCTTGCTTCAAGTTATCCGTTGTATTAGCATCGAGTATCTTGGACAATGATGTACTAATGTTTTGCCAAGAGCAATATTTATCCATTTATCCTCGTAGGCTGAGACGAGCTGAAAGCCCCCAAAGGGACCACTCTGTTTTATGGAGTAAATGCACTGTCGTGCTATTATCAACTCCCCCAGTCCCCATCCTCTGACCCTAACCCCACCTCGCTCATTCCTGACATAAATCAAAACACACTCTGGATAATGAGGGTCTGCATTATCACTGAATAGAGTTGGTGGATTAACAGCAATTACCAACCTGAGCTCCAGAGGCTCAGCTTGTTCACAGCTGTACCTACAGAGGTGCAGACACAGCAGTTAAAGCCACTGATTCCCATTCATAGCGCGGAGAGAGATTGATTTTCAAAGACCATGCATCCCATGCTTCGGATTCTGAAGCAAAACACACATTTTTTGTGTATGTGCATACAAATGTGTATATCAATCAATCAATACACTGAGTATTGCAGACACACCAAGGATTTAAATATGCATGTGTGCATATGCAAGAGTGTGTACAACAACCACAAGGTGTAGAGTGTGTATATAAGAGCTGCAGTGCAGCAGCATGAGCTCATCACGCTTCTATTCTCCCCCTCCTCCTTCACTGGCCCCCCATCCCACCCCTCCTCACGCTCGCCATTACATAAGTTAATGCAGCACACACCCTCATTATTCTCCAGCCGGGTGTTGTGAAGAGATGCAAAGGAATATGTCATCAAAAGTAGAGTTACAGCCGAAAAGCCACATAGACAGAGTGCCTGTGTTTCCATATGCGCTCCTACAGCACCCCCCCCCCCCTCATCACACAATGCATAGCAGGGCAACACATATATTTGCCATGCTTTAATCATACATATAGTGTGAACAAGAAGGAAGACTAAGAGACATTAGAGAAACAATCTTCCTAAGCATAAGCATTTGAAATGGTAGTGTATGCATTCATCAGACACCTCAGTGAAACCCCCTGAACATGAGAAGCGCTCTCTAGAGGTTGGCATTCTCCAGCATTAGAGTAAACAAACTGGCTTCCTCCTGTGATTAGCATTTCAAAATCTGTACAGCTTAACATGAGCAGTGTAGATACTGCAGCAGAGGCAATGTTCCAAAATATATTCTCCATCATGGTGCAGCCCTGCAGCAATAGGAGGGGAAGAGACACTGAGACAGTAGTTTATTCTCAAGCCTTTCCCTTATGGCCATATCATATTAGCCCATATATTACTGTCATGATCACATGTCCTTTCAGCAAAGAAAGCCAGGCTATAACTGAAAACTGGCACTCATTAAAGGTGATATTAAGTCATATAAAGGTGAAGAGGAAAACAGATCTCCCCACACAATGCTGATGTCCCTCTGGTGGAACCATGTGTCAATTATTCAGAGGTTTGGACACTGACTGCAACCTAAGCATGGATCAGAAAGAAACTGTGCATATAAAGTGTTATAGATGTGAAATAAACCTCAGACGGAGAAACCTAATTTCCCCAGGGATATATAAAAGGTATTCTGATTATAATTCCGAGACACTGTCAACCAAAGCATAAACACATAGGAGCTTTTTTGTATGGTCATGGGCACTGATAAAAAAAGCCACATCTATACCTTACTGTGGAGACCAGACTTATTGTTGCAGTGTAAATCTATTTTCCACTGCACACGCATTCCGACGAGTATGAGTAAAATAAACAAGGCAGCAGAAATGTGCATTGCGTATGCATGTATACATTTGGACTTGGCCCCTGTCTGTGTGACTACAAAAGAAACATAACTATGCATTGAATCTATTCAGCGACAATTGCAAGGAAAGAAAAACAGCACACTTTATAAGGTTAACTGCAACTTGAGATCTCCATCATCCTGACATTTCTGACCAGAAAACTGCTTCCATCCTAGACACGTCTCAGCTTTTCCACCCTGGAGAGTATTTTTTCACTCACCACAGTGGAACTGCAAGCTCGCTTTGGCAGGTTGCTACTTTTCCATTACAAACAGTGAAAAAAAAGGCCTAACTTGTCATAAAGCCAGCGTAGCAAATCAGGGGACCAGCAAAGGGGTCAGCGCCTGCTCTCAATTTATAATCTACAAGCATGACGTTGAGTCACCAACTCTCCAGCGCTCTTGGTTTAGTTCAGGCCAACACCTATCTGAGCTAATGTTTCCCAGAGTTAAATCATGTTGTTGGAGCTATTTACCTAGTATGAAGCAGAGCAGTTCTGTCAGGCAGTGTTTAACATCCCAGTTCATTTAGATGAGTCTCTACAGAGCTTCCTCCTGTGCTCCTTTCCATGGATACCCACTATGGGACGAGGACGCACTAACAACCAGCTCCAGATCTGCACACATTAAATAAGTAATGTTGTCGTCGTACTCTCTGACACAGAACCAGAGTCGTATCAGATGTTCCTCGGTGTCTACTTTCACACTGCTGCTGGATTCCTGTCTCAGTCATGAATCGCCTACGGTGACTTTATTCTCTTTGACATGGAGCGGGTTACCATGAACCCCCTTTAGGATGTTTACCACCGCTGGTTCAAAAATATTTTTTGTTTGTTTCCTTACTTGATGTTCCATCCAGGAAATGTATTGACTGGACTGGAAAGGAGGACCTTATTTTGGCAGTTTAATTTTTATTTAGGGAAAACCTGTTTTTGTTCCTAATGCCTCCTGAACAGATGTCTGACAGACTTATGACAGAATAATAGTTGGAAGAAAAAATAACCTTTAAAACATTGTTATCATAAACTGAAATTAAATGTGGTTTTGCCTGATTTATTGAAATATACCCAACACTTTTTTGTCCACAGATTGTAGATTTATTTTCCATGTAAAAAAATAATATATTTGCTTATTATTTTGTATATCGATTATAAATATATTTTAGTATTTGGCACATTTTAAAATGGCAATTTAATATCATCATATATTCAATGTTCAGAGTTATTTATTTACGGTATGTTTGGGTGGATGACCGGTAGAACCCTCTGTATTTGCTTTGCTTGCCCACAGAAATCTGAAATAACTTATTAACATAAAATAAACGTTTTGAAAGGTGGATGGTATGTGAGTAACAGAAGAGCTTGTTAACAAACACAGAGTACTTTTGAGTTTCCCTGCAGGCTACATGATCAGAATGACAGGTGGATGTAACAGGAATGTGTGACAGAAAAATGTCAATCAATCAGATAATCCCATCACGATGGAAGAAATAAAGTATTTTCTATGTTATACAGAATAATGGTAATCTATGTGCTGGTCTCTGTATTCATTCAGAGAGAAGTCTGAATCAGGCAGAGGACATTTATACTTTCACTTCACTGCTTAGACAAAGTTAAGGCATAATAAGGCTTAAAAGATATGAAAAAAAGAATTGGCAAGATTATTCTTAAACCTTCATTATTGAAAACACGTCCTTCATAAAGTAGAGTGCCCTCAAAGACCTTGAAAATGTCTTTACTGTTCACTGTCTGCCTTTTACAGCTGTGTGCCAGTGATAATATATTAATGTGGTTCTGGAAAGGAAACCATGAAGCTTGAGCCTATAGAGAGGAATGTTATTTGATCATTTGAACGTCAGAAATATCTGCACAGACTGCTGCGGTCAGTCGGAAAGACAACCACCACTTATGCTGCGGGCCGCTGCCCTCCACGCTGCTCAGTGGCAGATGGTCTCCTACCTTATAGTTCGGCTGGTTATGCAGTACTTCCACATCGCATTCCACATGGCAGTGACATCACCGGAGGCATCAGACATGCCCAAAAAAAGTGCGCATGGCACTAAAGGGAAGTTTTAAAAAAAGTTTTAAAAACACTAAACTGCAGGGAAACTTCCCCTAAAAGAGCCACCAGAAAAACAGCCTGTGCTCACTCCCTTGTTGACCACTAATTACACCCCACATCCTTCACTTTCCATAGAAAACCCACAGAAAAGAATCATTCTTTCGCTGCTAAAGTTACTCTGTCTGTGCCTTTTAGAGTTCTCCCTGCCCAGAGTTAATGTTGGGCTCAGAGTTGCTGCTCTAGCAAGCTGCCTGATGACCAAGTAAGGTAAAGGCCCAGTACGTATAGCAGAAGAAAAATCATTCGTCTTCTTAACAAAAGCTCTCCACCCACAAGGAACCGCACACCAGTCCTCTTTCTGCTCTCTGCAGACACCCCTTCCTTTTTGTGCCGTCCAATGCAATCTTTCACTCATCTGCTGCTCCCCAATGGTGATGGGCAGGGCCTATGTTTAGTGTTTGATGTGGAAGTGACTGTAGGAGAGAGAGAGACACACAGAGTGATAGAAGGAGAGATAGAAAGAGCCATAGAGAGCGTTCGGTCCCTGTGTGTATGGTAATACTTGGGCACATGTCCAACAATCACACTGCTCTCAATGGGAAGGCCGCGCAGGAGGAGGGTGAACCCCAGTTCAGCAGCTGGGAGAGGCTGTTTTCACTTACTATACGCTGACCTTGCTTTGGCAAAACAGTCTCAGTCCTGGGATACAATCTGACTATGTTACACTGGCCAGAGCGTGTAATGAGTTACACCCAATGACCAGGATATTCCAGTAACTCTGCGGGATTAGAGACATATTCAGTTGTTTTGAAAAAAATCAACTATCTTGCTCAATAATGCCAAAGACCACTGAATCACAATCTATAACAGGCTATTAGCAGCAGTTAGTTGGTTTAATCTATTTTAAACTCAGCAGACAACATGCCCTCTGAAGTTGGAGTTCAAATGCTGCACATAGCAACCAAAAAAGAAAAGAATCTGACTAAAAATAGCATAGGCATTGAGTGTTGAGGTAGGACCAACAGCTGGGGGGGTTCCCTGAAGCCTACGTTCAAAGAAGAGTTGCCAGCTAAATCGGTGATGCATTATTAATGAATCACAGACATACTGTATTCTCACCTTCAGAATACTAATGCTTATGACAAAAAGTGTGTTTATATGTGTGAATGAATTAGCATATGGAGATGTGACAGCTGAGTTTCACAGGTACGGATCAGTGTCTTCACACCGCAGCTCGCTTCTGATTTAGACATCAAACATCTGCACGACGGGATGCGCATGAAGGAAACTCCGGCAAACATCCCTGGTTAGATGTTATTAGTGTAGCAGGAGGGAAATGGAGAAAAAAAAATTGATCTTGTCTGTGCAACTGCAAAACCGGGGATCTTAATTGTGTTGAATAACAGTGAGATAACAATTCGGAGGAATTACAGTCCTTTGAAGGAATTACAGTCCTTTGAAGCTGAAATTGTAGAAATACACATGTGACATTACAGAGCTAAAAGTGAAGAACACCTAAACATTAAAGCACCTTTACTGTAGAAAATGCATTCATATAAAGTGCTTGTGTCGGGCAAAACGGCTCAATGTGCACCTCCGTTTGAGTGAGTGTCGTCTGTGTTTGTAATGTGGAGCATTAGATATGTGTCGTGAAAGGCAGTAAAACACAGGAGAGCTTTTCATATTTGTAATCGTCTCAGCATGGCAGAAGGGGGGTGGGGTGAGTAATTGACACACTGTGAGAGAGGAGTGTGCACCTTTTTAAAATACCTGGGAGCAGCCAAAAACATCATTTAAACCTCTAATCTACTATAGAAAAATAAAAAACCATAATGTTCAAGCTGTTACAGATCTCGCATCCTCTGATTCACTACTGTGACAGTCTGAAGTGTCACCCAAGGACAATCAAATCTGATTACATGATTGACATGTTGTGGTGAAAAAAAAAATCACAAAGCACATCATACATTCATAAAAAATTGATTTGTTTGCCAACCTTGATGCCAGATGCAGAGCTAGACTGAGCAATCAGGCGCAGATAAGGCAGTAGGTGAAAGGTGACAGAGGAGAGCTCCCAGTGGGACACAGATTAATTCATTCAGCCAGCTCACTGTGCTTTCCCGCAGTGCCAACGCTAAACAGACACAAACAAGATCATTCCAAGCCCTCAGATACTCAACCTTTTGCTTCCACAAAATAACAGTCGTAACCTGGTTCGCTCGGAGAAATCGATTATCCAGCTTGCATGCTCCTGAGTAACGTCGCTCTCAGTCCGCCAGCATGTCAGCGAGAGAGCACTACAACAGTTTCTCCATCAATCAGCCACGCTTTGATGAGGAAATCCTAGAGTCCTATTGATTCACTTAATGTTGGGAGCTCTTCAACACAGACAGCAACATCATGAAGCACTCTAGGATAGTTACAAGTTGCACCAAAAACAAGGAGTACAAGAAAAAATCAAAGCCAAGCATGAGTGCAGGAAGCAGCCATTTTTAAACATACCTCTTGTAAAAGTTGTTGTGTGGGTGCAAACAGAGCACATGCCAGTAATCCAGGCAAAACGCTTTGAACTTCCACATCCTGAGCTCAGACGATCAACAGGGCAGAAGAGCAGTGGGATCCAGCAGCATTAAAGAGCCCCACAGGCTGAGGACCATGCTCATTTCTTCAGCCAGTGAGTCCCTGGCGTGGACGACAGATCTGTCCTCTCTCTGGAGCTCCAGCCTCGCCGCTGCCACCGGATGACAGCCTGTTTTTTTTAACCCGCCCAGACCAACCACATAATTCCTGGACTCAGTCCTCACCAACCCAGGAAGCCAGGCCTTTCAAGAACCCTCCACAGGGCTGTGTTAAAGCTCAGGATCCACCTCCCTGAATAAGCGCTCTCTTTTAGCTCCTATCCAGGTCGGTCAGGGTGTCCCCTGTGCCGGTCCCTAAACACAGAGCGTCAGTCCAGGGTCCTCGGAGACATCATGGCTACAGAAGAAGCTCTGCACCGCTCCAGCAGTCACAGGTACTGGAATGTGGAGGACAGATACAAGGAGGTAGCATCCAAAAGTCGCTCATCCCCGTTTGATTCAGGCAGGAGGATCATCAATGGCCCCCCCCTCCTCCCCCTCTGCTGCAAGAACAAACTTTCTGATGAGGCGAGAGACCGGCTCTTCTCTCTCACTCTTTCTTCAGCCTCACATCACCCTTCTCCTCCTTCCCTCAATCAAATCCTCCTCCTATCTCTGTCCCCTTCTCCTGATCCTCTGCCTCTTGCTCTCTCCCTCTCCCTCTCACCGCTGCTGCCATCCACACAGGACCTCCCAGAAATGTGCCGGTTACGGTTGCCGGGCAACACTACCGTACTACTGAAGCTTCAAATGGAAGCCTTGCAGAGCCGCATGCCATTGGTCGCTTTTCAGCGGGGAGGGGGTGCTGCATTGTTGTATGACCACATGAGTTTTATACACATGCTTTGCTAAAATAAATATGAGCCTCAAGTGCTCTCATGTTTGTTTTAGTGTCGGGTAAGGGAAAGGAAATGTTGCTACTCGACTCATCAAGGTCATTGAAGCATTACAGAAAACACAATTGCACACAAATTAGCTTAGTTGCTTAGTTATTGTCAATGGAGTGATACATGAAGTGAGTTAAAGGCAGATATGCAGAGGTATGCCAAAGAATGCGGTGAAATTGAATTTCTGCGTATAAGAGGGGCAGTATGTTTCACCTGGATGAAAGAAGAGTGTGTCTTCATTAAAGCTTGTCCAAATGTGCTGCCATGCTCAGCAGAGCTATAAGTAATGGACACACAGACGGTTGCTCTCTATTCTTGCGAATGAGGGTTTTGCACTTGAACACAAGCACAGTGTTGTTCTTTCTCTGCCGGAGACGCAGTGCCGCGCTGCTGTGCCACCCAGTCCCAGCCGTCATGGGAAAGGGGTGTGGAAGGGCCTCTCATCAATATTCAGCCACTGTCAGAGTCCAAACACACACACACACACAATACTGCATATTTACACCAACAAGCAGAATTATATGCAAACACAAACGCACAAATAAACAAACATGCATTAATGTTTGTGTGTTTACTCGGCAATACACTAATTGGTATAGTAAGATCGGTTTCGTCTGACAAGTGATCTCCACACGACTCTTTTCACACACCTCCTGGCACAATGTGGGCTTCCTCTGTTTTCCCAAGCCAACATATAGAGAGGCCAGAGCAGCACAAAGGCTATACTGAGAGCCAGTGTGAACAGCAGGCACACTAAGGAATTAATCAGCCTTTTGTCACAACTCAGGCCTCCTGATTTAAATACTTCTCACAGAAAATGACCGCACACTGACAGAGTTTTCTTGAATCTTTGCCATCTCAATCTTCATCGGTGACACATAGCTTTCAGCGAGTTAACATTTCACACATAACAAGTGTGATTATCTTCCAGTTTAAATGTCTGCACTCATATCATATCATCGTTAATATCATTTGTTGGAAGGAAAGACACATTCAAAGCAGTTTATCAGATAATATTAAGTCATAAAAGGGTCAGGCTGGAGATAAATCCACCAACAGCAATTAAGGCAGCAGTCAAAAGGTAAGGGACTGCACTGAAAATATTTTTCTCACTTTTTCCAAATTACAGTATGTCTGTTGTTCATCGTGGTGATTTCCTCATGTGGTTCATGCCACATGGAGAACCCTTTATAGTTCCCTTTTTCTAACTCATGTCTGGTTGTCCTTCACTGGTGGTGAGTGTGAGTGGAAACCCCACTGTGTCAGAACACATTACAGTTTGTCAAAGGCAAAAAGGAGCGATTATTGCAGAACAATCCGGCATAAAACACAGGGGGCTCCCATTCAGCTTGCATGATATGGCTGTTATTTGTTTTTCTAGATGACGAGCTGAGCAAGTGCTTAAACAACAGGATATAATTGAATAAGCAGATGTCATTATTGCTTACTGGCATGCTTTGGCATGTGTGTGGTTAACATGTTTTGCGTGTGGTTTAAAAGGTCAGAGTAAAATGAGCATTCTTTCCACTTATCCCAGTGTGGGCCTAAACCTTACCCGTCTATGAGTGAACATGTGCAGGCCCTCAGAATTTGTCAGTGTTTGACAGGGGTAAAATGTATCCACGCTAATATTTTGACGATTGTTGTTGGACTGACGCTGGCCAGTTGTAAAATATAAACATATCAACCGATGAAAGTATAAACCCTGAAAAGCAATCTTGGCATTTCTGCAGAGGTCAGAGTCAATGTCAATTTGTAAACAGCTCACATAAAGCTACAAATAGCATATGTTTTGAAGTCAATAATATGTGCAAAATGTATATTGAGGACATCAAAATATTACAGACATTTCGGTCCTTGCTGAATAGAAGCACTCAATCGCAGATATGGCGAGGAATGGATCAATATGAACGTACACTGTTCCAAAGATCAAAGGGCTGTTAAAGACAGGCAATCATATCTGCTCAGCCATCGATCGCAATAAATGACCTCATTTGAAAAGCTCTTATTGTCTCCATGTTTCTGCTTATGCATCTCACAGTATCACACTGATGCAGGGTGATACCAAGCATTACAGGGCAGGGACTTCAGTCCAATCCAATCCAACTTTATTTATATAACACTTTAAAACCTTCAGACCAAAGTGCTGTACAGAGAGATAAGCTCACACAACATAATATAAATACATTTAAAATACAAGATATAAACACAAAACAAACCAGAAATCAGTCAATCACTGATACGCTGCCTTGAGGGTTTTACTATGACCTCTTCTGAGCAGGAGATGGGCAGTCAATAATGACAGAGAAAACGACCTGCTGCTATCCTATCATGGTGTGTGTGAAGGTGTCAAACAGGTATCGAATGAGTGGACCGGGAGTCCTACTCAGCTTGTGCAAAACTCAATAAGCAATTAATGCATAAGAATATGGATAATGTCACAGCTTATTAAGGACATGCAAGACAATTGCAATCATTGGTGATCCATAAAATGTACTTGTTTGAAAGATGGCTGTCTTGGCCACAAAGAACCTGATTGGACATAATCCTCATCCCTAACCATGCGTCTGTTTTGTTAGGCCTTTCTACCAACAGATCCATCCAAAAGGGGACAAAGAAAGATATAGAAAAATATATAATAACCATCATATATCATAGAATGAGAGCCATCAAAGTTATTTTGAAAAATAACTGATGAGGAAATCATTATAATTTCATTTTAACAACAGAAGGACACAAACTCATTTTGTCTGTGTGAAGGACAGCCTGTCTGAAAGGATGTGTTAGAAAAGTTCACCCCCTGGTGGCCGATTGGAGTATGCATGCTGCAGCTGAAGGAGCCAATGAGCTGCTGATGTGATCGAAGGAATGAGGAGTCCGACAGGCATGCTGATTCACTCCGAGCATACCACCACAACACAAAGGAAATCCATTCATTTCTTATTCATACCACATGAGCGAAGCATTCAATATGAGGCAGACCAGATATCGAGAGTAGCCAGCTTCAAGCTCTGCACATAAAAACAACATGCCTTTATCATCTATTTAACACGTATCTTGTCTGCATAAGAAACGCAGCTTAAACCATGATCAGGGTGATTAATGCTGGAGATGTATACTGTCTAACTAACTGTCTATGTCTTTGAATATGGCTTCGCTGATGTGTCTTCAGCCATGCCTCCTCTTCTGTTTGGGATAAAAACCCAATTGCTGCCGCCCGCGGGGAAATGCTATTACTGGCAAAGAGGGAGGCCCTAAAGCTCAAGAGTATATGTGCCTATGTTTAATGTTTAGTTTATACTACAGGGTACATAGTATCGTTTTCATGTCATTTTACAGACGTCCTTTGGGGAAATGATCTTATGTGAAAGCAACTGCTCAGTTTATATGAGCACAAACCCTGGCATCATGCAGATAGTATAGTACAGCTGTTTAGCCTCTAGCCTGAATCAGCCATGCAGAAGAAAAGTGGACATGGAAGAAAGAAAGAATAGAATACAAGAAGAAGGAGGGTGTTAAGACAAATCAGGAAGAGAGAGAGAGACAGAATAACAAATGGAGGAGGGGAGGGATCCATAATAACAGAAGACTCCCTCCTCCACCTTTAGCGTTGTATTGAAGCAAAAAAGCCCGGGTACAGACAAACAGTAAAAGAGAACTAAAAAGGGGCGGAGGGGGAAATCCTCTGTAGGTGGTTGTAGGTGGATCCAGCAGTCTGCCAGCTATCCTGAATGTCTTCCATAACCTGAGGCCAGTAACAGAACTGATGAGAAGCACCGTCTCCACTGTCAGGAGGGTACATAGAGGCAGGACCACAGCAGGCTCATTCAAAACGACACCACGAAAGTCTACCACAGAAAAATAGATGGTTGTGTCATCTTTGATAATCACATACATGATAATGGGTGAAAGCTTATAACTGAGGCTATGTTAACACGTTGGTATGATTCACCACTTAAAATCCCTGATAGGATTAACATGTCTATGAAGTAAGCAAAGACTGCACTCACGGATATTCCACAGTCATGAGAGTGAAAAACATGTCTAGAGAGAATATGCTGTATGACCATGAGTCAGTCGTATGCTCTCTGTAGAAATGGCTTAAAGCTATTATGAAACAGTAAACGATGGAAAAATTAATCAATATGCAAGAGAGCATGCTCAAGGGTATCTTGGTACGGTTGTTATTATGTAACACTGTTGTTGATAAACATATACCCTATATCTGTTTTTATTTTTGCCAGGGGAACAAAATGTTCTGGAGATGCTTCTGATGCACCCAACTCTCCTCTGTGCGGTCGCTTCTGACGTTGCTGTTGGCAAAGGCAGGAGCTTATTATGGGCTGTTGCAAACCACGGATGCATCACTGGCTACTCCCCTGAGGGCACTTTTACCCACCGAGATGTGCCCGTGAGAGCCCAGCAGCCTTCGTTGGTATGATAATCCTTACACATGGCTGACACAGCTCCAGCTGCAAACTCCACCACTAAAAGCTCAACGCCAGCCTCCAGATGTCCAGCTGCTCTGGTTTTAGTGTGCAAATGACAGCCTTTCAGCTGACCAAACCTGAGCCAAGTGTGTGCTATTTTGGCCAAAATGCTCCTGGATGTAGCTTTCGCAGGGGAAATGGTACATGCTTGACTTGGAGTACTGATCCTCTGTGCTCTCAAAACACCTCAGTGAGGTGATTTTTGACACTATTCATTCTCATCCATCCATGATTCATTATGCTCTACTGTGTCAGAAGATTATTAATTAATCTTAAGATGTGAATGCCTCGCTATCTGTCAAAACCAAGAAGAAGAGGTCAAACAGATGATCGATAAATAAGCTTTACATTCCTTGGTATAATGACTAAAGGAATAATGACCATAACGGCTATAATCATGTCCATTTTACAGGATGGCAGCAGTCACTTATGGCAGTGGACAATCACTGTGGCTATCAGAGGGTTATTATGCTGACAGGCCTGCACATACATACAGCATGTATCCCCGTTTTAACTAGTGACTCACTTCCAGCTCTGTTAAGTCATGCCCCGTCCACCGATGCTATATGAACTGACAGCACGCTCTGTGCCAGCCCATGTGCTGGCAATGTGATGCATTGTATTGCAG
Organism: Gymnodraco acuticeps; assembly: GCF_902827175.1. NCBI lineage: Eukaryota > Metazoa > Chordata > Actinopteri > Perciformes > Bathydraconidae > Gymnodraco > Gymnodraco acuticeps. The sequence continues at coordinate 3,221,910 of NW_022989974.1, forward strand.
ATGTTGTCTCATGCAATACGCACATGCATCGTACAGTTGCTGTCTCCGGCAGAGGCATAATCAGAGCTATGCTGCAAGTTGTGATTCTCAGTCTGGAGACCTAGCACACCGCGCTGTCAGAAGCTCAGGCTCAAAGTAAAGGAATGTGCTGTCAGTGCCTTACAGCTCCGTGACGCACTCTCTTTTTCTCATCAGCGCTGGCGTCACTTGAACAGGGGCATCACATTAAAAATCTCTCAGCCAATAATGGAAAATTGGCATTCCTGCTGTAACGGCTTTATGGCATGAATGCCCTCTGAGAACGCATGACATTATCTCAATGAAGGGTACAGCCCATTGTTGTTTATTAGCCACCTTGTCCGTATGCAATTTTATATATTCAGTGTGCTGAGTACAGGAAAGAGATTATGAATGCCAGAAAGTAATCCATGCACAAAGATCAAACCTCCTGGATGGTAATGTCACGGACAATGGGATTACAGAAAGCATTTGGTTTGAGAAGAAAAGTTGTACAAATCGCAACTACAAAACATATTTTAACATCATCTGGAATGACTAAAATTCCTATTTAATTCACAAGCCAGCTAAACAACTGCTGAATAATGACGCTGGGCAGAAAAACTGATGCAGGAGTTTAGATATCCATGTCATAACACCTCAGGCAAGGGCTGTGGATTTAGCATCATTAATATGGTTTCATTACATGTATTAGTACACAAAATACAACATGTGTGCAGTATCTATCCCGGCAGTGTAGTTTTGCCTTACATTGCTCTGCACCAGTACCCTGCATGTATGACAGTAAACGACGTTACTTTAACTACTTTAACACATGGCATTAACGGACCTGGTTTGAAAAATGATCATAAATGTAATTTTTTTTATGCCTGCATTTCAGGGCACACACGTTTGTTCTACTGTGCTACAAAATATACTTCACATATCTTTCTGTATTTTATGATATTCTAACATCCCTTGAGGCCAGAGCAGTGAAGTATCCTAAAACAGGGGTTCCTAAAGTGGGGGTCGCGAGATGATTACATTTAAAATGTATAATTTTTTTTATCCAATATTTTTTAATTATTATTATTAATAATAACGTGTGCATAGACATTTTGCAGGGGCGGACTGGCCATATGTACAATCCCCCCATTGACAATCCACAAGCGCACCAGCACCCCCGTTGACAGGGGTCGCCAGTCCCTGGCACTGTTATTTTGGGGGTCGAGGGCTGAAAAGTTTGGGAACCCCTGTCCTAAAAGACCAAAAAGCCTTTGGTTAAATCCAGGTTATCCTCCTCGTGGCCTTCCAGCATTAGCAGTCCAGAGGGATTGCGGCCTGTCAGCGATGAAATGACATTTACAACAGAACAGTCCTGCTGCAGCTCCTCATTAAAGGAGTATTGTCAAGCATTGTGAGACTCAGACTGTTTGACAGACAGTCAAACCAACGCATTGATGTCAATCTTCAGCACATGTCCTCTGTCTCCTAAAAATTCAGTGTCACAAAGTCATCGGCACCACACTTTCCTGAGCACTGCCTCTAGGGCCTGGTCATGTGACTGTGTGGTTAAAGCTTCCTTTGGTCTTAATCTGAAAGGAAATAGGGAGGAAAGAAACCAGCCTCTAACCCAAATCACGGACAGGCTGAGATATTCGGCTGTTTTGCAAAAGATTGAAGAGTGGTACAGTAAAGAAACTTGGGAATCTGAAGAATGTATTTGTGCATTGATGTGCGCCGTAAACATGGAAACAAGACAGTGATTGAAGCCAGTGGATGGCGGGGGCACTTCGTCTGTGAAGGACTCAGTTGAGACCCGCGAAGGTCTCATTTTCATTAGGATGACTGATCCCCATGTATGGTACATAGATCACTACATGACAGGGTAATTCAGTTCAACATTATGCACCAGCTGACAAGAACATGTGTGGAAAATTCCAGTGTTCACATACACGGTTACACTTACGGGGCTGTAGAGGAATCTGAGGGTCTGATGGGATGCAAGCTACACACATTACAGCAAAGAAAACAAACATAAATGTGCCTCTGCAGAGAAATAGTGTAACAGAATGCTTATTCAGCTAAATACTGAAGCTGTGGGAAAATAATGTTTTCAGAAAGGATACCAAAAGTATAAACCCTAGCATAAAAACATAATCTAATGTTTTTATTTTTTGTCATCCCCTCAGATCTGACATATGATTTACAGAAGAGTGGACAAAAGCTTTCCACGGAGACTGTAGGACTCATCGCTATCCCAAAAATAACACCTCAGACTCAGCCGCATTTCACACACACACACACACACACACACACACACACACACACACACACACACACACACACACACACACACACACACACACACACACACACACACACACACACACACACACACACACACACACACACACACACACACACACACACACACACACACACACACACACACACACACACACACACACACACACACACACACACACACACACACACACACACCACACACACACACACACACACACACACACCACACACACACACACACACACACACACACACACACACACACACACACACACACACACACCACACACACACACACACACACACACACACACACATACACACACACACAACTATACGTCATAATCTGCAAGTAGCTTTGTTTCCCATTAAGATCTTTCACAGCATCATCTAGAAATTAGTTATTTCCTCAGCCACCCGGGGCTCCAAAACCATCACTCACATGCCTCTGTTGTGATTTCAGTCAGAATGGTGAGTAAATACAAAACAGCACTCAGGTTTCATGCTTTTGCATCAAGCCACACAGTATAATTCATTGTGACATTTTTGCATCTCATCCACACATACAAACGTTTGCCGCCCCTCTCCCGGAGAGAGACGTTGTTTACTCAGGACATGGGAAGGGAACATGAGCGGACAGAGCGAGGTCCGGATGCCATAGGTGAGTCAGCATAGACACTGGAGAGGCAGACACCGTGTTTTCCTCCACTAACACCCACTCCACTGCTGTCTCCATGAATGGGAGCTACTCCTACGCCTGTCGTCCTATCTGATGGCATTGATACTGAACATGCTACTCACATGTCGTAGAGTCTGTAACCCATGGCGGAGCCCGGTCTGCTAGACTGGGACCCGGGGTCTCGCGCCCGCCTGGGGTCCGTGCTGCTCACCACGGCGCGCCACACGCTGGGTTTGTCCATCCTGTATGCTGGTCAATGGGACTGCGTGACTGAGACAGCGTGCGCACACGGGCTCACTCACATTCACTCTCCCCTCTCCCTCCCAGTCACAAACACAAGACAGCAAGAGGGCGGTGTGTGTGATGTAACGAGGAGCGTCCAAGAGGCTGGCGGCTGGTGGGGGGGGGGGGGGGGGGTGGCTGCTGATGGAGGAGGAAGGGTGGAGGGAGGGTTGTCATTGAGCCAAGAAGCTAAAGGAGCTGTCTGTTAGGAACTGATGTAAAGCCTCTGTTTTAAAGCATAGAGGATGAAGGGTAGGTCTGTACTGGAGTCAGTGCCTGGGGGGGGGGGGGGGCACTCCTAAATAAAAAGCACGAGGAGACGACCTGCAGCAGAGCTTCTGGAGATTACGCTGCCTTTCATAAACACAGAGAAGCATCTGCGTACGCCTCTCTCCACCCTCTTATCTGTCCTGAGTAGTACAGTCCTCAGCAGGGCCACAGGATTGGCTCCTTGGTCTCCATAGAAACAGGAGGATGTGTCAGAGGTAGGGCTCATTAACATGCCTTCTGTCCCCTCCCTCCCATTTTGTTTTCACTCCCTCTCTCTATTTCTCGCTCTCTCTTTTCCCATATCTCTTCTTCTCATATATTCGCCCCCCTACCCTCCATCTCCATCCGTCTCTCTTCTGAAATCAATGCACTTTTCTCTGTAGTGTCTTTCCAAACAAAAGGGCTTTCCCGTCCAGTGAGGTTGGTGCAAAAAGGTAAAGATGATGAGTTGCTGTGGTTAATTATGTCTGCAGAAAAAAGAAACACTACAGAACTTAGACAGAGGAGATAATGGAAGCAAATGAAAAACTTAAATAGATAATTTTTGAGTTAACGACTACCTTTCCACCATTCCCACAAAGAGAAATAGAAAGTATATGGCTTGCACAGAAATTGCATCATGTACAAGTGATGCCAAAAGCAGAGAGGAAGTGTGAAATATTGAGCAGAATAAGGCTGCATTACTGAAGATGTCATCTTCATTCTGGGAAATAATAGATATGGCCTGCAAACTCAAGATGGTTTACACATACAGTACACTGCACTGTGCTCCTGTTAGGACAAAGATGGTAGTCTTGTCAACAGTTTCACCAGGTAACAGCATCCAAAGCATGATGGTAGGCAGGCAGAAGATTGTCTATGGAGACAAGCTCTCATCAGGACATAATAAAGCTCCAAACAAACACAGGCACACACACAGTGGGCTGAAGACAGAAACCCAGGGCTGATGGCTTACAATCTCCAGGGGAGGATGTGTTTCACCCCGGGCAGACCCGATAGCACACAGTGCTGTCGATGTATTGAGTATTAACGCCAAGGTGACTAGTACTATCAGACCTTTATCTTTTTCTCAATTAACTTGTGTAGTGGCTAATTGTAGGTGTGCGTCATCTCACTTCAATTACACTGGCTGTGTACTCTGTAATTACCCAGCACGAGTGCTGATCACTCCAGCGCTGACGTGCTCTTGTCACTGAGCCATTTGTGCGTGCGTGACTGTTTGTGGGCCTGTTTGTGCACTCTTGTTTGTGTCAGCTCTCAGTGCAGAGTGGAAACACTGTATATTATTTCACTAAAATTGCTCATATTCACACATCCAGAGCAGAACATAGTTGGTTTCCTCAGAGGACAAACCCTTTTGCATTTGTGGGCACTAAATGAGCTTTCCTTTTGCGCCACTTTTAGCCATTTAAGAGGCCAAGGCAACGGTTTTAATGCAATTTACTTCTCATTTCAACATTTAAATTGTGGGAAGCAGAAGATATTGCAGCCCCCTAACAAGTAGACTAGTTATCATTCTCAGTCCTTGCTAGCACTGCCTAGAAATGAGCTGAATGAACTAGAAATGCCACATATAAAAGCCCTGCAGAGACAGTTAATCAGTGAGCTCGTCCGATAAAATTCAAAACACACTTCAACCAAAGCTTGGCGTGTAATTTAACCTCCAGGTTGACAGTTGACCAAATTCTCTGTGTCTGTATATATGTATGTGCACGTTTGGTTAAAGGTTGTGGGGGGAGGGGGCTTTCACAGGACTCACGGTGTACGGTATCTGCAAACCCTGAGCAAAATGTGTTTGTAGTCCACACACACACACACACACACACACACACACACACACACACACACACACACACACACACACACACACACACACACACACACACACACACACACACACACACACACACACACACACCACACACACACACACACACACACACACACACACACACACACACACACACACACACACACACACACACACACACACACACACACACACACACACACACACACACACACACACACACACACACACACACACACACACACACACACACACACACACACACACACACACACACACACACACACACACACACACACACACACACACACACACACACACACACACACACACACACACACACACACACAGTGGAGCAGAGCGCTGAGCCAGATGCTCTTTCAAATTGACAAATAACCTTATATTCATGGTTTCAGCAATGCGCTCTTCAACGCAGAAGCACAGACTCCACACACAAACAAACACACAGGATGCAGTTATTGTAATATATATTTATATTTCTGGCCTTGGGTGACCCTCCACACATCAAGGCTTGTTCATATAAAGATACAAATCTTGCATACGTTGGCTTTCTTGTGCCAACCTCCCCGCTCCTCTGTCACCATATGGCTCCTTTAAACCAGCTGGCCCTTGGTATAATGTGTGCTGTTGGACTATGGCTGTAGGATTCTGAGCAGCACTCAGAAGCACAGATGCATTGAATGCACACACAAAGAGAATGCACATTAACACACACCGAGAAGGCTTTTAGTGTCACAGGAAATGATGATGATGAGTTCCAACCTAATGACATTGAGTCTTTCCTCTTGAAGACAAAGACAAGTGGAGAGCTTATAATCACCTAATGTGAAATCTTTTGCTGCATGTCACAGCCTCTTTTCACCCCAAATCTCTCAACCACAGTTTTATCAATTAAAAGCTAAAAGGTCCATCGAATGATAAGCTGAAAAAAGACACATTGAGGTTATCTCATATTTTTAAAGTAGAGCTGAATTAAATATTCAATAAACACAATGTTTTGTTCAGCAACTACTTTGTCATATGTAATGTTTGCTGTTTATATGATTATGTTGGGGTTTGGAAAGCTTTAAAAGGTAAGACGGTGAAAAAAATCATTAGATGCAGCTCTGTCCAAATAATGTTTCCCTTGTTCAGTTGTTGCAGTTTTGAATGCATCATGCTACAAATGAGAAAACCATAAAAAAGCCTCATGAGTTGATCAGCTAAAATGGAAAATCACAGAATGTCCTGACATCGTTCGTTTCTCGCTGAATCGGCTGCTGTTCTCTGCTGAGTGGCCTTAGCTGATATAAAGACAGATAACAGAGATAAACAACTGCTGGAGGTCACAAAACAGCAAGTTCTGTACACTTGAACTTTCCAAAACTGATGTAGTACTTCTTCCTATCAAAGTACACGCTGTTTATCCTCTAGTAAATCTTAAAAAGTACAAACTGTAGTGTTACTGTGCCGCGTATGTATCTGTCTACACTATATGTAAGAACAACAGTACTGGAGGAACTGTCTGTTCACAACATTAGGAAGCATTATATCGTCCTCGGCTGAGCTGCTCAGCGGGGGTCCCGTCTCTTCTCAAGAGCTTCCAGCCCACTTCAAAACACATCAGAACGGGAGAGAGAGAGAGAGTCAAAGAGAGAGACAAGTGGGAGAAAACTGACATTGACTAAAGCACTGAGAGCTGCACACCACAAGATGGCAGTGCATCCCCTCCTTGTATGACTTACTGCAGCCTGATGGGATCAATATGACTGAAAACATTCCCCCCAGGAGGATTATTGTTAGGCACATGTGACAGACCAAGGGAGGGAGAGCACATGCCTCATTTAGCAACATTAGTTAAACATATGTGGATTCAACAAAATAATCTTTCCTATTCCTTTTCATCACAGCCAATGTTATCTAGTGATTTCAGCATTGTTATGTTTATGTTTGACTCACTTAAAATACACCTACTGCATAAACTTTACGTTCCACAAAAACATTTTCTTAACCTCTCCAATTAGTGTCAACAGCTGGAACAACTGGACTCCCCATAGATAGTGACCTCCACCCTGTGCTGAAGAGGAGAAGCTTGGTTTCTCTGCTGTGGTTTCCATGTAACAACAACGCAGCTCAGCGGTTGCTCTCTGGCAGAGGGCACAGCGCTGTGCTAAAGCTCCTTCTGTCACAGACTTGGCCGCAAGCCTGAGAACATCAGAGGAGGAAGACAGACGAGCTTTTCATAGCGGGCCAAACAAAGAGCTGTCTCTCTGCTCCTGACTGAAGTACACACAGAGCCATCACTTGACCCCCAGGATATCTGCTGAGGCTCTGACTGCTACTGCAGAAGTTTACGCTTGGTGAAAAGCTGCTGTCAGTCATATTGATGTGAAGTTATAGCAACACTAACACTCTGCACTCACACGAAAACATACAGTACACATGATGTGTACCGTGAAGGTGTGCAGATCCTTTACCTGAAATCAAAAAATACAAATAAAAGTAATGCATTTAAATCTTACTTAAAGGGGACCTATCATGCAAAATGCACTTTTGTATGTCTTTTATACATGAATATGTGTCCCCGGTGTGTCAGGGAACTCACCAAGTGTCAGAAAACACAACCCTCTCTCTTTTCCTCTATACCCAAATCTCGGGGCTTCAACGGATCTGATACAGACTGATACAGATTAGAAAATTCTCTGACGTCAGGAACGAGGAGCTCCGCCTATGCAACTCTCCACCTATCAGGAGGAGACAGCCACGGCCATTGCTGTTCGAAAGCACTGGAGACGCTGTAGTACATATGCCAGGCCTGTAGGTGGCGCTGTAGTCTGCCACAAAAGCAGCGAAGAAGACTTCTCAGATTCAGCCCTTGCAAAAACAGGGCTGGAATAGAGCAAATAGAGCGAAATGAGGCATGGCTAAAATGCATGATCTGTTTGGTATTTTGAAAAAAAAACTTTGCAGACATGTTTTATATAGGTATGGCCCTACAATATATTATTCAAATATAGCATGATAGGTCCACTTTAAGAAAAATAAATGATGTGTCATCAGCAAAATATACTTACAAATATATACAAAATGCCGCCTGTCCCTCATATATACACAATGTATTGAAGTTACTATTATACCTTATACTACTTATACCTTCTTCATAATCTACACAATGGCCCCTGTTGACTAACACAGCATCAACAAGTAGAAAAAAAGAACTGGACTGAACAATAGGATTGAAAGACAATTGACTCTAATAAGGGGATGAAGTGCAGGTGGAGAGGTCGGAGGAGAAGCTCAGGTGAGGGGAATGAGGTGATTAAGGAAGAGGAGAGGCAGGGATCTGATTTACAGAGGAGGATCTGTGAAAGCAGGGAATGTGGTTGAAAGTGTGTACATGGGAAAAGGAGGGAAAGGAAGCACAGGAACACAAGAGTAGAAAAACAGCAGACAGAAAACAAAGGCTACAATTCAGTTGAGTCTGGGGGCTTTACAGAGCCAGCCTGGTACAAGATCTTAAATCAAAGGCCAATTAGAATGGGGATTAAGTATTCATTAGGCCATAAATATGCAATATCACAGAGTCATAATGGAAAGCTAGTCCAGAGCTCCTTGATCAGGTTGTGCTGTTCCTTCATGTCTCATTTTTTATGACCCAGGAAGGGGGAAACAAAAATCCACCCTCAGAATCTAATCCCTCTGTCATCTGCACTTTCTACTCCTCACTCGCAGGAGATCTCATCGCAAACACAATTCAGCACCAGTAATATCTTGTTGCACATACACAGACAAATCCCTCCACTTGAGAAATAGAGCTGAAAAAGCAGCTGAGAACAAGCGATCAGGCTCTCCAGTTTTATTACCTGGGGAAAAGTATGCCTCGCTCGCCTTGCTCTCTCACCTCATCCCAACAAAGCCCCCCCCCCTGCTCGATCTGAGCAGCGAAACAGAGTTATGGATTGAAAAAGCCTCCTATCAGACCGGGAGATGAATCTAAAGCGCACAGAGGACTCTTTGCTTGATATTACTGTGGCATGGAGCTGATGAAAAGATAAGCTATGTGAGAGACTCCCACAGTATCACTAATCTCTCACTACATCTAATTTACCAGGGAAGTGGAAATGGGGAATACAGAGAGAGAAAATCATTGGTTAAGAAGAAAGGAGGCTTGAGGTGGATCGATTGCGCTTGTATCACCAGAGGCTTTTAAAATCACACTGATGTCACACATTATGTTTAACTTGAAATGTAACACCTGTGCGCTGTCACTAGACAGGTGGGTGTCTTTTCATTACTGCTGAAGAGACGCATTAACTGCAGGCACACTGTGCTTGTTCTTCCTTGACTGATAAAAGAAAAAACTTCTGCCTCTCTGAGTTATAACAGTTACATATTTTGTTATAATGAAGCTGCTTGTTCATGTGCTGAAAGAAATAGTCACATATAATGTCACGGCCAAATGACTGCTGCTGACATTATGAGTGTTCGTTGCAATGATAGCGCTGTGACAGTACATTTTGGTTATTATGGGATGATACCAAATCAACATAATCGTGTGCGTCCACAATGTTCTACAACTCTCGCCTTTGAGAAAAAAACAGAACAGAGCGAACAGAAGATTATCTGAAGAAGACAAAGTGCTAGGTAACATCTTCACAAGTCGCCTTACAAGCAGACCTTAAAAATGTCACGTGATCACAATTCATCATCACCTGTATTTTTCCATATCAAACTAAAATAGAAGAAGTCTCTGTATGTGTGTGTGTGTGTGTGTGTGTGTGTGTGTGTGTGTGTGGTGTGTGTGTGTGTGTGTGTGTGTGTGTGTGTGTGTGTGTGTGCGTAATATGCAGTTATGTCAGTCAAATGTCTCTACATCTGTTCATACGATTTACTTTACACTTGACAGGTGAATTGCTGAAAGCCCAGGGAAGCACAGTTTCAAGTGTGAAGTTATTTGAAAAAGCTGTCAAAAAACCTTACTACTGTGTATTAATACATAACATGTGTACATTATTGTACCTATTGTGAACAAAAGGTTGTTATGTGATGAACTCCTGTGTAAAGAAGGATCATTATTTAAATGTGGCCAATAAAATGAGTTTTTTTTTTTTATTTAAGCCATATTTCAAGAACTGATTGTGACAATACAAACTTTACTGACTTACTTATAAATATAGAACGTTTTTTTTGTTAAAACTCTGAGTCGGAGATGATCAGCGACATTTTGGTGCAGCACCAATTTAAATGAAGTGTTTAAATATCACAAGGACTCGTATACATGTGAGACACTGCCAACACTGCTACGACTGAATGCTGGCCAGCATTTATTGTATTGTGTTATGATCCTTTAAAATAGTTTATGTGTGGCTTTGCTGAATGCAAAACTATGAAGACAGACACACAGAACAGACACACATGAAAACACACACACATTTCCCCCTCAGCCAAAAGGATCAACAGCAGAGCAGAGTGAAGTGAAAGGCACATGGCAGAACGAGCCTTAAACTCTCCTTTGTTACTCAGAGTCAAAGCAACTTATAATAAGCCACATGGGCAGAGTGTAAACTGTGTTTCCAGTGATCCAGCGCAGCAAAGATCCTGTAATTAACTCTTAGAGAATGTGATGACGAAACAGAAGCTGGGGACTTCAAAGACAAACCGAGAGCGTTCCCATGAGTTCAGACACATTACGGAAGTGGGCTCTGTTTAACAGGCCCATTAAATCATTGTGCTGCTGTGATTCCCCATCTGGTGAAATCAAAACGTTACAATACTAACAACAGTAAATAAAAACGGGCAATAAAGAAAGAATTCAAACAACTGGTAGAATTGTATAGGAAGTGGAAGGTTCTTTCATGGCTATTTATTTTTTTAAACACACTTTTAAAGTCTAACTCTCAAGCACAACAAGTGCTCCTTCATTTCCCAAGGCCTGTTTGCTGCCACATTTAATAAATGTTTACTGTGCCGTTAAGCCCAAATGACCTCCGATATGATCAAGGCCTTACAGAGAGAATGCGGCGTTAAATAAACACAACAGCTGATACAATGCAGGGTTCATGAACTTACACATGGTAATAGTTCTCCTTCTCTACCGCCTGTGTCACTCGTTCACCATATTCCCCCCCGCGGCTGAAACATAGCCTCATGAGCTGCCTCACACCGTCCAATCGTCAGCAGATAACACTGTTTGCAGCAGGCAGGCCGGGGGTCTGTGATCCTATGAAGCTATTGCAGGAATCAATAGGCTCTGCAGTGGTATCATTAGAGGGCCGGGAGATAATCACAGGTTCTGTTGTGAAATAGTCATTCACCATAATGAATATCATAAAGCATCTGAATTATTTATACATCCGATGGAGCTCCTGGTCCAGATCTGTGCAAATGTTGAGACGTCAAATCAGAGTCGAGACCACAAATAAACGAAGCATTGCAATAATATCCGCTTGACGACCTTTAGGTAGTACCATGGGAGTTTTAAGAGAGGGACGTAAACTCTTGCAGAAAGATTTACACTTCACCCTGACCGCACAGCGTCACGTGTACCTCTGTAGAGCCCGCCGGAATCTATTCATCAAGATGTGTTTCTTTCATTGAAGATACAGGGATGACGTTGTTTAATCATAACTGGGTGTTTGCAGTTCATATATTTATTTGGTTTGTTATTTTATCTTTTCTTGAATATCATTTACCTCTGTTATGTATTTGTTTGTTTATCTGTTTATTTATTGTGTTGTTTTTCAATAACAAATGCATTTCTTTCTTTAAAAAAATAATAATTTAGTTTTGGGAAAAGGGGTGAGATTAAATAAGTGTAAACTTCTTCCCACCCCTTTTCGGAAGTTTAATTAAGTAGATTATTTGTTTATACATAATTTAGAATCAGTAATATTTTTGTATATCAATTTGACACTACTTAATTTTGTATTGTATATTAATTCTCATGTTACATTTTTGTTTTACACATTCGAAATAAATCTAATCAAATCAAAAAATCGAATCAAGAGACAGAACAGGATAGGCACAATTAGATACACCGAGTGAGAGAGGGTGGAAGAAGAAAGAGAATGTCTGAGAGAAAAAAGGAATCAAAAGGGAGAGGGGAGCATCTTGGGTTTTAAAAAGCATCCATTCAGCCTTGAGCGGGGCTTGGTGGGTGCAGAGAGGTCTTCACTCTGGACAGGACTGAACTGGAAGGCAGCTGCAGACCATGAATACAGCAGCAGGCAATCCTCCAATCAGTTAAAACATGCTTTCTCTCCATGGCACTGAGGAACTGCCACAGAGGAAGTCGTTTTCCCCCCGTCTATTGATGAGGTCATCTATATTCCTACGTCAGATATGGTCATATAATTTATAATGCGCTGCTTTTGTACCGTTTCCTTTCAAGTTGCAGCCACATGCGTTGAGATCAATTCAGAACCTTCCCTCCTCAGTAAACCGTACAGAGCAATTATCCTGTCCCGCAATAAGCAGCAATCCTGCATCCCTATTGGCTCGGCTGACTGCTCCACTTTCACTGTGACATACAGTAAACACACTTCTTGCTTCCACCTCTCACTGCTGCAGAGCACTCTGACCACACAACAGTCACGGGAAGACAATACGAGCAGGAGGGCACATCACAGTCTCCACAAAAGGCAATATTTTTCACAATGGGGTTTTCTTTCATAATGGACCGCTCTGCAGCAGTATGGAAGAAGATATAAGTGGGAGGGATCATTACAGATGAGGACACGGGGGAAATACTGAAAGGCTGGAGCACAAAATAAACTTTGCAGACTTCATAATGGATCGTAATGTTGACATTATGTTCAGTAAGGAGCAAAAGCAGCCTCACAAGAAGAGGGGTGCTCTCCAACTTACAGCAAACTCACCCAGGGCCTCGAAAACTTTGTATCATCCGGACCCTTTTCGGGCTTTTAGTTTTTTATTGTATATTATATTGAAACTGAACAAATGTATCGACTATACAGCGCCAGTAATACTGAAGTTTTGGAACTTATACTTATATCGATATTTAGATTGATAAATTATGAAAATCATTTAAAACCCAAATACTAATCAAGTTACTAATCCATCAGAAATTGTGACCAAGGCGCTTACAGTATGTGACATTTAACAGTTGACAACATGAATGTGTCTAGTGATTAAAATAAATGACATTGTTTCCTAATTACCTGAAGACAATATGGCATTCCTATAAATGTACTTATTGGCTGACAACTACATTGATATTCATATATTTGCGATAATTGGCTGAAATATTGGAGAGAAATTATTTACTGACAAATCACAAAACGTAGGTCTTTGTCTTGTCAGATATGTATTTGAAACTTTACAGTATAAGCACATTTAAATGCTTTTGTTGACTTTGATGTTTAACTATTTGTCAGCATTTATCCGTGCTGTACTTTCTACTCTACTTCAGTTTCTATATTCAAATTAAGTTAAATAAAGCGTTAAAGATCAAAAGGCCATTTTGACCTCTTTTACTTATAATGGCATTCAAGCCATTTTTACAGCTAATGGAAACTTGAAATAATCTAGTTTATAGTTAATATAAGTAATTCACCTTTTTTATTTTACTTTAAACACTTCACATTTGGCTCTTTTATGCTTTACATTTAAATTTGCTATAATTTCTCCCCAGGCTTTATGGCCAGCTGCTGATTGACATTGAGCAGTACGGGAAAGTCAAGACTGGAAGAAATGAAACACCTTGAGGAGGGCGACTGGGGGTTATTCTGGGAGAGGTCCGGTCATCTACCGCCTCTGGTTCAGATATTCACCCAGTAATCTAACTTGGTGATACGCGCACATGTCGGAAATCGTTGAGGTCACATCTTGCTGTCCAGGTTCTTGAATCCCACCGCTAATTGAATTTCCTCCCCAGTTTTTAATTATCACCCCGACCAGGAATGCAATTTGGTAAATTAAAAGAGCTAGAACAAATGGTCTGTAAATAAATTAGAGGATAGACAGAAGATTTTATTTAATTAAATCAGCAACTTTGTTTTTTGTTAAAGTTGTTTAATAAAGCAAGAAGTAAAAATATCCCTGATTTCAGTCTCAGGAATATGAAGATGTGATGCTTCTGTGTATTATTATTTTTAATATCTTTTGGTTTAGGGCTCACAACGTGATGGACATTTTCCATTAGGTTTTTGTCTTGCTTAGATAAAACATTACATTTATATATCGGAACATATTAACTGTCTTCCAAAATCCTCATTAGTTGCACCTTCAATTAAGCTTACTGTATACGTGTTATGCAATCACTAAAATCTGCCTTAATCAAGTTTGCGTTTGATAAAAAGCCTGCTAAAAACGTTTTAATTTTAGTATCTCTTTTCTGCAAGTGCATCTTTCAGAGGGGTTTTCAACAGGTTACCATATGTCTTTTATATATTTCACAAAACAAACCCTGCAAACACCGTGTGAGAAGTTTCCTGTTTTGCTCCGAGCATTTAGATGTGTTACACTCGGGTGGTATTAAAGTGAAAACAGTCCATTTGAACAGTTTGTGGGCTTTTGATTGTCATTTATTTTCTACGCTGCTCCTGCTGATCATCTTAGCAGGGTAAGTGGCAGAATCACCACAACAAGCGCTCCAAGGACATCATTAGTTAACTATATTGACTCAAATATGCACACTCAGGCTTTGGAAATAAGCCATCCCATCTAAGCTGTTACATTGCCTGTGCATCTCTACTGTACATCTGATCAAATGCATGGGATTGCTTTGTCGCCAGGTCAGGAGGCAGAGAGAAAAGAGGAAGACTGCATGAAAAAAAATGTACATATGTGAAGAGAGAAAGAAAAACACAATTCAAAAAAGATCCCTGGGGTATCTGCTATTACGGTCTAGAAGCCGCTCTGAGTTGATCGGTGGCCCCCAGAGATCCAGCTCTGGCATTAGGACCGTTGTTTTTCTGCTGCATAACGCTACCACTACAAACACTTCCTATAATTAAACTTTTCTTCAAACTTTTCCAATATGATAACTCAAAACATCTAAAACAAGTGGAATGGATTCAGCGGAGGGCTCAGCACAGCAGCTCACACATGGATATATAATTAATATTTCACTTCCTCTCTTTCCTCTAATGCCCCACAAACACATAGAATATACGACGAAGATAAATCACTCACTGAGAGCCTCACACAGACGCACTGCTGCAATGGAGAGTGATTACCCAGCTATTTTGTTCACATTCCTTTCCAGATAACATGTGACTCACTGCTCTACAGACACAACTGCAACATCCTGGATTCAGATCTGGCCCAGGACCTTTGTCACTTCATGTAACGTGATGTTCCTGTCTGAAGGAAATCATTCATAACAACAAGTTAACCATGACAGAGCAAGGCCTTTGTGATAAATGTTGTTTTCAGTTTGATTTATACAGTATTCATACTGTCTCTCCTGTCATTTGACATTTCTTGTGAGTGTGCAGTGAGGTTTGAAAAATGTGTCTCGGGCACACATTCAGAGTTTGAGCCGCCCACTCACATTCATTGACACAAATGAGAAGGACTACATTGTCTACGACAGAATAAAAAACAATACACAATAGAATCCATCTCTCATATCTGGGGAAACATTAAAGCAATCACCTGATATAAATCAGCAAAGTTCAAATTACGGGGTGTTTGGCTGTCATCATTTCAAAATTGCCTGTGTGTGGCCGAACACAAGCAAACAATGCTGCTGAGCTGGAGAGGAAAACAATCAAGCTCCGATCACAGCCTTCATCTTGTTTGCAGTCATGATCGATTAAACCTATTAGCCTTCAGCTGTGCTTGAAGATTACTTACAGAGCAACAATCACATGGGGACAATTAGAGAAAATGTGTGAGGTGTTAATCAGCGAGAAATAGTTCCTCCTTTCTGCTGCATTACCAAAGTCTAAAAACAACCCACAGATGTTCCTACTCATCACAAAACGTCTGAACACGGCTCTTTGAAAATAGAGCACTGTCCCACCATGCAATTTTTGGGCTGAACATGAACCAAAAGTGGGCTATGGATTAGGCTCACATTGCTTTTTGATGATGAAACACAGCACTAGGAGGCATTTTTGAAACTCTGTGTTTTTTTGAAGCCCCCTCAGTCTGTCCTACTGATGCAGCACTCTTGTTTTTGTAGAAGTCTCCGCACAGGCTAATGGCTGAGCAGCGATGAAAGCTCATGTACTCAGGCATCACCATTCATTAAGCCCTAACATAATGATCTCCTCCTACAGTGCATTGGTAACTAGAGTTCATTGTGCACATCAGGACCAGCAGCACTGAAACTGCTGTGTCACAGGAAGCTGATGACTGGAGAACAGCTGCAAAGACTCAAACATTAGGGCACAGGGACGCTTTCAAGCTGTCAGGACCGATTTATCTGCCACAGAAAGGCTAATTACTGGGGCATCGATATGAACTGTGATGACTTTCAGACATTAACAGGGAGAGAGTAAGACAGGAGAAATACTGCTCTGCCTTGGTGCTGGAAACAACAAACATTACCCATGTATTCATTAAAAAAATAACATCTTACTGTACCCAAAGGAAGCAGAGTTCCATTTGCGGCAGGGGGCGACTCTTCTGCAGCCTGTAGACACCGGCCTCCCGGGGTTTTCGTGGACTTCAACCGGTAAGGAGGCATGTCTCCTACAGGGGGGGCAAACGAAACACACATCTCAGAGTGCTGACATGGAAGGGCAGATGTAAAAGAAACCTTTAAATTGTATATGACTGCTCTGCATTCAAATCATTCATTTTCCCTCAGAGGGTTTCCACAGGGAGTTTGTGACTTTCATATTTGTACCTCGTGTACTTCATTTTTCACAGACTATTTTAGAACAGCAGTACATCATGTTTCTGTCATTTAGCAAACCGGGTTATATGGAATTCTGTATTGCATCTTCCTCTTAGTATCACTGCAGTCCTCACAGGAAAATGACAAAATAGAGGGTTTGAAACCGGATTGGTATCAAACTCATAAACACCAGAAGGCACACCACGACACACAATATCACAAAATGAAAAGAGAGCTAAGTTACGTTTGTGCAATACTAAAATATACAACTTTAAAAGACAAGATCAGTGTGTGCATAGTTTTGCCCAATGACTGCAACTCATACATTTCATATTATGGACTCCTTTTGATAGATTTTTTAGTGCTATTTTTGATGTCTTCTTAAAGTACTTAGGATGCATTGCTAGTACAATAAAGTGCACTTCGCAGCGGTACTTTATATGGTTTGGAACTTCTTTGTCATAATCTGAAGGACTTTGTTTACCTGAATCCTATTATAGAATATATTTTTGACACAATTGTATCATAGATTGAATAATACTATATACTTCACTTTGTCAGATACCTGTTCTATCTATTGTTGGCATTGAACAACAGGGGAAAACAAAATGATCACATTAATGGTGAAAATGTGAACATGTCACAATAGCCTTTTATCAAAGAGAAGAAAAGGTTTCATGGGGAATGATCTCTTTGTAGTTGTTTGTCTGTGAGGCTCAGTGAACTGCAGTTAAAGCAGTTTTGGTCCTCTACTGATCATTTCAGACATGTCTCCTTTCTTTCCACTGGATGCCATTACCACAGAGGTTTTTCTCTCTCTCTCATCTGTTCACTGAGCTTGGCTGCTCGTCTCAGACAGACCAGGCACGTTCAGGCATACAACTGGCAGTCAAAAACCAACAGAATACCCATCTCTCTCAGCGTGTGACGTCTTCATCAGAAACATTAAGCCGACATCTGGCTCAGTGTAAAAAGCTGTCAAGCCTTTAATGATAGCCGTAGCTAATTTGATTGTGTAAAAGGAATAATTGCTCAAAGACCAGTCCAGTGAAAGCATATCATCCAAATACAACATTAATTCCCTTACATGCAATTTGTAACAAAATATACAAGCATCCTCTGTCCTTAAACACGGCTTGTTCTAATGTTATGAATGAAAATCCTACACTGAGACCCGGAGTAATATCACAGCTAATTGTATCATGGTTGCTGCCATTTTCTGCTGTTTCTGTGAAATGAATAATTAATTTAAGAAATGCTAATGTTCTGCTCTGGTGGAGAGCTGTGAAATAAATCAGACTTTTCTTTCTATCTTCTAATAGTTCCTGTGACAGTGCTGCAGAGCCGAACACTCAGACCTGTCAGTGCAATGACTGATGCACAAACACCAACAATTCATAAAAGTGGAAGCTCACACCCCGGGAGGGATGTTCCTAGACTCAAAAAACAATGTATTTGATTGGCTTTCTTTCTTCAAACCCTCAACACACACATGCTGTGGTTTGTTTAATTGCTCCTGAGGAAAGGCTTTTTAGAACAATGCCTGATTAAGGCCTGAAATCCAGTTTGCTCAGTCAAAATGGACTCACACATGGACAAACACAAGCAGGCTTGATGTCGAAGATGAGCATCGCTCTCCATGGCAACAAGCGATGGCGACGGAGAGAAGACGATGGGTTTGTGCGGCACCTGAAGAGAGATAGACCGGCCTTAAGGCACAGCCTGGTCACCTCTCCTCCCTGCAGACTGAGATCAGTTCAGCTGCCCTGACACCTACTGTTCTTTCTGGGTTAGATTTCTGACAACATTAAGCACAGTTAAGTCCACACATTGTGCGGTTTTAGAGAAAATACATGCCTGCAGATAGAAAACTGCAGCTCCATCGCTATTTCAGTGGAAGCCTCATCTGTTAGAAGCAAAAGAAGTTGGAAGAGTGCAGTCTCTTTGCTCCCATTAATGTTAATTCCTTAGGCAATTTATTCGGCTTTGTAAATGAACCCACAAATCTTTGACATTAAATTCCACAGCAAGATGAATTACTGTTTAAATTGATTGGGAACACTTTGCTTACTGGTGTTGTTTTGAGGCACACACTTTGTGAGTGGTGTTGACCTGCACAACAGCCCAGCAAAGCTTTATTCTCCTCATTGTCATCTCTACAATGAGGGTGGGGGGGGGGGGGGGGGGGGGGGAGAGGGGGCTTTATAATCGCCGCCTCTCTGTTTCCCTAACACTCTGTGGAGAATTACAGGGAAATAAAAGCAGCAGACCCCGTCAAGGCTTTGCTCCAGATGCCTCCAGTAACTCACTCTACTGCAGACCTCCGGAAACCTACTCGGGCATTTGTTTGTTTCTGAACAAACATGCTCAATAGAACAAGAACTATCGCCTCACAGTCTATGCTTTGGCCAACCAGTGAAGATGCATTTCATCCATGGCTGTCCCCAATTGTTTACTTTTGAACATTTGTGTAAATGTATCATAAAGAGTGTATTCATTCTTAAATGATGGCCAAAATCGTTTGTGACGTCACAGTGACCTTTATCTTTGATGAACAAATTGTAGTCAGTTCACTTGATGCCCAGAAAACATTTGTTCTAAATTAGAAGTAATTCCCTCAAGGCGTTTCTGAGAACGTGTTGATGAGAATGCAACAGAGGGACAGCCCAGAAACATAATGTCTCAACCAGGGTAGGATTTTCACCGGCGGCCATGACGGTCATGCCGTCATTGCCCCTCGGTCTGGCCGTGAAGCCCCGAAAATAATTCTACGTCCTACGGCCACCGCGGCCTGTGTGCCCCTGATACTGTTAACATCTCGAAGTTGCTTAAAAAGCGTCAGAACAGTGGTTTCTGAACTGCATTATGCTGCGTTCACAACGGACGTGATGCGAATATTCTCATCGCTCTAACCGCTGGAGTTTCACCGCGGCTGTCAGCTGTGTTTACTCATAGACTGTATATATATAACGGCCCGTCTACACTACAGGTGTCAAAAAATGCTTTCAACGCTTCGCCCATTCATTTGAATGGGGTGACATAGGATATTTTCAAACTTCGTCGAACTGCATTGTGGGTAGCATGGCAAGGCGTTGCAAGCATCGCGAGCGTCTATCGGCGTCAAAAGTTGAACAATGTTCAACTTTTGAGGCTCGATGCTTGCTCGAAGCTGGCGTCAGCCAATCAAATCCCGTTTTTGCAATTCCCGCCAGTACAAGCGCTAGCCAATCAAACCGCGTGCAAGCTGGGAGAGCCAGACCGCAGTTCATTTCCTCATATTCCAAACGAGAAATTACGGTAGCAAATCACCCGGTTCTTTCCGACCAGAACTATTTACCGGCATACAAACCGGAGGAACCAGGCATGGAGGGAGGTGGCAGAGACAGTGGGTGAAACTGGTAGGTTTTCGCCTGTTTGGGGATTTTATATCCAGTTTACTTCGTTTTAACATTGCTATTGCTTTGTATGTCGGGGGCGGGAGATTCATGTGATTGGTTGTTGGTCGCGTTGCTCGCAAAAAATCGCCAAGCTTCAGACACGCCCAGCTTCAAGATTTTTTGATGCCTGTAGTGTAGACGGGCCGTAACGGCCCCTACACACGGCGGTGTGCGTTGCCGCTTCAACGCTTCTGCCCATTCACTTTGAATGGGGTGACGTCACGATTCGCCGAACTGCATTGTGGGAGCAAAGCGCAGCTTCTCTCGCGGTACTCGCTGCAAAAGTAGAGCAATGTTCTACTTTTGGCGCCTCGACGGAGGCGTCAGCCAATCAAATCCCGCATATGCAAATCTGACAGTCTAAGCGCTAGCCAATCAAACCGTGTGTATGTTGGGAGAGCCAGACCGCAGTTATTTCCCATATGTCAAAAAATTGAGGAGAAAATTATCGTGGCAGTAGGGAATCACCCGGTACTATATGACCAGTCCCTCTTTACATACAGGGATACAAACCGGAGGAGCCAGGCATGGGGGGAGGTGGCAGAGACAGTGGGTGAAACTGGTAGGTTTTCGCCTGTTTGGGGAGTTTATATCCAGTGTACTTCGTTTGAATGGACAGCTAGCAAGCATAGACAGTATATTTAGCCAGCATGGATGTAGCATGAATGCTTTGCTTTGTATGTCCGGGGCGGGACATTCATGTGATTGGTTGTTGGTCGCGTTGCTCGCGTTGACTCCCCAAGCTCAAGACACGCCCACCGCCAAGCGGCAACGCACGCCGCCGTGTGTAGGCTCCGACGATTTCAGCCTGTTCTCCTACAAAAAACGACCAAATAGGTCGATTGTTTAAGCACCTTAGATTACGCCCCATAGCCACGTTTTAAAGTGTATCAACTCTAGTGGTCGTGTAAGAAACAACATGCTCCCGTTTATTCACAAATAACCCTCTCTGGAAAATCCTAAATTGTAGAATAGTTTGGCCATTAAAATGCTTTTTGATTAGATTTCTAGCGAGAAGTGTATATTGTACTTTTAGAATTCACGTCCAGTGGATGTGTAGGATCTATAGTTTGATCGATATTACGAAGATGTTTAGAGGTCTCGCCAGGATAACGTGTATATGCGCAGCTTCCATGTAAAGTTAGCGTGGGTGAAAACAGTTTTTCCGGTATCGAAGTTTTCATATTAAAACCGGATATATTCCCCTCACTGTCAAATGATTACACAGTGATATCTGCATTACTCATCCACTAAAAAACATCAGTTTATCCTTGTTAATTACACAATATTGATTGGTTTAAATGGTGTACAATGCTTTTATGTTTTTAACCTTCGATTCAGAGAAACAAATAGTTCTTTAGGAGAAGTTGCAAGTATTAAACTGTGTACACCCTGGAGGTTTAGGGGATACGAAACACAGTGGTGTTATCAAATCCAAAAAAAAACATATAATTAATAAATGGGTGAAATAATACCCACATGACACCTAAGGTCAGAAGAGCTTTATTTAACAACTGGTCTTATGTCTGTGACCCCTCCTGTTGTTCATTAATAAGCCTGAAACATGCTCAAGGTTCAGAGGCACATTTTGCAGATATGGCAGTAGCCATCGATCATCTTAAGATAAGATAAGATATACTTTATTGATCCCAAGTTGGGAAATGTTTTTGTTACAGCAGTATACTACTTTGTTCTACTCCACTACAATTCAGAGGTAGTGGAGTATTTTTACTCCACTACATTTATTTTAGTTACTTTGCAGATTCTGATTAATGATGTGAAATATAAACAACCCTTAAAATCAGACTTTAGTTACACCTGAGTCAAATTCAGGGAAGGTGATTGTCAAGTGACCAAAAAACCTATGCAATATTTTGGACGTTAAGTACTTTGTCAGACTTCATATGTATCTGTGGATAACCCCAACGTGTTTATCTTATTCAAAAGAAGACCTTAACTTAAAGTATTCTTTAATGTTTAAATAAAGCCTTATTAGTGTGTCTGTTTTGCACATCCTCCTGTTAATATCTTTGGACGTCCTGTACTAAACTGTTTTATTGTAGAGATCACTACAGTATCTTCTTGATATTTTCAAATTTGTATGTAGGCTACTCTTAATATTTAAATGTTTTCATCAAATAAAACGTATTCAACAACAAAATTAAATAACGTGCTTTAACCACTAGGCGGCGCGGGTTAAAAAACCAGTGGTGTAGTTAATAAAACATAATAATATCAAACATAATATGACTATTAACTTTATTGTGAAATTAAAACAGAACGGTAAAGGAAAATACAGTTTCAGTCTCTCGATTTGAAGCTTATGCATTGTACCATGAACCTGTATTGACCTGTAACAGTCAACTGCATGAGGAGTTGGAAAGGTAATGAATTAATGAATTAATTAAAATGTCGAACTCGGACTTCATTTTAAGGACATTTCGGCCAGGGATTTAGAGCTATATTTGTTTAACCACCGGATTGGCAACACAGGAGAGTGTGTGCACCAGTCTGCCTTGATATATGTATTCATGTCTGTGATACTCACAGTATCTGCTGCCCACAGCTGTTTTATAGAAGGAAAACCTCCTTCACTTCATGAAATCTCTGCAGCACCAGGAGGGTTAACTCAGCCTCTGAGAAGAGGAGCGTGCAGTGCCTTTCACGCACCGCCTTCACTGTGTTTACCTTCAGAATCATTAGAAAGGCTAAGAGCGACTGCACGCACGCACGCACGCACGCACGCACACGCACACACACACACACACGCACGCACACACGCACACACACACACACACACACACACACACACACACACACACGATTTAAACAGACTTCTGTTCCTCCATGTTTCGTTGTTATCGTTTCACTGAGCGGACCCGCCCCCTTTTTTTTCAAACACTCAATTTTTTGGTCCATCTGCGGCGGTAATAGGTTTTGTGCGCTGTGATAATTTGGCTGTACCTTTAGTAATGAATATTAAATGTTCATTTGATCATTGGTTTTATTATGAAAACGTTGAGACCGGAAATACTGTTTTCAACCCGTAACTTTACATGGAGGCTGCTGCATACCTCAAATCATCTTCGTAAGATCTATCAAACTATAGATCCTACATATCGACTGGACGTGGATTCTAAAAGTACAATATACACTTCTCGCTAGAAATCTAATCAAAAACCGTTTTAATGGCCAAACTATCCTACAATTTAGGATTTTACAGAGAGGGTTATTTGTGAATAAACGGGAGCATGTTGTTTCTTACACGACCACTAGAGGTGCTACACTTTCAAACGTGGCTATGGGTCGTAATCTAAGGTGCTTAAACAATCGCCCTATTTGGTCGTATGAGTTGGAGGACTTGTTGAAAGATTTCAACAACGTTTTTCCTTGTACGATGTGAGGGTCTAAGGACAGAGGGTGTCGTATTGTCATACTGATATTCTGTACACACTGTGAAGACCACTGAGACAAATGTAACATTTGTGATATTGGGCTATATAAATAAACATTGATTGATTGATTGATTGATTGATTGATTGATTGATTGATTGATTGATTGATTTACTCCTGTCATTCAAACAGGACGTGCTGGAGAGGGGGCGGGGCTTATATCCATGTAAATACTGTGGTGGAAACCAACTACGACAAAATTAACCTATTTTACCGTGATTTAATTGTAATAGACGTTTCAAAATGATGCCGAAGTAACTACATACTGACAACGGTTAGTAAAAAAACATGCTTTGACAAGTGTGCAGAGAAGACGGCAGGCGAAAAACTTTTAAAATGCGTGTTCTCTGAATGGAGCGATCTCCATTCGATCAGATCAGGCTAAACTAACCTGTAGCTGCTCCGTCCAAACTCACAACAACGTCCTAAAGACCGAATTAAAGCAGCGACTGTATTCGCCATGACACAGTCTGTGGTTTGTACATGTTTAACTTTTGTCTAGTTTCTGAAGAGATATGAGGAGCTGTGAGGAGTTGATTAAAGAGACACAAACACACAATGCATTTCAAAGTATTGCTTGTTCATATTTGGATGTTGGAGCTTCACTGTGCACTGCTGAATGATGTATGTGCAGAGTTTGACCCTTGAAGGCTGTTTCTTCTGCTCTGAAATTGAATATATTTGTTACATATTAATAGAATTTTTGATTTGATTTTTGATTTGTGAATGGGAGAAGTAGTAGATGGAAAAAATACCAAACGCTAATTATTCAAAGTAGAGTATTTCATTTTATATATGGTAATAATAAGGAGGCATAGGCCTACAGTATATGATTTGTTTGACATTGTTGATATTAAAAAAGTGATTTGTTTTCCATGTCATTCGTGTGTTTTTCTTATCAGAAAGTGAAGTTATTTAATTGTAAGCTCCAAATCCAAATGTTTCCCTCAATGGCCTTTGTGCCCTGGCATGTGGCCTTTGCGCCCTGAAAAAATGTGTGACACCAAAGGCCAAATGGCCTTGCCCCTAAAATGACGAAAATCCAAGCCTGGTCTCAACGCTCGTCTGTCGCCGCCAGTGAGGCATGAAGAGACAGAATGCGCACCGCTGAGAAGTCCCAGTCACGGATATGTCGTTCCAGCAAATACAATTTTAAATTTCAATTAGCTTCTGTTCTCAGACACTACAAATTAAAACAGTTCCAATCCATCACAATAAGCCAGCTCCCCAGGCACAAGTAAACCGGTATAAATAACAAAAGCACAAGTTCAATAATAGGCTAGAAGAGCACTTTCATCTTGTCCTCTAATTGCAATTGGTGCTTTAAAGTGTCGGGCTAGTCTTCCACTGAAGGATTTGGTCCTGTGCTAGTCTGGGTTTATGAATGGGTGCAGCATGAAAGTGCATCAGGGTGTCGAGAGGAGAACATCTTATCATCAGACACTCACTGAAGAACAATCTAATAAAAGCAGGTCACTCTGAGAGCCAGCCTGCTCATCTCACCCAGATTCTAATCATATCTGAATGAAGCCGTCCATTCTGATTACAGAACAGCACCAATTAAACACTGCCATGTTGTTATTCCCCTCTCATTAGCCAGGGAGTGTGTATGAGAATAATCCCCTCATCACCGTCAGGGCCAATCTCTCTCCACACACACTTCTATCAAACCAGTGTAAAGGAGTCTGTCAGGAGCAGGTCTTATTTATTTATAGCGCCTGTGCCAAGTTCACCGGCTCTTCCATTATTAATGGTAATGAAATCTACCAAGCCATGTAACACACAACATTTTAAACAGCCAGGCTGACTTGTGTCGCGGTGTGGCATATTAACGGGGTAAGAGATGTAAGTGACTGTAAGTCTGCTGTGTGTTGTCAGCAGAGTGTTGGCAGTGCTAGTGATTTCAAACAGCTTTGAGCTCTGATACAAAAGGGAAAGCAGAACCAAGATAAATCATGTGACTGATTCTCAGAAATGGTCACAGTGATTTCAAACTGGCTGCTGATTCACTTTAAAGAGATGCTCCTGAATATTTACACTGAGATACTTATACTATATCTATGGGGAAAGCATTAGAGGCAGCAGCATACGGAACGTTTTTAATGCACTTTGTCTCTAGGGAGGAGTGTAGTGGAGCTCAATCAGTGTGGAGAAACTATGGTGCAAATGTAAAAGAAGTGGCTTCAAACTACATTGCAATACATTCTCTTGAATTTTTAACATTAGGAATTCAGTGGCAGGCATTAAACACCTTAAATTATTAAATTCAAATTCTTGAGACCTTTCTTTGCTTCCATAATTAACTACATAACACGGTGTTGGAGAATGATCCGTTATATCATGTATAGAGGACAAATTAAAACAAATCTGCCTATTACTGTATGTAGAAATTCTTATACAGCAATGAACCTGTTTTCTTTAAAATGTTAAAGGTCCCATGACATGCTTTTCTGGTTATTACCCGTCCCCTTGTGTGTTATGAAGGTTTTTATGCATGTAAACGGTCTGCAGAGTGACAAACCCTCAAAGTACACCCTGTAGCGAGTACAACTCTAACACAGAAAATACCTGTCTGCCCCAGAACGCCTCGTTGGAGATTTCTTAGTGACGTAACGGCTCCGTGGATTGGTCCAAATTGACCACACACACACACACACACACACACACACACACACACACACACACACACACACACACACACACACACACACACACACACACACACACACACACACACACACACACACACACACACACACACCACACACACACACACACACACACACACACACACACACACACACACACACACACACACACACACACACACACACACACACACACACACACACACACACACACACACACACACACACAACACACACACACACCACACACACACACACACACACACACACACACACACACAAACACACACACACACACACACACACACACACACACACACACACACACACACACACACACACACACACACACACACACACACACACACACACACAACACACACACACACACACACACACACACACACACACACACACACACACACACACACACACACACACACACACACACACACACACACACACACACACACACACACACACAAACACACACACTTTTCTCAGCTGCAGCTCTGCGGATTTCTCAGCCTGAACTCAGCCTGAGACAGCGGGACACGGCAAGGCTCGACCTGGGCTCGGCCTGGGCACACACACAGACTCACAGCCAGGCTGCGGGTGTGTGTGTGTGTGTGTGCTCGGGCTGGATTCGGGCTGGGTTTCGCTGTGTGTCGCTGTATCGCAGACCCCACGCAGCAACCAGGAAACAACACCAGTAATAGAGCTCAGACTGTCCGCTCCTCACAGCAGCGAGCCGCGCAACGTCCCGCCAACACGGCACCCAGACCCCACGCAGCATTCTCATCTGTTTGTCATTACTGGTGTTGTTTTCCGGTTGCTAACAAACACCATTGTAACACATAATCACTGATGTTCCGCTGTAACGGTGGTGGACTCATCAGAACAGAGTGGGCGAGCTGACCAATCAGAGCACAGTGGGCTCATAGGGAGGGGGGTCAGGAGCTCCAACAAGCCGTTTAGGACAGAGAGTGAATACAGATACTATACAGAGATGCTGTATGAGAAACCAATGTGAGTTTGGAAAATTGAAAATCTATTCTAGTAGACCTCAACAATGGAATTATGATCAGTAGAAATGGCCATGACATGAGACCTTTAAGAGTTTTGTAACAGAACTACTTTGCTGGTCTGCACTGAAACGTTAAAAAACGAATTCCTTTATTCTCACCTGTAAAAAGTGTTACATGCAGTACTCGAGTTGAGGGGGGATGGCATCCCCCCCTGAAATAAAAACGGTCAAAATCATCCCCCTTCTAAAACTGCCATTCCCCCTTTCCATCCCTTATGTAACTTTATCAATGAACGTGGCACTGGTATTACTGCTATTTCAACATTAATTTTGCGCATTTTGAGTAAAATACTGTGGGCGAGGGAGCACACACACACTCACTACTTTAGTCACCAAAGGTGGAATCTATGGACATAAGCAGCAATAACAACTTAGTTTGGAGTTATACGTTTTTCTCTCGTGTTAGCTAGCTGGTAAGACTCAAAACTGTTGATGAAATGATACCACCAGCACCAGAAGAGCTGAAACCCCTCCTTCAAGCAGTGAACACTCTGGTCATCTCCACAGCTGAGTGTGAACGTGGGTTTAGTCAGATGAACATTTTAACCACAACTAGAATCTCCCTAGAGGTAAAAAGCATGTCAGCCTTGCTTTTCATCAAGTGTGTTGGTCCTCCACTGAACAAGTTCAGACCAGAGGTATATGTCAAGACTTGGCTTCAAAGCCATTGCTTAGCTAACAATCCGAAAGCAAGAGCCAGAAAAATTGAGACCAAAAAGCATGATTATGAAAATCTTTGGAAACTTCTATGAGATGGGGGAGAGTGGAGTAGGCAGCCATTGACAACATTGGTCCTATTTTGTATTATCTGTATAATCTTTTAATATATTTTCATATTTTGTAAACAATTTCAATTTGCACTTAATGCCCTGTTAAAAAAAGTAACATCGGGAATGTTAACATAACATATTTGTGTTTAAACTGCAATAAAATGATGACGGATCAATATTTTTCTAATTTTTTTCCTCAAATTTTTCATGAAGAATTTACATAATGATTTGATTAATTACGATACAAATGTAACCCTTTAGATACCAGTTTTGATCGTATACCAGTAACTGCTTTTTTGAAAAAATACACTATAATTCAATATTCTAAAAACTATTTTGACTTTATTATTATTAGTATAATCAGTTGATCATCTGAATAATAAATGAGGGACTGTTAACCTACAAGATTTGTACCATATAGTTCCATTATAACCACATTTTTGTATCCCCTCCCCCCCTTTAAATTAAAGTGAAAAAAAGATTTTGCACTAATTGTCCTCTGCATTTGACCCTAAATGTTAGTGGTGCCATGGCAGCCCGGGGACCGACTCTAATTCTGAGGTGCCTTGGTCAAGAGCAATGAAAGGAGTATCTGAACATCCATAACATGCATGTTGTTTTAGGAGTATAATAATTATCTTTATGCTGGTTGGTCTCCCACCCTCGGCGGGTTATCAGCACAAATGATGTCCCCATATGATAAAATCCACCATCCCCCCTGATTTTTTTTTACAACTTGAGTACTGGTTACATGTATCCAAGAGATTCATTTTATTTTAATATTGAACTGATTCATTTGTAAAGGCTTTTAATCTACACTCTTTTATTGTCCAATTATTAAATGTCGTTTTGATTTACTGCCAAAAAATGGTCTGCTCAATGATGGATTCATTTTTTCAAGAATTTAGTATCCCCTCGTTTATTATCCAATAACAAATAATGTAATAAACTGTTTCATAATCACTGCCAGTCCTGTATTAAACACATTGTTCATCAAGTGGAATTTACATGTTCGGTCCAGTATTGCTGACTTGAGGCGAAAACATTCCTGCAGTCTCACCGACCTCCTGACACACAGCGAGATGAGCTGCTCCTGAAGCTTTCCTCTAATTTGCAGGATAATTTCCATCACAACTATTGCTCAAAGCTGAGCGAAAGTTTGCGACCACTTTAATTCAGAAATATCATGGCTTTTGGATCCAACTCATGTATGCAGCTGCCAAACAAGTGGCATGATCGAAAATGTGTTGGTAGAGACGTGCAAGATCGAACCTGGCTTATACAGCAGCAGGGTAACAGTCTTGGCCCTCCAGATTTATATTAATCAAGAGGAGACTGGAAGCTGTGGCCAAATTCACAACCAAGAACGATATGCAGAGGGCTGCTGCCATTTGGGAGCCTTCCAACCACATCAAGGCATCAGTTTGGGGAGATGCGATCGTTTGTCTCTGAAGCCTCGTCGTTTATTTTTATTTTCACTGCTGTACTTTTAGATCCTACCATCAGCAACTAGAAAGATATAGAAAAAAAACCTTTTTGTGATAACAAATCAATAAATGCGCCTTATGACAGCTGATTAGGTATGGAAAATGTTCATTACACTCGACTGGAGTATAAAGGAGAGTATTATCAGTATACAGCACATTGAACAGTGCCAGCCGCATACAAACTCTCAACAGAAATGTTTCAAGGTGAAAAACATTTTAAACTTACATTTATTTTTCTTTGGATCAGTTTCCTCAAAAATATTTGTAGCCACTTGGAAAGGAGTTATTCTGAGAGTTAGTAAGGCTAAATGCCTGTGATGGATGATAAATGGATGTCTTGCTGTGCACAGAGATGCTTTTGTTTGAAGATCAAAATTCCTCATTGTTAAACAACAAGTCATCATCTATATTACGGATCAATGATTGGAATATTATTGAAGAAAAATATCTCTTATTTCCAGAAGCATTTTCACCAGAGGAACGTTTTGTAGCTAAACTATTTCTAGCCAGGAACACAAGGATTCTAAACATTACAACTTCAAATGTTTACTACTCAAAGTTTACACCCCTAAAACAAAAAATCGGATTCGTTTTTCAACAGATTTTATATAGTTTAAAATAAATTATCACAAGGATTCATTCTTTCCTTTTTAGCACTACTGTCAGTGGGGATGCCACTGAGTGGCAGCCAAACTTAACATGCACATCTCGCACTCTCGCATGCACAAACACTGTTACTGTGATGATATGAACACAAAGACTGGCACACTTTTCCAGGCTGTGGCCCGCTGGATTTGCTTCCAATTTGTAATAGGACATTTAGAGCAGAATGGCCTGGGGAACACAGACAGTAGAAGACCAAAGAAAAGGAACAGCCATGGCCTGGACATGTTTTCAGTAAAACAGGGGACAGGCTCAGCTACACTCTGCTAAACTTGACTAGACTTTTGTGGGTCTTTAATGCCCATCTACAGATGCAGAGGAAGGGGCTGTACGGATCCCACAGCGAGGCATCCCTAAAGAGAGAAGCTGCAGATAAGGAGTGCATTTACCACTGACAGCAACCCATTTACTCTCTACATGCAAGCCATATTTCTCAGCTGTGTTTACAGCAATGATGGATTCAGGAGGTTACAGTTTTAAATCAGCCAACATCTTACCTCAGCAGAGACAGCCCTACAAATCTCCAGCCACTAAGGTTCACACAGCAAAAAAGCAAGTGGAATGTGACCTTGGACCACGCCTGACATAAAATCTCATAATTTCCTACACACGGTAATCTTCACTAACACCAGTAACATGCAGCACTCCAGGCCTGCCTCAATCCTCCACACAGAGGAAAGCCACTCAATCTGGCTAGGACCATGATGGATATTTGGCTTTACACAATCCAAGACTTATATAACACTATGTTGCCACCAAAGCCTTTCCCATCAAAGGCACAGGATCGAATAGTGTTTTATGAAAGAATAATCATGAAACTTGGGCAGATGTACGATTCTGAGCAGATGAAGGTGGACATTGACATACCTGACCATTCTGGAAGAGTCACATTCAGACCTGAAAGACAGAAAAACACTGGTTCATTGATTTTTTTGAGCAGGTAAAAACTAAAATGCTGCAGTACATCAGTAGTGCAGCTAAAGACATGCACGGTAACAAAACGCCTCATTGAGCACCATCCCTTGATTCAGCAAATTCATTACAGCAGCAAACTTCTGGCAATGAGGGCTGCAGCACTTTGGAACAAATCCATCTGGCATCATAAAAAGTGACTACAACTGAGATGACTTTCATAAAATTAGACATTGATATTCCACTGGGTGTATGTGCTTGTTGCAATGTCTTTGCAGATAAAAAAAGCTTTCTTTTGGATTTGATTAAACTCTTTGGTAGTTTGTAGTACATTATTAGTGCTATCAGTAACACCTGTGCTTCTCATATCTTGTAGGAAAATTGTTATTATGGCATACATCATGTGCTCTCCATGTCTGTGATGCAGTTTCATTGGTACTTTTAGAAATAAACTGACGCAAATGGCAATCTAAGAGCAAGGAAAGTACTCTGTATAACAGAGAAATACAATGTAGCCCGCTCAGTGAACCATAGCACTAAGGGGCAATAAAGCTACTGCATGGGTGCATAAGAGAAAATGTATTAGCCTCCTAGTCACCTTTTCTAATTTTTCACCTGGAGGAAACAATGAGGTATTCATGGTGAAAAACAGTGACTGATATATCATTAAGGCTGTAGCTGCAAAGGAAGGGTTGTTCTGTTCAGCTTTTTGTTGGTGTTGGCTTGAAAACATAGCTTATAAGGCTGTGTCTAATTCTCTGTCAGGTGCATCCTCCTACCTCATCACTCTTAGTTACCTTTTTAGTTTTTTTGCTGTCACCCGTAAACATATCGCTTCACTCCAGAATCTCTTGCATTACCTAAACACCTGCTTCATGGTCTGGTCTATATTGACAAAGATGTTTAAAGCTTTCTTTAATAATTCCATAAAGCACTGAACAAACTTGATATGGCTGGTGTTTTCATTAGAGCAAACCCCATTACCACTGTGGAGTTAGGTTGAGGAGAAAACTAGAGCTGGGTTAATATAATGCAGTGGTAGGATGAGATTCATTGACACACATGCTGCAGTCCAGATCCAATGGCAATTACTGAAGCTATCGATTGCTGAGTATACAATGCATCACTGAAAGAAATGATTGGACCAAAACCATATTTCACAATTGTTTTGCTGAATGATATGTCTATCTGTTATGCTGCTTGCACCAGGCAATGCAAACTGAACATCCTCAGAGGAGAACAAAACAAGACAGAAGTGGTCAGAACCCTGGACAGCTCCTCGTCCGGAAAAAGGCCCTACTACTACTACTACTACTACTAACACTAACATCCATAACATTAATCTGGCTGCTACTTAGATATTATTTATCTAATATATCATATTCCAATAACTTGTACATTGCACTATTTTACATGTTTTGCTATTTTTCTTTTTGTATTTACTATTTACTTGCACTATTTAGTGTGAATGCTGTTTACAGCATTCCACTATAGTTCTTCAAATCTTTAATCTACTTCTTCTTATTATTATTATTAACTCTACACACTAATAATGTCTTTTTTTAACATGGAACTCAATGGGAGGAACCTTCAAATCCTCTTTTATCCACACCTTGCGCCAAATGCTACTCCTTCCACATACTTCCAACTTTAAAATGATCACAAGCCCTTCAGCTATAAAACTTGTTCTTCAGATATTTCATATCTTTTATACTTTGAGATATTTAACTTAGTTTGGAGCTTGGTAAAGAGGCCTTCTTCAGATTTTAACATTAGTGTGTTTTGAGCAGCTCGTTAAGACTTAGAGTGCTTTGATCTCAAAACAGAGTGGAGGAGTGCTTGAAATTCGCCCCAATTCTTTTTAAACCTGCCATAATTCCCAAACCCTACACTCCTTGGACATCATTTTTCATGAAAACGTAGGAAAACCTCTCCTACGTCGAATATTTAAAAATAAATTAAGAAAACATATTAAACAAAATTCCTCTTGAGGGCAAGAAGAAAACTTGTCAAAAACTCCACCTAGCTCCCAATAGATGTTACAAATGTTCGGATCTTTCTTCAGACTAGAGAGATGTCAACTTTAAACAAATCTCCACATTTTACACACAAAACCTAAAAAAAATACATATATCAGTCCATTGGGGTTCCCTGATGCTCACGGTCTGGGTATTTTTTTATAGGAGCCATCAGGGCCGGCCCTGACCAATTTGCTGCCCTAGGCAAGATTTTAGCTGCCCCCCCCCCAAAATGTGAGCACGGAGCGCGTGGAATTTTTTAGTGTGTGCACGTGCGAAGTGCGCCTCGCCAATTTGTTTCTATATGTCTGCCAGCACAAGAAAGGGTCTTGAGGCCTAGTACCAGGGCCGGTTCTAGCCAATTTGCTGCCCTAGGCGAGATTTTATAAAGAATAAATGAAAAATCTCTACAAAAGACAAATACACTATCAATCAATCAATCAATCAATGTTTATTTATATAGCCCAATATCACAAATGTTACATTTGTCTCAGTGGACTTTACAGTTTGTACAAAATATCAGTATGACAATACGACACCCTCTGTCCTTAGACCCTCACATCGTACAAGGAAAAACTTCCGGAGAAAACCCACAGTTTAAAGGGAAAAATGGGAGAAACCTCAGGGAGAGCAACAGAGGAGGGATCCCTCTCCCAGGACGGACAGACGTGCAATAGATGCCGTGTGTAAATTGAAAAGATAATACATTTGCAACATACAGAAACTTATTGACATAGGTAATATACGTCAAAATGGCTTCAAATGTATTCAGTATTGTATGAACATGTTTGAATTGGGGGGTGGACGTCACATCCTCTAGTGGGGTCCGGGGGTATGCCCCCCCGGGAAGATTCTTTTGATCATTTTAAAGTAAAATACTTCAATCTGGTGTACTTTGAGCAGAATTACTCTCCAACTTTAAACGATATTTTTGGTTTACTGTCCGATAGTATACATTGGAATGATCCCCTAGCAGCGGCGCTGCGCCGCTATTTGTATATAGGGGAAACACAGACTATAATGATCATACAAAGATGTGCCTTTACCTCACTGAGCTGAGGTTATCAGAGCCTCTCAGTCTTTCAGGAGAGAGCTCTCTAAAGCTCTCAACCCGCGGCCGCTTACACAGTAAATTTCAATGTTAATAAAAGCACATGGAACTCAATGTGAGGAACCTTCAAATCCTCTTTTATCCACACCTTGCGCCAAATGCTACTCCTTCCACATACGTTCAGCTAGAGACTTCATTCCAGCTTTAAAATGATCCATTCCCAAGACATTCAGCTATAAAACTTGTTCTTCAGATCTTTCACATCTTTTACACTTTTTGAGATATTTAACTTAGTTTGGAGCTTGGTAAAGAGGCCTTCTTCAGATTGTAACATTAGTGTGTTTTGAGCAGCTCGTTAAGACTAGAGTGCGTGATGTCATAGCTAGAGTGGAGGACAGTTTGAAATTCGCTTTCATATTCTTTTTTAAACTTGCCATAATTCCCAAACCCTACACTCCTGAGACATAATTGTTCATGAAAAATGTAGGAAAACCTCTCCTAGGTTGGAAAATAAAAAAAAAGCAAGCTAAATAATTAAACAAAATGCCTCTTGAGGGCATGAAGTGACAACAACTTTCAACAAGTCTCCATTAAGGCCCATTGTAAATGCAGCGTCATCTTTCATCACAGCACCAGCTGCACACCTTTAGTTAATCTGCCAAAAATGCCACATTATTGATCCAAAAGTACCAAAGAAAAGCACACAGACACTCCCCAGGATCCTGTCATGCTCCACGCGTTGACATTTTACCGATAGCTGCTACGGTTTTCAACAAAAGTTAGAAATGCAAGAGGTTTATCTCTCATTCAGAACAATGGAAAGGCTCTCCTTTCACTGCACATCTCCATTGAAACCTTTGATCTCTGGGCTTACACACAAAGGTGTTTGTGAACATTCATTCACTACAACTTATATTTAATATGCAACTCCTTCAGCCTACTTTCAGCTACAGAAACCATTCAACTATTACATTATTCAGCTATTTCAGGACATTGAGGCTATACATGTTGTTGTTTATACCTTTTTTTAAACCTTTTCTTTTGAATATTAAGCTTCTTCACTATTTTTCCTACTCTTCCAGTTTAACATTTCACTTTCAAGTTTCCAACAAAGTCCATGCAATGCATGGACTTTAACTGTAACCAGGGACGTGCACAGGTACGGGCTATTGTTGCCTGGGCAACGGCCCGTTTCCCCTTTTTGGCTGACCTGCCCCTCTGGAGAGAGCGAGAGGTTTTTTCTGTTGTGGTCGAATCAACATGATAAGCCCCCACAATTAGTATTGTAGTGTCTCGCTGCGGGAAACACACCAGCTTCATTCTTCTTCTCCTTCTTCTTACATGTAATTTCCCGCATGGTAAACTCCCTCGACGGGGCCGCTCGCTCTCTTCTCTTGATCGCCCTCTCTCAGAGAACACTTCACTGCCCGCTTCATTGTAGGATTTCTGCCATGTCTCTACTTTAAATTTGACCATCTCTGTTATCAAGTTATGGAATACTAAATAATTAATTAGATACCTTACACATTACTCCGCTCATAAAGAATGATAAGAATAAGAATAATGCGTATTGAACTGGTTTCATTAATTAGTGAGTTTATTTAAGGTAATTATAGAAGCCCTATTTTGTCAGTATGTCTGCAATGGTCAAACTACATTGAATTGTCCCCAATTTTTCTTTAGTAGTTTCTAACATTAGATATTTTGATGAGATATGGACTGCAAAACATGTCCCTGGTTTTCATTTTAAAAATCAAGTCACCGAATGCAAGTAGTTGCCTTAGCTTATTTTGTTATGAGATGATGATGTGAATTACTGTTCAAATTAGTTAATGTAATAATCGTTTTGGTCTTATATTTTTTTTCGGGGGGGGGGGGGGCTTTTTCCAGTTTAGAGCAATAGCCCCTCCAAATATCTGTGCACGTCCCTGACTGTAACTGTAACAATTTGGATTCAAATAATTTCCCCGCTAAATTCAGCAAGACACTCGGGTGCGTTCACACCTGCCTTGTATAGTCCGGTTGAATCGAACCCTGGTGCGCTTAGCCGCTTGGTGCGGTTCATTTGGGTCGGTGTGAACACAATCCAAGACCTCTTAAGTCAGGGGTGGGGAACCTTTTTCCTCTCAAGGGCCATTTATATTTTTTCAACATCCTCCGAGGGCCGTACAAATTATTGACCTCTGCTTAAAAAAACTAAAATCAACCTCTTAATCCAGATATCTTACCATGATGATGCATGCACGTGCACGGTTGTGGCAT
Organism: Gymnodraco acuticeps; assembly: GCF_902827175.1. Classification (NCBI taxonomy): domain Eukaryota; kingdom Metazoa; phylum Chordata; class Actinopteri; order Perciformes; family Bathydraconidae; genus Gymnodraco; species Gymnodraco acuticeps. Next base: position 3,258,858 of record NW_022989974.1, read on the forward strand.
GAACACCAAAACAGAAAGATATGGACACAAGATGTGTGCAAATGTATTTAGTTTCCTATCCATGTGAACATGATTTAAGTGGGGGGGAACCTAACCTCCTCTAGGGGGGTTCGGGGGGCATGCTCCCCTGGGAAGATTTTTTTTTAAATGTTGAAGTTAAAAGCATCAATCTGGTGCACTTTGGGAGCAACATTAGGAGCTATGGAAACATCTCTCAACACCCATATGAAACAGAACTGTAAACAGATTTACTTTTTCTTTATGGACATTTTACAAATCACTCCCCTTTCAAACTGTATTCTTGTTTATTAATAACAACTTTTTTTTACTGTCATATAGTATTTTATACCCGTTTACTTTATTATCTTGTTTTTTTATAATAATGATCATATAAAAGATGTGCCTTTACCTCACTGGTTGGAGAAAAAGCTTCTTATATTCGTTAGCATAGCTAGCTAACCAGATGCTAATAACAACAAAGTTATTGACTGTATGATCAGTATGACAGTCATGAACAGATCGCCACTGGGCTTTCAACTAAAGACACAGACACGCAAAAACGGCGGCATGTGTACGGCTCCTTATGGGTAGGCTAATGTAATTTGTGGAAGTCCCGGAGCGGTGTTCTGGTGCTCTCCGTCAGCACTACACACCTGTCAGACGAGACATACCACGTGATGACACGTTAGGCTCGTGTTGTGTTCAAGGACCCTGACCTTGGCCAGGAAAAACAGGCACTCGCTTGTTTAATTTTTTTGCGGTCTAGATTTCTTTCATTTTTTTCTTTTTTGCGTGTGTTTATAAATTACCTCGAGGGCCGTACCAAATGGTCTCGCGGGCCGTATACGGCCCGGGGGCCGGAGGTTCCCCACCCCTGTCTTAAGTTAACTAAACAACCGGACTCTGGTCCGCTAAAATAGGTGGTCTCGGAGCGCTTGCTTGCGAACTCTGGAGCGGTTCATTGCTGGTGTGAACGCAGTCCGCACCAAAACATAGGAAGCGTAGTATTTACGTGTCACAAGAACACGGATGTCTTCAAAATCTTTAGCGAAAGACTCTTTCAAGACATCCGTGGTTGTTTAGTTAAAGAGTGAAGCCGAATGAAGTGTTGAAGAGTGTCGTGTAAAGTAAAAATTCTCCGTCAGCTACATAAAAGTAAGAACACCTGTCGTCGGTGAAACGCCCCTCCTTACTGCAGAACGTCTCTCATTATATGTGTTATAATGTTTTTTTAACGGACGTTGTCTGATGATATAATCATATGCGCGGGCCACTAGAGTCTGTTGATCTCCAGATTAACATCAGCATGAGAATAACCTGCCGACAGTGCCGATGCTCCATGGCGGAGGCTCCGGTAGAAATTGCCGGGATTTGCGTGTTTACCCCAAGCCCCCAGGAAGTGCGCCGGACTCAGTTGAAAATATTTGTGCTGGCCAAACGGCGGTACTACACTTCCGTTTGGTTGCCAGGCCCGGAAACACTTTTTCCCATTGACTTACATGGGGAAAGAGTGGTCTGTAAATCGTTGGATAATTTTTTTTAAACTAAATAAACTACCCAGTATGAACACTTGTATAGCCCTTATTAAAAACATTCGTTCCTCAAGTTGTAATAATGTGCTAATAACGTTATTCTGAGTTATTTCCCTCTGCATTATGAACGTGCATCTAACCCACGGGACCGCGCCGCCGGCACATTCATGTTACGTGTCCCGACCAATCAGAGCACACTGTGCTCACAGGAAGGGTGGGGGCTGGAGCTATTGGAGCTACAACGAGCCTTTAAAGGCAGAGCGTGAAATGCAGTGAATACACGTAGTTTACAGAGATGCTGTTTGAGAAACCAATGTGAGTTGCGTTTATCTTTACCCATGGATGCACAATAAGAACGGATCCATATCGTCTTACTGCCACCCCACGGAGCTGTAATAATGGATATATATTGCACATGTTTGCTGTAATTCATTATCATACTACATGGGCTGTATGATTAAATCTTGTACCGTAAATGTTGTATTAAATAAAGTTAATATTACTTATTATTATAAGTATATATATATATATATATACAGTGCAATCATTATTTCATGCTAAATGAAGCTCTGTTGCTTGGATATCACTAGATCCTGTTACAGCGTAATATAAGTACATAACGATTGATGTGTACATTAGCATAATGACTAGCTAGCCGCTAGCTGCTAACTGCCGCCTCGTTAATATCAAATCCATCATAATAACAAATCATTACCATGCTGTCATGAACGTACGGTGCTGTTACGTGTACGCAAATTGACGTGCTTGATGTGAACGAGCATTTTGGTTAAAGTTGCGCATGCTCTATGAGTGCACATACGGGTACTTCTCAGGTATGCCGGGTAATCTGTGACGTTTCGCTCTCTCAAAAGTTGGGCCATTTTATCATCATGCGCCAATGAGCAACTCTCATAGGAATGAATGAGGCCCCGCCTCCCACGCTGTATCCAGTTCTTATTATACATCCATGATGTGAACGCAAACCGAACCTTCTGAAAAATGAAACAATGTAACGAACTGTCGTCTGGTGCGCACCCAACCCAGTCTCATAAAAAAAACGTGTAATAACTACGTTGGTCCACAACGTAGGACGTAGTATTTCTACAAAAACGCCTCTGAAATTGTAAGAACCCTACGTTTTTTTTCACCATTCATTCCAATGGCTGGCGTCTATGTCACGTGATCTTCAAATTTCTCCCTGCAGAAAAAAAAAAACATGGCCGAACTTCGTTTTATTCTCGGTGGAAAATGCCCATTTTAAAGTTAGTTTGGCCATTAAAATGCGTTTTGATGTCATTTGATGCGAGAAATATGAGTTGTTATTTCAGATTATGTGTGCAGTGGATGCACATGATCTTTAGTTTGCTAGTTATTACAAAGATTACTTCAGGAAATTGTGTCTATACAACGTTTTCATTGTCACCAAGGTGGTTGCTAGGGATGCTGCTATCGATATTATTTCTGTTATGTTGTGTAACAGTTTAATGGTGTTATCTTTATTGCTACCCCCTTCCCCGTCAATGTATAGTGTCGGTCCACAGCGCAAACGTATTAGTTTAACAAAATCCGCATCTAAAATTGTGGCATAGATACGTTATTTTCCCCTGTGCAATTCTCCATTTACTCAACAATAACACATAATTATCCTTGTGATTATTTATTTGTTTGATTAATAAACACACGTTGGAGTCCGTCAGGACCAAGGGTCGGAGCAGCTCATTTGCTTTATAGAATATTACACCCGGAAGTAAGTATTCTCTCCGCTTCGCTTGACAAACCCCGTGATAGTCCTCAAGCTCTGTGATTGGAGAGTGTGCCGAGCGTCGAACAGCACTTGAAATGGGATGGAACCACGGCAGACTGTCCAAAACTGGATTTGAACGGGTCCACCCCGTCCCCCCCTCCCCCACCCCGTCCCCAGAACTACACATGCTGGCCATGCTGGCTATTGTGTTTCGCAAAAACGTTTTCTATGGCACGTCTCTACTGGGAGTTGTAGTTTTAAAAGACTTTTCATATTTCCCATAATAAGAAGTGGCCAGTATTAAACTGTGTACATCCCTGGAGGTTTAGGGGATAGGAAACACTCAAATGTAAAACATATAATTAATAAATGGGTGAAAATGGCTTGTGCCCATAATGGGCAGCATTACCCACATGCCAGCTAAGGTCAGAAGAGCTTTATTTAACAGCTGGTCTTATGTATGTGACCCAGAGATGTTCACAAGTCTTTTTTTGCAAGTCCAAGTCAAGTCTCAAGTCTTTGGTCACGAGTCCAAGTCAAGTCTCAAGTCTTTGTGGGGTGAGACTTGATCAAGTCTCAAGTCTTTGGTCACGAGTCCAAGTCAAGTCTCAAGTCTCTAAAAAATAAAAGTCTCATGTCTCTTCTGGTTGTAATAAGCCTTCTATTGTCTGCTGCTATCCAGTCTGTTAAGAATACTGCACAGCTATATCTAAGAAATTCAAAGCATTTACTGTATTATTATCACTCCTATATCTATTAGCATACAGTATCAGTACTGATTAGTTGTTTGTTATATGATCACTTTAAACAGGCTATTGCAATGCAATATGAGGAAAAACATCACACTTTAGCTAAATGCAAACAACTTATAAGCAAAACACTTCAGAATCAAAAATCAGTATCACAAATACTTTATTAATTATTAAACTGTGTTAAAAGTACTTAAAAGTATACATTTGTTCTGTGCCATTTGCAACTAAAAAACTATTGCTGCAATATTATCTGAAATATACTGAACTGGTGATATTAAAACATGACCTGTTCCAAAAGAGATATCTACCATTAACACCATTTACCAGCCAAATGCTGGTAAATCATGCAAGTGGCTGGTACTGTATGTTGCACGCACCAGCCACAAATAACAATGGCAATCTATTGAGTAGCTGGTAATATTTCAACATTCACTAGGCTAGCCATTTGGCCAGTGGACAAAAATGTTAAAATGTGACCTCTGCAACCGTATTGTTTAATTACACTGTGTCTCTAATTACATCTTTTAAGTCTACTATAAATAAACATATTCCTCTATCCTCTCACTCAAACCCAGTGTAATGGTAACCTGATAAACCTGTAACATTAACGTTACGTGGTCAACAATAAACCTGTAACCTGCCTATAAACCGACAGATGTATTTATGTATGTAACTATGTATTTTTCTACGTTTAACGTTAGCCAGTAGATGGTGGCAGCGGAACGTAATGATTAACGTTACCGACCTTTTTTATGTCATGTCAAGAGTTGGATGTCAACGCCACTCAACGCAAACAAGTGTGACAAGCAAACATTCACTCATATTTTCAAATATTCAGTTACAAAGCTAGTAGCAAGCTAAGTTAACATTACATAGCTGATGCTGAGCTAAACATGTTTGCTAACCGTCCATATGCGTTAATGTGACTGACCTCTCCGGGTGAGTTTTCAAGTGCCTGATGAAATTTGACGTTGTTGCACCAGCATCCTTGATTTTAATATTGCAGACTTTGCAGTGTGCGCTCCTTTTGTTGGTGCCGCCGGCGTTTTGTTCGAAGTTTTTATAGTTGAACCTAATTACAAGCGGTACAGCTGCAGGTGTGCCGCCGGTCGCCATGGTGTTACCATAATGTTAATGTTAAAGGTGGGGTAGGTAAGTTTGAGAAACCGGCTCGAGATACACTTTTTGTTATATTCCATGGAATGCTCTTAACATCCCGATAGCCGGCCCGGCTAAAATAACTGGATGGCCTACCTGCCTGTCAGCCTCCCATCGGGGCACAAACTTATCTCGTGCCCTCATTGGTCATGTGCGCGTTCGTGTGTGTTGGAGGAGGGGCTCTGTGAGGAAGTGGCAGATTTTCTCCGGTTGTGTATTTTCAAATTCTAGCGATCTCGAGCCGGTTTCTCAAACGTACCTACCCCACCTTTAATAAGCCAAAAATAGAAAACACAATGATTGTTCACGAGTCCCAAAACACGAGTCCAAGTCGAGTCCGAAGTCTTTTGAGCAGGAGTCCAAGTCAAGTCTGAAGTCTCTGTGTGTGCGACTTAAGTGCGACTCGAGTCCGAGTCACAGACTCTAGTCCCCATCTCTGATGTGACCCCTCCTGTTGTTAATTGATGAGCCTGAAACAAGTTTGTCAAGGTTCAGAGGCAGATTTTGCAAATATGGCAGTAGCCATCGATCATCTTAAGATAAGATAAGATATACTTTATTGATCACAAGTTGGAAACATTTGCGTTACATCAGCATGCAACATGTAACAGTTGTAAATATGCAGTGGTGTTTATTTGTAAATCATTTAGTATAATCACACAAATTCTGTGTTTTATATTTAATAATTCTGTGTTCTTTATTTATTGATTGTTCAATACCTGACAAGGCCAGAGATGAAAAACTTTGGTCGCAGGTTCCACAACAGTGACATACAAGACATCAATATGTGTGTACCTCCACCATTAAACTGTCGTATTCTGCACATTTCTTATACTATCTACATACATCTTATATAAGAGTATAATACATATGTATAATATCAGTTAAAATAAGTGCTTCAACATAGTTAACATTGCTGGAGGTATACACAACGTTTTTCATTCATTGCATAACTACACCGTTTGTGTATTATGTCAATAAACCTTAGAAAATCTTGAAATCTTGAAAGGGATGTGCAAAATAGTGATTATATACAGTCTTTAATTAACTATTAGTAGAGAATAACGAGTAATGAATATACTTTATAGGGATCCTATTAATATCTAATAATAAAAATAATGAAATTCAATAACATGCTTTAACCACTAGGTGTCCCTTTATATCAGCTGTGCACCTTTAAGGTGTAAATACAGCCCATCTACCAATTGGATCAAATATAAAAGTCAGCCGAATTAGTGTTGATACTGCAAGGAGACGTATTGTGTGAAAAGAAATGTAAGATGTTGTTTAATTGCTGATATATTTATGACCCACGTCACGTATTCAGTGTTGGCGGCAGTTCCTCATGTTTGTCTAGAAGTCTTCTCATCAGGGCTCTATAAATAGAGAACTACGGCAGATATGTAATATTTAATGCAGCCGAACCGTGTATTACAATGCCGTTATGTGATGACTTTCAAAGAGAAAAGCAAGCACACTCGGAATAAAGTGTTTTCGGTCTGTTTCCGGTATTTGTTTATGACGATGTGATGTGAGATATGAGACTGGAATTGCACAGGGGAAAATAACGTATCTATGCCACAATTTTAGATGCGGATTTTGTTAAACTAATATGTTTGCGCTGTGGACCAACACTATACATTAACGGGGAAGGGGGTAGCAATACAGATAACACCATTACACAGTTACACAACATAACAGAAATAATATCGATAGCAGCGTCCCTAGCAACCACCTTGGTAACAATGCAAACGTTATATCGACACAATTTCCTGAAGTAATCTTCGTAATAACTAGCAAACTAAAGATCATGTACATCCACTGCACACATAATCTGAAATAACAACTCATATTTCTCGCATCAAATGACATCAAAAGGCATTTTAATGGCCAAACTAACTTTAAAATAGGCATTTTCCACCGAGAATAAAACGAAGTTCGGCCATGTTTTTTTTTCTGCAGGGAGAAATGTGAAGATCACGTGACATAGACGCCAGCCATTGGAATGAATGGTGAAAAAAAACGTAGGGATCTTACAATTTCAGAGGCGTTTTTGTAGAAATACTACGTCCTACCATGTGGACTACGTAGTTATTACACGTTTTTTTATGAGACTGGGTTGGCGCACCTGAAACGTGTGAATGCACTTGGTTTCTGTAGCTAAAAGCAGCTACAGTGACCATTCAACTAATACAATATTCAGCTTTTCTGCATGTTCAACTAAGTTCAGCAACAAATGTACACAGTTTACAGCATTCACATGTATTTTCAGCAGGAAATGCATTTTCTAGTTTGTTTTTTGTTTTTCTGTTTTATTGTGTTGCACTGCCTGTGACCTAAGATTTTCATCGTCATAAACTACTACTACTGCTTCTTCTTCTTATCTACATAAATCCTGATCTGGTTCATGCCTACATTTGTTAGCTTGGCACATACTGCAAGACCTTCACACTGTACAGAAAACAGATGTACACACTGAATGATGTGTTTCATTCATTGGTGTTCAAGTGAAACTTCATCACTTTATGCACTTGATGTCTCAGCCGCTGGCTTGATAAGTTTATGCTGCAGGTGACAACAGAAGCGTACTTTCCCTTCGTTTATCTTCTCCTTTTCATGAAATGTGTAATACTTGCAGTACTGCAATTTGCACGAGTTGACACTTTCAGTGAAACAGAATCAATAGAGCTCAGCCTGAACCACTAGCAGCTGCAGTGATTGAATTTGAGTTAAATTGCTACACTTTTAGTATAACCTTGGACCACAGTAGGTTAAGACAAAGTGTAACAGCTCTTTGAGAATGTATGTGTTATAAGAGAGAGGTGCTAATTAGCTTTCAGTCTAGAGCTTTCAGTCATGAATTTTACTGCCTTATCTAAGCAGAATCAATCCCCCTGGTGATGATAGAAACCAGTTTGTATTCTGCAATGCACGGAAACATTGGCTACTGAGGTTGCAGGTGCATTCCCAATGCCTTCTAAATAATGAATGAAATGCCAAGTCCCATTGGAGGCATCATTCAGCAGGAAGGCCTCCCCAAAATACAAGATTGGTTTCGCCGACGGTGGCCTGCAGAAAAGGGAATCTCCGTTGGCTGAATTAAGACTTCAAACCAGCTGCTTCCTTCAAACTAAACTTACACTGCTGTCTCTACGGTCATGTCAAAGTCTCCAAATTGCCCTTTGACTCACTTTGTTAAACTGTGTTTGTCTTTTGCATGTTGTACATTTGTGTCCATTTTCTCTAATGGCTGTGTTGCAATGAGGACAGACCGGTTCCTGTTGTGAGGGAGGAAACGGACAGAGGGCACACCCAGCACATAAAATGCTGACTCAGAGTTTATCAATCTGCCTTTCTCCAAGAGTAAGTGCAACTGGACACGGCTGCAGAAGTGCACCAGTCTGCTCATTTAATCATAGCTTCCTGCCTGGCTTCAAATAAACATCACACACTGTAGGCCGCACAACTGAAACGATTCACACGTCATCCTCTCGTTGCCAATGCATTCCTGTTTTGCAGCCTATTTTTAGTATGATCACTGCTGTACTTTGAAATACATTAACATGTATGCTCTCATACTGGCTTGGATACTTTTGCCTAAAGCTGTTTTGCTTCCCTCGCCTCTTTCAGGAAAGACCTGCTCCAACGTAATTATAAACCCATTATTTGTTTTTCACTGTAACATATTGAGTAGGGTTAAGCTTTGAAGAAGTGGCTCCGCGCACTTCATTACATTACCACCCTTATTATGGTGATAGGAAAAATTCTAGTGCTATTTAGGGCTGAACGATTAATCGATTTTAAATCGAAATCGCGATTTGAAATGATGCGATTAAAGCCTGCGATTTTTTTTTAATAATCTTTTTTTATTATTGTGTGTCAGTCATCCACACCAATCAGAAGCAGTGGTGTTTTCTCCCGGAGGTCAAGGGAAGCCAGGCTTCCCCTGTTTTTTCGGATTGTAGTTATAATTTAAATAAATAAATACACTTTGTTTTGTTTCGATAATTCTCCTTTGCTGTGTGTTGCTGCCGGCCCGTCTCTCCCCCATTCTCATTGAGTATTTTACAAAGAGTGAAACAAACAGCGCCCTCTAGATGTTATGGTGAAACAGTAGATTGCACTCACTGTTGCGAGAGGAGGCCAGCCGAATCTGGCTTCCCTTGGTGAAAAAAAATCGAGGGATTGACCAATCAGATGAGGCTCACGTGATGCCCCTGCCAACCTGTGATTGGTCAGGGCCATGCCAAGGGAAGCCAGAGGCGGCTGGCTTCCCTTGCCTCACAATCAAATCACATCAACTTAGTGTTGCAGTGACGCGTCCTAAAATCCGGAAGTAAGCTGCACTCGGTTTCCCTCGACAAAAAGGCAGTGGGATTTCTCCATAGGATTTAGGAAAATAGCTCGAAATAAGGTCAGTGGAAAACGAACCTGTTAGATAATATCCACATGTCTACCCTACTTTTATAATTTTCGAATCATAAATCTAATCGATAGAAGATAGATAGCGTCACTGCACCACTCTCACCGCCGTTAGAAAGTAGCAAGCAACTGAAGCAAGTGCAATTATGGAGGGTGGAGATTTGGAGTATTTCATCAAAAAAAATAATTGTACTAAACTTCCGCTACAGCAGCAACAACAAATACAATCTGATGACAGGCCGATGCCCAAACTGGAGCTGTGTACAGAGAGGAAAAAAGGAGCGAATCGGACGTAAAACGTTAAAGGTCTCCTGATTTAGTTTGTGAATGAATGCTTATTAGAGTTTGGGCTGGAGAGTGCGTGCGGACCTGTCGGTTAGATAACAGGCGTGTGTAAGTCATGCATCTGATACAAATGTGTGTAAAATGATACCGGGTGCTGTAATCACTCATCTGGTTACGTTATTACATTGACCACCACACCCCCGACCCAAAAGAAAGGACGTATTATTGGCTTCCCCTAATTTTTTTCCCACGCCACGCTACTGATCAGAAGTGCTGTGCTCCACATGTACCAGCCATTGTTAATCAATCAGAAGTAGCCCATGATAGAAGGTGATAGACAGATTGATCCAATCACCTGCCAAGTGCTTTTGAAAGTGCCTGCCCTTTCCAAATGGCTTCCAATGGAGCTTTCCTAGATGGTTTCTGAGTCAGATTAGTACTGCTCCATCACGTGTTTCTATTACAGGGTGAATCTTAAACTGAAGCTTGACTTTAAAGCAACCCAACGGAAGTTTCATGTAAGTTTAGTTTTTTCACTCGTAGCTCGGGCTGTGGGGGTGCTAGAGACGGGAGCACGTTGATACGACCTTCCTAGCCGGAGTTCTGGCCGCATTTTACAATAAACTTCCGTTGGGTCGCTTAAAAACAAATATCGCAATTCGAATCGCAATATTTGTCAGAAAAATCGCAATTAGATTTTTCCCCAAAATCGCGCAGCCCTAGTGCTATTGCAATAAAGAAAATGCATGTGTGGCTATTTCTTTTTCTGAATACACAATAAAATCTGAGGTAATTACAGTTTGTCCAAGATGTATGATTGATGACATGTTTTCCAAAGTTGTTAAGCCTTTACTGGAGATCATATTGCATGCACAACATTACACATTTATTTTTGTTATTTTACATTCCTTTTGCCTAATATTTCACATCCTTCTACTTTCAAATCAGGGCACACTGCAGCTTTAACTTCATCCACCTTGACTATACAGCAGGAAGAAACAGCAGGAAGTCCATTATGAACTTTCACTGAGTCCTTAACTGAACTGCTTATATCAGAGTTATTTCCAAAGTTACCCACACAGTTATTGGGTTAACTGAAAATACTGTGCCATTTAGCCGCGACCGTGACAGTCATGAAACGTTTCAAGCTTTAGCAAACAAACCCCTCCAAGCTGTGATGAAAAAGAATAAATCACACTGAATTTACAAACCTCTACTAAAAACAAAAGGGCACTTCTTGCAATGTTGTGGCTCTGGCCTCAATTAACTGCAATGTCACTAAGAGATCAATGGCTTGAACCTGTGGCCTGTTATAACAGCTCATTCGCACTGACAGCTTCCACACAGGGATACTGTGAGGCTTGACGTTCTTTTGCAGTATTTCATAGTTGAGGTTGGTATATTATAAGATCCACTTTTCCCAAAAAGAACACTGCAGTCAAACCTGTTAAGGCCCCGGCGGGGGCTATGGGCTTTTTTTTCACGAAACTGTGTCTCAGGGCTTCTTAACATTTAATAAACTATGAATGTGTCATACCCACATAACGGGAAGAAACTCAGATAACTGACGATATGAACCATTTTTACCGAAACAAAACACAAGTCTCACAAGAAGCGTCTAAATGAGCCCTGAGCGAGAAAATGCTAACGCACTTAGCACAGAACTCACGGTATAAATACTTTATTACTTATCGGATCTGCACGAACAAGATATTAACTAGCAAGATTCTAGAAATATAAGTATAATCACTGTGCGATCAAAACTCGTGACAGGGGAAGCAAACCCAGACATCACACGACGTAGCTTTACGGAGGAAACACGGTTCTTAGTCTTACCTTTTGCTGTTTCTGATCAAAAGTTGTCTTCAATGGCATTAAAACGATAAAAACGCGGCTGAAGGTTAATCCATAGGTTAATCCAATGTGTCTGTGTCACTTTGAAATGATTACTGATAATCCATCAGCAATAAGCCTATTTTTCAGTTTTCAGAGCGTAACATAGCTTTCGGTTTGGGCAAACTGCGTGCGCATCACTCTCACTCCTTATTTGGTAACGTGTAGGTGGATTTAGGAACTTCCCCTTCGATTCTATTGGCTCTAACGGTTCAAAAGAGATGTCAATCACCAAAATCGACCGAGGGGGGCCATAGATATGGAAAATGCACCCAAATGACCCCAGAAGTGGGTTTTTTTGTTTTTTTAAAGGTCAAATGTCACTTGTTTTGCATCAATCTTGATACAGGGTTATTATATGTTATAGTCTGCATTCCTAAAGCTTTTAGTCTACTATCCCATCATTCAAGGGTGGTTTTCACTATAAGTAATGTTTGTTTTTTTGGACGGACACTATAATTTACATTTTTTTTTACTATGTTCAATCTGAATTTACTATAAACTAAAAACAATCTATATTGATTCTGACTTTTCTACATCCAACTCACAAGTTTATCATTGCTTTGAGAAAAAAGATTATTAATTTTCCCCTTTTAGAAGTGAAGATATAGTCATTTGTTCTGGGAATGTCATTTTCAAGCCTGAGACCTGGAAAACAGGCTTGGGGCTTAACTGGTTAAAGGACGTTATAGCGTTTGATGTAGATTTTGCTCTTGCCTCTCTGATGAAGTGCATACATGTGTGCCTTTATGTCTGCTTCTTTTAGGACTTTCTCAACCCAGTGCATAAATGAAGGGCATTCATCAATTGTTAGGCTCCTCAGTGCATCACATTCTTATGACATTCATATTACTGAGACCTAAATGATCTGTATTAATCAGCAACTAATTACAGGCAGAAATGTGTCTGGCTAAGCAGATCTAATGAGCCAGTCCAGTCCTCTGTAGTGGTTGGCTTCTCATGGTGCTGTCAAATTATGTATCTCTAAGGAGCAAGTGAGGCATGACCCCAACTAGCTCTCTGCCCCAGCAATACCACAGTTTACACAAATACACATTTGTATATGACTCTGATAGTTACTCAGAAAAGTCCATCTTCTTGCTTTGCACAATTTCATTTCTCAATCTAAACTTATCTGACTTTACCTTAATAGCCAATGTATTATTCAGACAAATGCCAAGGAGCATGATATGCACCATGAAAGAAACTGGACATAACAAAATGAATCTACTGACCCTGTCACTGATCAGTATTGTTTTAAAGCCCGGAGCATTCTGGGTTGATTTTTCGCTTATTTCAAGTCACAAAGCCTAGTGGAAATACTTTACCAAGCTCTATTCATCAGAAATGTCAATATTCTGTTTTTAAAAAGATCTGAACCTCAAGTCGGTCCTCTTCATGATGAAAAGGTCAAATCTAACTTCTTCCAACCTTAACTCTAAGCACCTGGTCTCACACAGACAGCTGGTTACAAGAAAACGTGCACTCTTGCTTCATTCCTGAACATATTGCTTGGATTTAGATCAGCCCTCAAAATCTCCAGGGCTACACAGAACTTAGACAGCAGTGCACACCAGCAGCAAAAGTTGAAAAATGAAGGTTAAAGTACAGCACCTAAGAGTGAAAGCAAAGGAAACTGTTGATACTGCAAGTCATTCACTCAGCCAATGAAGAGAAGACACTATACAAACTATAAGCATTCAAACTAAACCCAAAAATAGGCTAAAACGGACTCGAAACTTCACGCTGCAGACATTTCAGTACACTTATTTGTTGTTAAAGGCCAAGCAAGCTCTGAGGAAGTCCGTGTTGGACATCTATCTGTGATGACTAAGAGCAGTGGCGCCTCATCTGTGTTTAGCTGTTGACTCAGCCTCCACCTCATCACCGATCCACACATATACACACACATCATATACACACACCGCACACCCACTTGGCAGAAAACTAGTGGCAGCATTTCAAACAGCTCTCCACAGGTACTATGCTACAAATTGCCTTCGATTCAGCTGCTGCATCAGCTGGTTTTGACAGCTGCCAGGTGGATAATTGGTTCAACTGTGAACGAATAAAGGTTGAACAAGCAGGCGTGCTTTGGCCTTGTGGACCTTCAAAATGTGAAGCTTTAGTGTTGATCACAGTTTGTTGTGATAATTGATAAAAGAGAGTAGAACGAGATTTGAATATGTAGCTAGTTTAAAGTAAAAAGGATGAAAAGTAAACAAAGTATGCATCAGATTGAAGAAATAGAAATATATTATGTTGGATTTTCTCACTATCGCCCCCAAAAAAAGAGAAATTGAGAACATTTGAGGAAGGGTTATAAAAGAACAACGCTAACTATGTTAACAGAGTATTCACTTTTCAAGGTAATATGTACCTTGTAGTGCTGTATCAATTATAGCATTAAATAGCATTTAGCATTGTAAAAAAAAGAGCACAGCTTTGCATTACAGTCTTCTAACATATCGTTTTAATTAAATAACCAATTAATGAACCAATTAATGAATTAATGAAATGGGCGTGTGCATTAGCGCGTGAATGACTTACGTCTCGCCTCCGTAAGCATTGTATCTCTCAATTAAATTCAAAGCTTTATTAGCATGCATATTTACATACAGTATTGCCAAAGCTCTGTATAGTTGCAGTTCCATGCTTTTGGAAAGTACATCGCCTTTTATTTTAAGATTAATATGTATGTCAGATTTTTGGGATTGTGTAGCATTTGCTGTTTAGAGTTTAACGCTTTCCCTTTCTTTGCATTTCTGTATATTTCATACACTTGCAAATCAGGCAATATTTATTAAGATTGTGGCATGTTTTGCCGGTTTCTGGTCACTGCTTTTGGTTCCTATTTCGAATTTAAATATTTGTATTGCATAAAATGCAAGATGTTCTCTATCTCTCTTTGCTTGATATACTGACACATAACACCCATACACTACACACATTACTGATTAAACTGATATCACAATTTAGTTACTTAAATAAATATACTGTAATTGGAAAAGAATCATGTGTGATCATGTGTGTGTTTGGCCTTGTTTTGTCCGTCCTTGTAGGTAATTCAGTAATGGTTTGTGTGTAACACAGAAATAATACATCATTGGATAGTGTTTCTCAAATGACTCAGTGCGAGTTATTACTTTCTTCCTTTCCTTCACGTAGCTTCTCAGACGAGAGGAGTGGCGATGAGAGTGTCACGTTACTTCTCTCGCGGCATAGTCACGGCGATCGACACGTTAGTGAGCTCAGTGAGTTCGTTCTTTGGCACAAGTCACACCTCATACTTTGAATGGGGTGACGTCACGCTTTGCCGAACTGCTGCATTGAGGTTCCGTCGCTTCGCTTTGCTCGCGTTGCTCGCTTCAAAAGTAGAGCAACGTTCTCCTTTTGAAGCTTCGACGGAAGCGCCAGTCAATCAAATTATATGCCAGTGCAAGCTCTAGCCAATCAAACCGCGTGCTTGTGCGTCCGGGGCGGGAGATTCATGTGATTGGTTGTTGGTCGAGTTTCAGACACGCCCACCGGTAAGCTTCAACGCACGGCGCCGTGTGGACGCTGCGAACTAAAGCCACCACCAGCACTTCTAAAGCTCACTGTTTTACATTTGATATCTTTGTTTTTTAAGTGGTACACACAGCAGACCTAGCTAACATACCTAGCTATCAGGCTGCTAGCTTAAACTTCTAATTTAGTGTACAAACATTGATTTACCAGAGTTGTGCATTTTTTTCGTAAATAAAGTTTTCGTTAACGTTCAGTTACTCACCATAAGGAGTGTGTTCAGCTCTGGCATTTGTAAAGGTAAACACCCTGCATGCTGTACACCCATGTGTACTAGCTTGCAATCTTATTTCTGTCTTTGCTAGCACGTTGCTATATTGTGGCTCGTTAACACCCCCTGTGGAGAAGTGATATAGTGAAAGCATTGACAGGACTGCATCACATGCTTCTAGTTGTGAGTGATAGCAGACAAAACAGGCCATTCATAAAAACATTGCTTCATAGTGCTGTTAGTGGTCAATAACTGAAAAGGGTTCTATGAAGTCTCATTTAGATTAAAATCTGAATTAACATCTATATTTTAGATAATAATTTAAACAAATATTAAATTAAACTACGTTAATGTTGTGAATATTATGATTATTTTGATTCATGAATTTAGCATGATCACGGTGTAATTTTTAAAGAGTATTAACAAATACTAACTGTAGGCTTGTACATCTCTGCAGCACCACATTATCTTGGTATTTTGACAGATTTGTTGCCCTTAACAAATATTCCAACTTCTATGATTTGGAAATTGCATAGAACATATTTTATTAAAATTCAGATTGATTGTTCTGCTGTAAATTAATCTAAAACAGTGGTGCAACCGTAATTTGTTAGCCTGAAACACACTAAGCTCTACAATACGACCACCATTGATGTGGCCTACTGTATAACACCATCAAATAGAGGTAACATGGCTCGTTAAAGCCATCATTACCGGTTCTCATGGGACAATCATCAACATGAAAGGACAAAAACCAACCTTAAGTCTGTATTAATGGCCCTGATTGAGGGAACGAGAGGTCAGTGGTGCCTGGCTTCCCTCCAGCATGACTGTGGCTCACTGAGAGGGAGGCACAGTCCACTACACATGAAGGCAGCCTGCAGTTGATTTTGAGTGCACGTTGACATTTGTCTTTGTACATTGCTTGAGATTTATAAGTGGGTCTGAATGCAAATCATCCCTGCTGGCACATTAATCTATAGGGGTATTCCATTAGAGGGGGCTATGCTGGAGAGAGGGAGTTTGTGTGCTCGTAAATTTGGTTTGGCACACTGATTGTTCAGCAGATCGTTGGGTAAATGAGTGGATGCCGCCAGCCACGAGAAACAGCTTTCTCCATCATGCTATTATTTTCTGCCAAGGGGTCCCAAAACACATGCTAAAGTCATTACACTGGCTTGGGGTGAACTATTTATGACCGTGCCAATCTCCAGTCTAGAGGCTCGATCCAGGGGACTTAGTAATGGCACTTGAGGTTCTTTAGGCAACAATTTATGCTGAAGAATAAAACACCAGAGACGTTAGAGAGATAATTTAGTACAAGACAAAATCAAAAACCTCAAAGAACCTCTATCAAATACTTCAATATCTATTGATTAACTCCTCTCGACTATTAACTCCTCTGGCTTTATTCCATCTCATCAGGAAGTACTGCGTAACATCAATGTTAACACACATCACTGTTGTAATGAGATGAATGAAATATACTGAATCCCCTTACATATCAACAAGAATTCAGATCATTAAGATCAAAATGCAGTGTAAATTAACAGGTTTACATCTACATATGCAACAATAATAATAATAATTTAAAATGTCATCAAAATGTCATTCCATATGTTTCTCTCCTTTGTCTGTCAAAGGTTCTCCTCAGATGATGATGTAAAATGTATAAGTCTGACCAACGGTCTAAAGCCTGATGTTAATAAGTTAACAGTAATGGGAGAAGAGGAAAAATAACAAATCCTCGTTTTTGAGAAGCAGGAATCAGCAAATACTTATCACTTTTTTGAATAATTAATGTAAAGAGTTGCCTTTTATTTTAACTTGAATATACGACCAAAAGTTTCAGCTCTACTCTTAAGCAAAGATAGGGAAAAGAAAATCCAACATATATGAAGGAAGCATCAACCCTACTACAAAATGCATCCCAATTTTAAATAAAGTGAAAATGAAGCCGCAAAACAGAAATGAAACCGGCATTATCATCACCTAAATACTAAGACAGATCACTGTTTAGACAACAACGGAAAACACTCATCTTCCCAAATCTTTGCATAATCCTGCAGCTGCTTTAACTTTCCTTTAACTGCAAGTCTTGAGCATCATTGCAATGATAACTTATTAGCAACTGAATACATGCAATGAATGTAAACCACTACATAAAACGGATATACTTTTTGCACTGCCTGCGGATGAGACTTTACATGTTTGTTTGTTTTTATGTCTTATTTCTTTGTCACGTTACGGCATCCTGCCTGAGATCTGGCACAGAATCAACAACTCAGGAGCTTTGCTGTTCATTCATCAGCATTCAAACACTCCTATTAGCTCGATTAGGTTATTAACAGGGAGAGACTTTGAGTAGCAATGACGTGTCATCAATATTTGATTGCTTATGCCTCTTTCCCCACCGGGAGTTATACTAAATTAAATAACTGCATGAATCCTCAACTTCCACAAACCACCACGGCCCTCCTCAGCCTATACAACTCTGAATAAAATGTTATTGGGAAATGCCTGCCCAGCAATTGTTCAGCAAACAATGAATATCAAAGTAAGGATACTGTTTTAGTATATTTAGGAACACTTTTTTTATACAAAGCTGTGCAGAAAATGACACTTCAGCTCTTTGTCAACTACAGCTGAAGAGGTTATCTCTCCAGCCATCACATCAGCGTCCCAAATATTGTTTGCGCTCGGTTGGCTAGCCATGCCTGGGAAACAAGTTTGAATACTAAATGTGGGCTGGCAGATGCATCCACCAACACGAGATAAGAAGTGAAAGCACTCGTGCACACCATTCCACTTTAAACCCCAGTGGACAGGTCGGGATCCCCGTGGATCCACTTAGATTAAACCACCTGCCTCTCCTGCATAATGCACAAAAAAACATTTAGGGGATTTCACTTTTTGTTTCATTTTACAACGTATCACATTCACTGACTAGACATACAATATGTGTGTTTGTTGAAAGTCTGCTAAAGCCCTAAAGTCAGTAAGACTTAACCGCCCGTGAAGAGTCATTTATCACTAATGTGTGCTTCAAAAACGTGCAACCTAATCTTGTATCTCATTTCATTCCTAAGTGAGCACAAGGGATACAAGTAAATGTAGAGCACTGTTGAAAACAAACTGCATAGGGTCAGCAAAAATATGGCTAGACTAAAAGGCTGACAAGACAGGCAACTCTGGAGACATAAACAGAAGAAAACTGGTCTTTGATTGCTAATTCGTGCTAAAGTGCAAAACCAACCATCTGTTTGAATGAACTTTAAGTTGAACTCAAGGCACTGTGAACTAAGAAGTTTAACTTTAAATTAAGATAAACCAATCAACTGCCTCTCGCAGATTCTTCACCCAGCAGCCTTGGGGTTACAATTTACAAGGTGGACAACTTTATTGATCACCATAGGTCAGAACACACTAGGATGACTTTCGATACCTGCACAGCAATGCTACATCCTTAAAACCTGACCGACAATGTTACCCAGGAGCCGGTTCTGCAGAGTTCACAGAGGAATCTGTTGACTTGGCACCACAGGTTGCACTATCAGATGTGCATCACATTTCCTGCTCTCTGCACATTGTTTCTAAGAGAGGGTAGATAGAAAAACTGTACAAACAACATACAGGGAAAAGCATGCTTTTACAGGCAACCCAAGATAGCAGAAAACTATCTTATGTATCATTCAGTAGCAGAAACACTTTATCTGCCACTTGTTTTAAAACATAACATGACTGTTATACATGGTGTACGATGTTCTGCTTGTTGTCCTTCCTCTCTTTCCATTATCAGGTCAGTTAGCATTGGAATTGTGCCAAATGAGAACTGACAGCACAGTGTACCACTATTTGCTTAAAGTATGAAAAAGAACACAACCTGAATTCAAGATAACTGTAATACAAATACATCACACATCATACTAAACAGAAAAAAGAAGCAAATGCAGATAACAGCTTCCAACTGACAGATGTCTGGATTGTATTTAGATCCCTATATACATATTATATTACAGACTGCATGCATTAAACCGAGAGAGAATGTAAAGGTTATAGATTTAAACTTGAAAACACACAAGAAAGGAATACAAAAGCAGAAAAACATCTTGGTGTAAAGCAAGTGCTGTGAGGCTGTGAATCCAAGAAACATAACATAATTAATTTGGTTTTATTGCATACACTCCCCTTATCCCCTCACTATATTCTACTTGTAATAAAAAGTGTTAACACACAGTAAGAGTCTTCAGTCTTTTTACTAAGCTAACTGACTGGAGTATCATACTTAGCATTCAGACATGTGGTTGGTATCCAGCTTCTCATCTAACTTGAGGCTGGAAAACAAATAAGAATATTTCCCCAATCTATAAAACGATGTATTTCACAGGGGACTGACGGCTGCAGGGACTTTGTTAAATTGGTTTACTTTTGTCTTGTGGATAGCAAACTACGGCAACACTATGGTGTTCAAGCCTGTCAGTCTGACAGGAGAGGACTCTCCTCCACTTTGTTGTTGAAAAAACTCCTTATATCCGTTAGCGTAGCTCGCTAGCACCAGAAGCTAACAACAACGATCTCCGGTACCGGTGCGCTCTCTCTCTCTCGTTCGCTCGCACACACACACACACACAGAGCCGAGCTTTAATGAAACACAGAGACCCGGACGTAATAGTACTGTACTGCATCATATTATTTTCGAATCAATAATTTTTCAATTTATGATTTTTATTAATCTTTTTTTTATAGCCATTTCTCCTCCTGGTCTCTCGCGCCCCCCTGGCATACCTCTGCGCCGCCCAGGGGGTGCACGCCCCCCACTTTGAGAACCACTGCACTAATGGCATGTTCATTCTGAGATAATGAAGACAAAGCCAAGGTCTGTGGTTCTGTTTGAGCTGTTTTCGGATAGTGTTATTCAGGCTTTTGATCGCTTATGAAATATGAATCTATATTTACATGTTTGCGACAAGGTCAATATGTCTTTCAAGATAAAAAATTGCAGGTACATATAACATTGTGGTTTCAGGTGTTTGACACTATTAAATATGGTAACATTTTAAATAACAACTACATGACAAATTACATTTTCATGAATAACTGAATACTGAACAACTAATCTTCGTCAATGAAGTATGAAGAAATATTAAAGTTTACTGCCACAGTAGCCACTCTATTTAGACTAAATATCAGCATGCTATTTTTTTGAATGTTTACCATGTTCGGGATTTTAGTTTAATGTGCTAACACTTTATCATTAGCAAAGCAAAGTACCAGAGAGGCTGACAAGAATGTCATTAGTTTTGCAGGTAGGGTATTAACTCATTTGCTCCAGAATGGCATACAATAATAAATGTCCAAAACAAGTCAACAGAGCTTTTTAACCTCAGAGCAGCTGCTCAGAACTCTCTTTGGAAGTATGTCAAAAGCAGATTAGTAACAGATCCCTATGGGTAATCCTGGGAATCCCTCAGGAAAACCAGAAATAAATCTAAGAAACAGACATTTGGGATGCTATGGATGGCTCTTGCCACTGTGTACCCGACCTCTTAGAATGGCAAATAAATGGATGCAAGACAGTTTATTTTCAAAGTTCATTATTACCTTGATTTAACCTAATTTTCTCCATGCTAAATTACCTTTGCAAATCTTGAAATACATATTTTACTGCACTTAAATGTCCTCCATAAACCCCACTTTACATGATTAACAGCTGTCATATTCCATCGGGTTCATCGGGGTAATCACAGGCTCCTCGCTAACCTCTGTGTCATTCTGCCAGAGCTAGACTGAAATAGTGTTCAGACACTGTGACCGTACAGAATGAGAGATAGTGACAGACTGATTTTCCAGAGAAATAACACAGAATACTCTGTAGCGCCGAAAGAGATTTATAAAAAGGTCAGTGTTATAGTACGTCCTCTTCTGATGAGTCTGGTTTTATCAGCCACCAAAGCCACACAGTCTATGACTCATCAGTATTGATTTGCTGCCACTGATCTTCATGACACCAACACGCTCCTGGACACAAAGGTCAAGCATGATCAAATGAATCTGCACACTGTCAAAAGTTGAGTTAAATGTCTGCATGCTGAGCCATTTGGAGATATGACCAACAGAGTGTGAACACAGGACTATGCAGGGAGGTTTATCTTGATGATGTGCCTGAACAGCAAGGTTTTTTTGAACTGCACTCCTGATATAATGCTCCACTACATTTGGTCTACCTACTCTGCTTTGCTCTGCCTGGGGCTTAACCCACTGCCTGCAGATAGGGCCAGCCCTCAAACATGATTGCATAATGGATCTATCCCAAGAATGTGTCATTTTTTCAGGTTTGTAGCTATTGTATTCCATTTATCATGGATAAATGTGCCTGTCCACGCACATGACATCCTTTTGTAAGACCACAGAGGGCTAGAGCAAAGGCATAGTTGAGACTACAGTCATGCTGAAGTTACAGCACCTGAAAAACACCTGATTCTGAGTACGAGTCTATAATCTACAGCACATCTTAAACTGAATTGTATCTGCTAAATATCCATACATATTGACATATACAGCTTACACTCTCAAAGGCAACATGAATCAACTGTAGGCCTACTGGGAATTCATCTGTTGGGTTTACAGGTTTACCTGGGTGCTTTGGAAATTCTCTCTTGTATATGATCAGTAAAAGCTATGCTGTCCAACAAACCCCATTTTCTGTAAGTGTACCGTGCGTAATCGCAGGACCTATTTTCCATCAGCAAATATCAGTAAAAGCATCTGATGCCAAAGTAGACTAACGTTAGTTGCAACTGCGGATCACTGTGTGGCAGTGTTGGACCTGAACTAGTTGGGCTCTGCTTTGGCAATAATTACTTTAATCAGGTACATTATTCTAACTTTAAATGCATGAAGATAATGCAGTTCAACAGGGATGATTTAACTTTAATAAAAGCAATACCAGACGAGGTTTTGTCTTACTTTTCCTGTGTGATATGTTCCTTTATGGCCCCCAGGGTGAGCAGACTGTTGGTGCCTTGCAGCAGCCTGCAATTCGCCAGGTGCCGCTTGTACTGCTCCTTCAGACAGCCGTTCTCCGAGCACAAGTCGGACACTTGCTGCTCCAGCTCCTCGATCCTTTCCCTCTGCCTCTCCAGCAACTCCTGCTGGGTCTCGATGATCTTGTTAAGCTCCTTCAAATATTCCACAGTCCTGGTAGGGTTCTCGGTTGGGTTTTCCATGTCGATCCGCTGTGGTTCCCTGCTGTATCACAGAATGGTTCCGTGTAGTCCAGACCGGGCTTAAGCGCAACAATTCACCGGGTTGCGCCTTTTACGCTTCGCCATTGTTTTAAGTCCGTGTGGGTGATCATTCAAATAAATAGTCCCTGTACGCGCGTTTAGAACTCCTTTAAACCCACAAAACTAAAAGATCCTAATCACGTACCAAGCTGTAAATGTCAAATGATCAATCAACCAGAATGTGACAGACTACATTATGAGGATCGAAGCTGGCTCTCCGTGAAGTCCTGTTCCCCATGTTGGCAGCACGCTATGACATTTCGTGTGAGGCACCTTTAGCTCCATGCTGCTCCCGTGACTTTTCGTAAACAGGCTGTCAAGTGGGCGGGGTTAGCAAGTTTTATGAACCTGCAGGTCGCAATGAGCGCAACAATAGCTTTGCAGCAGCTGGATGAGGGGAGGTGGGTTTGTCCCTCAGTATACTCAAAATACTGTCTCATGTCCTTTCAGCGCGTGTTTTATGCATGTATGCACACGAACACACACCCTCCCCTCTTTCACACTCGTATTGAAAACAGAACAACTTTTGCTTTATATTCCGCCTGTGCTTAATGCTGGTGGTGCTGCGTCTCTCCTGCAGAGTTGTTGTGCTGTCTATGTGATGCTGTTTCAACAGCAGCAGACTGTTCCCTCCTCTAGTGAAATTATCCTAATAGCAGGGAGCAGCGTGGGTTAGTGAATCAAACATGAGTTTACTGTTCAACACATCTCTATGTGTGGCAGAGGCTGCAGTGGTCCCAAGGGTGAACTGTAAGAGAGCCAACTGCAGCACTGCCTGAGATACAGAGGCTGATGCTGGAGTTGTATCTGTTATAGCCATGGGCGTCGCAGCCATTATATGAGGGTGGGACAAGTCCCCCCCACCTTTTAAAATGATTAGTTTCGACCCCCCCACTTTTACCATGTGGAAAGTCCGTGCATCGGACTCGCCGCTCTCTGTAGAGCGCTGTGTCAGTGCTTCATTATCAAATGATCCATTCCACTTGCTTATAGTGAGAATGCCCAAATCAATGAAATTCCGTCCCATGTTTTCACTGCTACTTTGTACCAAGGCAGATTCTCAGAGCCGTAAACATGAGCAGTACACATGCTGCGTTTTTAGCTGTGTCTTTAGTTGTAAGCCCAGTGGCAATCTGTTCATCTGTCATATCATACAATAAAGCCATCGAAAAGAATAGGATACAGCATTAAAAGTTATTCTGGGTCTTTGTGTGTCATAGCCAGTGGCGTTTTTATATGTACAAAAGTGGTGGGGCACAAACAACTTAGATGTCTATACGCTTCTGCAGTTAGGTTCATGGCTGGAGGCACTGACTCTTCAGGTTTACAAATATTATATTTTGACCTAAATCAAAATATTAAATTATTTTCAAAAGCTTTTTTTGTCTGATGCTTCGATTAATTTTAAACAGACAGTTCAACAAAAGGATACCCAAAAAATGTAATTGTATCATTTAAATATTGAATTGTTCTCTCTTAGTAAGATCCCATTTTCAAAAAATTGCGGTCTTACCTTGACTTGAAGATGAAGTCCATTTGCCTATCCTTCTGGACAAAAATCTCTATTACTTTTTTGTAAAAGTCCTCCTTATCTTCTAGTTTCAAAAGTCTATCATAAGGATAGATTTATGATGCGAAAATTATAAAAGTAGGGTAGACATGTGGATATTATCTGGCTGAACAAAACATGCATTTATCTAACAGGTACGTTTCCCACAGATCTTATTTTGAGCTATTTTCTAAAATCCTATGGAGAAATCTCATTGCTTTTTTGTGGAGGGAACCCATGCGCAGCTTACTTCCTGGTTTTAGGACGCGTCTCCTCTTCATACATCACACTTTTCGCGGCACACGTACTTACAGCCAATTATTTCACACACACATACGGGTATTGGGCCGAGGGCGACACCGTACTTCCGGTATCCGCCATTTCATGTGAGGTGCAAGCAGAATATCATAGTCTATTGCCTTAATTAATATCTAGTCAACTCTAAAATACCACATATATGCATTGGCATGATAATATTATTGTGACAAGTGGGTTATTCACCTGGTGTTTCCAGAAATTAGACGTAGATGCAGCCAAAATCGATGAAGGCCACTTTCAAGGGTCGTTTTTCCATACATCTGCAGGCAGTCTGTAAGGGCAATCTGACAACCCACACAGCTCTAGTTTACGCTGGTAACGACCTAGAGCACACCCCTCAAGTCCAGAGATGTAATCCAAAGACATGCAGCGATTTCTTAGGTCGTTAATTCAGAAAAAAAAACTTGTGCGCTCTGCCTGGCTACGTTAGCTAGCTGTTTATATTTGCACCTCCAGGATATTTGCACCTCCAGGAAAATGGCGTATTTATATGTATTTATATATATATATATATGGCGCGCGTTGCATTGTGGGTAGCTCGTGACGTCACTGTGTGTGAAAGAATCAGCTCTGAATTATGTGAGATGACGTATAGTGGGGATGGCAGCTCAGTGCCCCTATGGGATGGTCATACTTTTTTTGCCACAGACATGTAGGCCCAATCCCAAACCACTCCCTCGACCCTACCCCTCCGTGACGGTGTGAACTCCGTCTGTAGCCACACTCGCAGCTCAACGAGGCTCCCTCCTGTCAGATGGAGGGAGTAAATACAGCAGCAAGCTTTGGGACGGCCTCCCCTCTCTCCGGCAGAAACAGGAAATGCCGTAACTGTGTGTAACAACGGTTTCAAATCAGCATCTCTTAGACAAAAAGTTTAAATGAATAACTCAAATAAAACTCCAAACATCTTTCATTGTGTTTCAAAGCTCTTTTAGTTTTAAACCTGATGTTTATAAGCTTCTTAGTTTTTGCAACGGTCTGTAAATATACACAACTTTATAATAAAATGCACATATTTACCTTTTTCTAGACTAAACACAGGTAATGTATCAGTGGATGTTTGCTGGAACTACTTGTTAACAGCGTGTTTCCTGACGGACACACACAGCGTGACTCCGGTCAGGTAGAGACCGGTCTCAAGGTCTCAAGTCAGCACCGCTGCAGATTCGCTGTTTGAGGGCTTGATAGCCAGAATAATATTACTTTTGTCGGTAACGGAGTAGTGTAACGCGCTACTTTTATAATTCAGTAATCACACTACAGTTACTAACATTGCCCCAACACGCGTTACTTCGTTACTTACTAAAATCAGTCATAATCAAACCTCAACAAACACCTGCAAAGAACACATGCTAAGGTGAAGCTAACGCACAGCTATTTGTTGTTTGTTTATATCACGTAGTCTGTTCTTCTTCTCTGTTTTCCAGTTGTTGCCTGTTTTGAATGACGAATACACACTACCACCGTCTGCTGGTAAGGAGAGTTATTGCCACTCACGCATGCGCAGTTCGTACGTGCTCGGCTGAAGTCTTTGCGGTGTCAGGGTTGCATTCCAATAGTCCATTTAGCTTAGGAACCTTCCTAACGTAGTGAAATGACCCGGAAGTCCCTCACTGGCAGCCATGATAAGTGCCGTTCCAATTCTCCAAATGAAAGGAAAGGAGGTTTCAAACTTCCTTTATAACCTCCTTTAGCTTAGGAACCACTGGACCTCCCTAACCGAAAGGAGAGGAGAAAATGCTGCCCCACAATGCATTGCAGCCGCAGCATTTGCCGTCACAACAGTCGGCCGTTCACGGAAACAACCGATTATGACCGATAAATGATATCATGAAAGTTACGGTGCTTATTAAACATTTTAAAACGTATGTGGAAAGTTGCCAAAGTGCTTTGTTCTGAACGTTCATCAGTATTATAATCAAAAAGAGAAATATGAACGTTAGTTTTTACTGAAACGATCAAATAAAGTCAGCATTTCACAGTCTTTACTGAGCTGTGTGGGGTTTGTTCAACTTTTAAAAGATGTTTGAATGGTGATATACACAGTGATAGATGTTGAGGACTAACGTTTATAATAAATACATTTGTATTAATTTTAAGATCTTTTCATAGTTCATACAATAATAGGTATTGGAATCATTTGTATTAATGTGGACCGGAGGGAGAGGGTGACGAGCATAAGTTTCACTTTCCTTTTTTATTTCAATTCCAACTTTGGTCATGAAGAATATGTTTCTCTGTTGTCCACGTTCATAAAGCATAAAGCAACAGCATCAGAGCACGGTGCAGAGTCTCTAGATGAGTTTACAGTAGTCCCTCGTTCTTATTAAACATCCATGTTGTAGTCCGCTGTATAGAAAACTGTAGTTTCCATAGTTTCCCCACAGCAGCAGACGCACATTCATGACGTCCGCTGGCGCATCATAAACACGTCGGATAGTGAAAGTGCATTCAGATTCTCTAAAGTACCGCGGTCTCTTCTCCTAAGTCCTTTTGAATTCTCCTATCCACTATCCCTTAACCCCGTGACGTTTCACTCAGAGGTCAAGGAATAGGAGATAGGGTTAGAATTTAGGAGCTGATTTTTGGATTATCGGAACGCAACCCTGGTTCCAGTGCAACACATGGCCAACACGCAGGAGAACACGCCGACGCAACAGCGTGAGCAGAGATAGACTGCGCAAAATATACAGATAGCAGGAGACAGAGGACAGCCATGGTCAGATAGGAAAACATTCAGGATCTGGATCAGTCTTATGCGACAATGGAAACTGAACTAAAGAGAACATTTGAAACTTTAGCAGTCTGCGTGATCTGCCTGCAGGGAGGGGCGGGCCGGCCCTGCGAGTAAAGTAACGAGTAAAGTAACGAGTTACTTTATGTAGCCTAGAGAGTAACGAAGTAGTGTAATATATTACTTTTTTTTAAAGTAATATGTAATATGTAATATATTACTTTTTTTTAGTAACGACCCCATCTCTGTTGATAGCCCACTCCCCCTCCACACTCGTTGCTTTGGAACAGCCCTCAATATGGCGGACCCTCCGCGTGAACGCGCAAACGGAGGGGTAGGGTGTAGGGGGCGGTTTGGGAATGGGCGTAAATAGGACAATGGTCTGAGCATGTGCAGTGTAGTTTTTACAGTCACCGTTCACTTAGACCAGGGTTGCGTTCGGATAGGTTAAAAATCAGCTCCTAAGTTCTAACCCTATCTCCTATTCCTTGACCTCTGAGTGAAACGTCACGGGGTTAAGGGATAGTGGATAGGAGAATTCAAAAGGAATTAGGAGAAGAGACTGCGGTACTTTAGAGAATCCGATTGCACTTTCACTATCCGACGTGTTTATGATGCGCCAGCGGACGTCATTGTGTGCGTCTGCTGCTGTGGGGAAACTATGGAAACTACAGTTTTCTATACAGCGGACTACAACATGGATGTTTAATAAGAACCACGGACTCATCTAGAGACTCTGCACCGTGCTCTGATGCTGTTGCTTCATGAACAACAGAGAAACATATTCTTCATGACCAAAGTTGGAATTGAAATAAAAAAGTTAAACTTATGCTCATCACCCTCTTCCTCCGGTCCACATTAATACAAATGATCCCAATACGTATGATTGTATGAAAATATCTTAAAATCAATACAAATGTATTTATTAAACGTTAGTCTTTAACACCTATCACTGTGTATCCCATTCAAACATCTTTTAAAAGTTTAACAAACCCCACACAGCTCAGTGAAATGTTGACTTTATTTGATCATTTCAGTAAAAACTAACGTTCATATTTCTCTTTTTGATTATAATACTGATGAACGTTCAACACAAAGCGCTTTGGCAACTTACCACATACGTTTTAAAATGCTTAATAAGCACCGTAACTTTCATGATATAATTTCTCCGTCATAATCGTTTGTGTCCGTGAACGGCCGACTGTTGTGTGACGTCAAATGCTGCGGCTGCAAGGCATTGTGGGGCAGCATTTTCTCCTCTCCTTTCGGTTAGGGAGGTCCAGTGGTTCCTAAGCTAAAGGAGGTTATAAAGGAAGTTTGAAACCTCCTTTCCTATCATTCTAGAGAATTCGAACGGCACTTATCATGGCTGCCAATGAGGGACTTCCGGGTCATTTCACTCGGTTAGGAAGGTTCCTAAGCTAAATGGACTATTCGACTGCAGCTCAGGGGTCGGCAACCCGCGGCTCTCGAGCCTTTAAGCCCTCTGCGCTGGCTCCCTTGAGCTTAGACAAAAATAAGAAGGAAATAAATTAAAAGTATTTGTAGGACTATTTATATTTTGTTGCATGGTTGAAAATGTTTCGTATCTTGTATTTTGAGGTGATACTGTGACACATACATAAAAAACGAAACGGTTTTAATTAGGTCAACTAAAATATGCGTCAATTCCTGCTACGGTCCCGTGCTAGCGCCTTTTCTTGCAGGCGAATAACCTGACCCCCGGCTCGATGAGCGAACTATGGATAAATCAAAGAAAAGTACGGAGGAACACAGGATTTAATTCTGCGAACGATGCTGGTTTACCGGTATGTTTGATATAGAGAGAAGTTGTCAAAGGTGCTGCAGCCTTTACGTATCGAGGAACGTGTTGTTCCTCGAGGAAAACAGCTGACGATGGGGTATGTAATTTATTTCAGAAAACACTTTTTGTTATATTATATTCCACGTCCCGATAGCAATGAATATATGACATGCCTTGACAATAAATACATACAAAAATGTATCTCTGGAAGCCGTAGCGCAGTAAAAAGCAGGATGGATGGCCATCTGTGCACAAACTTATCTCGTGCCCTCATTGGTCATGTGCGCGTTCGTGTGTGTTGGAGGAGGGGCTCTGTAAGGAAGTCTGAAGGAAGAGGCAGATTTTTTCCGGTTGTGTACTTTCAAATTCTAGCGCACTCGAGCTGGTTTCTCCATTCTTACCTACCCTACCTTTAACTCTTTTTAGGGTGCAGCTATATGTTTTATTTATTTCAAAGTGGGCCCATTTTAATTATATATTTTTTCCTTCAAATGTGCAGAGGACTCCCCAAGTGCTGTGTTTAATTTATTTTAAAGTAGGCCTATTATTTTTAATTATCCTTATAGCAGTTATTTGTTTCTTATTAGAGGTTAACAGTTGTATATGTATATGTAATAAATAGCATAATAAATGCAAAAAAACTGTAGTTTTTGTCTGATATAACAATAAATACAACTTTATTAGCTATCAAGCTATGAAATATGTTTTGCGGCTCCAGACAAACATTTTTTTTGGAAAAAGGAGCAAAATGGCTCTTTTGGTCAAAAAGGTTGCAGACCCCTGATTTAGACAGTGAGAGGGAGGGGCATGATCGGGTTTTGTCCCACATGGCTCTAAACAGCTCAATAGGCACACACTGTAGACACTAATTAGAAGAACACAGACTAAAACAGCAATGTAGAGACAAATCAGATGATTAAACATGATCTTAAAATCTATTTTATATTTATTTATTTATTTTTTGCATTTTTTTGTAATCATTATTTTTAATACTTTCTGCTGACACTAGGTGGGGCACCTGCCCCTAATGACCAGTCACCACTGGTCATAGCTTGGCTGTGTGTGTTGCACGACGAGTGCATTTTGTGTGAGCGAGCGAGCGAGCGAGAGAGAGAGAGAGAGAGAGAGAGAGAGAGTGAACGAGAGAGCGCTAACCCTTTATATATACAGTCTATAGCGCTAACGTACATAAGGAGCTCTCTCCTGTCAGACAAATCTTATATCGTCAGCTCACTGAGCTCAGGGAGGTAAAGGCCTCAAAAAGATTAAAATATAATTAATGCAAATAAACTAGGCCTACTTCTACTACTACTAATAATAATAATAATCATAATCAATTCAATAATGTAAATTTACTATATTATTTTATTATAATATAGTTGTAATATAGTCAAGACAAAACATGCGCGGAGAACCCATCTGACCTGCTTTGACAATTAAGATTCTTGTAGGATTTCTATTTCTGAAATGGGACTTAAAACTGTTACGTATTTACAATACACAGCCTGTGAAGCATTACATTACATTACATTACATTGCATTTAGCTGACGCTTTTATCCAAAGCGACTTACAATAAGCAGAAAGAAAAAACCTTGTGTAGTATATTACAGACATGAGAGGTAAATCAGTGACTGAGACTGAGTTATGGTAGTTTGCATTATCTCTTCTCCCTGTGTCTTGAATCGCTCCCCAATGGCTGACTTTCTTATCAAAGTAACTTACACACTCACACTTAAGAATAAGCCTATGTAAAAAAAACTCACAATATTTTCATATGCACTTCCCTCATAGGGGTCCCTTTTCTCTTTTGAATTTTTTTTTAAAGTTGATTTGAGGTTTTGTATGCCTGAATGCAGTCACAGCGCAAACACACAGGGTGAATGCTTTATCCATGAAATTGAGGGTGTTACCTTTATGGCAGGCTTCACCACGTGAAGGCTGCACTTGGATGATTTGTGATAAGTTATTTAATGTGGAGGCAGAGCTGCAGCAAACCACTGTGGGAGGCTGTTTAAGGACATGGAGTACAGATTGGCTACATTAGCTTGTTTTTCTGGTTTCAAATCTACGTGGCAGGAAGCCAAGGACCGCTGCAAGAGCCTTGACCTGCCACCCAAATTATATACAACACAGCCATTAACAGCCAAAAGTCACAGGGTGGTGCATGTCGACACTGCCAAAAGCAATACTTAATTCTCAGTTCATTTCTAGAGATGTATATACAACACAGAAGCGGCACACACCATCATAAGGTTAATGTCTTTGTTTTGTGCCCTTAGCAATACAAAACTGTCAACCATTACAAGCAGTGTCCCAGGGAAAGGAGACCATGAGCCCACATGCACATCACTGCATCGTTTTATACTTGCTAAAGTGTCCTCTGGTGAGCTATTGAATCCCTTCCAGCTCTGATGTTGCTGTTCCTCAACTGACCTTGTGTTTTAAAGACAAAAAAAGAGAGGAGAACGAAAGAGATAAAAGCAGTATCACAAAGAAATCAAAATCTGCCATATTTATATTTTTCTAGTGAAATTGTTCATGCAGCTCCATTGGTCAACTTACAATAGCTTTAGGAGTTTTGGAAGTATTGAACCTTATGACTTGTGTGGATGAGGCATGCCAGCAACCATTAATGCCTTCCAAAACAAAAATCCATGTCATTATTATGCTCCTGTGCTCTCTTTTCTTCCTCTGGCTGACCGCTCAGATGCCTGTTCTGTACCAGTGCGGGTGCCAGCCAGAGAGATTTATTTTGTCAAATTGCTCATATATTTGCACTGAGGCAAACCCAATCGAAAGGGCTCTTATATCAGCCCTACAAAACATTTGCCAGCTGTGATGGAAGAAATGCCACAATCATTTAACCAGCAGAGTGGAAACATTTTTATTTTCAAAGAATGCCAAATACTTTCTGCTGAGATCAACAATCACCTCATATTGATGTTTGTGTGATGGTGAACTGTCACACAAGAGGGAACATTGAAGGCTATAAAGCAATTGATTTGTTTTCTGAAATTCACATGAAACGTAATTAAAGTCATAAAGACCAAAACCAATTACGTTAGGGAGTTTCCTCAGTGGTGCTCTCGCAACAAATCCAAACAGTAAGAATATAGATTGGGTGCTTGATTAAGTTTTCATCGACATTTGTGTCATTTTGTATAAGAACTCTGCAACATGAACTTCAGTCTTCAGCCTATTGACATTTCTCCTGAGGAAACACTCATATAACCAATTAAAACATTTCAGTTCATAGTTAAAAAATACAGAACTAACTAAGCATTAATTGGGCTAAAATCTGCAACTTCTGATTTCCCTCACGAAGAAATCGCCTTCTAACGAGACCTTTATTACACCGCCCTGATCATCCTGAGGGAGCAGCCTCACTATTCTTGTCAGGTCTCATTCGATGCCCACCTCATTGATCCCCTCCACTGAGATCACGGTAAGCCATCTGGAACAGAGGCGGTTTCCCTTCACCCAGGACGCAGCAAGATGGCTCTCAGCTCCACAGACTGACAGGTGGGATTTATACAACCTGTGTGCCTTAATGGAGAGAATACATTGAGTGTCATTCTAGCTTAACACGGATGACTGCCTTAATGAGCTATAGAGGTATAGGCCTACTACACGGTCACGTTTAAAACCCACGTGCCACTATCATTTCATGGGAGTCATTTACAAATGTTCATTTCCACTTTTGAATTTCATCATCACATTTGAACTGAAGCAGAAATTACATTTATCAAAATGAATGTGAGGCTGCTGCTGTGCTTCTTCTGTCTCCTGCGAGCAGCTGCTGAAGCAGATAGCCAATCAGCTTAATGTGTTTCCTTACCCAATACAACACAGCAGTTAACATGTGGTCTCCTCCTAAGCCACCCAACATCTTAAGATACCCTTAACCGTAGCTGAAGCCTGAGCTACACAGCTGGCCGTCCTCAGCTTCCTCATAAACACCTCTCAGGCATGAGTCGATGCTCTGTCTGTCTAACCCCCCCCCTCTGAGAAATAAAGAGCATGTGGGAAATAATGCAAAGACTTAAGCAGCTGCTGTGCATGTCCTACTCAGAATTATGTTTTCATGTGCAGCAGAACAAGTTTGTGGGTTTTATGTCTGTAAACATACGTTTTACAGTTTTTAGCCTTGAGTAATAACACGGTATTACAAATTAACGAACTAGATCTGTAACATTTCAAGCAAAACTGCCAAATACGCTGGTTCAGATTCTTAAATGTGAAGATGTTCTGCTCTTGTTTGATATATATCATCATGAATCAAATATGTATAGGTTTTAGACTTATGGTAAGATGAAAACAAGCATTTGAACACAGGCCCTGATAAATGTGGTGCTCATATTCTGCTTTTCACAAATTGGAAACTGATTGATTATTCTTAAAACAGCACAATCTGCACTATAATACAAATAATGTGCACCCATGAATAACTACGACCCTAGAATAAATAACAAAAATGTTAACAAAACCCATATGAACGTTTCAGACAGTTGCAGACGATAAATCCTGCTGCTTCACAAATAATTCTGTGGTGCACATTGTGCTTACCTGCTGGAGATCGTGGAGCATTTGCTGACATGCAGGCGGCTGCAGAGGGCATACCAATGAGCTAGGTGACTGGGACCATCCAGAGCAGCGTCACAGACAGATGGGAGATATTTGATCAGATGTCACAGACCTTTACACATCCTCAGGGAGACAGAGACCGACAGCCTCCTAATCCGCTCTGTGTTTATCACAGACTGTGGAGAGTCTACAGGCTTTGGCATAAAAGGGATCTCAGCCATTGTTAATATACAGAATTACCAGTTTCCCATGAAGAGGAACTTTATATTTACATATTGTGCAGTGCTTTCCTTGCATTACATATTGTATTTCTTCTGCTGCAGCAAATACGTTTGAAAAACAACACTGTTGAACCTCCTTTGCTGAGAAGACATTTGTCTTTTTCAGTTATATGCAATAAACTAGGGGGGGAAATGAAGAAACATCCCAAAAAAAGACGTCTTGATGAAATATTGAAGAGGATAGGAAGAATTTAATGACCAGATAAATGAAACGGGTGATGCAGAAATCTAATTTGTAGCGATAGGTGACAGAATCGGTTGTTAGTGGAGAAAGAGCTATCGTTTTTAGTTCAGACTTCATCTACATGCAGGGCTCGACATTAAGGACTGCCCGATGGCCCGGGGCCATCTAGTATTTAGCTCGGGCAATGAAGCCTCACCTGCTGGTTGCCCGATCGGGCAATCTATTGTGCCAGTATCATGCAGCTTGCGGATCCAGTAATGAGTGACCCGACAGTAAAACTAAACATATCTATAACTAGTTTAGGTAGTTTGAGAGGTAATTAAAATAGCTACGTGTGTGTTTTGTCCGCTCACCGCTGCATGTGATCATGCAGAGCTGCGTGTCCACTCGTCAGCCTGCTCAGCTGATCTCTCTCTCCCGTCAGATTAGACTTCACTCGCGTTTATGTCCATATCGATCAGATTCAGCTAGTTCTAGCTAATGATATGACTACCTGTTTATTAAAAGACACCTACACAATAAGTGTCGCTATGCAACTGGGTGAGGCCACAAAGTATAGCGCAGCATTATGCATTTGTTTACATGCCCACCGGAACCCCGAGGCATTACCAACAGATCAACGCACAATCAACCCACACAGGACATCTCTTTCTCCACATTACGTGTTAGACATTATAATTGACTATTCTCGTCTGTCACATACTCTTTTGTCTGTCACATAAGTGGCGCAACTGAAGCGGTATTGCGCTAAAGGGAAATTATTTTGACCGGACATTTAGATTTGCCGGCTAATGGGAACTATGACGTCGCCATTTTGTGTGCTTCGCGGATGCGCTCGGCTCCTCTCGACTGCTGCTGGGGTCTGCTCGGTCAGCTTCCGGATGAGGAGGCATTCGTTCGACCAACTTACAGTAGATAACATTACAAACATTTTTAACAGGGTTCATACCAGTGTAAATAATGTTTGTTTTGGCATTAATAACTGAATGTAATGTTTTCTACTTTTTTACATCTGGGAAGGCATTTGCCTTCATCAGATGGAAAGTGTCTTGACCAACAACTTAAGTGTTTCTTATAGCTATCCAGGGCATGCAAGCGAGCAAACACAAACAAGAACAAACAAACAAGTGAAATGAAGAATAAAATTGAAATTGTACAATACAATATTGTGGTGGTTCATCTTATAATTCAGTCTAGAGAATGCACCAGACAGCATCTAAGACCTGCAAAAATCTAAATTGTCTAGGGGGACGGAGGCCCCCCAAACCCTTCGTGCCATTTCGTCCGCGCGCATTTTTCAGGGCAATCTCTATTGGGCTCAGGGCCATCTGTAAATTAGCTTAGATGGCCCACAGGGCCATCTCCCAAAATCCTTAATGTCATGCACTGTACATGTGTCTGTATTTGTAGTTATTCAGAAGAGAACATATTCTGTCTGTAGGACTTTATCATTTATTATTCTGTTGTGGAAAGATGGTTTCCATTAGTCTGTTTATTTTGTAAATGTTTCATGCAAAATAGTTGTATAGATGTCTTTGATGAATAATAACCAGATCCATGCTGAACGTGAAAAGTACAAACTTTAATTAGCAAAAGGTAAGAGCGTTTTCACACAAGCAAACACACTTGTCTGTATTATGTGCTGAAAGCTTTTCAGATATGATTGTAAGGCAACACAAAAACAGAACTGAAGCCATTTGATCCTCACACATACTCCTCTTACAGTAACACTGAATTTCACTAGCCAACATAAATACGATTGCTTATCAGCATTTTACTTCAAAATGTATACAAAAATATCTCATTTAAGCCCATGTCTCGTCAATTTGACACTGCTACATTAAACTCCTCCCGAAATGTGGTGGTGCAAAAACCAGCTGAACATGACACGACACCAGGTCACATTTGATTGCTTCTGCACTAAAGCAACACTGGGATAAAAACTGAATGAATGAAACTGTTTCACATTAATAAATTACACAGGAGCTGCATGCATTATGGCTCAAAACCTCAGTAATGTTGAATAATGAAGTAAAATGCCCAGAACAGAAATAATTCTAACATTTTCCAGTAGGAATTATGCACATTTAAGGGGTTCATCACCTTTAAAAATAGGACGGTTTCAGTGGACGGCATTTTCACAAAAATGTATTAGCTATAACAAAACAACGTCCTGCTTATAAAATCAAATGTTTCAAGTTAAAGTTCGCTTTCTGTCACACAAGAATTAGGTTCCTCCTGAGCTAGTACATTTCACATGTCAAATAAGTCGCAGACAAGGGGTGAGCAAAAACAAAGCCTAATTTAAAGCACAATCTAGTGGTTGTTTTTTAAAGCACACATGAAAAGATGTCAGTTGAACATGGGACGGTTTTGTAACAAAAGGCTATATCAGATGCAAACCACAAAAAAGACACGCATATATATCTGTTACAACACAAAAACGTACACACAAAGAAAAACAGCGCTGTTTTAGTTTTGCAGCTCTTAACTGAACTGCTATTCTGAACATTGAGTTTCTTTTTAAGCATCTGTACCAAGAAATGACGAAACTGAGATTCTGCACTCGCATCCCGCAGCATTTGTTACTGAGGGACAGAGGCACATTCAAAATGTATTAATGGCCTGTGGTGTTCTACTTTTAAAGAAAAAAGGCCAGACAGAACGCTTTATCAGGACTTGTAGTCTGGAGAATAAAGACGCGACCTGGGGCTGCTGTTTGGATCCATCCTCGGTATCGTGCGGTTAAAGGAATTCACTGCTGGAGAGTCTAAACCTGAAAGAAGGCCAAATATAGCACGGAGTAAATAACGCATAAATTACAGAATACAACAACAATGTATAAGTGGAGTAAATCAGTTGCTACAGTAGCAGTCAAGGTCCTTCAAATATGGCAGAATTTTAAAATGAAACACCACTTGGTTTAAAGGAAATCACAAATGTACAGCCTAATTTGTATTGGTACCATGTCTAGATCTCTCCCTAAAATGCGGCAGCAGCCAGATAACAGGCTATAAATTGTGATATCAAACACCGGTAGAGTCATTCACATTAAATTGAAGACTTGGAGACTGATACATTGCTTTTCTTGGCTAGGTATTACATCCAAATGAGCTTCAATTTACAACGGGAGAGGTGGCGTTTCATCAAAAAATCTATTTTGACTGCCAGGAAAGTGTCCTGGATGCTGTCAGACACCTCTTCTACCTTTTCTCAGTAGAGTTTTTACAGCAGTGGCGTCACCAATATGGAGGTTAAACAAACGTTTGAATGTTTGCTTTAGTCATTATATGCTTGATAGATGTAGTGGGGAAGTGTCACAGTGATAGTGTCCTACCGGAAATAGGTGGTGTCCTCTGGATGAAAGCATGGTGATAAGCTGGTTCCCTCGGGCTGAACAGCGTGTGAAGGACTAAAGGGAATAAAAACACATTTTAAAAACACATCATCCCAGTGTTTGAAGAGCTTAGTATCAGTACATCTATAGGGAATCACACCATTTCCTCACAGCTTTAGGTGCTTCAAATTGTGGCCACCACTAATGAACACACACTTGTCATGTTGGGACAATACTTCATGTTTGAATTCAACCCGATCCAATAGAGCTTGCACTGTTAGAGGCGTTCATTTTCAGGTGTGTACAAAAGGAATTACACTAAATATAAAAAGGTAATTGCAGAAATTGCCATTCTTATAATAAGAGGTAAACAACAATTACAAAATATATAAATCAATAATACTTGACTAAAGTTACATCTCAACAGCTTTGTTCACTCAAGTCACATAAACCATTTCAGTTTAACAAGTAACGATACAAATAAAAAAACAGTTAATTTTAAAGCAAATACCTTATTATCAAATATGCCAGGTATTCAAACAATATAATTGTATTACTGTGCCTCCAACTACCCCAGTTTTACAAGAATAGCATTTCCCACAGTGATGAGGCGACCCACCGATGATGATGATGGCGGTACCGGCCAGCAGAGCGAACAGGGTGAAGAACATCATCTGGTAGGAGTTTATGAAGCTGTGCAGAGAGTGGCTCCCCTCAAAGTTCACAACTGGAGTAGCAGCTGCTGTGAGAGAGCGGAGGATTGAGATAACAGGCTGTCAAAACCTCCTCCAGAGCGCTGAGAACATGTGACGCACTAACAAATCGTCGCGGATAATGATGCCTGTAACAGTGGCATTGAAAATATGTTGTGTGCCTATGTTTTAAAGATAATAGAAATACTACTTAACAACAAACAAGTGTGCATGGGGAATATTTAAATGTTTCTATAATCATCTGCTTTAAGGTTAACTTCTTCTCTGTATAATATAAGTGCAACAGGCTGTGACTTGTACTCCAGCTGGGACTTTCCTAAGATGCCAAGAGTATGCCCTGTAGTCCTCAGTGAATGAGGCTACTGTTAATATTTTTGCTTATGTAAAATGAGGACAACATATAAAGCAATGCTGAACACACAAGACGACTAACAACCTAAGAAGTATTGTGATGTAGAGTTAGAAATTAAAACTATAGATGGTCCAGCAAGGCTGTATTGCTGGTGTTGTAAAATGCTAATAACTTAATGTAGCTTGTCAACAATTATTTTTGGATGAGGCTACATGGATTGAATTGAAATGACTTAGATTGACATTTCAAACTTTTCTATGAATATAGGTGACAGCCATGCTTCCGTTCCCGTGACCTTACACATGCAGTCTATTTAAAGCAACATGAGATTGTGGCTTGAGGCACAGTGTGTTGTCATTTGCACTGAAAGGATATCAGACCTAGCTTGGCAGCGTTGTGATCAGCCACGTGAATCAGAGTGACTGGGATGACGATCGTGGGGCCGCAGGAGGGGCTGCTTATGGAGATGGAGGCAGAGACCGCCTGAGGGTCCACGGCATTGATGGTGTACTTCGAGAAACTGGGGAAGCCCTGATGTACTTCAATGTCTTGGACAGCAATGTTGGGAGAGGAAGACACCACCTAAAAGTGTGCAGACGTGTTACTTATATACATACTTTGTTCTAAAAAGGGTCATACTATCCACCACATGGAGCAAATAACATTTATTACACCTACAAAAAAATACATTTATGAGGCGATGGGCCCCTGTAATGCATCTACTAATACAGTAAGAATTGTTAACACTCTTGTATGTCACTTGTATTCTCTCTCCATCATTATTATTTTTGTTTATTTACTATTATTTGTTATTTATTTTTCAAGTTAGGCTATCTTCATTAGATTTTTTGTTTTGTTTTTAGCCCTGGAGAGATACTCTGTTACTGTTGTTTAATACTTGAAACCTATTCAGGATTGTATTGAGACAGCTGGAAAAACTGAACATTTGAGTGTGACTGAAAGATATATTGCACTGTATTATTGTCTGAAACTAAACAAATAAATAAATAAAAGGGTCATACTACACATACAAAAGTAACAATGGCACATTTTACAGCAGGGACTGACCTCCATGTTGGACAGGGCAGCCGTGGGGCCGTAGACGGTGAGCTCCGCTGATGGGTGCAGGTTGGAGAGCAGCAGTTCGGTCTGGTCGACGTAGAGGCCGGGCTCGATGGGCAGCCGGGCACTGACCCGCTCCCCAGAGGAGGCCCCGCCCTCCAGGCCGGCCCCCACCAGCAGGTCGGTCATGGACATGCTGAGCACACGGCTCTGCTGTTCCGTCATTGGCTGCAAGGTTATGGAACATGTATAGGAGCCTGGGGCAAGAATAAAAAGGTGAAAGCTGGTTCAGGCTTAAAAGTTCTACAGACAGCAGAAAATTAATATAGCAGCACACACACATTTTGTTTTGTAAATAAATAGTGGAGTAAGAGAGCAGATAATGTCACCTTCCCCGTGTTTGTGTTGTTATCAGAGCTTCTGGGACTGTGTTTGGTATCCAGGCCAGGTGCTCATACAATGCATTGACTGTAATGTTCAATGTACTGTAGTATATATATATATGTGTTTGTGTATGTGTATGTGTGTGTGTGACTGACTAATCACTAATTGCCTGGTGGGTAATGCTGAAATGCAGTCCCAACCCATGGAATTGTCGTATTGTCACAAAACACCCTCCCTCTGGTTCCCATTTTGAAAACCGTGTGGAAGCAACCCTTAAATCACATATACGTATGCTTTGGATTCTGTATAGAGCTCCTCTAACTACCAATGTGTGCATTTGGGACAGGAGGAAAAACTATGCATGTCACAGTGGGTGGTCCCTAGTGTCAATGGGGTGTCAAAAAGGGGCAAGACACGTAAAAAAGCAGTTTATATCCCCGCTCGGGTCTAATGTCTGAAACTGTCAAAGAGGGTCATTTCACTTCACTTGCTCCCATTAGGACCTCAGTGGGATTCAGCTGAGTGAATACAGCCTTGTATACACACACAGCGATCCCCTCAGAGATCAGCCAACAACTGCAGCGAAGTCCCAAACACAATTAGAGCAGTGCTTTCAAGCAAAAGGGAGTCTTGTCAGTTCAATACATCACCTGGACACCTTTTATTACAGTCCCTGCTAAACTCATTCCATGGGAAATGCAGATATTGATTACGCCCCTGTAAATAGTGTCTTCCTGGCAGATCTTGCATAGCGTTCACATTAAAAAAGGTATGCCTAGGTAAGATTTAGAATAAACGCATTTTTTGAAAGGTTTAACTTACAAAAAAGCAGGGTGAATGTCAAACAAATCTATCTCAGTATTGACAGTTGAGATGCTTGGAGGTCGCTTTCAATAAAAACCTTTAAAAATTGATCTAAATGTCAAAGGACAGACAGCGAATTAAAGATAAAGGGTTGGATCCTCCAAAGACACCCACATGTTCCGTGTCTGAATAAAATGATTACATTTTCTCAAAGGCTTTGTAACTGCTCACAGTTTTTGTATGAATATGAAAGGCTTTCTGCTGCTTTGACCATGGATGTGATTTGTGGTCAGAAAAGCCTTACCAATGCTGGAGTCGAAGCTGGTGTGTGTTTTGAAGACATCATTAGCAGAGAAGTCAATAACATCACTGCTGAAGCTCAGATGGCAGCTGACAGAGGTCTCTGGCTTCAGCTGAGAAATAGCTTCTGCCTGGGCCGGGGAACAGGTGCCTGCATGGAGGAGAACAATGGCATTAGATACAAAACCTGTGTGCTTAATAACAGACGTTGTTAATAAATCAAACTGTAATATCAACATTAAGGACTCTGATCTATTTTTCAAACCGTTATGTTTTCAGCAAGGCAGTTACAAATGAGAAAAGGGACTTTTGACAGTGCGAGAGTTCAATAAAAAGATGGACATCACTCAATTGACCGTCAAACATGAAGCCATAAGCAGAAACAGGCAGAAACAACTAGCCTGTCTCTGTCCAAAGCTAACAAACCCTCCTTCAACCGCTTTGTATCCCTCATATTAAACGTTTCTATCTTGTTTGTTTAATCTGTACAAAAAGTGTGAAAACTACAATTTGTGTTTTTTGTTGGGTTATGCGTCAGATCCTTGAAAATTACATTTCACCATTGCAAAATAGTCTACATCATTAAAACAGCAATTTGTCAAATTGGCCCTTTTTTTTCTCCACGTATTAAACAAAAAAGATAGAGCAAGTTTAAGAGGAGTTGGAGAAAAGCCAGTAAAAAGGTCATGTAAGCTAACGGTCTATAGCTTCATATTTACCAAGTAACTTAAAGGTAGGGTATGTAATTTATTTCAGAAACACTTTTTGTTATATTCCATGGAATGCTCTTAACATCTCGATAGCAATGAATATATTAAATGCTTTGACAATAAATACATACAAATGTCATCTGTGGAAGCCGTGGCTCTGTAAAAAGCACGACCAATCATTTTAGTCGGCCCGGCTAAAGTAACTGGATGGCCTACCTGCCTGTCAGCCTTCCATCTGTGCACAGACTTATCTCGTGCCCTAAATGGTCATGTGCGCATTTGTGTGTGTTGGAGGAGGGGCTCTCTGAGGAAGTGGCAGATTTTTCCGGTTGTGTATTTTCAAATTCTAGCGCACTCGAGCTGGTTTCTCCAAAATTACCTACCCCACCTTTAAGTGGTATCAATCTTCTCATCAATAGTCACAAGGCTAATTTATTGTATTTCCCAAAAAGCTTCTTTTAACACATTTTTCAGTGAGTGAGTTCAGTACCAATGAGGTTGTTTCCTCTCCCTCTGGTTGTGAGCAGGATCTTTGTTTCCTTGCCAACCCTGACAGGTGTAGCCTGCGCCACAGCAGCTGTCCTGGTGGATGGTTCTACTACTATCTACAGAAAATACAGAGAAAGAAAACAGCCATTACATCCTAAGACGATTCAGGCGAGTGCCTCGAATAACCACATTGCAATTTCCATCCAAAACAAATTGTTTACATCAATCACACCAGACAGTGAAACAAAACTAATTATAACACAGCTGAGTGTTCAATATAACATTACTGCTGCTTCTGTCAACGTCTCCTCTCACACTGATAAAAGACATCTTCACTTAGTACATTTGGCTTGTGACGCCTTTTCGGTTTGAGATAAATTACCTTGCACCAATTCTCTTCTGCTAATAGGAAATATTCATACAAAACAGCAGCTGACATTCAGATCACGATCAGACTGGATGGAGTATGTTGACACTCCGAGAGAGACAATTAATCCTTATCTCTCTCCACCATGTTTGAGAATCTCCACAGCGATAATGTCATGCACAGACATTAGACAGAAACAATGTGGTACTAAAAGGTGATGAGGGATATACTGCACATCTGTTGTACTTTCATTGTCTCCATGATGTATTGCTGAATAGATACAGGATAATGCACTGGTGGAGCCGATGAAAAATATTTGTAGAATAGAGATGTCGAGAGTAGCAATAGAGGAACCAGAGAGGTGTGCTGTTTGCATAATTAGAAATGATTGCTTGTAGCTCATTCATCAGTCAGTGAAGCACTGCCGCTCCTTACTGCCAATAGATAACATACCTCTCTGTAGGTTTTCAAAACACCAGGTATCTCGTAGTACACAGTGACAGTCCCAGAGTCTCTGGCTACTGCTGCACCACTTTTAGGATCCACCTGAAGAACGCCATTGGCCGAGGAGCTCCATGTACCGTGACCACCTGCAGAGAAGGGAAGACAGTGTGTTCCATTTCCAAATCCATTTATCTCAGATATGAAACAAAATACAAGTCAACTACATAAAGATGGATAATTCAATTAAGTAGGCTGACATCTTTACAGTGCCAGAACTCAATATTACATTTCCCAATGTTTGATCTTTGTTATTTTGGTTGAAAACTGTTATTTTATGATCCTTTAAAAAAGGTCCCCTATTATACTGTTTTTCATCAATATATTATAGGTCTCATACTGTAATATAGTGTTTGGCTGAAATACCAAACAGATCATTGTAGCATCCCATAATCCCCTCTGTTTCAGCCCTGTTCCAAAAGTGCTGATTCTGTGTCTGTTACTTTAGATGAAAATAAGGAGCCCCTCCCCACGCCCCTCTGAGAGATATTTGGTTAAAAAGAACACAATGGAGCTCGAGGAGGAGATTCAGGTGATAAGGTGGGGGGGGGGGTTACCTTGGTTGGTTATTGGCTAATGGTTACACAAGCCAATAAATAAATAAATCGTTATGACATCATAAAGTCGCCAAAATCTGATCAGCTCATTTTCAGACAGGTTTTTATATAAATGGATCAGGACAAAAATAGAGAGAATCTTTTTTCCTGAAACTCTCAGAATCTCTTTACACAGAGGGGACACATGGTGATGTAGAAAAGACATGAACAAGTGGATTTTGCATTATAGGTCCCCTTTAAACATTTGCTGCATAAAGGACACCTAGCAGTCTCACCTTCAGGGCTGGAGATCTGGGCGGTGAAGCAGACCACGTCCCCCACCACCAGCCTGTGGGCCTCTTCTGGGTGGATGGCGTGCTCCACAGGAAGTGGAACGTAGTCCGCCACACCCACGTTCTCACTGTCCCACACTGCAAGAAGAGTGAGGCCCACGTTGATGGTCCTCACTGTCAGAGTGTTGTTAGCGGGCCCGACCCCCACCTGCACCAGGTCATCTCTGCAGGGCGGAACAGAGGAGTTGGATTAATATACATCAACTTATTAATGTATCCTTTAATACAACTCAAAAACAGAAGTTCTTTATTAGATGATGGGATTTGTTTTGTATGTCCAGGAAGACCTCATCTAATCTAATTTCTCCCATCTCACTGCAACACCTGATGGCCTGTCATTGGTCCCCTTCAACGCTCGATTCATGCCCTTTAATTATTTGAATAATTACCCTAATTAGTCTCCCGCCCAATGGTCATTACAATAAACCTTATTAAAATAATTCAAATTAGGCCAATACTATTTGACATTTGGCTACTGAAAGAAAATTCAAGAAATACTTGACTTAGCTTGGTTTATATTTTGCGATAGTTCTAAATGCTTTTATTTAAAAAAACATTCCCCACGTCTTGCTTTTTGCCTCCATCTCCAAAGAATCTCAGATAACCTCAGATACCAGTAAAAATCCAATTGGCTCCCCGGGGATCTAATCATAGAGCAGACCTTTTAGTCCTTAGGCTACTGGCCATTTTACCACACATATTTTATACTTTCCCCCCTAATATTGTCTGTCAGCATCTGGAGAA
Source organism: Gymnodraco acuticeps (assembly GCF_902827175.1). NCBI lineage: Eukaryota > Metazoa > Chordata > Actinopteri > Perciformes > Bathydraconidae > Gymnodraco > Gymnodraco acuticeps. The sequence continues at coordinate 3,303,815 of NW_022989974.1, forward strand.
CAAGGTAATAGAATCAATTTATAGCGTGAGGGAGCCCCTCATCAGGAGGGCAGTAATGCGTCTTCCTGCCAAACACTCCTCCCATTCATTTGCTTCACTCACTCGGGTGGAAACAACTCCATCTTAAATGAGGTTGGGAAGGAACAGCCCGGGAAATGAATTCTGTGAACTCCTAGCGTAGCCTGCCATGACCTCTGCTAGTACTCTACAGATATTAATACACACAGTCTGAAACAACAGTATTAAACACTGGCTAAATATAGAACATATTGTTAGGGATACATATTGCATGGATTAATATCATAAATAAAATCAAACTTCATTTATATAGCACTTTTCATACACAAATGTAACTCAAAGCGCTTCACAAACACATACACAATTTACAAAAAATACCAGAGTAAAACATAGCTTTAAGATTTAAAAGAACACTTAATACAAACGCAGGGCTGAATAAAATAGGTAATAAAATAAATAAATGTCACATTTCAAACCTTTATTTATCCAGATAAATCCCATTGAGATCATTGAACTCTTTTACAAGGGAGACCTGCTCAAGTAGGTTCCACATGAAACATAAAAACATTAACAGAACAACAAAAGGACATCTTACATCATCATCACAGGGATTACACTTTACATAACTATCCACATGTACAGGTACCAACAGCTTCCGATTGAGTAGCATCCAACCGAGCTTTAAAAACATTTAGTGGCACCAGATTGCTCAGTTTCCATTTAATTTGCAGACTATTCCAAGACAGTGGCGGTGCACATCTAAAAGCTGTCTTCCCTAAGACAGTCCTAGCAGTTGGCACATTTAATAAAACTACAGCATGCGATCTCAGGCAGAAGCCACTTACAATTCGCCGTGAGATCAGGGAGCAGATATAGGATGGAAGTTTCCCTAACATGGCTTTGTATATAAAAATGTACCAGTGACTGAGCCTCCGTACAGTTAGTGAAAGCAAACCAGCCCTTGCATACAGGGTGCAGTGATGCGTTAATGCTTTACAGTTTGTCACAAATCTCAGTGCACTGTGATACGCAGCATCTAACTTGACCAGGCAATTGGCAGGTGCATTCATATAAATCAAATCACCATAGTCCAGCACAGGTAAAAAGGTCACAGTGACTAGCCTTTTCCTGGCCTCAAGCGAGAAACAGGACTTATTTCTGTAAAAGAAACCTAGCCTAACCCTCAGCTTTTTAAGCAGGTTATTGACATGAAGTTTAAAAGACAATCATCAAGCCAGATACTTAGGTATTTGTAACAGGTAACCACTTCAAGTTGTATTCCTTGTGTAGTTACAATATCTAAAACATGCTCTGGTGTCTTTTTAGCTTTAGAAAAGAGCATTACCTTGGTTTTATCCACATTTAAAAGAAGCTTTAGTTCAGAGAGCTGAGTCTGAATAATGTTAAAAATAGTCTGTAATTTAACACCAGCCTCCTTAATGGAGGGACCTGCACAGTACATCACGGTATCATCCGCATAAAAATGAAAAGTAGCTTCATCCACATTTTCCCCTAAACTATTGATATATATGGAGAATAAAAGTGGACCTAAAACAGAACCTTGAGGAACACCATTAGCAATGTTTAACCACTCAGAAGACAGCCCATCAAAGTGAACACATTGGGACCTTTCAGAGAGGTAGTTTTCAAACCACCCCACTGCATGGCTGGACATGCCTATACTGGCTAGCCTCTGCTTTAAGATGCGATGATCGACGGTATCAAACGCTTTGGACAGGTCAATAAATAGAGCTGCACAACTCTGCTTATTGTCTAAAATACTCGCCACATCATTCACCACTTTCATTGTCGCAGTGATGGTGCTGTGTTGCTTTCTGAAGCCTGACTGATGTTTAGACAGGATGTCATTTGTACATAAAAACACCTTTACCTGCTCACTCACTAGGCGTTCGAGCACCTTAGCCATACATTCAAATGATAAATATTTCATCAAGACTCCATCTTTCCAAATGTTAAACTTGTACAAATCTGGAGATATTGATAAAAACATTCCAAATAATATATATTTTCTCAGCTGGTAGAGGGTGAGTAGTGAGTGGGTTGCCATGACATGTCAGGCATCATTTGAAATAGGGGGAGACATTTGGTCAGGCAAGGCTGTGTGAGAGGGTGAAGGAGCGGACAACTCGGAGAGAGAGAGAGAGAGAGAGAACCAAGGCCTGCCTCTTTCTCTCTCTCTCTTCTCTCTCTCTCTCTCTCTCTCTTCTCTCTCTCTCTCTCTCTCTCTCCTCTCTCTCTCTCTCTCTCTCTCTGCCTCTCTCTCTCTGCCTTTCTCTCTTTCTCTCTCTGCCTCTCTCTGCCTCTCTCTCTATAAATCTATATTTAGCCCAGAACAGCAGGACGATGGGGTTTCAACTGCTGGGCCCTAGGCAAATTGCAATGTCCTCCTTCATCCTCTGCTTGCATTCTACTCATTGAGGTTTGACATCCTCTAAGGTCAGAGGGTGTCATTTTCTCATACTGATATTCTGCACAAACTGTGCTGTTGTATTTACTGTATAGTGTCCTTACTGTAAGGTAATTATTATATGTACAGCACTTTGGCTCGACTAAAAATCGTTTTAAAAATGTGCTATATAAATAAAACTTGATATATTTGATTTGAGGCACACTGTTTATAAATGCATACATTATTTATGTAAATGAAAGCCACATAGTGAAAAGTGTTAAAGGATCTATAGATTGTTTGCTGTTTACCTGTTAGTGGAGAACGTGAGGTGGGAGTTGGAGCTGTGAAGGACTTCTCCAGTGCCAGCATGAAAGTGGACAGTGAAGGTGAGCACTATGCCCAGGGGGAAGGCTTTCAGGCTCTCTCTGGTGTTAGTGTTCAGCACTGGGCTGGTACTGAAGCGCACATAGGACACAGGCACCACCTGAGAAATGAAGGGAAAAACCGGTGTCACACTCAGTAACTGCAGGGACAATGTCAACTGTCATTTTCATGGTCAGTGCTACTGTTAACAAACACAGTGAGTGGCCTTACCTCACTGAGAATAGAGCCTATAGCGGGTGTAGCTAAACAGGGAGCTAATTGATCAGAATGACAGATGCTTTATGAAAATCTATGCCATCACCAAAGTAATATAAATTCTTCCACGGGACCTTTTATACATTTTTATAACCTACATTTGGCAGCAATATGTACACCGAAAATAATCCTTTCTTTTAAGCCAGTGGTTCCCAAAATTGGGAATTGGAAATATTTTCGGGACCCCCCAACCCGGTTCCCATCTATATTGGTAGGATTCATTGTATATTGTTGTAAAAACATTACATTTTCTCTGCTAATAATAAGAAGATACAAAGATAATTTTATATTTTATTATAGATTACACATGAACAAAAGTGCTTGTAATAGATGCTGTGAATTAATTTGGCCTAATTAAAACTGGTTGGCCTTCTTCCCTGAGTAGTAGATTTTTAAATTCAAATTTCTTTAAGGAAAATATATTAATTAACTACTATTTCTACTGCAGGTTGCAAACGATCACATCACTTTACCATTCCTAATCCACACTAGCTTATCAATGACTTGTGTGTGCTTGCTTTCCCTCGCAGATCTTCTCAAACCGGGGCTGTTGTTTTGAGACTGCCTCTCAGTTCATTCTCAATGTTCAGCTTTGATCTGTATTTCGTTTTGATGGCAGCAACAGCAGAAAAAGCCTATCTCACACAAGTAATGTTGCAAAAGGCAGCATTATGCCCACAGCTCTCTGACCAATGAGATATTTTCAAGCAGTGTTTGTTTACAATTGAATAATAATAATAATAACAATACATTTGATTTATATAGGTGCACTTTAAAAACAATGTCATCTCAAGGTGCTTCACAAAGCTAAAAGGAGAAAATAATAAAATAAAAAAATCTTCCCGCGACCCCCCTGCAGTACCTCCGCGACCCCACAGTTTGAAAACCACTGTTTTAAGCCATGTCAGCCACACTTTTAAGTATGAAGGATGGATTCCATAAATACAATTCTCCAAACATCTGCCATTTGGGAGGCACCATTAGGTTTTCTGTTGATTTAGCTGTGCTGCTGTACATTGTCATATTTTCTAAACCACAAACTGATGCTGAATTGGAACGACATTTATCAAACGGTGTATTTTGGACATTTAACCACCTTGCAGCAGACAGTTTATATAATAACTACACGCAAGAGGTAATGGAAATTAAATTCTATGTTAATGCCCATAAGATGCAGCCTTCAAAGCCAACAATTGTGTCATGCAGTGGCTCTCAAACTGACCTTCAAAGCAAGGATGAGAGTTTGATTGATGCCAAAGGTCTCCTGGGAGGTGATCAGCAGAGAGGAGATGCCAGTAAGAGAGCCAGAGGAGAGGAAGCCCTTATCGTCCACTTGAGCGATAACAGCCTGGTCAGGGCTATCCAGAGTCCGATACGAGAACGCACCCACACCATCCCTATTAGACAGAGAGACACAGTCACATTAAGTTCATCCAAGTTATGTTATGTGTGTCTTTTTGCAATGTAAGTGTGTTCACATACAAGAAGAGACAAAAGGCACTCACCTGTTAGTTTGTAGTTTGAGGACTGAGTTCGGAGCCATCAGTAGCTCCCCAGTCTCTACTTCCGGATTGAGTATGTGTAGCTTGTCATAGACCTTGATCAAAGCAAAATGTTGAAAGTCCAATTATTAAAGGGCTTTGATCGCTCTTTGATGTTTCGGGACAAGAAACATGTCATAGTTTAATGCAGTCTGAAGCTGCAGTCTTATCAGCCTCAGATATAAACTCCAAAGCTCAGCATCTTCCTTTAACGCCAGCATCTCCACCATGAAGGAACAGCAGGGGGATATGATCACGATAAGTAGTCCATAAAAGAGGCTTTTAAAACATTTATGTTAACAATATGTATAATACGGGTGCTAATGACACCGATACAAATATCTAAAGCAGTGGTTTATTGACAGTGCTGTACCTGGATCTGGATCTCATCTGTGAGTTCTTGTAGATGTCCTAATAGCTGCAGAGCTTCCGGGTCAGTAACTCTGAGCACCACCTTCAGCCCTGTCCGCCCTCTCGTTCTTCCCGTCACCATCATACCAAAGTTGTGCGCCGGCTGGGGCTCCACGTTAGCCTGAAGGAGACAGACAGCTTGTAACAATGGCAAAAATAGCAGCAGCAAATCAAATCAAAAAGGCAACAATGATGAGGAAGCAGGGACAGGCTGACAAGACAGCAGAGGAAAGGCAGATGCTGTTTTTTATTTGAATCATAATGCAATGCAGGGGACAGCACATCTTAAAGATTCATCTGATAAAAGGATCGAGAGGACAACAGGAGCCTTAAATAGGAATGACTCTGTATTCATTACCAAATGAAACGTCAAAAATCCTGAGGGCAGGGTACCTCATTGTGTCTTGGCTGGACATCTAGAATGTCTCTCTTGGTGGTGGACCATGTGAAGGTGAGGCCAGGTATGGCATTGGCAAAGGAGAAGGGGGTTTGACTATTGGTCAGACCCATCACATAAACAGGCATCTACAAAAGGAAAGGAGATTAATGAGTTAAGTACAATATTGCGCATTAAAAGTACTCAATATTTGGTATTGTTGCCGCGAACTATAAGCAGTTACTCTTTGATTTGTGGTCATGTGTACATTGTAGTTCTTCTTGAAAATACCTGTGTTTTCGTCTTCATTCTTGTTATAGGTGCTCTGATTCTAATGGCTGTCAATTGCACAACCTCCACTTCTACTTGATCCTGTGGACACAAGAAGAGATTATGTTTTTCATTGTAAAATGGAGGTGAAAGATAAACTAGTCCACATGATGTTTACATATTGATATACCTGAGACACAACCACAAGTTTCCCCGTCTCAGCATCCACAGCTTGGACCAGTCCAGTCACGGTGACATTACCGATGGCAACACCCCTCACATGGCCCATGCCGTTAACAGAAGCTTTGTCCTCATTGGAAATAGAGAACAGGATATTGGACTGAGGCTGAGGGCCCCCCTCTGATGTGATCTATACATGAGAGCAGCATTGCAAAGAGGATTAAGAGTTTGGATGAGAGAAAAAAAAAATACAAATAAATGAGCATCACTCCTACATGATTAAACTTGACAACACTGACGCTTTAGTCAATAGCGTTCATCAAAGCAAGGTCTGATAGTAATTTGTTGAAGGGCATTATTCTTTGTGAAATACACAAGTAATGTGCAAGGCATGTTTATTATTGAATTGTATGTTTAGCCATTAGGAGGCCTCTTGGATAGATGGTCATAGCTTTCTTATTAAAGCATGAGCGGAGGCAAAATGAAAGGCGATCTGGATGTTTAAAGCAAGAGCAATTAGTCTAACGTCATTTTCCAGGAGAGCTCTGGCAGAGGGCTTTTTTGGAATATAAACTGTGGACTAGATGAACTCTTCTGGCAAGACAAACTGAGGCCAGCTGTCTCCAGACACAGCTAAAGAATCAATTTCGCACATACCTGCATCATTGCTCCAATTAACAGCGTCATTTTCCTTGGAATGAGTTTGAACGGTGGAAACACCTAGATGTTAAAAGGAGAAACACAAGTTACAACATGTGGAAGACATATGCCTGAGTTAACATTTTAGAAATTCACACAAAATTATACCTCAATTTGCTGAGGTGCAGATGCAATTCTCCTCCCATTTTTGTCCACAACAACAGCTGACAGAGTGGTCTGACCAATAGAGGCGCCTTTCACCACGAAAACAGCTGTATCCACCTCTGTGGCCTGCGCTAATGGTCTGGAAAAAAAGACATTTCAACATTTACATGAAGCCTTTAAAAGTTCCTTCATCCTAATCAACAAGTTTCACATTACTCACTTCAGAGAGACGATTGCGGAAGCTGCCGTGAGTTTAAGATTCATGAAATGGAAAAAGCTGACTGGGAAAGGCTTCTTATTATCATCCAAGACTCTGACATACGCTCTCACAGACTTGCCAATCTCCACCTGTAATAGAGAAGACACAAACCATAAGGGAAATAATCATTTTGGTTCACAGGCAGGGCAAACTTAACGATGCTAATTCAAGACAGGCCAACTTTTATTAAAATTACAAAGGGAAGTGCTAGAAGAAAAAGTCCATATTTAGTGTGTTTACATCATTGAGACATTCCGGGAACGCATGTTACTGATGATAGGGATAATAATAATCTAGTCAAGCTGTGGCTGCACCATCTAATATGAGGGATTATGGGGTGCTAAACTCACCTTGTCAACCACTCTCACATAAACCTCTAGGATGTCAGAAACGTGCACTGTAGCCTGGGCAGGCGCTGGAAAGGCCAGACAAAGGTCATGAACCATCACCTTCACCTCCCCTGGGTGGATGGGAGAGACCTGTGCAGCAAATCAAAGTGATACATCATAATCACATTTATCTGCATTCAATGGAGTAGTTGTGTACTTTAATCAATATCCTGGTCAGGTTATGCATTTGCGTTCTCTGTAAAAATCAACAGTTTGTCGTTAAAACGATTGTGTATTCCCATCACAGTTTAGATGGTCGTTCTTACCTGAGCTGTTCCTTGGGCCTCCTGAAAGAGCACGTTTGCGATCCCTTTCATACTGGTATTGACAAAGAAGTAGCCTGAACCTTCTCGCAGTGCCAGGTTCGCCTGAAAAACAGTTCATGCATTGTGAGGGCTTAAAATAGTAATACAGCTCAAAATGATTACATATTGCGGTCATTTATTTCTGACAGGCATCTGGCCTTGCATCAGACATTAAAGAGGACCTCTGACCACACTCCCACTATAAAATCCTCTTACACAGGTCACTAACTGTTATTTAACCCCCACACCCGCCAAACACCGCTCTTATATCACACAGGATTAGGAGAGGGGGCCCACTGAGGGGGATAATCTATCACGGTGCCCAGAGCAATCATTATTCACTTTTCAATTCATTCAGTTGTGAGTATGTGAGGGTCTAAGGACAGAGGGTGTCGTATTGTCATACTGATATTCTGTACACACTGTGAAGACCACTGAGACAAATGTAACATTTGTGATATTGGGCTATATAAATAAACATTGATTGATTGATTTATTGACCGAAGGTGATGCAATTTAAAGTTTTTTTCTGCAAAATTAAAGAGTAAAAAACATATCAATAATGGCACACAAAAAAAAACGTATGAATAATGGCAAAAATATCAATTGAAAATTACTTTCAGTAAACAAGCCATGAAAAACATGTTTTGAGTCCATCTTCACCCTTGCTAAGACAGGACCCTGTGACATGTATGTGAGTGTGTGTGTGTGTGTCCGTCTCTTACCCGCACATCTGGATGGTTGTATATGGTAACCATCTCAGGAGAGACTGTCACATCCTCCACCAATAGCAGCTCCAGAGTGGCTGAGACTGGGGTCAAAGGGTCATACTGTTTAGAAAGAGAAGAAGAGTTGAAACCAAGTTAGTGTTATGCTTACAACTTAAATAATGTACAAACATCCAATACAGTATGCTGGGTGTAAAATTGAAAAAGAGTTAGCTAAAGTGAAGTTTATTGGAAACCAAGCATCACTGATAAAAGTCAGACCTGCACTCTGACTCCAAACGACACATTTAATCAAATAAATAACATTTCTATCACAGTTGGATCCAGTCAAAAACACCTGATATTGATCTGAGTTTGAGCTAAATGCTTTGAGCTAAATGCTTACTGATCAAGAGTACGGATATACTGTAGGGATATTATATATATATATATGGATAGACGTTGAGCTGCTTTGGCTGTTAGAGAGAAAGAAAGTGCAACACTTTTGGACATATTTTAGTGGTTGAGTCACTTACTGGACTGGGAACTTTGGCTGCTGTGAGATGTAAGTCCTGGTAACCCAGAGCTGTCACAGTGATGGCAGCGGTGCCCTGTTTGGTGATGTACAAGCACTGTCTGTCGCCCTGCAACAGAAAACAACAAACAAAACGTAATTAAACAAACAATCCAAACTCTTTTGTCTAAACTAATCGATAAAAACAGAGAGTGGAAACACAACTAAAAAATGTACTCCCACCAATAGGTGAATGGATAATTCCCCGTCTGCCTCTGCAGTCTTAGAATTTAATTCTGCCTGAGCCTCCCTCCGAACTTTGCCTCATTACTTTCCCAAATGTCTCAACAAAAGACTTACATTTAGCCGATAACCCACTCTTTCGGAAAAACACAACAAGAAAAAACAAGGCAAGTCACAATGCTTTACCGTGGAGTTTCATCTGTTTGTTGCCGTCTTCAAACGGCTGCAGCTCCATGGGCAGAGTGGGCTCGATGCTGGCCAGCGACACAATGCTCGATTCCCACAGTATGCTCAGAGAGCTGAAGTTGTCAAACTTTCTTCCTTGTTCATCAAAAGCAGCCAAGTCCAAAATGGGATTACGGTAATTTGAAACAGGTACCTAGAAAAAGGAAGTGTTGAATGAATTATGAACAAACAATTAAAATCAGTCAGCCAAAGATACTTCCTTTTATGTTTACAGGAGCCTGAAATGTGTTCATATTATTATTATTATTTGAAGGTTTTCGTAAGATTAAGCATGTACAGCCATGGAAAGAAGTAAATAATCAATGTAATACAAAGACCAGGTTTAAAAAGTAAATGTACGCAGCTAAACACATCAGGTGAGGCTTGTTGACGACATACACACCACTTGTTTGTTCTGCTGCAGCAGCGGGCAGGTCAGGTCCAGCTGTGGGCTGCTGTACACAGGGAGCAGGGTGAGGCGAGACGGGGGGGCGCACACAAACTTCACCACTGCCGGCTCCACAGCGGGATAAGGATTAGTCACACTGGCCTTGTTCCCCACCATTACCTCCAGCACCTGAAGAATGACATAATAACTGAAGCCGATGGCTACATGCTACAGTGCGGTGCCGTTTCTATAACTATTGAGAGCCATTACAGTCATGCAGAAAGGACATAAGGTAGATAATGCAAGGTGGGATTTCAAGAAATTGTATTTATAGTCAGGGTACAAGAAATAAAAAGGGGTGAAATTGAATCATACAATTAATTTCGCTTCATGCATATTAAATAGAGACATTATGAGTTCCCACCTGTTCTCCCAGGGCCCTGCAGGTTGCTCTGACCCAGTGCTGGTTATAGTTGTGAGATGAGGGGCTGGTCAGGGTTAGGCTCACAGTGGTATCGTCCTCAGCTATAAGGTTGCAGAAGAACTTCGAGGGCTCTAAAACCCAAGGCCTGGGCCCGCCCTCGAACAACATGTCTTTAGAAGATCCCAGAGTCACCACGGCGACAGATACAGGGTCAATCGCCTGCCAAACAACAGTCAGTTATTATGCAAACTTACAGCAGGACACTCATAAGAAATGCTTTCACAAATGTCAAACTAATGGAGAACCAACATGTAATAACGTAAGAAGTACGTGTGCAAATTATCATGGAAGGACAATTTTAAAACCAAAGAAAGATCCCTTAATTAAAAAATAAAAGCAGGTTTTTGTGCATCTGCTTGGCTATTCTAGTGTTAAGAGGATCTTAACTTTGCTGGCTGGGAAATGTGAAGCTAAAATCCGCAGCATTTCACAGAAAATAAATTGGGTCACACTTTAGCTGCCAGGGCAAAAGAAATTAAGAAACATCACAAAAACGTCTGCAATATTTTTGAAGAATACCACTCACTTCCATAGTAAAAAATGCATGGCCTGTAGTGCATCAAAGAGCATGTTACTCTTCTGATAACCTTAATATAAGGAGACCACAGCAGTATATCTGTGGCTCAGGAGTGACACAATGCTTAATGATAGGTCATACTGTCAAATGAGTTACTCTACCACATTTAAAGTCATTTTGACTCCTGTGCAGCACTAGAGTCTAGGCCTAGAAAACAAATCAGTGTTACATAATTAAAATTCATAGAGTAACACCCAGGAGGAGAAATCTTTAACACTCGCTGATCATCGCTTTTCTGCCTTGATTATAGGGAGAGACTGTGTGCATGAATGTGTATGAATGTGCACGACTTTCCTTCAAGGACAAAAGCTAATTGCTGAGATGAAAAGAATAAAAAAGCAAATCACAACAAAGACTTCGGGCAGAGATGCCTCATGGCATTCAATGAGAAAAATAGTGAAGTACACTATTAAATAAACAAATAAATACAACCCACAAGAAAAGTAACTCTAGATGCCTTGAGAATATCGATAGTTACGGCTGTAACTACGGTTCTATGATTCCCGGATGACCGCCAGAGGTGGTGCTTTAAGCACTGGATGACTTATACCAACAATGTCATGAAGAATCCAAGCCCTTGCTCACCACTGGAAACAGCGGAGCTCGGCAAAAGGACCACGCCCAAAGAATGGGGAGTGGTCCTCAGTTGACCTGATGACAACTGGAGAATGTGCCAGAAGACGCCCACGACGCCACGGCGCAGATGGTCTCCAGGGGCACCACCCTCAGGGCAGCCCAAGATGTTGAGATGCTCCTTGTAGAGTGGCATCTCAGCCCGATGGCAGGGGGCGGTCACTGGCCCCGTAAGCCTGTGAGATGGTATCGACAACCCAGTGGGGCAGCCACTGGTTAGAGGGCATAACCTCCTTTAGTGCCGCCAGGGCAAAATCAAGAGTTGCTCCTACTGCCGTATACAGGCAGTAGCCTTGATATACGCCCTTTGGGCACCCCCAGGGCACAGCAACTTCGACGTGCCGTACTCCTGAATGTCAAAGCGTGCCAGCTGGGCAGGCTGATTGAAGTGGGTTTGTGGAGGACCCTGGGCAGGAATGCCACATTTGCCCAAAGGGCACCGCCTGAGAGTCCCACCTCGGGCATGTATTGTTTATGGAGAGGACATGCAACTCCCCGACTCGCTTCCCTGAGGCTATGACATTCTTGCCCCCCAGTTGGGGTAGAAAGTGCGTGAGTGCAAGCTGCACAGCCCGAAGCTCTAGCACGTTGACCTGGCGCGCACTCTCCTGGGCAGACCGCTGACCCTGAACGGTCCTGCCCTGCCGCACTGCACCCCACCCTGAGAGACATGCACCTATGGTGATGGTCTCCTGGCGGGATGGGATGGCGCCCATGGGCACGCCCACTAGAAGATAGGCCCTGCCCCTCCAGCGTGACAGAGAGTGGAGGCAATGCTGCGACACCCTGACTTCCCTGTGCCTGTGCCACTTGGCGTCCAAGTGAAGGCTGCAGTGTTCAGCCACATCTGCATGGGGCGCAACGACAGCGGGCCTAAGGGCTCAGCGGCCGAGGCAGCTGCCAGTCTGCCCAAGGGCCGGAGGAACTGAATATAAGGCACCATCTTGCCCGGCCCACGTGGAAGTAGGCATCCCTTAAGTCCACGGTTGAGAACCACTCCACCTGTGCATATGCAGTGGTCAGCATATAGAATGGCAGCACCTTCGGGAATCTGTCGATTCCTCTGAGGTCCAAGATCGGGCGAAATCCGCCGACTTACTTGCTCACGAGAAAGTACGCCGAGTAGAACCCCCTGGGCTACGCAGAGGGTCTTACTGGCTTGATTGCGTCCTTGGACAGAAGGACGGACAACACTTGGGCCAGAGCTAGGGCCCCTGCCGGATCGCTGACGACTGTCAATTAGACCCAGCCGAAGGCTAGGGGCCGGAGCTGCGGTCCGTACCCCTGGGTTAAGGTGAAAACCACCCAAGGGACGGAAGTACAGACCGCCCAGTAACTGAGCTGCTGCTGGGAAAGCAGCCGACGACCGCCCCCGGGATTTCAGGGCCCAGCCCCCCGGCCCCTGGAACCTCTTGGGGGGCACCGGTAAGGCTCTGGGGCACGAGGCCGCCTGGAAGGCGGGCGACCTGGGGCACGAAAGTCATTGGGTCGCGCCGCTAAGTCCTCTGCAGACCACCCCTGTAATCTGGCGGCTGAGTGCGGCTGCTAGAGCGGCCCCTGGGCCTGCTGGGAGTGGGCACAGGTCTGCGAAGACCCGAGAGCTGCTGCCTGGTCTGCCTAGCTTGGGCGGCACGCTCCAGTGCCTCCAGGGCAGCTGACCTAAACAGCTCCCCTGGCTCGACCGGTACGCTACGGAGGACTCTCCTACATGCCTCCGTTAGTGATGACTGGGCCAGCGAAACCTGGCGACGAGTCTGTACCAGCGACAAGGCGTCCTCATACTACAGAGGTGCGTCAACCGAAGGAGGTGCGCCAACTGAAGGAGGGGCGTCAACTGAAGGAGGGGGGGGGGGGGGGGGGGGGGGGGGGGACAGGCGGCCCGCTAGCAGCCCCTACACCGGGCCCAGGCTGAAGGGCCAAGAGGCGACTTCATCATGCCCCTATCGGCAGCTAGACGATCCACTTTAGAGGACAGCCTGTTTCTAGTCCTTCTATTGGGGGGAGCACACATAGCCATCGCTCCCTCAAGTCGCCGGGAACGGCCGAATTGATCTGGAGGAGGATGTGACAAGGAGAGGTGTCTGTTGGCTGCTGCCAGACGTTCCACCTCAGTGATTCTAGCCACTCTGAGCGCCCGAGGCATGCAGCTACAGCTCATGCAGGCGTTTACCGTGAGAACCTCCCTCAGATGCTCACATTTCGTCCCCACTGACCACCAGAGGCGGCCGAGGCAGGAGGGGCAGCGGTCGTGGCCGTCGAGGCAGTTTGGCGTCTACCAGGAGCGGGGGCGAGAACACTACCTTCACTGGTTGAGTTAGAGACGAATGCCAGATGCAGCGTAACCGGGAGCGGGAAAACAGCCTTCACCAGCTACCTGCTTAACAGAAAGACAAGGCAGTTCAGCGCCTACCAGGAGCGGGGACGATAACTGCCTTCACTGGTTGAGTTAGAGACGAATGCCAGATGCAGCGTAACCGGGAGCGGGTGCGGGAACACAGCCTTCACCGACTACCTGCTTAACAGAAAAACGAGGCAGTTTGGCGTCTACCAGGAGCGGGGGCGAGAACACTGCCTTCACTGGTTGAGTTAGAGACGAATGCCAGATGCAGCGTAACCGGGAGCGGGTGCGGGAACACAGCCTTCACCAGCTACCTGCTGAACGGGAAGAGTAGAGCGGTGCTACTACTCACCGAACAGAAAAAGGGATGTAGCTACATCCGCATTACCGGTAGAGGGAGCGGGAGCGAGAGCACTGCCTTCACCTAGCTGGGTAAAATAAAGAAGCTTAACAGTACACGCAAGACGTTAGCCGAGCAGCTGCTGCTAACGATCAAGCGAGATCAAGTCAAATAACACACATGTTTAAGACCAGATAACTAGCTTCTAAAGAAGAGAGAAGCACAGAGCCGTAGTTACAGCAGTAACCATGGCCAGTGCTCACACGGCATATAACCGTAGTTACAGTCGTAACTATGGCCAGAACTTACACAGCATAGAGCCGTAGTTACAGTAGTAACTCTGGCCAGTACTTGCACGGCTTGGAACCGTAGTTACAGTAGTAACTATGGCCAGTACTTACATGGCTTGGAACCGTAGTAACTATGACCAGTACTTACACAGCATAGAGCCGTAGTTACGGTATTGACTATGGCCAGTACTTACACGGCTTGGAACCGTAGTTACAGTAGTAATTATGGCCAATACTTACGGCTTAGAACCTTAGTTACAGTAGTAACTGTGGCCGGTGCCTAAAAGTGTCAGCCAAACGGCTGCCCAATAGATAATATAATATTGGGAGGATGAAATCCTCCTTAATGGCCACACATGCAGAGCACACAGCACACACAGTGAAGATTGTTCTCTGCATATCGTCCTAGTGCTAGGAGTCTCGTACTAGGAGCAGTAAATACAACGATATAGCACTACTGCAACCATACCATGCGTTTACCGGGAGCGGGAGCGAGAGCGAGAGCACTGCCCTCACCGGCTGAGTTAAATAATGAAGCTTAACAGTACATGCAAGGTGTTAGCCAAGCGGCTGCTGCTAACAATCAAGCAACCAAGTCAGAACACAATGTTAAGACCAGATAATTAGCTTCTAAGAAAGAGAACAGCCCGCATATAACCGTAGGCCATGGTTACAGTAGTAACCGCACATGCGGAGCACACAGCACCCGCAGTGAAGATGTTCTCTGCATATCATCCTAGTGCTAGGAGTCTAGTACTAGGAGCAGTAATACAACGATCTAGCGCTACTGCAATCAAACCCTATGTTACCGGGAGCGGGAGCACTGCCCTCACCGGCTGAGTTAATTATTAAGCTTAACAGCAAGGTGTTAGCCAAGCGGCTGCTGCTAACGATCAAGCGACCAAGTCAGAACACAAATGTTAAGACCAGATAATAGCTTCTAAGAAATATAAAGTACTTACCTTACTCTCTGCATCTAAACAAAAAACGGGTTTAAAATATGACACTCTGGGTTTTCCATACTAAATTGAATGAGGGACACAGCCAAAGCCGGGACTCAAATGCTAATGATAGCTCGGGCACAACGCCACAAGCAGAACTTTCAAAAGAGCATAAGGGCAACTTTATGGGAGAGGAAGCGGGAAAACTGTCGTCACCAGAAAGTCTAAGCCAAACAAAAAATAAGACAGCAATCAGGACAACTTGGCTGGGAGAGGGTGCGGGGACACAGCCATCACCAGCAACAAGCTGACACCAACCTGTCTGTCGAGGCTCTGCACAGCGCACAGCCGGCCACAGCTCCTGGAGTACGCGTTAACGACCCGTAGCTCCGACTGTCAGTCACGAAGCTGCACGCGGTCAGCTGCTTGCAGAGCAATCCTTCAGATCAAACGTTCAAACCTGAACGCTGTAGGCTACAAAAATGTAGCCACGGTACCCTCGCGCAGCGAGAAGATGAAAGGAACAGATCCTCTGACGACACCGGCTGATATAGCCGGTGTCACGTGGGTCACAGGTGACTTTGTTGTTATTGGTACTCGAGCTGCGCATGCGCGCGATGGACATATCCAGTGCTTAAAGCACCGCCTCTGGCGGTCAGTAGGGACGAAATAGAACTATTAAGAGGGCAAAATGAAATGACTTTTATGATGAACCCTGGTAGCATAAAGCCTTTGGACTCACTCTGAGAGGAAGATAAGCAGCAATAGTGATCTTGGCGCTGAGATGGACGTTGCCATGGGTGTAGCTCACAGTGAGCACGGTGTACCCGGGGGCCAGGGCCTTGGCCGTCACCCCACTGCAGCGCTCCTGGCCTGGAGCCAGCCTCCCTGGGTTGAACAAGCCAAGAAGAGTAAGAGAGAAAATGCAATATGATGACAAAGAACAAATAACCACAACAGTTCACCCAGGTGTTCTCATTTATCTTCCTTTCTTAAACCGCACTGGAGTACAGAAAGATCCTGCTATTTGTCCCAGCCCACTCCTCTGATTAATAATACAAGATTTCAAAATGAAAAAACGGTGGCTCTTGCTAACAGAGATCTTAAAGAGATAAATGTTTTAATGAAGATTCTGAAAGCCATAAAAAAGTATAAATCCTTCAGAGAGAGTTGGAGAGGATTCAGACCTATACGTTCGCTACCAGTATTATGCATTTGGTTTTATTAAGCTGGGCAACTATTAAGTGTCTACGGATAGTTACATACATTTTTAATATATCTATTCTTACCACTGCAGTTGAGGACTACATTGATTAAAAAGTTCCAGCACTTGCTGCTTGCATGGGAATTTGTATGGATAGTTACAAAATTACAGTAATTATATATTGTATCAGTTATCACTGAAACAACCACAGAGAAAACAAAGGGTGCCCCTCCTACACCACCACTGGACCAAACAAAGCTCTATATCAGTAAGTAGATGACACATTTGAATTAAAATGAAGTCAACGACCTAATTAACCTCCCTGTACAGTATAAGCCTCAAGCACATGCATGTTCAATCCAGTATTGCTAAATAAACAATACACACAAAACATGCCTGCATGCCTCTGGTTTAATTGGCGATTCACTAGCTAAGAGTCAATATCAGTCATAACTTGTATTGATTAACACTAAACAGCACTAAAGAGAGTCATTAATAAGTGATGATTGAGCATCCCTTGGCAGGGACCTTAACCAAATGTTATTCTACCGTGTTCATGAATTAATTCACCCACAATGTGTCCCGGTCAGATGAGCAGGACTCACCGCTTAGTAGTTGGAAGATGCCGTTGTTCTCCTCCTCGACCTGCAGGTCAAAGTGGGAGCAGTCACTCAACATGACGCGCTCCTTCTCCACCTCCTCTAACAGGCCGAAAATCCTGAGAGGGAGGTCCAGGACCGAGCCCACCTTGGCCTCCACGGGGCAGGGGGCGAAGTCCATGGCAACAGGCTCAACAACATACACCTGAGAGGAAACAGGATTATAAAACAATGTAAAGACGCTGTTGGTTTAAATCTGGGCAACAACAACAACAACAACAACAACATGGATTTTAACACAAATGTAAATGGTGTAATGTGCAATTGAATAATTGAGTTTTCTGAAAATTAGACATCGTGGACTATAAAATTGAAAGAAATCTGTAATTAGGATTATGGGCCATAACGTTACTAAATAGCAGTTTGCTGTTTAACAATCTGACAGTTTTCTATGCCAACTTACCTTCATCTGCCCAAAGTGTAGTTGGTTTCGTAGATCATGAGCGTAAACGACACTGACGCCGATGTCACTGACTGTTGTCATCACGCCTTTCACCGTCACTGTGGCCACAGCTGTGTTGGACGAAGACCAGCTGAAATTTCCACTCCCTCCTGTCGCCTGTCACAGGAAAAAGGAGTCATCACATGCCTCTGAATGACACCTCTTTAGTGGTAAAAGCACCCATGAGTGTTATGGTAAAGTGTGAATAAGAGTAAAAGCTAGAAAGCCATACAGAAAGTGTCATATGAGTGACACCTTGTACCATTCATGGACCAGAATTTCATGTATTCTGAAAGAGAATAATTACCTTTATTGTGTACTGATAAGTTCCGACCCTGGGCTGCCATGGAAATGTCAAAATACTGGGACTAAGAACTATGGGGTTATAGATTTCTACATCCTGTTCATTGTGCACTGGGTTGGCGAGTGGGTGGACTCCTCCATTCTGAAAAAAGAACAGAGGCCACATGAAACGATCAGGCTTGCTCTATTGAAGTGAAAGAAAGGAGCAGAAGGGTAATGCAAACAATGATTCTCCTGTTGAAGTACAGACTGAAATGGTAGAAAGTTCACTCACTTCATCCACAACAACTGTAAGAGTAGCATCAATGAGAGTGAGGCCTTCTTTGAGCGCTTTGACACGATTATAGGATCCATTCAGAGAAGACTCCAGGTGTTCAAAGTACTCCAAGGGGAAAGCAGTGATAATGCGGACATTCTGCAAAAATCAAAACACACAGATTGTTTAACTACTGCATTTGTATGACTCTAGAGGACTCTATAGATCAATCAATCAATCAACAACTTTATTAATCCCGCAAGGGGCAATTGGTTATGAGCAGCAGCTTATGTCATGTACACAGGCAGGAACATACAGGAAGAAAACACACAGATACACCCGGGAGCACAGATGTGGATCATTCCAATTTACACTATAAATAGTTCATAGCATCACAATAATAAATAAATAAATAAATAATCAAGTTAAAAGCCTTTTAAGAATTTAAAAGTTTGAGTGCAGAAGGGATGAATGATTTTGAAAAGCGATTAGTCTTTAGAGCAGGTAGAGCATATCTTCGCCCTGATGGCAACAGACGAAATTCATGTGAAAGAACATGACCTGGAGAGGCCAGAATGCTCTCTGCTTTCCGCAGAATCTGTTGGTTCAGAAGGAGATTAAGGGCCCTTCCCACTTTGGTTAAATGGATTCCTTGCGTCCCTCACTTGCGTTGTTTCCCTGCGACTAGTCCCTCCCACCAGGCAAGCATGGAGAGACGCAAGGAAACCACGAGAAGCAGGGAAACCACGAGAAGCAGGGAAATGAGTTTTAAGAGCAATGGGACGTCCTTTCCTCCGGAGCGTCACGTGAAGCGACATCCGTTTGTGATGACGCTGCACAGCTGATCGTCTGACAGCAGCTCTGTCCCCGTTATTTCCACACACCCCCGCCTCTGTTAGTACACATGTACTGACACAAACATTTGTATCATCTGTTGTAGACCCAAATAAATAAAATCAAATAAGAACTCATTCTCAAAAAAGATAAACGCCATTCTTAAAATGTATAGGCTAAACGAAAAAAGCGATCATGAAAATGTTTCCAATAAATGAAGAAAATGATTTTTGACCACTTTGTTGTTCAGATATATCACATATTTGTAACTAAACTCCCAGCGGAGTGAAGAAAATACATGCTCTCATGTCAAGAAGCATCAGATCAGTGCATGCACTGCATCGTCCAATCAGTGAGCGATACACAGTAAGGGGGCGGGGCGAGTGTCTGAGGATTTAATCGAAGGATGGTCTGGTGGTTCCTCGGTTATAGCTCCTCCATTATCGCTCCTCGCTCCTCGGGCAAAAATAAGGCCATTGGGACGCTACTCAAAATGGCGCAGACAAATCAACTTCCGGTGAGACCGAGACCGAGGAGCGAGGAAATGAAAAATAAGAGAAGTGAGAAGGGCCTCTCTGTTTCACGCTGATGATCTTAGAGCAGGTTTTAACAATGCTGTTCAGGCTGTTCCTGTCTTTCAGTCAGGGGTGTCAAACTCAAGGCCCGGCGGCCAAATCCGGCCCTCAACTTCATTTTATGTGGCCCCGCAAGAGCTTGCATGTGGCAAGATAGAATATAATATGTTAATTATTATGTAATTATGTGTATCACGGCAGTAATATTCTAAACAAAGTGCCGCGAGCGATTAAACAAGAGATATACGGATATGGACTATTTAATGTTTGCTTTGGAAATAAAAGGTCAAACGCATACTGGTGGAAAGAATGAGTTTTTGCACGTCCACAATGTGGACATTCACAGACAGAAAGAAAAAAAACATTGAAACAATTTAACAGTGGTTTTACTGAAGCATACTTACATCAGAGAGGTAGATCTTATAGCCAGATTTATCAAAGACTTCGATGACGATATCATATACTCTGCCTGTTTCCAGAACCCAGCTGTCTCCTGGCTGAATTTTAAACCCTGAGCAGATCAAACAGAGAAATAAAGATCAGCAACATCTTTCAAAACAATTTTACTTTGAAATCATTCTTAAACTGTTCATGTTTTTAAACAGTAAGAGAGAGAAACAGACCTAGGTATCCTGGTTCAACCACATACAGAGTGCTGTTGGGTAGGCGAGACACTCCTTGCATTCGAAGGCCTGAGGATAGCTATTAAGGAAATGTCACTCATAGACAATATGCACACATATGCATTATCCTACTCCAATTAGTACTACTCCACTGGTAACAGATAAACAAGTTTCATTGTTAAAACACCTTTATCGCTGCATGTAAGACAAGTTCCCAGTTTACTAGCAGAAGATGTCAAAGCAAAAATCATGACATTAAAGCATCATAATAACGGCTACAGAGAGCAGGAAGGATACTTTTGTGATCCAGCACCACGTTGATGTGTCCAAGTTGAATTGCTGTAACTGTGGAAGTGCTTTGATCCAGACTGGCCACAGAGACGTCTGAGTTTCCATTAGTGCCGATCACACTGTTCTGGACGTGCAGTTCATACTGATCACAGGGCATGGAGAGCTCTGGAGGAACACAAACACACATTAGTTTAAAAGCTGGCTCCTCTGTACGAGAAACTGAAAAAAAGGGACTAGCTTCTTCACTCATTTGGTGACAGGGAGTGAAATCAATGACTCAACTCCATTTTTGTGTCATCAGGGTATATGCAGGAATCCTGAAGTCAAATGTAATATTACATTGCATTTAGCTGACGCTTTTATCCAAAGCGACTTACAATAAGTACATTCGACCAGGAAGACACAACCTTGAAGAAAACAGAATCATATAAGTACATCAGGTTTCATAGAGCCAAACATTTCAAGTGCTACTCAACTGGCTTTAGATAAGCCAGTCCTTTATTAGTATAAAAGTGCTTTGTTAATAGTTCTAACGCTCGAAGTGGAGTCGAAAGAGATGAGTTTTCAGTTTGCGCCGGAAAATGTGCAAGCTATCTGCTGTCCTGATGTCCATGGGGAGCTCATTCCACCATCTTGGAGCCAGGATAGCAAATCCACGTGTTTTTGCTGATGGGAACTTGGGTCCCCCTCGCAGCGAGGGCGCAGCGAGTCGTTTGGCTGATGCAGAGCGTAGTGCACGCGCTGGGGTGTACGGTTTAACCATGTCCTGGATGTACGAAGGGCCAGATCCATTCGCAGCATGGTAAGCAAGTACCAGTGTCTTGAAGAGGATTCTAGCAGTTACCGGAAGCCAGTGAAGGGAGCGGAGGAGCGGAGTGGTGTGGGAAAATTTAGGAAGGTTGAAGACCAGACGAGCCGCTGCATTCTGGATGAGCTGCAGAGGTCGGATGGCACATGCAGGTAGACCAGCCAGGAGGGAGTTGCAGTAGTCTAGGCGTGAGATGACGAGAGCCTGGACCAGAACCTGCGTCGCTTTCTGTGTCAGCTGGGGACGTATCTTCCTGATGTTGTAAAGCGTGTATCTGCAGCAACGGGTTGTAGCAGTGATGTTTGCAGTGAAGGACAGGTTGTTATCTAGGGTCACACCCAGATTCCTTGCAGTCTGAGTCCTTTTAAGACCTTTTTTAAGACCCTTTCCATACATTTTAAGACCTCATCGCAACTTCGAGTTCTAACCGGTTACATTGGCGACACACTTTACCTCACATTTACTATATTGATTGTAAGATAGCACAACTAAACAGAGTGCAGACAGACTACTGAAGCCTCCTCTCCACATGAACTTCAACCTCTCTATGAAGGTCAGGTTTAATGCAGTATGCTGCTTCTGTACTCTGTGCTCTTTCATTCCAGTCAAACTCCTCAGAAACCATTAGAAACCAGTATTTGACCAATAAACAAAACAATTGACAAAACTTTGAACTATGAAATATATTAAACTTTGGTGAGCTTCAGCGGGGTAATGCCATATAGGAGCTCCCTCACAAATACCCAGGGGTTAAATTGGGCTGGGGCTGTCCGGGGCCAAGCCCGGCACATAGGACGATGCTCTGACGTCATCACCCTCACACATTTGTCATACGTTTACAAAAAACGATATATATGTTAAGACTTTTCTCATTCTTAATATAGACTATATTTAGGGTCGATATGTGATACCTTACTTTAAAATAGCGTCCGGTCGCATTCTGTGACCGGATATAGTTTGGCTTAGACCCCGGCCCCACGAGGACGCATACAGTAAAACGCATACGCAAACGCAAAAAAGTCTTCCGTTCACACGCATTCGATTCATTAACGTGTCCGTTCACACTAGACCGCTGGAAATGCTGGAAACGCTGTAGTACATATGCCAGGCCTGTAAGTGGCGCTGCTGCCGCCACAAAATACACCAAAAGCAGCGAAGAAGACCCCGGAGCATGGTTGTCATGGTTGCTCTTCTGTTTATTCTCCGCAGTGGACGGCGTGTTCTCCTGCTGTATATCTCTCAGGTAGTCCACCAGCAGATAAACCCCCCCCCCCCCACAGAGCGGAGCAAGGCAACGAAACTTAAAATAAGAAGCAGCATTTTATGGCACGCTATGCATGGGGCCACCTTGAGGGGGTTTCCCGACATGTTGTTGGGAAGGGTGTTTCATGTTGTCGTTGCTGTGGACCTTCTTAATACCTTGGAAAATGCCGTTTAATACTTTTTAATAGCCTTAATTTTTGCTAAATTGATTTATCAAGTTTTAATACTTTTTAAGACCCCGCGGACCCCCTGGTAAACAGAATCAGAACAGTAGGTTAAGTTATAGTAAAATATGGATTTGACTCATCACTGAACAGACCTGTCATCGTGCCCTGTCTTATCTTCAGGACTTTGTATCGGATGGAAGTTCCCGCCAGTAGGTAGACATCGTGTGCAGGGCTCAGCAGGATGTTCTCTAGAATCAGCAGCTTCACCTCCGCAGCGCCCACATCCTGTGGCAGTTACCATAGTTACAGTAAAACACAACATTAGCTAACAAACTGGCTACAGTGGTCAAATTAATCATATACATCTGTTGGTTAAGTTTTGAATATTTTATTACTGAAATGAACTTCTTTGTTGGGCAACAGCTTCATGATTTGATAACTCAGGTAGAGGCATAGCATGATAACAAGAAATGTGGGCGACAATTATTTAACAAAACAGAAAACCAGCTTAACTGTCACTACTGCTGTGTCGTCATATACAGAGGCAGGGAGGGTCTCGTTACTAGAGTGCAATCTTTTGCTATTTTTAGACGTGTGCATCTTAGGAGATAAGCCATCACACAAAAGGCAGAACTAACTAGAATTGTTTGTACTTTTCTTAGACCGTCTATAACTGCCAAGACATATATCCTTTGTACCTCTTAACAGCTTACCTTGTACAATGGCTCTTGTATTTTGGCCTTTAGTTTAGCATGTCCCGTTTTCAATCCTGACACCAAAATAATATCGCCCTGTTTCCCGACACGCTCCATTTCAGATATGTAAGCAGGGGGAGTGTAGGTGGACTCTGAGAATTTAAGTACCCTTGAGAAGAGAAAAGAGACATATTAGAAAACTCAGTTTGGTCATTTGCATGTGACCTCAAGAAATATTCAATTTCAGAAGAAGAGGAACCAAGAAGTAAAACATGAACTTGACACTACTTTGATTAAACAACAGGGTCACTATATTGTAGGTTTTATGGTTAGGTTAGAATGTCAATGTAGGTTGATAACGCTGAAAACAGTCTGTTCAGTAAAGAGAGAGTGCTGTATTAACACAGGAAAGCCTACCGTAATGAATTGTAAGAGTCAGAGATTCCATTCACATCTACATCCTTCACTAAGGACCAGTCAAAAACTAGACCTGCAAGGGTGCTGAAGGTGTTTCCTGCAACACAAACAAGACAAGAATAAGACATTTTAAGAATGTTCTTATCTAAATACATTGGTATTTGCAATTTAGTAAGAAGCAGAGGATGTCTACACAGACGTTTCAACTTGTGTTATAAGCCTGAGGTCACATTATGCTAAAATGTATAATGTCTACTGAGCACAAATGTCTAAAGGCTCCTGGCAGTCGAATTAACCAAAATCAAACCAATAGGCATTTCATTAAGGGAAACTTGCTGTGCTTTTGCAACTACTTCATCTGAGGAATATAAAATGCACTCTTAAGCCAAAGCAAACAAAAACAAAGCACCAGGCCCTGGAGATATCATCAGAAAGAATCAGGCTATAGCTACAGCTCATTGAATTAAGTGTGTCTGGCTTAAATGAAACCGGTCGAACAGAACAAACGCAGCCACCTCACAGTAGCAGCCTGAGGGGAAAGAAAATGCTGCCTACAGCTCACTCGTCACTCTGACAGGTCTTTTGTGCAGCAAATAAACAATGTGCTGTGGACTTAAGGATAGGATAATTGAATAACATAACATTGCTGTAAAACATTTTGTAAGTCTTCAGGTGATATTATTTAAATCATCCCTATTACGTCATCCTGTGGTGAGCCAGCATATGTCACCTTCAGAGTCCAGTGCATGAATTTTGAGTGCCAGTGGTGAGTCCTCGAGATGAAGCTCTCTGGTGGTCGACACTATCTGGATCTCACTGATGATGTCCACAATGGCATCACAACGCAGCACCTGTCCTGTAACTGCATGGTTGAGGGGACAAAACATCATATACACAGTTAATATGGAACAGGACAATAATATTGCACTTTCACCAAACCAAGAGGAGCCCAGAATTAAATGGCTAAGTGTGTTATTTGAACAGTCATTTTAAAATAGCAGTAGTAATTCTTCTAGAGCAGGGGTCACCAACCTTTTTCAGGATGAGAGCTACTATCAAAAAAATAAAACAAGCCAGGGGCTACTTTTGCTCCTCTTTTTTTTGTTTTTTGCAGTGTATATATTTAGCACATTTTAACATTATTATATGCTGACCTTTAACCTTTGTGTGCCGTTTGGGTCTGTGGGACCCGTTTCAGTGTTTACTAAAAGACAATGTAAGCTATTTAATTATTTGAACCTGCTTTATTTGGGGGGTGGACCTCACATCCTCTAGGGGGGTCCGGGGGCATGCTCCCCCGGGAAGATATTTTTTTAAATGTTGAAGTTAAAGCATCAATCTGGTGCACTTTGAGCCCAAAATGAATTTCTGGATACAGCTCTCAACACTCATATGAAAGGGAGCTGTATACTTTTCAATAATCCAAACATCTTTAGAATATGATCACAACCAATAACAAATAATTTAAACTTGTTTATTCTTATCTTACCTAGTTAGCATTCTTTCTTTCTATTTATGCATATTTTACTAATCACTCTCCTTTTAAACTGTTTTTTTTACTGTCCTATAGTACACATTGGAATGATTTCTTACTTTATCTATATTAAATAGATAAAGGTGTGCTCTCCCTAGCTCTCTCGCTCGCGCTCTCTCTGTGTCTCGTTCGCTCACAGAGGCTATGTGCTCCTCCGTGGCGATGACGGATAGCGTAAAGTGGGGGGGACACAAACGGGATTTCGAAAAATGGGGGGGGGACATGTCCCCCCTGTCCCCAGTGGAAATTACGCCATGCGTGTGTGTGCGTCAAGTGCAATAAATATATATGCAAGTTGCAACACACACACAGTAAAACTCTGCCCTCATGTGTGGTATAGGCTGGCATGACTAGGCTGTTCAATGGGGCTGATGTGTTGTGTAGATTCTGCCAGAAGGAAAATCACAGTCAAACTCCTTATGAAGTGGTGAGCTGCCACATTGCTTTTCTTCCCGACTGCAACGCTGGACCCGCAAATCAAGCAAGAACGTGATTGGTCGATATTCATTGTGGGGGTGGGGGGAGGAGGGATGATAGATAGATATAGAGTTGTAGTAAGTAGATAGAGTTCGCTATGATTGAGGTTTTGTTTATGCATAGGGTCGATTCTTTTTAATTACATTTCCTTTTTTGCGTTGTGTATTTTTTACAATTTGGATTTGCTTGGCGAGCTATTTTTAGAACATGCCCCGCGGGCGACTCACGTTGCCCCTGCGGGCGACTCACGTTGCCCCTGCGGGCGACTCACGTTGCCCCTGCGGGCGACTCACGTTGCCCCTGCGGGTGACTAAGTGTATGGAAATAGCAATGGAGGCTGATAGCAACAAAGCATGCTGCACTCTACAGGTATCAATCATGTCAAATGTTGTGGCTTTTAAAAAGGGCTGCTAAGTGGGCTGTTGCATTAGTGACTATATCAGGTAATGTTTGGGAAAACTTAAAAAAGGTGAAGCGAGTTGGCCACATTATTCAGCAATTGGAGTCCGAACAGTAAGTCTGACTTTGTTTGGTTTGTTTAAAAAATACTTTTTAAGATGTATGCAGTGCAGCCAATTTGTCTGATTTTCCTGATTTAAAAACAAATGTTAACAGCTGCAAGTTATCAATGACTGTCCACCAGTGCAACATCATGCAACAGATGTCATGAAGTATTACACAATAGCAAAGACAGAATAAGGGGGAAAAAAGTGTTTTGCAACAGAGTAATAACCATTATATTATGAAAGAAAAAGGACATATTTCATCATACACTATTTTGCTAACGTTGCACCCTGAATACTAGACTCATAACATGTTCCGTGGCTTAACCTACTACTAGCTTTTAGTAACCATTTTAATAACGTTTATTACACGGTTTAGTTGTATACTCGATTCTGATTGGTCAATTTAGAACATGTGACACGTTGTTAATACAGTAGAACAGACCGCTGTCAAGGACTATAATGACCGTTGCTAAGGAGGATCAAGAAAAAGAAAGAAAAATAGGTTATAAGACGGAGCACTGGACGTCAGATAAATGAACAGAAGAAGGCAGACAGGAAGTAAATAGCTTTGCATATTATTTTTTGGAATATTATAGCAACCATGTATTTACCAACATCCTCAGCCAGTATGATGCTGGTCAGTCTGGAGTGCTGGGTGGAGAGAGCCTGGAGGACAGCCTTCCTGGAGCAGCCTCTCCCAATCTCCTCATCCACAGCCTGGATGGAGGCCACCTCTGGTCTGGTGGAAGACCTGGAAGAATAGGACCATAAACCAATAAGGTTATGTACATAGGTGGAGAAGCCATGTAGTTCTTTATTTCTCACAACAATGTTGCACTTGATGATCATCATCATAAAATGGGAAATACATTTTCATCATTGGGGAGGAGTTCCATATTTATTTACTGTAAACCTGGATGGCTTAAATATGCAAACAGAAGAAAAACTCAGAGGAAATCATGTTATGTACATAGGTGGAGAAGCCATATAGTTATGTATTTCTCACAGTAACAATGTTGCACTTGATGATCATTATAAGGTAGGAAATACATTTTCATAATGGGGAGGAGTTCCATCTTTACTGTAAACCTGGATGGCTTAAATATGCAAACAGAAGAAAAGCTAAAAGAGGAAATCAGAAATTGATATTCAAGCAGTTTAGCTCTTTTAAGGCCCACACACACTGCGAGGAAGTGACTACAGTGTATACAGGATAGCTAACCATGTGGCCTCACGTGCCCCGTGCAATCTGACACTCCTTCACAAAGCATGCCCTCAGATCCCCTACTACTTCACTCTACTCACCATCTGTAGCAACCTTCAGTAGTTTCCAACGTGAAGTTGATTCTTGTGCTTCTGGCAAACGGTAGCAACACTTTGGGAATGTTTAATTTTGAAGAACCGTTAACTAGGATAACGGTTATTAATAATAACAAAACCGACACGGGTAGTCTTAACGAAATCATTTCCGTTACATTCCAAGATTTATTGGCAGGGATCCCAACGGTCGAATGAATGAACACCACGTTTGTGTACTAGCTAAACTTCCTCCGTCACAGTAATGTAGCTAGTGGTGCAGTGGTTTTAAAGTTGTGGCTCTGGGACGGAGGTTTAGAAGAGCTAACATCGCTACTGAAGCTATTTCAAACACACGCCGTCTTCCGGTTCAGTTTCAGTTTGTGTCAGATTTAACAGAAAGCACATGAATATGATCACAGTTACCAGTCCTCTAGTTCAGGATCCTCGCTCTGTTTATCATTGAAGACAGCCTGAAATACGCAGCGACCAGTTTCAAATCCCAGTGTTAAATTAACGTTTACACTATTTTACAATAGCTTAAAATACTCATACAAATACGCGCCATTAGCAATAATTGGACTTTCAGTGTGTGCATGCCGGGAGTACTGGGTCGACGTCATCGACAATGTGAGCAACATGGAGGATGACGCTCTTTCTTAAAGGTACAGTGTATGTTTTTATTTTCTGAATTGAGTGAATACAAAATAAATAAATTGGAAAAAACTCATGTTGCAAGACATGATTACTAAATAGTCTAGAATAGTTCTTGAAAAGGCGCACTTTGTTAACAGCTTGTTGTTTTTGTGGTATCTTATTCAATAAGCAATACTAAACTACAAAAGTTAACATTAAACATGCAAGGCTTTTGCATTATTAGTGAAACTGCCCCATGGCCGCCCTGTCAGAGATGTGGATTATAGAATTATACATTATTTAAATAATGTTGTGTGGTAGTTTACATAAAGATGGCACAACATGATGGTGGTTTTCATCCCCACATGCTTTCAATAAGCATAGTATGCCCATTTGGCATAATCCGTTCCAGGGATGTAGTGGGGAACAAGTAAATTGACTCCAATTCAGGTTCAAGGCCATTTAGATACCACATCATATAGGCACACATATACAATTCAAATCCAACCCAAAAGCCCTTAATTGATTCAGAGGTGTGTGTAGATTTACGGCTCTTGTAGGGGTGCTGTGTCATATACAATTACTTGTTTCTAATATAATGTCCCTCTTATACTATAATTAGTGGTAGACAGAATTTTAAACAACAAAAGCAATCAAATACAACACCATCAAAAACATCCATCGAAATGACCTTTAGGTTAAACACTTCACTTACACGGTGTAAAAAAGATAGGATTCATTGCTTACATTTGCTCGAGTTATAACTTAAAGGTTCAGTCAATCCTTGACACTCAGCCAATAGATCTACCTGTCCATTGACTCCAACCACGTAAGATAAATGACAGCCATTAGGACACAAATTAAACATTAGCCTGCCTAACCAAGCAAGAAATGTCTGCTCTGCATGGTGAGTAATTGTAAAGAGCAGACCATTTAGAAGTTGGCTGACACAAGTAACTGAATCATTTGTGAAAAGTTTGATTGATTTTGTTATTGTTGGTATTTGTATTGTTTAATAATAAACTGTAAAAATGTGAACGTTTTGTTGCCAGTCATTCTTGCATTGCAATGTTTAAGTACACCCAGAGTTTGGCTGTCTGGGACTTCAGCATTCAGTCAAGAACATGGAGTCTACAAATGTTCACCCCTAGGTGTCACTGACAGCTACCTCACCCAGGCATGGGTGATGACTGCAAAGAGAAAAAGATAATTTATTATAAGATATGGCAACATTTTTTTTAAATATCACTAGTGCTCTTCAACAATGCAATATTTACCAAAAAATAAAAAGGCTTAAGAATATTGGCAAATAATTATGAGACATGTGTGACAGTGTAATGCTGTGAACAACTCTTGTTTGTGTATGAGATCATTTTTGGATTTAAAATTGTTCCTGAGATAGAATGTGAATGTTAGTTACATTTTTTCTCTTACCATCGATGGCTCCATTGTCAACCCCTCCACTCACATCCGTAACCTTGGCATCATCCTCGACCCCACCCTCACTTTCCTCCCTCATGTCAACCAGGTCACAAAAAACGCATTCTTCCATTCAAAACATCGCCCGCATTAGACCCTCCCTCTCATCGACCG
Source organism: Gymnodraco acuticeps (assembly GCF_902827175.1). Classification (NCBI taxonomy): domain Eukaryota; kingdom Metazoa; phylum Chordata; class Actinopteri; order Perciformes; family Bathydraconidae; genus Gymnodraco; species Gymnodraco acuticeps. Next base: position 3,333,676 of record NW_022989974.1, read on the forward strand.
CTGCTGAAACTCTGATCCATGCCTTTATAACATCCCGACTGGATTACTGCAACAGCATACTTTTTGGATCACCTGCATTCACACAAAAAAAACTTCAAGATGTCCAAAACTCAGCTGCCCGCTTGCTCACCTCCACCCGACGCTCCGACCACATCACCCCTATCCTCCATGACCTCCACTGGCTCCCCATCAAACACTGCATTGACTTTAAAATATTACTTTTCACTTTCAAAGCCCTCAACAACCTTGCCCCCCCCCCCCTACCTCTGTGACCTCATCCAACGACACACCCCCACCCGTCGCCTCAGGTCTGCTGAAGCTAACCTACTGCAGTCCATCAGGACAAAGCTCCGGACCTGGGGTGACAGGGCCGTCGCAGCAGCCACCCCCACACTCTGGAACTCCCTCCCCAGCCACGTCAGATCCGCCAACACTCTCACATCATTCAAACAATCCCTCAAAACTCACCTTTTCACTCTTGCCTTCAACTCCTAATCAACTAACCCCTTGCCCTTATTCCTCCTAGCTTAGCACTTTCTACTTTTGTTGTTATTTTGTTTTACTTGCTTGTAAGCGCTTTGAGCACCAGGAAAACGCTTTATAAATGTAATGTATTATTATTATTATTATTATTATAATCTGAGATCAATTGGCTGCATTACTTCTGATCCATTCTTTCATCCGCTTTGAAGTTATTACAGATGTTCTCCTCCTTGTCTGTGCCTCTCATTTTTCCAGACACAGAGAGATGCACAGCTTGATTAGCAAATACACTGTGGTTTTGAAGTGTTTTACATGCTGCTTCGTGCCAGAGGTGACATATTGTTTGAGTCAGAATACATTAGCAATGAAAGCCCATCACTGGCTAGTGCTGTGTCGCAAACGACTGTCTTTGATGACAACCATATAGTTGCAACTGCTGCAATCTACACGTACTGTTCTGTATCCTCACACTACAAAGGTACCGTTGTGTAGTGACAGCTGTTTCAACTTAGTGTGACTTTTTCAGGCTATTTTGGGTTGAAATAAAACGAGGTATATTTCTTCAGTACAATGATGGCAGTGGAGAGTGAACCCTGAGAAGACATCACAGCTTTCAATTATTTTTGGCAAAGCTGTGTGGGCTTCGGCCCTACATTTAGTTTCATCTTTGTACTCGGCAGTGCATGATGTTAGGCGTCAATGATGTAATGTCTAAGAACATGGAAAACAATACCTTAATGTCACGCTCTGCTTCGCTGGCACTTCACATAGAGGCTTGGGTCTAGACAACAACATGTGCAGTCTGAAAAGTTCTTGTAGTGTTGTTTCTGGACCTTGGATAGATCTTTGTCTAAATTCCTCAGTCCAAATCTGGCAGACTTAATCAATCAATCAATCAATCAATGTTTATTTATACAGCCCAATATCACAAATGTTACATTTGTCTCAGTGGACTTTACAGTTTGTACAAAATATCAGTATGACAATAACTCAGCAACCATTAACTATATCCAATGCAATATGGGAATCTGAATCTGAAATATATTTAACGGCCATCCACTTTTATATTGGGCAATGATGTTGCAATGTGTACCACACCTGAAACCATCAAAGCCTTTCACCTCTGCTGTTAGACTGAAATAATGCAGAAACACCCATATAAAATATTTTCCTATGTCGCAAATGGCTGCAGCTGCTTTACAATTCCGTCTAGTGTCTCCTCATCTGGCATGCATCAGCAGTCACATCCTTCCTGGTGTGAAGTCAGGAACTTTTCTTGGCCACCATTCCTGGCTTGGTCCAAACAAGTGGGTGCAGAAGGCCATGTTGCTAAGTTAAACTCTTACTCAATGGCAATGTTCTCAGCTGGGGGCTCGGCTTTCAACAGAAATGTAATAGGCTTTGGAAGGGTGACTGTTTCTGGAAGTACAGCTTAAAGATCCCCTAGGTGTGAGGCACAGTAAAAACTGCTGTAGGTAGGTCTAATAAAAGGTGTTACTATCCAGTGAAATCAGCCTTTGCCTGGGGAAGCTATGTGTGTTCCAAGGAGTGTAAAAAGTGACAACAAAGTGAGCACTAGTTTAAATGATGAGATGGAACAACTCTGTGTGTGACTATACTACAAATGTCCAGAGGATCATGACAGTTTTCACAGCAATCTGATGCTGGGAAAAATGAATATAAATTATAATGAAAAGAATACTATATTTTCCTTCAATATTAACTTGAGAAGTAGAGTGACACGTCCTTTTGAATTCCAGATAAAGTTAGTCTACAGTAAGTACAACTGGGCGGTTCTACAAAGCTGTGCTTCAAGTGTCAAATCCCTTTACACAGTCTTTACTACGTGCTGTAAATTCCCTTGCAATTTCCATGGTGAAGGCATTAGGTGGACACAGCTGAGTGGGTTTGTATTTGTAGCTTTATGCATTAATGACCACGGTCAAATTATGCGGCTGTAATCAGGCCTAAATGCTTTCACGTGCCCCCCATTTAATTTATACGAACTTTTCTACACCACATAAAGAGATTAATTTATAATTTAAATTCATATAAAATAAAAATAATAATAGCTCTTTTGATATAAATAATGACATTAGATGAGTTTAACCACCTCTTCACCATCGTAGTAATATCAGATCACATTACATGTGTTAAATATTCAATGCCTTAGTTTAGCTTCACTAAACATCTTAGCAAAGAGCTGTTGTGCTGGAACTGCAACCCCACAGCAGACATGCCATTTAACTACAGCTTGGAAAGTCTTTACAAGATACAGGTGGGGAGTCACTTTCACCACATTACATTTGGGGTCTTAATTTCCCAGAAAGTATCCCCTGCAGTGCCACAGTGCCCTGTCTTGGCTGGTTTGCTTTAAAGACTTCCTGCTTTCACTTCATTTCAAGACCCACAGAAGTGTTGCTGGAGAACATTGTTGCGTACATAAGTAAAAAAGACTTTTGAGAATATGTGTTTATTGGTCATAAACCACATAGGTACATTGCAACCAAAGCACTACTATTAGAAGATTAGGACTAAACATCTGGCACGTTGTATGTGTATGCACTTGTTCTTGCAATTTTTGCATGATTCCTTGCTGAATCCTCTACTTTGATAATGTAAAAAAATGATTTCCTATTATATTTCTTTTAAAATCCCTCCTGCAATTAACAGAGAAGGGGCCCAGGCATAATATATCAATTTAACAAAGGCTACAGCAAACACGTTGAGACTGTACCCACCTGTTTAAACTAAAACAGAAGATCAGGACAATGGATCACACAATAGACAGATAATGTTAACGCCTGCTGCATTGGGGCCCAAGTAGACAATGATGTCACCATCACTGGCATCAGATTGAATGAAAACCCTGAAGAATATTAAAGCCATTCTATTGTCCACTGAGGTAAGAATGACTTCACTCTGCTCAGAGAACAAATAATAAACACAGTGTATTAATCTTTAGTTCAATATTTTTGTGAAACAAAGAAAGTGCCTATTAAGGTACATCATTATGTGGCAGGGTTGCAGTCAATGGGCTTGGGCAATTAGTAGTGGCATAAGTCACCGTTCGAGCATGCATGAATGAGAAATTACAACAGTGTGGGGTGCAATTACATCTCCCAAATCAGAGCGTGTCAGATGACATTATCTCACAGGCTGAGAGCAGTTACTGGACTGAGGTTTCTGGCACCAGCAGACTAACGGGAGGTCAACTACTCTTTACACAGGGATAAAAAAGGCCATTTGGTCCCTGCCTGCGACATGAGGACATCTATCTGGAGGCCAGAGGACCTTAAATGTTCCAAACCTAAAAGGCATTTAGGGATCTATTTCTGTTTGATCGCTGATTTTTATAACAGAGATGATTTATTTTTATTTTGAGACTGTTGAAATGGTTCAGAACTGAAAGCAGCCTGTATAGTTGTTCAAATGGCACAAGGGATTTCACTTCTGAAGTGCTATTTTTAACAAAAGATAGTACAGTAAATTGCATCAGACATGTTACTGCAAGTGACCTTGGCTATTGTGTGTAATGTAATCTTTGTCATTTGCGACACATGTGTGAAAGAAAGTCACATTTGATATCCTTTAGTACTTGCCTATCATTCTGTGGGGAAGCAGATTATGGGTACCGCTTGGTTGCTTTTTAGGCTCCACAGCAGGGCAGACGTGTCTCACACTCCTGGGGCCACTAAGCTCATGTGTCCAGGTACTGTAACTAATGACCATATGAGTGGGTCAGTTATGAGTTGAATTTGCGTTCAGTGCACCTGCGTCACACATGTGTGCCTCCTGTATAACATAGCTTGACCTAAAGGCAAAGGTTAGACTGAGATAACATTTAAAATAGAACCAGAATAAATCAATACAGTTGTTATTATGCAGGTCACATCCATAGATGTAGACATGCTTGGAGGAAACATGTTCTGTCATCAAGGCTTTAGAAAATTGTTATTCATGTTGGTTTGATCCATACCCTCCCTCACAAATATGCAAAATAGAGTCATTTTTTAAATCTGAATTGTGAACAAGTTGAGAGATTAACATTTAATTTAATCAGGAAAGACATTCATGATAATCTGGGGGGTCTTTCTAGTGTGTGACTGGTGCAGTTGGGCATGAATCTGATTATAATGAAAAGAGAAAACTAATAATGGGGCCACTGACTCATCTCTGTCATTGATTAGTCAAGGAAGACCCCTGAAACGAAGTGATCAATGGCCCAAGTGCCTGTGTGCCTGTCTGATCAGTCTATTCATGAGGCAGCTTTTGTCTATATTTATCTTCACTGGGGATCCTGAAGATAAACCAAGAGAAAGGCGAAGAGATACTGAAAATATATATGTACTGCAGTCTGTTTGGGAAAGACCTGTACCATGCAGTATAATTAAACTAAAAAGCTCTGTTAACAAATATCACGAACATCATGTGATGTCTAATGATTCTTGTATGAGCTTGATTTAGTTTGGCTTGAAAACAGCATATCAGCCAACAATTTAGCAGCTAATGAAAAGCTGTGTCGCAAATGTTCAATATACCCAAATACCAAGTATAAAAAGTATAGCATACATGTTCTTACAAGATTATAAAACCAGAGGCATTTTTGTAAATGTATTATGCATAATCATTCCTATACACAGTATCCTAATAAACTGTTTAGATCATCACAATTATTTAGGTGGACAACACATTTTCCACTGACGTCTCTCCATGAGTCATTTCTCGTACATTTGATGATTTTAACGCAGAAAAGGGAACAGAAAGCATTTCGGGAGATGCAATTCTATAGAAGTTTGTCCCGCCCCCCCTCCCTAAAAGAGGGGAGCGAGGACGCTCCCAGCCTCCCAAAACTGGAGCCGGGGCAAAAACTTTACGCACAAGTTTCCTTCAGGAGCACAGCAACGCTGCAAGGTCAGAGACGCAAGGTAACGTGATTTTTATGGCTAAAAAACATACAAATGCCCGGTTGATATATTGAGCGGTTTAATTTTCAAATGTTAACAGAGACAGATATTTAGATCATACGTTATGTGACTCAAACTGTCATAGTTTTCAATCGTGTTTAATTTGTACTTGAGAGTCAAATTCTTGTTGGCTGAATCTACTGTTCCTGGTACTACGATCCTATCCCGAAGGAATAAATAAACGCTTTAAATCGCTTTATTTTTCCAGGGTATATTCCCTATTTACAGTGTGGCTATACTGTGACGTTCATATGTTGTTTCTAATGCTTGAATCTTGTTGAACACCCTAAATGTTGCAATACTCTCCAATTCAAAATCGAGTTATTCTTTAATACATTCCTAAACAAATTAGAAAATGACGTTTAGCGTTCAGGTTCAGGAATAAGTAAATTCATAAAAAGTTTTGCACGTGCCTATGTGCGTGTGCACGTGTGTCACAGTTAGCAAAAAGGATAAAGGTCACATTTTGGCTACTGGGATGGCAATGCTCACAGTCACTGTTTAAAATCCTTTTGTAGGACATTCCCTGAGCTGATAGCTGAGCAAACACTCAAACAGACTACTTTTCATTCACAGAAAATAGCCCTAAGGTCATTAAAGTCAAAACCAGATGTTTCATTCTCAGTGTACATATTTCATTATCACCCAGTGGTCTTTTTTTTTTACCTGTGTTACATTTGTACCTTTCTCTCTATGAATGTTGTAGACAAACACACACTGGCAGTGGGCCATGGGCCTGTTAAAGACTTCAAGATCTGGTAAAATGATTTGGTACCAGCAGCACACAAAGACATCATTGATTCTCTAAACAGAGCAACCGTGCACTTGTGTGTTGTTTTGCAACTCTTGCCTGCTTTATGAAAGAATACAGAGTTGCAAATGTTATGTTTATACTTTGATGACCCCTAGATCATGGTAACATGACTCTGGACTTGTTCATATTGAAGGACTGCATGTTTTGCTCAGCACAAGGACTTTCATCAGTTTCCAAAATATTGGTGCACAGTCAGGTAGATGCATTTGAAATAACCAGGTTCCTGCATTTATTTGTAATGCATTTTACGTCACACCTAGTTACATGCAAATACTATGTTGCAGCAAGAGCTCCATTCTTCCAATACCACAGACTGTTTCTATTGAACAAACTGTAAACATGTATCCTCTGTAGCTGCTCTTCTTTTGGTGGGAATGCTTTCCAAGGACATGCCGTTTGGGAAGAATGTGTTCACAAAATAGTCTGTGGAAAGTGCGCCACTGAAATTAGTCAGAAACACTTCAGGAGGAAATGTCTTCAGACAAGTTTGTCATGCAGAACAATTCTGAGTTAATCTCTGATTTTGGACCAGACTTTAAGGCATGAAATGTCACATAAGTCTCTTGCAATTGCACACAAAAGAAAGCAGCGAAGAAAAACAGGAAAAGTGAAATAGAAAACACCTGGTTCTGAATGTGAGTGCTGATTTGAAGTCACATCACCTACTCACTGGATCAAGCCTGTCACATTCTGAGTTTGTGCTGCCACTCTGCACAGTATCACACACAAGGAAGAGCTTCATCAAATCCATTCATTATATCCTTTATATGACATTATTCATTACAATATTTAATATATCCTATAACAGTGATTTGTTATATGTGCTGGTTTATCAGGGGTGTGTTATCCCTGCAAGAGCACAGTTTGCTGAAACTGTTTGTGTTCCACCAGCTATTATAGGAAAAAATGAACAATGGACTCAAATGACTGTACAGTATTTGCATGAGAATGAGAACACATGCTGCAAAAAGATAACTCGGATAAACAGTTCTCTGCACAAAACAATTAGCACACTGTTTTTGTATTGCAAACTTTGCTATTGTCATAGAAGGGAGGTTTTGTTATTTCAGCATTGTTTTTTCAAATCCTGGCAACATTTATTATGTATATTTTTGTACATATTCCCCTCAGTCAATCTTACATTTGGCCAAATTTCCATGTGCAATCAAATATAAACCACAGCTTTCCACCCCTGTAGTGCCCAAGTGTGGAAAAATGTACATTTGGCGGGTGGCCAAATTATAGCAGACAGGTTATTAAGTTAACACATGTGATTTTGATAATAACTGTGAATACAAACCAAAATAAATAGCACACTGATTGTTATCAAGCTGAACGGCAGACAACTTTTACACTGCAAATATATCATTAACCGTTGTTTACTTTCACAGGCTTAAGGACTATTCATCATCTGGAATCAAATCTAGCCTGAAGAGACACTTACTTTGAAGAACTGACTTTAAATATTTCACTTGTTAAAGGCAAAATGAGCATTCAGAGGGCATCATTGTTGTTATGTTGTATGATTCTGTGCATGGACATCTGTCTAAGCCAGAAAGACTGCACAGGCGTGGACTGTCAGGATCTGCAGGGCTGCATCGAAACGGTTTTAGAGACCAATGCCTGCTGTCCCACCTGTAAACAAAAGGGCTGCACCTGTGAGGGTTACCAGTACTATGACTGCGTCCAAGCAGGCTTCCAGAGGGGGAAAGTCCCAGAAGGGGAATCTTACTTTGTGGATTTCGGAAGCACTGAATGCTCTTGTCCTGCGGGAGGAGGGAAGATAGAGTGCAATTTTATTCCGTGCCCTGAAATCCCCCAAAACTGCATTGATGTTTTACAACCTGCAGATGGATGTCCGCAATGTCGGCGAATCGGCTGCACCCATGGCAACCAGAAGTACGAGGCGGGGCACTCCTTTCAGGTGGAGCGGTGCCAGGTCTGCCACTGTCCGAATGATGGGGGAAAGTTAATGTGTTTGCCTAACCCGGATTGTGACCCTCATGGTTCTAATAAGCCCATGCGTGTTACCACCACTGAGAACAACAGCCCTTTGAGAGACATAGGCAGCCACCATGACAACAGACAAACAAGTCCTGGAGAACCATTTTCTAAGCTGGCATTGGGAAATACTTTACCACTGTATAAACAGGACCCACCCAGTTTTGGCAGAGACGATTATGACTCTGTATTGGCAGGGTCGATGTCTTCCACCATCCAAGACCTGGCCCAACCACTGGAATCTACTACAACCTCGCCAGAGTCAAGCTCCACTTCATTCAGCTTGTATGATGACAGGAGACATGAGCTGAGGGAGGCACAAAAAAGCTCTGATTCAGAGAGAGGAAGTGAGGCTGAGGTCACACAAAACTGGGATCCAACCACTACAGGGGCTCAGAGAGAAACATCTACTTTGCTTACAACAACCACCACACAGAGAGTGACCGCAGAGAACCGCAGTCCGCAGCAGGAAGTTGGTGAAAGGAACAGTAGACCTAACAGTGGTAGAAACAGAGTGGAGGACCCTTTAAAAGACACAACACACACAGCACGTGGAAACAAGGGGGCCAGGCATCACAAACATAGTCAAGCTAATCGCATGGGAAATAATGACGACCTCAGTCCTGCAGTTCATAAGGAACAAGAAAAAGTGTCAGTGGAGCATGAAGAGCCACTCGGCAAAGATGAGCAGGCCTCATATCCCACAATACAGTTCAGTCCCACCAGCAGAGTGCCAGTCAGGATGAGGGAGGATGAAGAGCAGCCCCAAAGACAACCCCAAACCCTCCTCAACTACCAGCCTCAGGACCTGGAGGGAGACACTGAAGGTACGTTAGAATTTATAATCAACACTTTTCTAACTCTCCTTGTTTAATTACGTGATTACAGGCAGTTGAATTGAAAATAAATCTGAATCATAAAATGCTTTAACCCATACATTAAACTCCATCCCAGTGTGTTGAATTATAGCCCAGTAATGGCATGGAAACGTTGTCACTTTTTCACGAGACATCTTCCTTTTTTTCTTTCTCTCACATCCTGTCTTTTGAAGAGTATTCATAATCACTCAATTCAAGCTGGCAGTGGTCCAGGAAAAACACTGGAAAGTCTGTATTCTTGGATAGCATTGATCTATCTATTCAAAAAAGAAAATAACTTATACTAAGCTTATAGGCTCATTTTCATTGTATAACTTGCATTCAAGTTAATCAAATGCTGTATTTATTTCCTCAGGGTTTTGTAAGTGAATAACACTAATCCTGGTGCCATATTTACATGATCATGTTTCTAATATATCTGATAAATCTTTTAAGAGCAGCTGCAATTGCATTTCTCTCTCTCACTCTGGTGATAGCTCAGCTCTGGGGTTGTGACTCCTGCCTGTATCTTTCTTGAGATTATCAGCATGTTCTCAAACAAATCAGCATTTTTTGAAATGGAAACTGAGCAATCTGGTGCCACTAAATATTTTTAAAGTTTGGTTGGATGCTACTCAATCGGAAGCTGTTGGTACCTGTTCATGTGGATAGTTATGTAAATTGTAAATCCCTGTAATGATACTGTATGATGTCCTTTTTGTTGTTCTGTTTATGTTTTTATGTTTCATGTGGAACCTACTTGAGCAGGTCTACACCTGGATAAATAAAGGTTTGAAATGAAATGAGCATCCTTCGGGGCATGTAGGCCCATCGACGGCAGGCACCAGGAGGGAAAGCAGATAATGAAGTGATTACGAGGATGTCAAGAAGATGGGTTACACTTCATCGGGGAATTGGAGAAAAGTATCTTATTCCAGAAAAAAGATGTGAGGTTACACAGATACAATACATTTTCAGAATCCCTTAATCTTAATCTCATAGCAGTTGCTTTAATGAATTAGATTGAACACAGCTTTATAAATGTTATGATTAATACACCTCCTGCCAGGGAAAATCTAATTACATCATAATTCCCCATTCTTTATGGCCTCACTAGTTATCTAAATTATGAAGGAGTGACATTTATAAGCTTTGTCATTTCATCCTTATCCTCACTGTAGAGACCAAATTAAAGGAAGGATCCTGACAACTCGTTCTTATTATTAATGGTTGTTCCGGCAAAAATGCAATCTGGAGGTGTGTGGTTAACCTACTTTACAACACTATGAATTTTGTCGAGACCTGTCAGGACTTTTCTTTCCTTTCAGCACCTGGCCTCCATAGGTATGTATAGTATAGGCTGAATGCATGTGTGGTGTGTTGCTGTGGGAGGTAACTCCAGAGGTACCTGTCAAGTTCACTTACTGGCATCAAGTTGGAAAATATAGGTTAGAAAATTAACTGTCTGTTGCTTTCTGTCATGACACATTTAGATAAGGAGAGCTACAGACTCAGGTCAAGTTTGGGTAAAAACTTTAAACTGTGTGTGTAAAGCCTTATCCAGAAGGTCCATAAGTACATAAGGATGAAGTCCAGATGTACAATTGTTAATTATAGTTTCGAAATATAGCTACAGTATGGAGTTGAAAGTCAAAGTTGGACATGTTTTTATCCTGGATTAAGGAGCTCCCACTACCTGGTCTGCCTGCTCAGTTTATGGAAGGACACTGTGCAGTCTGACTGGTGAAAGTCGTTGGACTTCGGGAAGATCTCCAGAGCGGTGACATGTTAAAACCCAGACAGGAAAAACTCAGCTGATAAGGGCCTCGACTAAGTCCTGTTATCAATGCCATTAGCAGGAGATTATTTTGAGAGGAAAAGAAAGAACACAACCATTTTTCTACAAATGGTCCGCCTTCGCTTTGGGACACAGCCCAAGATAAATGTTTTTTTTCTTTCAGTCAATAACTTCTGCTCGTTTACCCTCTCGTTCCAACCAGACACAGAGTGTGTGCTCAGAAGGGGGATGGGGCTGTTCAGGCTTTTTGATGCCGGGCTGGACCTGGTATAGGATTTCTTGGGGGTTGTACCTGTGAGCGGCATAATACCCATGTGATGAATGAGACCACTGTTGTGGCTTGATTACCAGACGCTACTCACTGCTCCCTCATGAGCCGGTGTGATTACCCGTCTCCCGTGAGGCCGCTGGTTTCCCAATCCTCCCAGTAATCACCTCCACACATTCACTTCTCAGTAACTTCCCTTTTCTACCTTCCCAAGCACCAACCATAACATTGAACCAAGAAATTAATGAAACTGAAGCATAAAAAGGATCTAAAATTAGGTGGAATAATTTTAAAGAAGGGCTTGTGTTTGTCCACAGTATTGTCACAACATGCTGCATATGTGAGTGGACTGAGCAGATGTGTGTGTAATTTTGAAAAGGAGGGTGAATTCCAGAGCTGTGTGAGAGTTAATTCCTACTGTACCAAAGACCAGTTCTAAGAAGATAGCTCCTTCTAGTTAATCTAGGGTGCCTTCCAGGTCACTTCCAGGAATTCTGGCGTTTCTCCCATCCGCAGCATGTCCTTATCGAAAACCGCCTCATCCACATGCCACACATGCTTATACATTTAACAAAATCTGCTCCAACTGCAGAAAACCACTCATAAAAGTGACCAACTGCATAAGTAGAGAGTGATTGATGATAAGATCTGTATTTCTTAGCCTTTGGTATGTCTGTCAATAACATACTAGCAAAGTACAGCTGTGTACAGATGTTTTCAGACTTACAAAACAAGAAGTTACTCATGATTTCTCCTCCAAAAACTAAATACAGTAAAACTCTGACATTGAACTTAATGCTTCATTGATACAATTATTTCTAATGCAGTACAAATAGCTCCTGTTACTGGCGCTTTTAATGACAGCCAATAAGGTCTTATTATTCTTCAAGTTATATTCGGACATCAGATTCAAAATCAGGATTTGGAAGGATTTCCTCTGGCAAGACATTAGAACATTTCCCTTGTTTGTTAACACACATTGGAATAAATACGGCATTACAAGGCAATGAGAAACAGGTTAAGATTACAACTCTGTGGACATTATCCTGCAGTTGAATACGTAAAACACAGGTTTTAACACATTTAATATACTTATTCTGCAAAAATAATCTCAAATGCTGATGTTGCCTAGCGGGAAAGTTGCAAAACATCCCATTGTGAATGCTTGGGTGTGTCAATGACATTTGTGGCATCCTTAGTTAAATCAAGCCTTTATATTGCCGTAAATCATTGCACCATCAGTAATAAGTCTAGCAATTAAATGTAGTGTTCCACTCAGGTTATCCAACCACAAGGAGGTGTAAATGGATTAGAAGTTACTGTATCAAACAATTAAATACTGAGGCAAGCCCTCAAGGCTCGTATCAACTATCTTTCAACAGAATTAAAACTACAAAAAGATTGATCACAGGAATGTTGGCTCACAATCTCAGGGAAATTAAGACACAAGTTGTCAATAATTGAAACCTGAACTTTGGAAATGAAGTCATGGCTACAGCGGGAGAGACCTCCCTCTTATGTCACATCCAGCTGTTCTTGGACAGTGATTATGTGTTTCAAAAGTCACGATATCTCTGCAAGTACTCATGAAGAAGGTGAGAAGAACGTTGTGTCACTCCCTCCCAAGCTTAGCATGGGCCTGTAGACACACCTACACACAAACACAGACATACCTTCAGCTTTCAGCATCAATCACCTAACATGTTCAACCACATGAGTTTGGTTGTCATGGACCTTTGGCATGTGCTGTTATTCACATTGTGGGTCATGTTCTCTGCAGCCCACCTGTATTATAAATCACAGTTAAGTTCACAAAGAAAAAGACACAGGAGCCTTGATTAGTGGCAGTGTGCTCTTTATGACACCTCCAGACATGTTGAGAGTTGCCCTTTTTGGTTGTTATTCTAGTTTCATATTTTCAAAGCGTGTGATGTCACCAGTTTTGGATTTTGACAAGAGCAAAGCATCTGGTGTTAATGCTAGTCTAATGGAAATATATAATGACAGACCTGGAACAGAGAGACGCTCCCCCCGCCACCTTTCAAGTCCATTGTGCAAGTTAAATAAATCAACTTGGCTAATTCCAAGTTCCGATAAAGTCTTAATTAGAAGGTCTGTGAAAGAGACAGGAAGAGATCTGGTTAAACTCAGAGTCAGATATAGCTCGGCCAAAATCGTTTATCATTGTTTTCACCCGTAGTAGTTATTTTGGTGGAACACAATCTCCCTCCAAAGTCATTTCTTTCACTAAATCCTTTGTAAACAGTGTGAACCACTCCACATGTTTTGACTTTGTAAACATCCCACATTCTCAATAGACACATTGAGCAACTTTGTGTAATGTTCAGGGCTGGTGAACTGATTCCACCTGGAGAAAATGAAAAGGAGACTAAAGAAGGAGGATGAATGATTATGTTCTCTGTCTTTTAATATACATTCACTCAGGTTCAAAGGGATTTGTTTAATTGCACAGCTGACACAGATACTGTTGATATGTAGAGTCATTTGCCTTTCAAGTTTTAGATTTTCCTCTTTCTAACCTTTAAATTACGCACACTGCAGCAGTCACTTGTTCTATTCTGAGTAGCTGCCTTGATCTTATATGTAAAGGTAAATCAAGAAGAGGTATTACAACAAAACTAAAGTGCAGGGGGAAGTTGAAATGCTAGAATGACCTTAGGCACTCTCAGATGTCTTTGCAGAGTTTTATAAATTGGGAATTGCAATAAGAGTTCTTGTCTCCCTCTGTGTGACCTGCACTCTCATTTAAGGCTGAAGTTGGAACAGACCATGCTGTGAGGGACCAATTAAAACTTTGGGAAGTTGTTCACATCATCACATCGGTTTGGCTAGTGATGTCGGTCTGTCAGTGTCTGTCTGTCATTTGGTCCACCACGTCCAGACTCAAATATCTCAGCCGATATGGGATGGATTATCTTGACATTTTTAACAGATTGTCATGATCTCTATAGGATACACTCTACTGACTTTTGTGATGCCCTGACTTGTCTTTCGTTGGTGAAAGCCACTGTTGATTAACGTCTGGTGCACTGCAAACATTACCTGAAAATCTTCCAAAACACATCTGAGTGGACCTTCAGTTTGAATGATTTTCAAATAGTAAAATATTTCTGCTTATATCCTGACTTCATCCAGTGCCATCATCATGCCTTTCCCATTAGCCTCTGCTGTACATTGTGTTAAGAGATACTCAGAAAATGTTATGTTAAACTAAGATGGTTGAATACATATTGGCATTGGTAGATATTGAGCACCTCTGTGTCTGTGTGCATGCGCAAAGCGCCACTAGCATAGATTTAGATGATGGTTTTGGTCTGGTTCTTTTTTCTTTTATTGTTTTCTATAATATGGACATCCAATATGATAATGACAAATCATCAATCAATTGGTTCCACTTTTCTCCCATAACAATGTTTTTACTAAATATCCTTCATTAAATGTACAAGGGTCAAGTCTAGTTACAAAAGGATTTGATTAAATTACCTAAACAAAGTTAAAACACTCAATGGCAAAAGAAACGTGTTTGAACACACATTTGTGTCCTGTACGGTGTGATTGACTGAGAAGACATATCAGTCATGAGTCGTGTCTTCTGCAGCTATACAGGAGCCACAAATCAAAGCTGGAATGCACTGCCCTGTTATTGAAGGAACACGTACATTTTTTCCCCTGTAAACCGGATAATGTGTTTTTGCTCTGTATTTTTCCTGACCCAGTTTGGAAATGAAATGTTAATGTGTTACTTTTTCACTCTGCTCTAGCTCTGATTAGCCAGGATGTAACATAAAAGAACCATTTTACTTTGAAGGAAATTGTATGGAGTTTTGGGTTACATATTTCTCCCTGCCAATTAAAGTAAGAGCAGAGTTGAGGAGTCTGAAAAGAAAAACACATATGTGACTTGCTTTTCTCAGCGAGTAGTCACCAAAACCAGCTCTCTAAGTGTTCCACCAAAGATGAAATCAATTACACAAATATCCTGTAACCACATTGTATTGCGACTCCCTGATGGGAATCTATGATGGTAAATGTGTTCATACTCTTCCAGCTGAATACACATTGTAAGCATAATTCGAAGTAATTTCTCTGAAACACTGCCTGCACAGAGTGGGATAAAGCTGGAACTGGTTGTTTGTGTTTCATTATAGTGTCTGCCAAGGAGCTGGTGAAGACCTGCTGCGAGACAGGAGAGAAATGGGCTTCAGCTAATGGTCACTGCAACAACATGGAGCCACCCACAAGAGATAGGCACTCCATCTGCTGGTAATGCCTTTATTAAACGCCTGCTCGCATCATTTAGCTTAATTCTTATAATTAAATACAACACTCTGTACATTATTTTAAATTCTCTTCTGCGAAAAGGCAATTGATTGCACTCTTTGTCACTTGAACTAGAAAATAGATTAGTAATCGGACATAATCTGAATGTGCAAAAGACATTATGGCAAATACATGTTCATACTTTATTATTATGGGAGGTTTTATTGCTAGATCAATCACATTTAAATGAATTTATTTTTGGAAACACCAACTGGCCCTCAGAGTTTTGACTCCTGGCAAATTATCCAGATTTCGGTTTCAGTTTCTATCTGTACTAAAATATATAAAAACTTGAAAAAATAGTTCAGTCAGCTCTGTGGAAGCAATCATGCGACGAACAGCCTTGTTACTCATTGCAGCCGTTGCAGTTCAAACTCTTTAATTGTCCTTTCGTCTGCTTTTCTCTGCCAGGACTGCCCAACAACAGTGCTGCCGAGGTTCCCTGAGAGAAAGTCGGTGTTCGGTGGGAATTAGTGCTGCCAGAACAGGAAATATGTGTCAAGAGGATGCCAGCGATAAATGTGGAATCGATTCTTATAAGGCAAGCATCGATGACAAGATACTCCGTGCAAAGGGAAAACTGAGTTCAATGGGTCCAAAGTCGGACATTGTACATTTCAAATTAAGCCTAATACCTTCTAAATTAGCAATTGATGAACGCATTAGTCACAGCAGAATTAAAAACACGTGTTGTCTGCAGTCAGAGTCTCTCTGCAGTGTACGAGCAACTTTATTCTAGATATCTCCTCTGAGCAAAACTGCTGTGGTTCCAATTCCCTGTTATTCAGTTACTTTATCTAATTTAGACAACATTATTTACGGCCAATTGAACTGAAGTTTTCCACATGCCTAAAGCTTTACTATCTTCAAAGCAGAACTCAGCAGTTGGAAATGTCGGATGTTTTTTGTTTTGCCTCTCTGAAACACGGACTGATAATTGAAGTGGTAGCAGCGGTAGACACGAAGCTATTATGGCGGTCAATGAGGGTCAAGTCACGGTGACTGTAACTCCATCGTGTATGCTCAGATTACCAGAGCCTCTCATTTGCTTTCTGACCTGTGTGCTGAAGGATACTTACTCACCTGCGCAGAGGCCCTTGAGCAGCATGGGGCCATTTACCCCTCTAGTCTGCAGTACAGCTGTTAAATATTGCTTTTCACCACCTTGTGCTTGGACCCCTGTAGATTTAGTATTATTATTCCATCTACAACCAAAGTACATCACAGCGGCCGTTACTTCAGTTTTATGTTTCACTGCCCCTGTGCACTTTTAAGTGGTGATCTTGCAGAGAGCTACAGGGGAACAGAGTGCTGTGAGCAAGAGGAGAGTCACCTCAAATTCATGCTTACAGCAGGAAGAGTGTGCAGTCACGCTCAATTCTTGGATGACTATGGGATCATAGATATGTTATTTGATCCTAAAGACACTCAACAATTGAGCCAAGAAAGCATTTATTAGTTTCTGATTTTGGGAAACAGTGAAATTCCCCCAAACTACAGTATCTTTAAACAGTTTTTTAACCAAATCACACATTTAGTCTATCCTATGTGATCTTCTTTTCATACAAACTTACATTTTTTCACCGCCATTTACTGAGCCTTTCCTGAAACAGTTTAAGCCCCCCATGGGGAGCACATCTTGCCACTTTAAAACCCTTTGCAAGAAGAAGTTAAGTTAAGTCAGGCTGAAATTACAATTTATTCTAATGGAGACATAATTGTTTGTATCAAATATCCTTGTGATCCATCCATAAGTGGTCAGGATATTTCACTTAAAACAACAAAATAAAAAAGAATTAGATACGAAAGTTAATACAAATCAGAAGCCTCATAGCGGCGGTGGTGGAAAAGTTGAGATAAGTCTTTAATCCCTTGTCGATTATGTCAGTTCTCAATTATTAAGCAATCCGCTAGTTGGATATTTAACTCCTGACAAAAGTGGACGAACTGACAGACCAGCTTAAAGCTGGGCAGGCATAAAAAGACACCTTTGTACAATTAAATGCCTAGCAGCTGCTCTATCCAGGACTACATGTGTAAAGGCTGACTGTGTGAACTTTAGGAGTGCTGTGACTGCTGCTCTCTGGGGCTGCAGCTCCGCCGCGAGGGGCTCCGCTGTGAGGCCCATCAGAACCTGGGCTTCCACTGCAGACACGTCTTGGTAACGTGCTGCGGGGGGGAGGAGAGCAGGCCGGAGAACCAAGACGTCTGGCACTCCGTCAGAGAGAGGCCCGCCCTCAACTCCACTCCACAACCAGAAAAAGGTAACGTAAACAAACATTTTCACACACAAACACACAATCCAGAATGTGAATGCATTGCATGCTCCACATCAGAGGGGATGTTGTTGTGGGCATGTGGTTCATACCATAGAGGAGTTATTTAATAAGACAATGATTTTAGTTATAAATAAGCATTGTATTAAGATGTGTTAAGCCTTGTTGGATTCCTAGAACAAAGTATATACCCACTTCACCCCTGTGATGTAATTCTAAGAGATCCAGAGCATGTCTTCCTGTTTGGCATTGCAATAAATGATTGTGTTGCTAGGCAACTTGTACTGATTTGGTTTGGCCACTAAAGGTGAAAAGCGTGTGGTCAAGAGTGATAAGGTTATTTTCATTCAGATGGTTTTTTTTGTACCGTTAGTTAGTTGGTTATTTATAAGAATACATTTCATTTCCACCTCATGACAAACATTTTGCCGAACCCATTCTGAATTAGACACTGCTGCATATGAAACATCGTAAATAAAGCAAGACATTCTTCATTCCCACAAAGTTTTTATTAAAAGACATTATATATACATTTACATGGTTTACATTTTGTGCATTTGGATGGCTATTTGTTTAAGAGCCAATCTAACAGAGGGCTCCACCAACCTTTTTACGATGTGCATATCATACAGTTTTATTGCCTGTGAGAACAGTATTCCCTCTCTCCATATTCTGTAGTATCTGACAGCCGGTACCCTAAAGAGGCCTTTTCCATCGGTGAGGAGCAGGATGGGGAGAATGCAGTGGAGGGTGGTGTTGAGGTGGAGGACATGAATGAGTGCCTGATACATGAGGGCAACATCTGCCACCACAGATGTGTCAACACACCAGGCTCTTACCGCTGCGAGTGCTTTCCAGGATACGTGCTGCAGGAGGACGCTTTCACTTGTGCTCCAGGTAACTCGAATACCACCACCACCACCAATCATCCCACGGTGCTAGCAGACATTTCCAGTGAGGAGAGTATACAGGAAAGCGACTTTCTGTGACATTTGCTCTTTAAATATGATTTACAGTCTGCATTCCTGTCAGAAAGATCCCATTTGTCGTAATTTGTCTACACGTTCACGGTGTATTATTTTCCTGGTCTCTTTGAGTTCCTTCCTGTCTGCAGGCCCTGATACTGCATAATCATAGTTATTTTAATCTAAATAACTAACATCCTTTCCCCTGAACTGACTGCAATGCTCAGCTAATCACACCTCTGCTGCTGTCAAAATGCTTATTTGCTAAAGAAAAAATATTTTACTATTTGAAAATCATTCAAACTGAAGGTCCACTCAGATGTGTTTTGGAAGATTTTTAGGTAATGTTGTCTGCAGTGCACCAGACTTTAATCAACAGTGGCTTTCACCAACACCAGCCTGTCTCAACAGGATACTAATGCTAGAGCTCTCAGCAAATTACAGTCAGGGCTGAGGCTCAATAATAAAACCAAATGTTTGTCTGCAGGCAAAGTTTTTTCCTGTCTCACCTTCACTGCTTTTACAACTTTCATCCGCAGCCTCTTATCGTTGGATGAAGATGTAGGAGTTGCACAAGTGTTAAGCCTCTAACTAAAACTGCAGTAGATTGGGAGGTTGATTTCTTGATTACAGTGTAATACAGTGATGGCAATTATTCATGTTCCTGCAGAGACACTGGACGAGGAGAACAGGCTGAAGGAGGATGACAGAGTGGTAGTGGAGCCCACTTCAACACCTCCGCCCCCCACTCAGTCCTCTGTCCCACTCAACCCCTGTGAAGGTTAGAAACACACAGCTTAATGAGGGGGTCTGACAGAACACAACCAACACTTTCATTCATCCTCACGTCTTAATGGAAGACATCCTGATGCAGTGGAATATGTTTAGAGGAGAAGCCAGCACAGGCCGCTTCAGATTGATGTTATTGTGTCAAACTCGCCCTTTCCAAGAAATGTAATTGTGCTGCAAATGTCAAACACAAGCGGTGAGATGGTATCAAGGGTTGGTTTGTTTTCAGCATTGAACACTCATTCTCACAACTTCCCAATATCAAAATCTGTGTAGGGTCACATTTTGTTTGTCTAGTTTGGTTTCCATGACACCAGGGTGGAGGCCTAACACATGGTGTGCCAAAAGTAGGATATACAATATGACCATGTCAGGGATCAACCTGGAAAAAGGAAATGAGTGAATGGCTATACAGTAAATAATGTTTTTTCTCCCACCAAGAGCCACAAAGCTCTCCTCTGTTTCACCCTGCATACTGTTGAGTGGAGTAGAAGTACTGTACAGTTTATTTCATTTGATCTCACTATACATTATCATTTCTCAGGGAACGGCCCATGTGAGCAACACTGCACCTCAGTGGGTGGAAGGCCACAGTGCTCCTGTTTCCCAGGATACTCCCTCATGGACAATGGACGCTCCTGTGAGGGTAAGGAACTAAAACTGAGGTATAATGCTGAGCACATTTTCTCACATCCCACCAGGGGAACATGTGGACTTGTTTGCGATCGTAGAAGTGAAAAATGGCCCACAATTTCAGCCCTCATTCCACTTTTTCAGCTAGAGGATTTTGGTTCCAGTTGAGGAGAGTTTATTGGCACGACTGCCTGCAACTGATTTTCTTTTTTCTCCAATCAGCACCTCAAGATGGGCAGAGGAGATTCAGCACTGATCGGCTTCACTTTAAGCATCACACTGTGCAGATCAAACAAATAAATACATGGGAGACTTTCTTTCCATCTTTTTCCTGAACTGAGTGTCACTGCAGTCATGGGCATCATTCCAATTATCCATGTGTTATCAGGATGTATCTTACCAATTCTAGCCCACATGTACCCTTAATCTCTATTATCACAAGGTGATCAGCTACATGTGTCTAAGCTGTCTCTCTGGGGATAAATATTTAGGTTAAGCTATAACCAATGGTCTGTCTCCTACTTGACAGAAGCAAACTATTGCAGTGACACAGAGTAGCTCAGCACACATTCTCATAGTGTGGATATTTTACCAAGTGGCCTTGCCCCATAGCTTTCTCCCAGAGGAGGTCCAACCTTGTCTCTTTAGTCTGCCTCTAACTGATAGCTGCTACACAAAGACCACGGCTCAGTATTTTTGTACATCTCTGTTTCTCACCAGCCGTCGTCTTTCCATTATGTATTCTCTTTTTTCACACTGACACATTTGTCTTTTCTTTCTTTAAAAAAACAAAACAGACATAAATGAGTGTTTGTCTGCGAGTGCCTGCCAGTTTGATGAGCGCTGCAGGAATACTGCAGGGAGTTATATCTGTCAGAGACCGATCTCCTGTCCCCCGGGATACCAGATCAACAACGACATATGTGAAGGTACAACAAACAATCAGCATCACTGTACTCACTTCCACCCATGGGGAATATGTCGTAATATGCACCAGCAGGAGAGCATTTGTATAACTTCATATTCACAATAAGGAAAGCACATTGTTCAGGCACACAATCACTTGAACCACCCTTGAGAGAATGTTTTGAAAATGATTTGTATTCTTCACTGGTCCAATCAAGTGATCATATAATTTCACATCTGAGCACACAGAACAGGGGGGATAGTGAGAAGTATTAATCCAGACAGCCAATTCTATGGTATGTGATGCTGTTTACTCTCAGTATGAGCTGAGAGCTGCCTGTCTTAACTTTGTGGGTGGGATCCAACTTTAAGATGCTATAGTAAACCCCCCAATACGTGTCATTATGTCCATGCATGCACCATCAATTGTGCCCGACCCGTGCAGAGGTCTCTTTCATAAAGCAGCCGCAGTGTTCAGGAACAGGGACCCCCAAGATGAGTTTTTGCCACTGCAGATGGTTTTCAAGAAAGGAGACTTACCTAACTGCAGCTCCTAAAACGATGTTCAGAGGAGTATTTAACAAGAACTTTAAGAATACCCTATCCAAACAGCTTCATCTTCCTACTACCCATTCCATATTCACGGCTTAATAAGAGACTCTAATGAAATGCTCCTTTTTTTAAAGTTACTCCACAGGGAGAAACTGGATTGTCCTCCTCTCCAACCTTTAAACAGAATGACTCAATTAAGACAATGAATTAGCTGTGCAATCCTACATCAATATTCACTGTCTCCCTAACTCAGTGTGTTTAATATTTAACACCACATTGACATATTTGTACTCACACTCAATGTACTCAATATTAGGTGAAGAATTGGCTTCGTTAATCCGTACAAATGTCTCCTTGTTATGTTATAAAACCGTTGTTTGTATACCTGGAACACCAGGTACATGTATCTATCAGGTATCTATACATTTATATTTAACTTAATTAAATAAATATATTGAGAGAAATGATGAAGAAATATAGGCAAAAAATACCAAGAGTTTACCTCAATGCTAGCTGCTCCGTGGCGCTGTACTTAATCACCACCATGCTTATAATAACATTGCTAAGCTGCTGATGCCTAGAAGGTATATTGTCCACCATATAAGTTGGGTTTGTTTGCATGCTAACGTTTGGTTATTAACACAAAACACAACATACAGCTGATGCTGATAGGAATATAATTTATTTTTGCAAATGTTTAGTCAAAACCGGAAAGGAACCAATGAAAGGTCAGACGATCCCCAAAGTTATTACAATTCATCCTGGGGGGAAGATGAATGTCATGGCAAGCCGTCCAACCGAGTGTTGAGAAATGTCACTCAGAATCACATCTCAACCTCATGGTGGTGCTAGAGGAAAAGTCATTATGATTCATGGTCTGGGAATAACACATTTTTAAATAAATAAATGAATTTATTTTAAAATGATAGACCAACTAACTGAACAATAGTTGGGCATGTCCTGCTAAAAAAATAAAATAAAGTATCCCTACATAGCATCTTAATGGCATTTCAGCCAAAACCATTCTGGAATTAAGAATACATCACTTCTCTTGCTAACACATGTCGTGACTGTACCACAATCCTCTGAATATAGTGTGTTTAAACGATGAAAAACAACAGTCAAGGTTTTAAATGTAAACAGGAGGTCATGGCCAGTCTATCGCATTTATCCTGCTTCCTGGCGTTTCTCTCTCTGTCTCTGTCGGTGTCGGGCTCACTCAGCTTCTGCCGACTCCACCAGGCTTGTGACAGGAGCAAGGTGCTCAATCACTATCTGCTGTTTAGAGACCCACCCTGTATCAGCAGGGCTGCTTGCCAGAGCTGTTTTAGGCCTCTCTACAGCAATTACAGTGGTCAACAGTAACCTCAAAACAAGGCACTCATACATTATGCACACACAGACACACACACTTCATTTAGTTCTCCTTTGAGATTGGGATTTCCCTTCAGCTTTGGTTCATACTACTGAAGCAGTTGTGGAAGGCTGATTGACAGGAGTGTTAGACGACTGTTTGGGAATATATACCGCAAGATTTATTCAAGCAATGCTCAAGAGGAATACTGCATGTGACTTCTGCTGGTTTGACTCCACCCTAACCCTAGATGTATTGATTTGGCAGAATTATTAAACATTCAGGCCATTTTAGTTGCAACTAATACAGTTATTAGTAAAGACAGTTATTTTACTCTTGATTCCCTTTAAGAATATTGATAGGGAAAAGTGGATGAACAGCAGTAAAAGGGAGTAACTGTACAATCTGCCATTTAACCACATTGCCATCCAGTGGAGAAATATGGCATTACATGTATGTATCTCGAACGATGCACTGTAAACACATGTAGAGGATTATTATACTGAAACTAATTACATGCGATGTGTGATTTATTTGCAATACGTAATTTATTACTCTTCATATGCTCTTTTATTCATCTCCTTCCTCAGATATCAATGAGTGTGTGCAGCTGAGCCATAACTGCGGGCTCGGCTTTGAGTGTTTGAATACCGAGGGTTCGTTCAGGTGCAACCCAAAACCTCAATGTCCAGTGGGCTTCAACCGGGACGCACAGAGCAACTGTATAGGTAAGGGGAGTCACTTTCTCACTGGGATGATTATATAACTGCTAATGTCTATCACTGCAGCAGGGTCTGACATTTTCCCAGTCCTGGGCAAGTGATTGAAGGCTTAATGTGTAGGGGGTTTCATTTAATTGTTCAAATAAAGACAAATAAGTGTTTGTTTTGGGGGGGAAATCCAACTCAGTACTGTATCAGGGTTACATCTATAACAAGCAAATAAGGGTATTCAACCTTGTTTTATGTAACAGTCGGTATTGTTTTTAGAGATTCTCTATCTTGTTCCAAAGCATTAGTCAATGAATAAGGCCAAGCACAAAATTCCCCCGAGTTGAATCATAGTCCATGTAGACACAAGGTTGTACGCCGTGCAGGTGAATCAGCGCGGCTGCAGTGACAGAGGGGTTAAATGCCACACAGACAGGAGATCAGACAGGTTGCTGTAAGGGGCTGCAGAGGGGTGGATAAAAGCCAATCCTCTGTCCTCCTCCAGAACAAACTGATGCTGTGGAATTAGCCCCCAGGGGCAGGAACTGGGGCATGTCGAGGCAGCCGACGCCCCTGTAGAAAGGAGTGTAAAAGTAATGCTCTGAGAAATGAGAAAATCGAGAAAATGTCAGACACACACACACAACAAAGTTATCCGAGGGAATGTGACTGTGATGTCTGTTCGCTTTGATTTCACGGTGGGGTTAAAGAGTTGCCCTCTGGTCTCTCATTCCCTGCCTTTGTGCCTTTGGGTCTTCACTCCTTTTCTGTGTTTCTTCATCTTCATCTGCCTCCCTCTGTCTCTCTAACAGACATTGATGAGTGCAGCAACTCGGCCCAGCCATGTAGCCTGGGATTTAACTGCATCAACACAGTGGGATCCTACATTTGCCATAGGAAGATACTATGTAGCCGTGGCTATCATGCCAGTCCTGATGGATCCAGGTGTATTGGTATGATTAGTAGTTTTCACACACAAAGAATATCTCTGATGATATTATTTACAGGTATGAGGACATATGTGACTAAACCAAAAAAACACATCATTTTGATTGAATAAATACTACACAATTACTTTTATTCATTCATTTTGGTGGCAGCTGAATGTCATTTTATTGATTGCTTCCATCTTTCTCCCATTCATGTTTGTCTTGTAGATGTGGATGAGTGTCAGAGCAGTCTGCATCGATGTGGAGAGGGCCAGCTGTGCAACAATCTGCCCGGTTCCTATCGTTGTGAATGCCAGACAGGCTATCAATATGACTCCTTCAGGAGGATGTGTGTAGGTATGTTGGTACATTCTACATGCTGTTTGCAAGTTTTAAGAGAAACAAAAGTAGAGCTTTGATTTTTGCTCCTATCTCTCCGTTTCGTGTTCATTCTGTTCTCTCCTGCCATACACCTTGCTCTTGAACACTTCACTGTACATCCACCCCTCTTCTTTGTCTGCCTACTCTGCTGCTCCTGTTTATTATTCTGCGGGGGGAGAGCTGCTGCTGTTTCCCAGGCTCTGCTGCTGGCTTCTGCAGTAGCCAGTGGAATGATCGCGTCTCCTGCTGCAGAGCTCTGCCCCTGCCGCCGCTGCTGCTCCTTCTGTTTGTGTTTCACTGTGTTGTGACTTTCATAATAATGGACTCTGCTCAAGTGTTTAGACTATCAGCAGGCAGCTGGTCCCCTCACACTCTCCTTGACATGCACCGAAACACACACAGGCATGTACACGCATAGGCGGTCGTGCAGGGCAACAAACCCCGCTCATGCTCGGTTGCTCGGGTGCACTTGCACACATGGGTGCAAAGACACAAATTCAACCCACACTTACAGAGGTACAACGACACCTCATCTTCCCCTCCTCAGATGTAAATGAATGCTGG
The DNA here is from genome assembly GCF_902827175.1 of Gymnodraco acuticeps. Lineage (NCBI taxonomy): Eukaryota > Metazoa > Chordata > Actinopteri > Perciformes > Bathydraconidae > Gymnodraco > Gymnodraco acuticeps. The sequence goes on from NW_022989974.1 coordinate 3,359,264, forward strand.
CGCTACCAAGGCCTCCTGTGTGCCCAGACCTGCGAGAACACCCCAGGCTCCTATGAATGCTCCTGTACCTCTGGCTTCCGCTTATCCGGCGACGGCAAGACCTGTGAAGGTGTGTGTGTTTTAACATCTGCCTTCAAGGGTGTACGAGAGCGTGTGTATTAATGTGTACTTGTTGGTGCATGTGGTTGTAGGTTTTTTGTGAATCTGTGTGTGTGAATATGTGTGTGTGTGTGGTGTGTGTGTGTGTGTGTGTGTGTGGTGTGTGTGTGTGTGTGTGTGTGTGTGTGTGTGTGTGTGTGTGTGTGTGTGTGTGTGTGTGTGTGTGTGTGTGTGTGTGTGTGTGTGTGTGTGTGTGTGTGTGTGTGTGTGGTGTGTGTGTGTGTGTGTGTGTGTGTGTGTGGTAGATTCCTAGACTGAGCTGATAGCAGAGCTGGCCACTGTACAGCATGTTGCTGAAAAGCAATGAGGGGTTTTAGTGTTACACTGTACTGTATATCATGCCATGCCTTAAAGCACAAAACAGTAAAAACATAATTGGCTTAATAACAACATTGTGTTTATATGTTAGGTTAGGATAACAAAATTGAAAATCCTTTGATCAAGTGAATTGTGACAGTAATGAGCTCTAACCATTAATCTCCAGATGTGAATGAGTGTCTGGCCAGCCCATGCAGTCAGGAGTGTGCCAACATCTTCGGCTCCTACCAGTGCTACTGCAGAACGGGCTACAAGCTCAGGGAGGATGGGCACACCTGTGAAGGTGGGGCACACTATTGTACATCACAAATACCACATGTGTTTTTGGACAAGCTAATGAATCAATTTCACATGATTTCCTTTCTCCTGTTTCTTCCAGACACCGACGAGTGCACCGAGAGCATCGGCCACCTGTGCACCTATAAGTGTGTGAATGTTCCTGGCAGTTACCAGTGTGCCTGTCCTGAATATGGATACACCATGTCAGCGAATGGACGCTCCTGCAGAGGTGAATACTCCCCTCAAAAACGAAACCAACTAAATATTCTGCGGCTGCTTCATTACAAGCGTACATCTTTGAGCTCTGCTCTGAAATACATTTTGAATGCAGCTTTCGCCCTATTTAACTCTACATATAGTGTATAGCAAAGGTTATGCTCAGATAAATATAATTGGTACTTTTACAGTGGTTCAGTAATTACACAGGCTGTAAAACTTTATTGGCCTAAAAATCTTGTCTTGCTAATTTGAATTTTTTACTTGAGCAGTTTCTCCCCCACAAGGACTAGTCTTACACGTTTCAGCAGTGAGGCTCTTCCTCAAAGTTCAATTGAGCTGTGACTAACGCGCATTTCCTTGTCTCCAGGCAGTAAACCAGCCCTTGTGCATTAACTGTGTGTTTTAGATATCGATGAGTGTGCCACAGGGGCCCATAACTGCTCTCTGGCTGAGACCTGCTACAACATCCAAGGAGCGTACCGCTGCCTTTCTTTCGACTGTCCACCAAACTATCGCAAAGTATCTGACACGTAAGTGATGAATTTAGTTTTCAACCAATGTTTAATATGAAACATCATTGATCAGACAGCAGGATGACATTCTGAAGGGGTTTTTAAGATGTATAGGTTCTAAGAAGGATCCATTTTTGTAATGTTTCCTATAAAAAAGGAGGGGAGTAAAATCTAAAACAAATGTATTGTAGGTAAATCAGGACAACTTGTAAATCAGCATTAGATGGCATCAGTTCCACTTTGGATTTGGGAACCTGCTTAATACAAATATATTTGCTTTTAGACAATAACTTTTGCATGTGGAATTGTTGTTGAAAAGCGCACCACAAATCAAAGTTGCCTCACATGGCCTTTCCTTTTCTGTGTCCATTGCAGGCGCTGTGAGCGGATCAACTGTCCTAACTACCTGGACTGTCAAAACTCTCCTCTGAGGATCACCTACTATTACCTCAGCTTCCAATCCAACATCGTCGTTCCTGCTCAGATCTTCCGCATCGGACCCTCCCCAGCCTACTCTGGAGACAACGTCATTGTCAGCATCACGGAGGGAAATGAGGAAAACTACTTCAGCACCCGGAAGCTGAATGCCTACACAGGCGCTGTGTACTTAAATCGACAGGTTGAGGCTCAGAGGGATTTGGGCATCAATGTGGAGATGAAGCTTTGGAGACAGGGGACGTTTACCACTTTCCAGGCCAAGATCTTCGTCTTCATCACATCCAACTTACTCTAACAGTTAGAGGTGTGCTGTGGCCACTATGGACCTTTTCATATCACTATTTAACAATGTCATAAAGTATACCACTGTCCGTCTTGATTAGTTTGAGTAGTTAATTCCGTGTCCAGTTGAAATGAATATTTAAACATTGCTATAAGTGTTGTGGAATAATCAAATTGAGGCTTTACGTCAGTGTCTTTTTATGCTCCTGCAACTGGAATGAAACCCTATAATATCGAATTATCTTTATTTTTCTCACTTGAAATGTTATTGCAATCCTACATGTAAGTCATTTCATGGCTTGCAATACCAATTCAACACTTTTACCAAAACCCATTCAAATCTCAATCCAAGATAACAAAATCTGAGCTACAAATATATTAATATATTTATTATAGCCCTTAAATCATACCATTTGCCGTTGTTTTGATGATCTAAACCAGATGTGAGTAAAGCATAGAAGTGATAACTAGCTTCTAGCTTCAGCCCATTTATTTTCTTCACACTGAGTACTGGTATCCCAGTTTTCTGCTCATATAATCCTGTTATCAGATGATGATGATGTGTAGGTTGATAACCCTGTGGTGAAAGCAGAAGAAATTGTTTTGTAAAAGTTTCCATTTCTCTTTTACCCTGTGCTGCTGTTATTGTTTCGTCTTCAAAGTATTGTCTCTTATATAATTGTATATTACTCTGTGATGTATTTTTGTACTTCTGTAATCACCTTATTGATGGATGTTTCATATTTGTATTGTTAGATTTAAAGTTGCAAAGTATTTTAGTAAAACATAAAACAAATACCAATGTGGTTTGGTGAGTATTGGCTCATTTTATTTATTCATAACAAGAATATTATTTTTTATTTTCACTTGACAGACCTGTTTGATGCACCAATTATTTCTCATACACTCTATATAGTGAACAATATTCCTCAGTGAAGTTATAAAGTATATAATCCACTCTTGTCAGGACATGTCACACAGTAAATACATGCCTATTTACATACCTGTTCACACCTTGCTAGTGAACTCAACATGAGCACCATCCTTCAACACACGCCTTTTTGACACGCACACATTTTATGACGGCAAATCAAATCTATGATCATGTTTGATTTCTGAAATACAATTATTATAGTCTTCTTATATGTATGTGTAACATCTTATATACTCTTCAGAAATAAACTCCATCTTTAGTAACATAGAAAGAGTTATACTCCCACCTACAGGATAGATGCAGTCCTACACCCTCATGTTCTGGCTTTCTTCCATGTCTTATAAAACAGAACAGTCTTTAAAAGCATTCAGAAAGGTGCACTGAATATATTATTTGTGAAAAAGGTTGAGGAATTTTAAGTATAACATTTTATAAACAAATGAATTAGGAAGATTTCATTTTTCTTAAAATAATCTGCACCTTCTCAGAGTTCAGTGAACCTGTAGGACCTGCTGTAATCATCGGAAAGGGTGTGTGTGTGTCTGTGACAGCTGTATTAATGCATGATGTTCGTCCGAAAAGAGCTGCTCGCCAGTTTTCTAATTGTACTGTCAAAGGTCATTTAAACAAAAGAGAAGTGAATTCTGGGATTTCTGCACTAATTTTAGTCCTTCACTCCATGCTTGGTGAAAAACGATAACAGCAGGTTACTCCCAAACTGAGTCAAGGAAACATTCAATACAGTTTCGTCATTCTTCGACTTCAAGACGTTCCTCCTGACCTAACTCATAATAATAATAGCTTTGTGTGTATGACAGAATCAAGCCTTCAAACACACCCAGTGACTGAGATGCCACTCTTGTACAGTACATAACGAGCCCTGGAGCTGTGATTGATGTCTCTTTCCTCTAATTAGCTTTATCTGCTTTTCAAGATTAGGTGGTGCTGTGTTTCAGGGACAGTGAATCACGCATCCCAGACAGGGGAAGATACACACATCTATTATGGGTTTAGGGACACTAACAGGAAGTGTTGAAATGTCCTGGGTAAAGGAAGAGGTTTATAGGACTCGATAGTAGAGGAGACAGATATATAGAGGAAGTTATTTGGCCTGCAGTATTATAGGTGATATAAAAATAAGATTTGTTACTAGTTCCAAAATTCTAAAAATATCTAACATCTAATTTTTAAACAAATCTTGAGTAAGGTAAATTACATGTAACCTATATATATTAAATAAAGGCAGTGGTGAACAAAAGTTAAATGTTGATCTAATAATTTTTTACTTGAGTATTTACATTTTGTACTGCATTACAATTGAGAAGCAAGAATCATATTTGTTTGTTTTGTTGTTTAACTTTTTTTTCAGATTAATAATAATAATAAATATTATTTTTTGTTTATTGATCTCTTAGAGAAATGTTTAAAATAATCTGTGGCAGGCTATACTGTATACAATAAATAAGTACATGCAAAGCTGCTCTTTTACTAAATGCAACATAAGGTTATGAGCACATGAATGCATGCACAAGTATGACTATGATTTGATACTTTAAGTATATTTAAATGCAATCAATGTTTTACAATTATGTAAGTAACATTATAAATGCTTGACTGTAACTAGAAGATTGTCTACACAGTGTAGTATACTTTAAGTTACTATTAAAAGTCATTCAAAGAGGTAGTTGCCGTCCCTTCTAATACAAATTAACTGTATTTATTTGTTCTTGTTCCTTTCAATTTGACTAAGTATTACTTATGTTTGTTGTAAAAAGTAGTTGTTTTGTAAATACTTCTGTTATTATAGGTGAACAATTATAATAATAATAATAATATTTAAAAAAAAAAGAGAAGCAGTTGAAGGTGTTCAGTAAAATGTCTGCGCACCTGTTGCAGATGAACTCACTTCCGGTGGTTGATGATTACTGTAAACTTGCTGAAACGTCAAATAATAGCATTTCAAATTGGACTATTTCCATATGTCATCAGATCCCAGCTATAAACCCTATGCTTTGAGCGAAATGAAGACAGTTTCTGTGCCGGGATTAATGTTTGAAACTCCGGTGAGTCAATCACGTGACTAGTTGTTTGTTGTCAATGTGAAGAAAGTAGCACTAGGCTACTACACTTACTGCTCAATGAACATACTTTTATTAACTGCAATTAGGGTTACCTGAATTTTCCCAACGCCAGCAATGTGTTGCATAGCCTACTATATCTTTGTAGCGATGTTGTTAACTGATTGTTAATTGCATAGCTAATTGCTAACTTTGGCTATAGTGCTAATCGCAAATGCTATGGTTTGTTATTTGAAAAAGCTAACATCATGAAGCAATACAGGTGCATTGCATTGATTATGTTAACAATAAAGATGTTCTTGGTTTAAGGGGAGATAACACTTTGTAATGGTTTGTAAAACAGTGCACTGATTTTGTTTATAAAAATGTTAAGTAAGTGAGGAAGGGGTAATTAAATACACACTCATGTTTTAGCTGGAACATTCATATGTATACAAAGGGTTATAATTAGGAAAGAGGGAAATAGCTAGAATAAAAAAGAAATGTTTTTAAATAGCAATTGTGGTTTTATTATATAGTCATTGATCTTGCTGTTTATACATGCTTATTGGTTATAAATTACATTTAAAAAAAGTGGTTTATGAGGTATCATGTTAAAAAACAGAAAGACAACAGAATAACTTACTCTGCTCTATTTGTGTATTTTGTTTTAACCACAACATAGACCCTAGCCTGGTGCACGGTGTGGGAGCGGTACCTACCATAGGGTTTCCCCACAGAGGAGTCTGTCACCAGATAAGAACATGATCACACATCAACTCTACCCAGGAAGTCATACTAGTATAACAATATACACACAAAAGAACAAGGATCTAAAACTACTTAATTTAAAAAAGCATTCACTGAATGTTTCTACTCGAAGAAGACTTTACAATTATTATTATGTTGTTATTGCAGTGACGTAAACGTTTGTGATAAGGCACTCAATCCACATTGCTCCAGTGTAGATGTTTTGTTAGTGGAAGAACAGAAGGATGTGTACACACTAACAAGAAAAAGCCTAGAATCAATACATCTTTGTTTCCTCCAAACCCTTAAAACAGGTGCAAAATGGTTATGTTCGACCCTGTGCACAAGAATGTGTCTCTATAATGCCGCTATGAGCTGACTGACTGCTGATGCTGCCTAGAGCACTACTTAAGTACTAGTCATTCACTAAGAAGGGGATTTTTTTTATCAGATACTAGAAGTTATTAAGAAGCAATCATTGAGCATTGAGTTCTCCTGGACTTAATTGTTAAGACGGTTCAACTTGGGAGCCTGTTTCCCCTTAAAATGGCCCGACATGTCATATCAACAGATTCATCACAATCTAAAGATCCATATGATACGTGGCTTTGAGATTTCTTCAAAAGCTAAAAAGAAATATGAAACTGCAACGCTCTTCAAACTGTTTTTTAATATATATTTTTAAAACAATGTGTTTGAATTTTATAGTTGAGTCTGGAAGTTAAGCCATTTCTTACATTTTAAAGGGGACCTATCATGCAAAATGCACTTTTTGATGTCTTTTATACGTAAATATGTGTCCCCGGTGAGTCAGGGAACTCATGCAGCGTCAGAAAAATAAAACCCTCTCTCTTTTCCTCCGTACCCAAATCTCTCAAAAGGGGGGTACAACGGAGCTGATCCAGATTTACGTCCGATATGACGTCATCGGCAATGCAGACCCACAGCACTATCAGAAACGTTGCTATCAGAAACAATGCCCAACTGTTTTGGATGTAATATGGTCGGTGTTTACATTAGCATCGCTAACACTCAGAGCTAACCTATACTGGAGAGAGCATGTGTGTGAAGAAGCAGGAAATAAAAAGTAACTCACCTTGTGGTATAACCGGCAAGAGAGAAAGCCTTTGAGCTCCATACTGTTTCAGAAATAATCCTTGATAATCCATGATATGGCGTTTCATCACGGCAGTATCTGCCGGTAGAATCTCCAGCATGAGCAGGCATAAGCCCCTCTTTTTCTAATCTTTATTTAAAAAAAAAAAGCTTTATACCTAAAATCAGCACTTTTGAAACAGGAAGTGAAATAGAGGGATATGAGGCATGGCTAGAATGGGTGATCTGTTTGGTATCTAAATGCAATTTTTGGAGCGAAAAAACAACTAATATGCAAGGGACTGTACAGTATGTGTCTGGGTGGAGGTCGGAGTAAAAGGCGGGGTGGGACGAGAGGGAGAGGAGGGGGAGGGTGGTTATACAGACATGCTTGTCTTTGATAGCTCAGGTGGTCATCACCTGAGGGGAAAAGAGCGTTAATGGGCATTCTCAGCAGCAGACAAGCACAGGCTAGCGCTCCCTGCTCCCTGGCTGCCATAAACAGGGGGAAGTATGCATCATTAGATTAGGCTGAAGCTAACTACCTGCAGTCAAGCCTTCATCATACAGTAGCTTTGTGTGTGTGTGTGTGTGTGTGTGTGTGTGTGTGTGTGTGTGTGTGTGTGTGTGTGTGTGTGTGTGTGTGTGTGTGGGTGTGTGTGTGTGTGTGTGTGTGTGTGTGTGTGTGTGTGTGTGTGTGTGTGTGTGTGTGTGTGTGTGTGTGTGTGTGTGTGTGTGTGTGTGTGTGTGTGTGTGTGTGTGTGTGTGTGTGTGTGTGTGTGTGTGTGTGTGTTACAGACTCAACCCAACTGCTCTGTATGATTTGCTGGGTCAGATCTTGAAACACAGGACTGTGATTGGTTTCTTTTCGGAGTGATTACCTTCACCATAGATAGTTATTATTGTAGTAGATGATGTTATGTGTCAACATTTCGATTATAAGTAATTATATTGACAATGGGGTATGATGATTGATCATTGACAGAACACCTCAATTACATTATGAGACAATAAAGTTGGCTGTGAGAACTCAATCAGTGAAAAACCCAATTGATGAGTTCAGTTAAAGCTAAGATATTGAGTGGATCACATTTTGGCCTGCTGGGCATGAAAAGAAACAGGGCAATCACAAGGAAATAGTAAGATTAAACGTAAAACAACGGGTAGAGAAGTACAGAATGAGCGATCATGTTTGTCTTATCTTCCATGGAAAAAAAGAGAGATGAAGAGTTGAGAAATGCAGAGAGAAAGATGGCAAGAGAGGAATTTGCCTGAGAGGTGAATGAAGGAAGGTATGTAAAGTTGCCTGTCACTTCGAGGCGCCTGATAGCTCTGCTTAGGTGTCATCTTATCTCACTTCAGCAGATATTGCACCATATACCTAATATTCCTTGTTTAGGAATGGGATTGATCAAGCTGCATGCATGGAGAATTTAACCAATCCCTTAAAATGGACTTTTTGCCTTCTGTCTGACCTGTGAGAAGGTCAGAAAGGAAGAGATCTCTGTTAGAGATTCAGTCCAGAGGGCATCTACAGAGGAGAGCCAGGCTCATCCCTGCAGCAGTGGATTGACCTGAAGGAAAGATTTCTCCAAGGCTCCCTGGGAGGGAAGATTTACTGGATTCCTAATCACAGGTCGACACTTTGGAAACAGTTTCTCTGACCAATGGGAGAGGAGGCACAGATAATGCGTTGGCTTGTAAACTGCCATTTTGACAGAATGTAATGCCAGACATGTTCGGCATGTGTGGCTTTTGACACCACAAACTATGTTTTCCATTTTCTGAATAAGAAAAATAAGACTTATATGTGAAACTGTGAAGTATGAAATGTGTCAGTATCCGGTCAGTTCACCAATTCAAAGTTGTTTAAATCCATGTAGATGTAGAATGAAGTTACTCAGAAATATTCAGATGGGAAAAAAACGTTGTGAAAATGCTCATTCTGTGTGCAACATTTAAAAAAAAACATTATTAAGTAGTAGGCAGCAGTTTGACAGCTGTCTGTTCCCGATTTCATCTCATTCAAATTATTGCATTGAGCAGGAGGAGCAGTTGAGGACAGCCTATTAATAACCCCAAAAGTCCCCATTTGTTTTGCATTAAACCCGGTCTCCATCCATCCATCCATCTTCTCCCGCTTATCCGTGGTCGGGTCGCGGGGGTAGCAGTTCCAGCAGAGAGCCCCAAACTTTCTTTTCCCTGGCGACATCAACCAGCTCTGACCCGGTCTGTTACTCTGAAAATAATGTACGTGCTCTAAGAAGCACCAAGCTAAATATTATTACGCAGAATGACACCATCGGACCTACATGTAGTCATCCTTCAATTGTTCATCTGTTTCAAATGTAATATGCTGTATCAGCAATGGAGATGCAGTTCCTGATTGTTCTTTGTACCACCGTAACTGGGAGGATAGTGGTGGGGTTTAAACAGGTCAGACAGGTAAGTAGAAATTACAATATTTGTCAAATTTACCGTGACTTTTTATAAACCACGCAAACTCCGGTCTTCTTTCCAAATACAAACACAGAGACGGATCATTTTGTTACAGACAGGAGACCATCCTGCAATCAGATCCCACCAGTCATGGCACCGAATTGGGCTGAAGGGTGTGAAGTGGGGGAGTCAATGGCCTCTTTGCCCTTTCGGTACCTCTTCCTCGGACTACATTTTGACATTCATGTTTCCCAGATGATTAATCCTTGTTTCAATAATTGTTAATTATCTGACGTTTTGGGTCAGCCTTTCTGAGTTTGCCATTTTTGGATTGAGTAAAATGTCCTAAAAACTATGGATGGATTACATTAAATGGCAAAGACATTAATATCCAACTAAAGATGAGTAACTATGATTCTCTATCATAGTTACAGTTGCATTAACATCAAAGCATCATGCTGCTCAGAGCACAGCTGTGAAGCACTGTAGGGTCACGAGGTGTGTGGCTGTAGACAGTTGAGACCAGGGATACATTAATGCATGCTAGTTGACTTATACATCCCTGTTTAAACATCTAAGAATACTGTAATTCTAAGAATACAACAAGAAAAAAGCATTGCAAAGTTTATACAGGGCAAACGCTTATGTGGAAGCTTTTATATACAAACTTTCAATAAAAGATAGCCGCCCCTTATAATCTTCAACATCTATACATCATCATTATATTTTTCTTTAGCCTCTTTGATAATGATGTGCGTGAGTTATCAGTAGGCATCTGTACACCAGTAGCTAATATGTAATCCAAACCATTTCTGTTTGTTTAACCTCACCATTTATCCCTTGAATTGCGATTAAAAAAATGGGCCTCCCCAATTTAAGTGGTGATATTTCACAATATTCCACAAAATGAATTTGCAAGATGCAACAGGTACTGTACAGCTTTCATGACTGTCTGCATACCAATGTGACCGCAGTCTAACTATTACTCTCGTTATCTCTGCCCCCTCCGGCACCATGCAGGATAGGAAAACCTGTGTTCTCTTTCCCGAAAAAACTCTTCTTTAAAACTTCTGTGAAATATGTACATTTGTTTGTGTTTACCCCCAAAGCAAAGTCTTTTTATGACAGGAATATCATCTATAAAAACCAGCGTGAATACAGGATTCTGAAAGATTGTGTTATGTATTTTTTTCTTGAGTGATTAGACATGAAACAGCACGGTATTATCTGCTGTTGTACTGAGACAACACTCAGTTGTGTTCTCTCACACGCCACCTGAGCACTGGCAGTGTTTTGTTAGAGAGATTGATGCCTGTGTGTTTATCTGTCGTAAACCCTGTTGTGTGTGGCAGTGCGCAGCTTTATTCTGACAGACAGATGCTCAATATTCGTATTCATAAACACAAGCAGCAATCAGCATAAATCATGTCATTCATTGCACTTTATATGCTTTGAGAAATATTATTTTAACGACAGGTTGATTTGATGTTATTTCTGGCTAATTGTCTAACTTGTCACTGATGCACACGCTTATGACTCACAAGCAACACGCCCAGATAATGGTCTTATTGCAGTGGGAAATTTACCAAACTCTTCACAATGACTTGCGGGAAGCTGAGGGAACTGTAAGGATGTTTGCACTCAAGTTGTTTAAGATTTTTCCAAATCAATTCTGAAAAACAGCTTCACCTGACATAAAACCATTTTTCTAGATTACATCAACAACAAGAGAAAGAAAATGAAGTCTGATTCCTGTCTGGTTTCCTCCGTGACACAATGTGAACAATGACAAAATGATATGCTGTTCGTGTGTGGGATTGAAAATTGTCTGTGTTAATGAAAACTACATTTAAACCTACATTTACCCAAATTACAGATACAAAAAAAAGTTTTTATACAACAAATCTGCCACACATCCTACATTTAGGTTCAAGATTATAATGTATATTATGATATCAATTGTATCACAATATGAAAATGTATGTTGACATTGTCAAAGTAGTGTTAATTCACCCATAGGTTTATTAAGTTGTTGTTAGGTTTTTAGCCTACATGTATTTACCATGTTCAACTATTTTTGGTATAAAAGCTGTTAGATGGACTTATGGACCGATGGAAGGACTCCAAGATACAACTCTACCAGTAAGTCGCTCTTAATAATCTCTCTGTTTGTGTTCTCGCCCTACTTTCACCACTTGCAACAGGTGTGCTTTCTCACAACGTTGGCAGATCACCATGCACCTGCCACATCTGACCTTGAATACACACATAAATGGCTGATCCAGTGTACAGCTATGCCACAGACAGCAAACAGACGACGATCATTTCCAAACAAGATGAAGGCTTCCTTGGTCTTCTTACTGGTAGTCTGCTCTCTTTGCAGGACTGAAGCTGAAGGAGGTTAAAATGAGCTGGTGCTTCAGACTGACGTCTGGGCTGAGCTGAGGGCTTTGAGAGACATGGTGGTGGAGCAGAAAGTAGAGCTGAGGCACCTGAAGTCCAGAGTAACCGCTGCTGAGAGCCTGGTGGACGCCTTGGAGAAGGAGAATACAGGTAAACCGTAAGAAAAGACTCGCTTCATAACAAAATATATGAAGCTGAGTTTACATGATCACTCTGTCACAGCCATGGAGGCCAGGATGACTGCTGCTGAAAGCTTGGCAGAGGAACTGCAGATGGAAAATGACGGTAAACACTTGGCCATCCTTTCATTATAAACAACCATAACTTTTGCAAACTTTTTTGGATTGATTCCAAAAAAGTAAACCTTTATCACCTTTTCTGTCATTTAGCTCAAGCTACAGAGCTTGCAGTTGCTCAGCTGGAGCTCAGCAGTCTGCAGATAAGACTGACAGTCAGTGAGGAACGTGTGGAGGAGCTGGAGAAACAACAGGAAGGTAATGTTAAAGGTTTATGAACTTTGTGCATGTAGCTACTGTTGTGTCTGTGGCAGAGCAGGAACCTCAAAATACCAGGGTTTTGTGCATGTGCCATGTATTTACCCCATTTATATGCAGTATTTTTGTGTTGAATAATTGAGGTTTAAATGGACAGTCTTGCACTAATGTACATTTATCAAAGATATATTTAAGTGACTGTTATTTTGTATATATTGTGCTTTTATTTATGTCTTAATGTGTCTGTTGATTGTGTATATATATATATATACATATTTGTATATATATTTGTATTTTGTATTCAGGATTTTTGGAATGGTATTTCGATCTCTCTGTTGAGTTTGACTAAACCTTAACAATATGGTTGTGCTTTTGTTCTATTTTTATGTCCCTTAAGTTCAAGCTACAGAGCTTGCAGTCGCTCAGCAGGAGCTCAGCACTCTGGAGCTAAGACTCACCGTCAGTGAGGGCCTCATCATGGAGCTGGAGCAACAGCAGGAAGGTTAAGGTTTTTGTTATCATTTGTGTGACATATTAATTGTGATATGTGTGATGTGATTTGTGTGCAAATGGTTATGAATGAGTGGCTCGTGATTTTAGGACAAGAGATGGACATACAGGAACTTCAAAATACTAACATAGGTAAATTATTTTTTCCTCTCTGTGTTTTGTGCAAAAATGTTGTTATATGTCAGTATGTGTTGAGAAAGAACACATTCTGAATTGATTTTGTATTTTTGACTTTGCCACAGTGAGGAAACTGGCCTTTTCTGCCTCCCTTCTGACATCTGGTCAGGGTAACACAGAGAAAGAAGATGCTCCACTCCTCTACAAAAATGTATTTACGAACATTGGAAACCACTACAACCTAGACACAGGTATTTGGCCTTTTAAAAATAAATTAACCACTTGGTCTAATTCTCCACTTCTATCAGTTGAGACTTTTCTTTCTGTCTGTGTTTAGGTTACTTCACTGCACCAGCAAGAGGAGTGTATTACTTCAGATTTACTGGCCATCTAGCACACTCTGACATATCTATGATAATGAAAATGTTCATGAACGAGGATCTTATAGTTACCTCAGGTCACCATAACTATGGGTCAAATTATGCTGATGTATCCAATGGTGTAGTGTTGCAGTTAGAAGTGGGAGATGTTGTTTCAGTACAACTTAGGGGAAAGGTTTGGGACGACCATTACCACAGAACAACCTTCAGTGGCTTTCTGCTCTTTTCTTTATAAGACACAATGCAAACATGAGAGTTAATGCAGGGCCTAAATTGTGTTATTTCACCAAATAACAAATGTGTGTCTTAGTAACAATACAAAGTGCATAAAATAATAAATAAATCAAGTTTGATGAGCTGTGGTCCCCCATTGTTTATGTATTGTTTGTTTTTGGTTAGTCATTTGCCAGCCGAACAGTCTCTCAATGTTTGCTGTAGTCTGAGATCATAGGATTATGCCATGTTTTCGCCTTAAATAGATCAAGCTGTTAGAGCATGTGAAGATGATTCAGTCATAAGTCATTGGGCATTAAAAGCTCCCCTCCAGATATTTCTAAGACATTTAAATACACTACTTGGAATGATAATGTGTGTCTTATTTTCAACAAAATAAATTCACTTTCTGTTTTAAGGTGTTCTCTTTCTCCCTTATTGAAAGTTCCAGGTTTTACGAATATGTAAATATTGTGTGTTCAATTGAGTCAATGTTAAGTGTATTCAACTAGAGGCATAACATTTCACATCGTACTTGTAAATGGCATATTTGACTTTAATCGGCTTCCGAAGAAGTTTTGTTTACAGTTACTTTAGATGTAAGGTAAGCATGATTATAATCCCAAGGGGAACTTTAACTAAAAAAAGATTGATTGATTGATTTACTGCATTTTTCTAAAAATGTTAAGCTTTGAGCCTCTCACACTGAAATGTAAGCCTATTTGTATAACATAGTGTGTGTATAGTATGTAGGACAGATGCTACTGTAGAGGTAGCTAAACTACACCTTATTAGTGAGAATGAGGTCAATCTTTCCAAAACAAAGCCTTCCACAAAGACCCACTTTGGATGAGGTGGACACATTACGTTATGAAACAAAAGGGGGGGGTGGGGGACCCAACAAATTCCTTAGATAAAAGTGGAAGAAAATGACATCTCATGAATGTGATCATTGTTTCCTTTCCTTTGGTGTTTCACATCATAAACCTCCCGGAATGCAGCTGCATCAGAGTTTGAGCTTTGACTAAATCCAGTTAGACTCTTTGTTGTGCAGTCATTCAGATCGCACAGGTACACACACACACACACACACACACACACACACACACACACACACACACACACACACACACACACACACACACACACACACACACACACACACACACACACACACACACACACACACACACATACACTTACACTTACACAACGCCACACCTCGGTTATCAGTCATCTACTATGGGTCTGATAACCATAATCAACGCACAACACAAAACCATGTGAGCTAGCCCCTCCATTCACTGTCAGTGTCTGTGGTGAATTCTTTCTCTCTTTCTTTTGAATGCCCTCTACTTTCCCTGTTATGTCCCACAATGCACAGAGAAGACTATCAGCTGAAATTGATCTACAAGCTATCAGCTGCACTCACAGCAAAACTTCACACCCTCGCTGGCAGATATAACGGTGACACTTTGAAACTGTGGGTAGCATTATCCCATATCTTTGAGGTTTGTCAGTTGTTAAAATACCTTATGTTTTAAAAGAAAATGGAGGCCAGTATCAAGCTAAGGCGCTCAAAGGAATAATTCAGCTGTGTTTATGGAAAGAGCCTGGAGTGCATCAGAGACGCGGTGTCTCCTTTGAATCTGATGAGGAGTTTAGATCAGACCTGCAGCTATGGTTCAGCTAAGGAGCGCTGTTAGTCTGATCAAACAGCTGCCAATATGAAAAGGACTGCCATATCCTCTCTGCAGCCGGGGGCTGTGTGAAATGAATACAGCTTCTCTGATTTCCCTCTCACAGGCACCTCTTGGGTTGGAAACATTTTTTCATAATTACATTTAATTCTATGTTGTGTCCCCACAGTGCCACTATTAAGGTTAAGGCTATAAGCTGACGGAGCCTTTCAACCTTTGTTATCAGGGCTTTAGCTCATTTAGAGGTGGTATCATTGATCCGACGCTAAGAACACAAGAAAATAAATACTCGCATCCCTGTTATTTTCAATATTTCAATCATTCCCATGAAAACAGTGTCTTTTAATTGACTGTGTATGATGTTGTGAATTCCCCTTTTGTTTGGCATAATTTAGTAGTTGATGAATCAGATGGTGTTTGGATTGGATCTTAGTTATGAGTCTTTAATGAGAGAGGGTATTCTAAATTTGAGAACGTTAGTCATTGTTTCATTAAGGTAGTCTATCATTAGTTTTGACTTCTCCTTGGAAGATTAAGATGTGAAGGCTCCTAAAGCTGTGACAGTGCCAGGAAGGCTGCGTGCCTTCTCTATTTCACTTACAGCTTTTGCAAAAGGATCTATTGAACTGTGAATGTTTTGGATAGAGCTGAGTTCACCACAAAGGACCCTGTAAAGTAATCACTGAGATGTGTAGACATCTTCTTGGTGGATCAGGATTCTGTTGGTAAACGGACACAAAAAACAGCCAGGGGCAGGAGGATATTTTTGAAAAGTTGGTGAAAGTGTACATAAACCCTCATGCCTCCACTTGCATTCATGTGATCTCCCACACACAAACACACAACAAGGGCATGACGGTATTTCTTTTGACTTTAAAATGAAAGGACAGATTCATTAAAGGATTATAAAGTCAGCTCTAGAAAAAAGAATCAGCATTTTCTGAGATTACTATCAAATCTTCACAGATAATAACTAATTATGGGGTAATTTATAACAATAACATTACAGCAATTGCAAAGTAAACAAAAAAAATCAAGTATTTTGTTCTCATGTTCTCAATGACCTGATTACGGTACATTTGTCTCAGTCTACCCTTTTATTAGCACAACTGTTGGTCTTAATAATTTGTACATGATACTATAACATTCAAATTCAGTCTCATAGGATCATTTGATAGTTAGGCATTATAGCAGTGTATAATACAGTTGTGTGCATGTGGGAGCCCCCAGTAGGTGCCATTAGTCTTCAACTGTTCTCCAAAAACATGTTAGGTGCAAGCTAAGGCCCCAAGGCTAGCTGAGAGTAAATGTGCATTCCTTTCTGCCTGATTTAAAAGAGAAGTCTCATCTTTTTGTATGCACTTAGTTGATCAGAGATGAGCAGGAGGCATTCCATGATCAAAATCACAACTACAACAAGGTAGAAGTCATATGACACCTTTGGGAAATGTAAAGGCTTTAATGCTGATTTCTTGAAGGCTTAGATGCTCAAGGGAAAGTATGAAAAACGTGTTGAGAGATGAAAGATAGGAGCTGATTTTAGATGTAGTTAAAGACCGTGCTTAAACTAGTGGAATATTCCATTGACAGCAAATAAACCTATGTTCTATATCGTTTACATAAAGAAGAACATTGTGTAGCAATACAAAAGAGCCTGAAACCAGATGTACATATCTTCCTTTGCTGCCCATGTGCAGAAGTCTTGGTGCAGGGAACAAACACACAAAGAACCACACACACACACACACACACACACACACACACACACACACACACACACACACACACACACATGCTGAGACTCATGCACAAGCACAGGTATGCACACAGAGGGCAGCTCTGAGCCAACAATTCAGTGGAAATGAAGCCCTGCACTGTGGCCAGAGCCTGCAGATGCATATCTGCTCACAACCCTGTTAACACCTGATTGTACTTGCATTCAAATGCTGAACATTGTAATTGACCAGACAACAGATGGGCTGCACAAGCAAAAACGTAGGAATGTTTTTATTAGCTTAAACTTGAGTCATGTTCAAAATCCCACTAAATAAGCTGCATGGTGAAAGCTAAAAGGTTGGTGACCAAGGTCAGAAGTATGTAACAAAAGGACACTCTCATTGATGCAAGACACCCTAAACAGCCAGACTCAGCCAGTCTCACCCAGTTTAAGACTGCAGTTCAGCTCAAAACCTGGGGCACCAGGTTCTTTACTTATTTTCTTCTTTCACCTGAATACATTTTCAAAACCTGAAACTTGTTGACTGGAGAATATTTTCAGCAAAATACTGGAAAGGCTTCTCACTGATCTGCTTGTGATAGTGTGACTTTTTGTTTTTCTGGTTGGAAGGGGAGTCTTTGTGAATTAAGTACATAGCCCTGATCAAAGGACAATGTTACGTTGTGATACTGTTTACATGAGGTTAAGCTAACAAGATACAACGTGGTAATTAATGTGCTTAAGTGCTTTTAGGCAAATTTGGTTAGCTTGGACAGAGCCAGGCTGGCTGTCTTTGTGCTAAGCCGGCTGTAGCCTCATATTTATCTTACAAACATTTAAGTGATATCAATCGTCTCATCTTACTCTTGGCAAGAAAGTGAATAAGCATAGTTGCGTACGGTTATCTAAAGCGTTCCCGTGTATGTATTTATCAAAAATGTCAAACCAATTTATGAATTTTATCTAACTTGAATGTCTGCAGTTCTACACTGCTGCTGAAATTACTTTTCGTTCCTAGCGGTGGTGCTACCTGACGTCGTCTGATAAAAACTACCTCTTGTAAAGAATCAGTATCCCGCTTAATGTGAATCAAATACTTTTAGATTTTGTGCGTGAGTTACAACCAAGTTACATGAGGCGGTTTCATCTAAAAAAAAGACTAAGAAAAATAAAAACAATGACGCAGACTTATTTACCTTGGCTTGGTGCTTATCTATCTTGATGATATTTGTTAACAGTTGGGTGGCCCTTAAGGTTCCTGAGAGCCAAAACATGGATATACAACTGTGCCTATCTACTGTATGTCAATCTCAGTCAGGCTTTGAAGTTGCAGTTCTGGAAACATTTTGTTTATTATTTTATGTTTGTCCTCGCTTTTCAAATCAAGTCACCATGTTGTTTGTGAGGTATATAAATCTTTCAACAGCAAACAGCTCAGTGAGATTTATGACTTCTGACGTACCTGGTGGTTAAGGTGACATTAAGTCATGCATGTGCATTTTCTTCCTGTTCTGTTGTTGTTTAACATGTGGCCTTTTCCTTTATTGCAAGGCAGTCTATTGAACCAGTTTCAAGCTTCCTGCTAACATTCATATTTTTACCTGCAGGGCTGTGTTTTCTATGTTTTCGCTCTACTCTGCCTCATTGACTCTAATATGGGCTTCCTGAATGGGTTATCGTCAGACTTGTTCTCACAGGAGCTGATGACTCAAAATGATTTCAAAGATGCATGATGAGAATGCAGATCTTTGTGGTTGAAACAACCGCATTTGTTGTGATTAATCCTACGGACCCTAATCAAAACTTCAAGGAAAGTTAAAAGTAGCAATACATACAAAACGGCAGCTGTGTTTCTGTCTTCTGTACTTTGGGCCACATTAAATGCCCCAGGGGCCTGAGGTAAATGTGTTCACTGTTCAACGCCCAGTCACGTTCCCTCCAACTCAAATCGGTTATGCAAAACACAAAAGCTTATGAAGACAACTAAATTAGTGTAAATAAGAGTCACTCCAGAGAGAAACAATTGGGAATTAGGTCTCCGGAGTTTAGAAGCTAACAATGCAAAAAAACATATTGTTATATTAACATACATCTTGCCATGCTAGCAGTTTGGCTTTACATTGAAATGCTGTTCTGTCACTCTGTCTGCCACATTGATCCAAACTAGAAATATTTCAGAAAGTTTTGGATAGTTTTCCATGACATAATTGCACATGTATAATTGGTCCCCAGAGGATGAAGCTGTATTTTTCAAGTGAAATAGAATAAATGCAGCCCTTTTTTTGGCATTTAAAAATGATGGGTCTGTGCAGGATGTTCCATGTCGTGCTAGTTGTGATTCTCTTTGACCAAACAATCGACTGCAGTGTTTTTACTTTACTCTTTAGTATCGGCTCACTTCTAGTGGAACCATATCGAATGATACCAGAAAAAGGACCAGGTATTTTGAATAACTTTTTGCCAAAAAAAAAACCAAGCAACTTCAGTCGAGTCAAGTTGAAACATGCCATATAGCATGCAGAGGAAGTGAGTAAATGTATTGTGAAAATTGTTATCATATTTCTAACTGAACTTCTGCCGGTTATGTTCAAACTGAATATGTTAGCTTGAGGATGTTAGCATGTAGCTTAAAGCAGTGTTCTAACCAAAGACAGGAAGAGGTTATTGTGTGTCTGTAGACTCTAAGTCTTGCTCACTATGCTTTACACATGGTATCATTTTGTGTCAATCAAAGGCTGCATTTGTTAACCTGCAATAATCTATTTGTGTGTTGCTTCACATCTCTTCAGCTGGCGGAGGGCATTCCTCACAGACTGCTGGGCTCTCCTGGGCAACCAGCTATGGTATGCATGATGTCTACTCTTAAGTGTATTTGTGTTAGGGTAATACATGTTCTGTGGGTGAGCAATGGGCAGAGTTGTATAATAATGAAGAGTTGAGGCTTGCCTTGATAGAAACAATGTCACCCAAGTAATGAGCTGGCTTCAAGTGTTTGTTATTTCAAAAGGCATTTTTTCTCTTCAAGCTGCAATCGTCATACAGTACAGTTGTGGACTGTGCTGTGGCATGTTGTACTCAAAGGAAAAAGCTGAGAGGGATTTGTTATTGGCATTCTGGAAAATACAGTCAGTCAAAAAACACACCCAGAATCCAAAAATAGTATGACTGAATGTAAAGTTGGAACACAAAATGATTTGATAGATTATTTCCAGATTAAGCTTTATATCTGTGCAAGGATATTTAGTGATTAAGGCCATTGCATATAAATCTGCCTTTCTGACTGAATGTAATTGATTGTTTCCTACTATCTGGAAGTGTCCAGTTTTTGTTTGTTTTCTAGCCATGATTGTTTGACAATGTACTCCCATTTTGGCTGTTCATGGGATTTAAAATGTCTTGTCTGATGCACTTACCTTTGCTAGACTTCACTAACAACATATCTGTTCTTTTTTTCTAGGCTTGAATTGGATGCATTTCTTCTTTTAAATGATGGACCTTTTAAAATGAAGACGTTCCAGCACACAAGAACAGGCAGGAATCACCACATGCGGTGAAGTTATGACGTGACAGGTATGTCTTAAACAAACTCTGCTATTTGCATGAGTGAGAAGAGTATAAACATTGATATACAAACAAAAGTGTTTACCACATATCGATTATCAGTTGTGAATGTAATGAGAAGCTGCCAAATCCATCTTTTGTGTCACACTGTGTGCCTTGGAGCTTAAGTTTCCAATAAAACAAAGCACAAGGCGACTCATCTCAACACCTGGGGCTATTTAAAGCACATTGCTGCACTTTGGCACGTTCCATGCACTACATGTTGTCTTTTGCCACATGATTAGAAACACTTCATGACTGTTTGTACAATCAGACAAGTGTTAAACAACATGTGTTTTCTTATCGTACGAAAATGTGTTTACTTTAAAGTCATCAGACAGATTATTGACTTTTTCCTTTTGCAGCAAGCATCTGGAGTTTTGATGTTAAATCATTGTGTTCTTGGGTGTTAATATTGGAGGATTAACCTGGCACCCCTTTTATTGCTGTTCTCCTACACATGAAAAGAAGCGTCCATGTACAAATACAGTTATGCAAGTTGGCACAGAACTCTGAAGGAATGTGCTGCTCTTCTTTTTATTGAATGCATAAATTCAGGAAGTCCAAACATTGGCCGACAGTGCTCACCATACAGAAACATTCTCAGAAATCATGTAACCGAATGTAAATGTGTGCACTCAGTCAATCCTACTCATCCATGCTGAGGTGATACCTCTGTCAGTGTGGCCCTCTCAGATGGAATTACTGTCATAGTTGGCATGATGACTTTCTTCAGGTGATAAAAGAGGTGTTGATACAGAAGCATCTGGCAGGCCTCTGAGCTCCAGACAGATTCTGCTCTCACCCAAATCTATCAAACCACAGACAACATCTGTTTGGGCTGTAGATTAGACTAGTTAGCTTATATTGTGAATTGCAATAGCTTGTATCTTGTGCAGAACAAAATATTGATTTTGTTGACACAACTTAGATTAATCAACTTCACCCTGTAGAGGAGGGTTCGTACTCACCTAAGCCATCTTCATCATCTCCTCCGCAACCTTGAAACTGCTGGGTTTTTCCTGAATATGTTGCCCAAGGCTTGCTTTCGAAAGGTTTTGATTGATCGCTAGGATTTAGGGAGGAATCTCGCACAATTTAACACAAATCATGAAAGACTTTGTGAATAAACCACTGGGATGTGTGTTGCCAGTGGCATTTCGAGTTGTACGCCGTTTGAAACAGAGTGCAACACTGCAACTTGGTCTTATTGGTGATGTTGACAGATATCTTAATTGAGCTTTGACTGATTAAGTTTGTATCAAACAAAGGCTGACAGCCAATTTGACTGCTATGTCAGATTGAACCTGTTAGAAACTTCCCAGCCTTGGTATCAAACAGACAGGTAAGAAAATGAAAGATGACCATGTAACCCCTCAGTGTTTCTTCTGTACCTCAGTGTTCGCACGCAGGTACACACACACACACACACACACACATATATAAGCATGCAAAGACACTTCTGTCTCTGATGTGGCCAAAAACCCCGGAGGGACCAAAGCCATTTTTCATGTAATTACAGAAAACCTGCCTGACTGGCTTTGAGGCAGCTTGTGAAAGGAGGGACCATGTCTCTCTTACATTGTACAGTACATCTAACCAGTTGGTATAAGCTAAAGGTTATTTTACTTGTTTGACTTTCAGTCGTTTGGCCAGTTTTGTCGCCCCTGATGATTATTTCTTATAGCAGAATTTATGTTGGAAACAGTGTTCTTTTGTAAAAGATAGAGCTGATATGATCCAGGACTTTTGGTCTTTTGTCTTCTGTTGACAATATAGCTTTACCGATCCACCGAGGTTTCACCTGAGCTCTGTGTTCTCTTGTCTCGTCCCCATCTTTTATCCCGCTCGTTGATTCAGTTCAAGCTTTCAGCCTTGCTGCTCATGCATGTGTTCACGATAATGGAATTGTATTGTGGAAATACACAAATATATCATCATACGACCAAACGCTGACAACTGCAGTCTGTTACAGAGAGGGACAGTAGTAGAAAGGAATTTCCCCCAGGACAGATCAGTACGGACTCAGTGAACTGACGCTGTCTTAGAGGTGTGCTGCAAGTCTGCAGCAGCAACTGAAGTAGGCAGCTCTGAGGTAATGTTTGTCTCTGTCTCCCTTCAAGATAAACCTGTCATTAGAGCACAGACGAACCTGTCACATTCTGACATTCTGACCTTTTTATTCCTACTCGGAGAAATGGGGCAAATTTATGAGAATACTTCTGTGATCCAATCAATGCAACATGAGCAGCGGGGCAGGCTCTTGTTTATAATGGTCTCTGACTCTAGGGGGCAAATATTCATTTTTCACTGTCTGATGATAAATGAGACCATTACTTTTTTTTTTACATTTGATGCCTCATAAAAATATTAAGTTGTTGTTTGTCCGCTTAGGTTGCTCAGGAGTTTTTATACTCCTTGCAGCTTTTGTATTTAAAACCAAGACAGAATATTTGACTGTTTGTCTGTCTGGAACTCACGAACACTGTGGATGCTCGTGATTTTAAGATCAGCTTGATTCAGCTCAGTTGTTTGATGTCTTGAGGCATCTCCCATTGCTGCCTTTGAAGGCCTGCCACCTGCAGCAACCCTCCACCTGTTACAGGACGTCTACTGATTTATCTTGTAAACATTGTAGCTAAATTGTTTTCCTTCAGCATGTACTTTACAACTTATTTGTTGGATTCTTCAAGGAATTCATATGATTTATAAACGTTACAATGCATCATGCAACAACTGTCAGACAGCCTGAGCTTTGTCATTTTCTCGACTCGTATCAAACTATTTATCGCCATAGCAAGCAGCTGGCTTAGCATAAAGTTTAAGAAATCCACAGTATGTATCCACAGGTGTTGGTGGAGACCAAAACTGAGCTAAGAAAGAGAGAAACGTTAATTTTAGATGAACATGCATTGAGCAAATGTTACGCCCCTGATAAAAGGGAAGAATTTTGACAAGAGTCAAAGTTAGGTTTCATTCGCCGGTACTTTACTCGAGTGAGTCAACAAATGCAACACCTTTCAATAGCACATACAACTTGGCTATTAACACTGTATTTCAATCATGAGACTCCTTAATTACCACAATATCATTGATAAGATAATATAATTGACAACATAGCAGAACCCTCACAGAATTATTTAACTAAAATATAAAGACAACATATTACATATAACTGTGTGCATACTAGAGATGTCCCGATCCCGATCCCCGGATCGGATCGGCCCCCGATACTGGGTTTTAAGGTGGATCGGGATCGGCAGATCCAATTAAATGTCATGGCCGATCCATAGTTAATATTTCCCATGATTCCATTGTTACGTTGTTACGTTGTTTGTCGTTGTTGTTCTATTGCATCAGCCGCCATTATCGAGTTGGAAAAGTGGAACGGACACATATCGCTAGCTAGTTAAAATGTCTGCAGTTTGGCATCATTTTAAAATAACTACAAGTGAGTCGCCGACTGCGACATGCAAAGTCTGTGGTGTGGAAGTCTCATGAGGTGGTGCTAACAGGGTCTCCTACAACACCACAAACCTAATAAAACATCTTAAAAAGCACCACCCCGACGAACACGCCGCCTACTGTAAAGCGACAGCGTCTGCGACTGATGGACTCCATCAACAAACACTGCGGGACAGCTTGAACCGAAAGGCTTTACTTCCTCGAGACTCCGAGAGATTTCGCAAGATTACTGAGCTGATTGTGGAGTGCATAGCAGGGGACAACCAGCCAATTTCACTTGTGGAAAACTCCGGTTTTTGTCGTCTAATAAATTATTTGGGTGCCTGTCTATTTCTTAATGTATACGAAATTAAATGCTGTTTGCCAACACAAAAAGTGATATCGGAAATCGGTATCGGAAAACCGGTATCGGGAAATATCGGGATCGGATCGGAACCTATATGAAAATATCGGAATCGGATCGGAAGCTAAAACATTAGATGGGGACATCCCTAGTGCATACACAATACACAAGATGGCGGCAAATGCGCGCTACGCAGTGTTTGTTCATGTAACCATGTAGACGTTACTACACACATTCTCGGCCATCACACACATCAGCCCAAGCTGATAAAACGTAATAATAACACACTCAATATTTCACACAACCGCTTTAAAACACTCCTTACACATGTTATGTTATAGTTTGGCCCAATTTGCTATGTTTTTGTACTATCTACATACCTGATAAAAGGGAAGAATTTTGACAAGAGTCAAAGTTAGGTTTCATTCTCCGGTACTTTACTCGAGTGAGGAAAGTACCGCGAAACCCCCCAGATATGTGGGCGGAGACAAGAGCAATCGATCTCCGTCTCCCAGATCAAGGCCATCTAGTCGATCACAGTTTAACAGATCACACGTCTCCAAAACAAACACAAACAAGCGCAGACAGAATACCTTCTCATCCTTTCCAAACATCCTACAATGAAACTACATTAACAAAGGTCAAAGGTAACAGTTAAAATACTGTCAATGTTACAAAAACAATCTATTACACACTCCCCTGCTAAATTTGATGTCGTCCCGACATCTCAAAATCTATAAACTAAAGGTTTTAAACCTGAAATGTTCAATTTGGTCTTGAGGTGTGTCAATAAAGTGATTGATTTTGGCATGAACACAATAAATCTACCGAACTACTGTTTCTGTTTGTGTCAAACGGTCTCAGTCCTACCATTCTCTATAATACACTGTCCATGTCTGTTTTATGCCTAGTATCCTTGCACATATAATGGTTGGGCAACTTAAAATGGATTTGTCCACATTGTCACTAGTTGACCTTCCCTAAATAAACTTGGTTGATACTGGCAAAGCATTCCATTAGCATGTGCTGCGCTATAGCATGTTGGAGTCCCAAGTTGATCATAAGTGAAGAATCTAGGGGCTCGCCTTTCCCTCCTTGGTAGATCATCTCTTTGCTCCCTTTCATCTCCACCTGAATCTGAGTATGGGGATGTTGGGTTCTCATTCTGTGCTTCCTCAACAGGTTGAACATCTCCACACTCACAATTTTCCTCTGGCAGCACATCTTCTTGTGCGTTTGTTATAGGCATCTCTTTAACCACAGGCTCATCTGTACTCAACACTGGTGTGTTCTGTTCAGCACCATCTTGTGTGTTAGACTGCTCCATGGTTACATCAATAAAGGGCCATTGAGAATGTTCTACTGGCTTGTAGTAGTACTCAAACTCCTCTTCGTCATCTTCCTGTTCCCGAGCTGTGTCTTCAGCAGCTGTCTCTGTCATCCTTCTTTCATTCTTTTGCTTGGACACTGTCTTTGGCTGAATTTCCAGAGGTAAGTGATCACAAGGTAGCAACAGATTGCGATGCATTATTCTCGATCTTCCTCTTCCCTGCTCAGGTCTGATTTCATAAACTGGAATGTCTTCTCCGACCTGGCGGATTACATAGTGGATGTTCTCTTCCCAATGGTTACGAAGCTTTCCAGTGCCTCCTCTCGGTGTCAGGTTTCGAACAAGGACACGATCACCGGGGTACAGCATGGAGCTTCTCACTTTTCCATCATAATGTCTTTTACTGCTTTCTCTTGACTTCTTTGCATTCTCCTGCACTATTTCGTACGCGTCTTGCATCTCCCTTTTCCATTTCTCCATGTATGTTCGATGGTCTGTTGTTCCTGTTTCAGATGTTAGACCAAACAGTAGGTCAATGGGTAACCTTGGGGATCTTCCAAACAGAAGGTAAAAAGGGGAGAAGCCTGTTACCTCACAACGTGTGCAGTTGTATGCATAGATCAGCTTGTTTAACGATTCCTTCCAGTGTTTCTTCTGTTTATCAGTAAGTGTCTTTAACATCTGTAGCAGTGTTCGATTGCAACGCTCAACTTGCCCATTTCCTTGAGTATGATATGGTGTTGTTCGCGACCCAAGTACACCACAGTTCTTTTTCAGCTGGGCAAAAAGCTGGTTCTCAAATTCGCCGCCTTGGTCGTGATGTATACGTGTTGGTAGACCAAACTTGAGAGTATAATCATTAAATATGCGATCAGCAACAGTTTTGCCAGACTTGGAAGTGGTGGCGTAAGCCTGGGCGAAACGAGTGAAATGGTCAACGATTACCAGTATGTCCTCATAGCCGCCGCTGCATTTGTCCAAATGAAGAAAGTCTATTGACACCAGTTCAAAGGGTTGGTGTAATGATAGTCTGTTTTGCCCCTGAAGACGTATGACATTTGCATCGGGGCTGATTTGCATTCTTGTCCTCTGTGCTGATTTTATAATTCTCTCCAGAGGAAGAGCGTCGCGTCTTGTAAGGAGCCACAGAGGAAACTTCACAGTTCCGAAGTTATCAGAGTCTAACATGCGATTCCGCGTGCTGAGCCGGGGATCTTCAACTACTCCACGCTGTTGCTGTGCGAGAAAAGAGACGCGCTGTATGTGGGAGCACGGGAGGCCATCTTTGAGCTCAGCAAGAAGAACGTGACGGTTAAAAACAACTAGGTCGAGTGGACAGTTGCAGAAAACCTCAGAGGGATGTGCACTTCAAAAGGTAAATCAAAAGAGAAGGATTGTCTAAACTACATTCGAGTGCTGCAAGTCGCAGACGACGAGCGGCTGTATGTCTGCGGCACGCACGCCTTTCAACCTCAGTGTGTCTACTTGAACCTCGCTGACTTCTCGTTGGACCGTCAGCCTGAAGACGGCCGGGGGAAGTGCTCCTTTGACCCGTCACAAAGCTCTACTGCCGTCATGGTTGATGGAGAGCTGTACTCAGGGACAGCTTATAACTTCTTAGGCAGCGAACCCATTATGTCCAGAAACTCTCCATCCCAGTCCCTGTTGAGGACAGAGTACTCCAGATCATGGCTCAACGAGCCACGTTTTGTTTTTGCTGACGTGATCAGTGAAGGGAGTAACAGAGCGGATGGCGAGGACGATAAAATCTACTACTTCTTCACCGAGGTGTCCGTGGAGTACGAATTATTTGGCGAGCTGCTCATTCCCAGGGTGGCCCGCGTCTGTAAGGGTGACCTCGGGGGGCAGCGCACTTTGCAGAACAAATGGACGTCTTTCGTGAAAGCCAAGCTGGTGTGCTCCATGCCTGAGCTCAACTTTGTTTTCAACGTAGTACATGATGTGTTCATCCTGAAGGGCGCCGACTGGAAGGACACCGGTACCTACGGGGTGTTCACCTCCCAGTAGGGTAACGTGGGCCTGTCAGCAGTGTGTGCTTACAACATGACAGCTGTGGAAGACGTCTTCTCCAAGGGCAAGTACATGCAGAAGGTCACAGTGGAGCAGTTCCAGACCAAGTGGGTCCAGTACAACGGCATCACTCCCACTCCACGTCCTGGAGCATGTATTAACAACCTGATGCGACAGCAGAACATCAGCAGCTCTCTCCACCTGCCGGACAAGACCCTTCAGTTTGTGAAGGACGAGCCCCCAAATGTTACGCCCCTGATAAAAGGGAAGAATTTTGATAAGAGTCAAAGTTAGGTTTCATTCTCCGGTACTTTACTCGAGTGAGTCAACAAATGCAACACCTTTCAATAGCACATACAACTTGGCTATTAACACTGTATTTCAATCATGAAACTTCTTAATTACCACAATATCATTGATAAGATTATATAATAGACAACATATTACATATAACTGTGTGCATACACAATACACAAGATGGCGGCAAATGCAACACCTTTCACTAGCACATACAACTTGGCTATTAACACTGTATTTCAATCATGAGACTCCTTAATTACCACAATATCATTGATAAGATAATATAATTGACAACATAGCAGAACCCTCACAGAATTATTTAACTAAAATATAAAGACAACATATTACATATAACTGTGTGCATACACAATACACAAGATGGCGGCAAATGCGCGCTACGCAGTGTTTGTTCATGTAACCATGTAGACGTTACTCCACACATTCTCGGCCATCACACACATCAGCCCAAGCTGATAAAACGTAATAATAACACACTCAATATTTCACACAACCGCTTTAAAACACTCCTTACACATGTTATGTTATAGTTTGGCCCAATTTGTTATGGTTTTGTACTATCTACATACCTGATAAAAGGGAAGAATTTTGACAAGAGTCAAAGTTAGGTTTCATTCTCCGGTACTTAACTTTACTCGAGTGAGGAAAGTACCGCGAAACCCCCCAGATGTGTGGGCGGAGACAAGAGCAATCGATCTCCGTATCCCAGATCAAGGCCATCTAGTCGATCACAGTTTAACAGATCACACGTCTCCAAAACAAACACAAAAAAGCGCAGACAGAATACCTTCTCATCCTTTCCAAACATCCTACAATTAAACTACATTAACAAAGGTCAAAGGTAACAGTTAAAATACTGTCAATGTTACAAAAACAATCTATTACACAAGTTGTTGCCTAGTTAGCAGCATAATACACACTATTAAAGACTTGTATTAAAGGTGGGGTAGGTAAGTTTCAGAAACCGGCTCGAGTGCACTAAAATTTGAAATTGAAAATACACAGCCGAAAAGAATCCGCCCCTTCCTTCAGACTTCCTTACAGAGCACCTCCTCCAACACACATGAACGCGCACATGACGTCTGCAGACTGGTGAAAGTGGCCGCCTGGCGAGTCATTGAAGTACTGCTGCAATGCACGCCCAATGAGGGCACGAGATACATTTGTGCGTGCACGAGATGGAAGGCTGACAGACAGGGCGGCAATCCAATCCGTTTAGCCGGCCCTGCTAAACGGATTGGTTGTACTTTTTACAGTACTACGGCTTCCACAGATGACATTTTTTAATGGATTTTTTGTCAAAGCACTTAAGATATTCATTGCTATCGGGATGTTAAGAGCATTCCATGGAATATAACAAAAAGTGTATCTCGAGCCGGTTTCTCAAATTTACCTACCCCACCTTTAAGATTTCAAAAGTGAAAATGATCACTCGCAGTTTTCAGAGTTTCCTACATCATCCCCTGATAAGATTCCTTGAGATAAGGAAAACTCATTAGAAACCGATTTTAAACTAGGCCCTTTTTGTTCAGTTTGCTCTGCCAGTTTCCTCTCAGTAGAAACCATCAGGTACAAGGAACCGCTTTAACTCTGTGTGAGTTTCTGACATCGCATTGTTCGTCCTACTCGTCCCGTCACCAGACACCGATCCTTTCAGAACGGTGATTTATTATGGAAGCGATCGCTCTGGTATCTGTGCCAAATGACAAAGCTTCGACTGCTTTTGTTTCCTCTTCATGAGTCGCAGGTGACATCAGATCATAGCCCGGATCATATTTATAATCTTCTACCTTGTGGCAACTGTATGTGATACTCTTCTGGATCCTGTGAGTGCATGGCAGGGTCATTTCGTTGACTGCAAAAGAGCAAAGAACCTAAAGACTCCCTGCCAGAAACCCCTCAGGGTGTTTGTCACTGTCTGGCACAGTATAAGGAGTCACTACCCATCAGCCTTTCAATCTGGATTTAACTAGGCCAAGAGGAGACAGTCGATAATGAATGGCCAGCCAAAAGAAATACCATTTGTATTGCCTGTTGTCAGTATTGTAAAGACAACAACAGCAATATAACATTACAATAACCATAAATCAACGCACTGTAGGTATAAAGCCTCTGTAAAATCATTAAGGGTGAGTGAAAGTGAGATTCTCTCCCCTCCATCGCTCTCTTTATCCCGTTTCCCTTTTGTCCTATTCTTTATCTCATTACCATCACTGAAGCTGACCTCAGAGCAGAGCATCCAGCTGTGTTCCCCTGCCCTACAGAGAAACCTCTGACCCTGCCCTGAACTGTAGGATCATCTAGCACTGTCACAGAATGACTCCTAGGTCACTCGGTGCACATTACTTCGGGTTTTTTTTCAAGGTGGATTAGGAATTTGATAGTGATTGTTCAAGTATTGTAGGGGAATAAGTGACGAATGGAAAAATGTGTTTAGAGGAATGAACAGAATGACCTAAGATACCACCTGTCAGACATCTCAGCAGAGTTACCTTGTTTACAGCCAACACTGGCTATTATTTACAGGGAGACAAACTTTATACAAGTGGTTATTACAGTTCATGACATCTGTGTATGCAATTAACCACATGCTTCTGCCATGTTGTGACCTATTCACTCACATTTTAATTATGCATAACATATTTTTGAAAGGTTACATTTTGGCTAATCCAGCAGCAGAGAATGAAGTGAAGATAACATGATTGAAAAGGTCTGTTCAAAACACTCTTGTCACCTGCATTGTGGGATATATATCAAAAGAAGTACTTTCAGGTATCTCTTTACCTCTTTTGGGTTGAGGGTGAGGGTGTTTCCATCTCTTGGCAAAGCATGAGTGGAGAGAGGAGAAGATTAATGGTATAATAGCTCTGACCACATGGTTTAGTTATTTAAACTGGCAGCATCAGCTCAAATTGTTTCATAGCTTTCTGCAATGATACATTTAGGAGCGTGTCTGGACAGGTTCAGCCAAGAGACAGGAGCTTGGAAGCTATGACACCATCAGTAAAGTACACGCAGCGTGTTTACCTGTTTGTGCACCATTCCTTTTGGTAATTGGTTGCCTAATATGCAGATGGAAGGAGCATACCTGGCTATGTTCTGAGTTGATTTCAGTATTGTTTCCATTCTTGTTTAGAAGTTTTGGTAAAACTAGCGCTTGTGAGGAAATTGTTTCATAATCGAGAGATAACTGAGGAGCGTAAGACTGTGGCTTATAATAAACCTGACGTTTTTGTCAAACCAATAGAAACAAACAAATCAAATAGATGCCAGCTCTGTGAGGGCAGAGGAGGGCAGTCGGAGTGTCATGACGTGGATGAAGATCAGTGATATTTCCTAAGCGTCTCTGAGTCTTACAGGGTTGTAGTGAGTTTGGTGTTTTTGTTTCAAACATCCCGTGTCAGGACGCCCAAGACGTCGGAGGATTACTGTAAGCTTGGCTCAGGTGACGTCTTCTGGAGGAGGGAGGGGGCCAGGTATGAGGGCCCACCATAGCCCTGCTCCGAACCACTCCAAAAACAAGGAAAAGTATCATATGGGGTGCTCAGATCATTCAAAGATACAACACTATACACCATCAAAGGCAGCTTTTAACACACTCACTGAAAGTTCTCATTACCCCATTTCTCAGATGCATTACCGTTTCATGATTACATATTTCGAAAGCTTTCAAAGGCAGGTTAAGCGGGCCGGTATGTTCACCAAAATCATTGTAAATAGCTCCAAAACAACGAGCTGATCCAACCTTTGTTCTTGCCTTAATGCCGCTGACAATACCTTGAAGCTATTTGACCACTGTGTTTACCTGCAAAAATCAGATAGACTATGGGAAGTCAGATAGACAGCCCCCTGTGAGGGCCAAACAGTTGTGGATCTCTCTTGTGGGGAGTGGATATTGTCTGCTATCTCTGGCTTCCATCGCAGAGTCTCAAACAGCACTCTGTTAAGAGAGTGCATGAATGAGCTGTGCACCCTTGCAGTATCTCTGGAATCACATAAAGACAACCTTGTGCTCTGCAATTTACTGTGCAGCGCTCAGGTGCTTGTGCATGTCTCAACCAGAGGAAAAACAAAAGTATGACTGACATAATCATGTGTCAGAAGATTTATGGTCAGAGAGAGCGAAGGGGAGAGAAAAAAGTGGAGAGCACATTTTCTCGCCCCTCCTCCTCCTTCAAATTATTGTCTTTAGTGCTGTCCACTTGTTTGAGTGAAATGTTG
The DNA here is from genome assembly GCF_902827175.1 of Gymnodraco acuticeps. Lineage (NCBI taxonomy): Eukaryota > Metazoa > Chordata > Actinopteri > Perciformes > Bathydraconidae > Gymnodraco > Gymnodraco acuticeps. The sequence continues at coordinate 3,391,588 of NW_022989974.1, forward strand.
GAAGTTGTTGAAACGGAATAGTACACGCGCAAACACAGACACACACACACACATGCAGACAGTGCCTTCTGTTAATGAAGGCCCTGTAAGATGTATGATTTAACTCTTTTACTGTGAAATTATGAGTCATTTCCTTCTTCATTGGTGGTATATTTAAAGTTGTCTTTGGACAAGTAAACACAAGATGCTATCTATGTTTCATGGATAACTTTAATTCTCTGAATAACGTGTCATGCAGACACAGAAGTACACTTTGTATGCCAATAGGTTTATGGTCATTAAATGAATAGGAAATAAATCATGGATAGTTTTAGTGGTTATACCTTCTGCATCATCAGTTCAATTTTAATTTGAGTTATAAATCTGTTCCCTAGTGCAGTCAAGGCCGATCTAATGATAAAACGAAAAGCAGGATGGATCTTGCTGTTTAAAGACTCATTGTTGTCTTTGACGCTAATTGCTGGCTGGAGCACACGGCTGGGCCGCCCTGATGTAACGGGTCATGGGAGCAGATAGGGAAGCTGTGGCAGGCCTCCAGTAATAACACAGGGAGCGAGCCAGACTACCAACCATAAATCTACTGCTACCACCAATTTCCAACCACTGCAGGTGACGGGTTAGTGCGTGTGTTTGTGTGTCTGTGTGTGTGTGTTCTTATAAACAAAACTCCAAAGGGTAACGCAACCCCACTTCACAGCAACATGGATATTACACCCCTGAACATCTTGGCATGGGCCCGGTCCTGTTTATGGAGAAACACAGCTAAGAGTATAATTAGCATTTGAGTGATCCTGAAGGGTGTCTGACTTAGGCTGCAATATCAAAGAAGGTGGTATTTTATGCTTGTGACTCAATAGGGATGAAATGACTGTGGCCTCTGTGTGGTGGTGTTTTCGCACCTGACTGGAAAACACTGCAGGTGGATTAGCGGGGACAGTAGCTAAACTACATTGTTTGTTTGGAAAAAAAAGGCGTGTTGTGCTTTAAATGATAGCATCGACTGTTTGATGGTGGAAATCCTCGTGATTAATCCGCATTAGTGGAACCTAAGGGCACCTTGTATCCTTTGAGTATCACATTTGAAGTATCCTCACAAACCTGGGGTTTTGTCCTAATCATTCAAATGTTAGATTACTGCAAGTGAAAGTAAAAACGAGACACATTTAAAGGACTCTGAGATGTAATTGTTTTGTTCATGACATAATGCGATGTGTCTCTAACACACAAAACCCTAGTTTAGGTTTAACCTCATTTTAGGAGCAGCTCCCTTTCTTATACGTGAGTCTTTTGTATCAATATTATGAAAGCTTTTGTCAGACAGAGACAAGACTCTGTTATTATCTCCCTTCACGCCCTTTTCTCTTTATTCTGGGCAGATTATTACTGCCAATGACACATGACCCGGCTAAACTACTGTAAATTAAACCTGAAATCTCCTGCTTTTTCTATGGGGAGAAAAGGGACGTTTTACAAGGAAAAAGCTCATGTGGGAATGTAAAAAAAAAGAAAACTGCACAGGTGAAAACTTTACAGGGAACATTTGTCAATCCCAGGAGATTATTGGGAGCAGGTTTTCCGTCAACACCCCGGGCCGTCTTCCCTCTCCACTTCCAGGCCGATGAGAGTGGAATCTGTAACGACTGTGGGCTTTAGCATCGTTAACATTTCACTGACACGTCGGCCGGCCTCTCTTGGAGACTGCCCTGCATTTTCTCTGCTGCACTGGAGTTGTTGTAGCAACTAGTGGCCCAGAAGTGAATGAAGCAGATGTGCGAGTCATCTATCACCTGACAGCTCCCACTCCCCCGACTGAGCAAGTCATCTCCGTGACAGTCTGCCCAACCAGTCTCATCAATTACTCTGGTACCCTACCATTAGAGCACAAACACTTTTCTCCCCTGACACATTCAACTGCTTCCCAGTCTGCAAGATGGACCCTCAATTAAGCCTGAATAACTTTCGCCTCTCAAAGGACGTCTTTCTTTCTGCGGCCCAGTATTGCACACATTGTACTTGTAGGATGAGAACCTTTTTCTACATCCATAGCCATCATTTGATATTCGAGAATAATTATCCCTATTTTATGATTATATAATTATCCCGTGATGATGCAAACCACAATGAAGCTAACATTAATAAAGATTTACAATTATGTTTGTTTTTTTAAAGTGTAATTAATGGCTTCAACAGTTAATTAATTCCTACATAAACAGCAATTAAGGTAATTTACGTCATAAAAGTTCAACAGCTCAACTGCTATCCTTGTTTATGGAAATTAAAAGTGAAGATTAATATTACTCTTCCCAAATGTTCAATTGTGTCATACATTATGTAACTTTTATTGCAATCTAGTTATTTACAGCACATTAAAACTTTGAATTTAACTAAAAATGATAAATTGTATTCTCTGTCAAAGCGTCTTTGAGTTTTTAGAAAAGCGCTATATAAGTGTCATGTATTATTAATATGTTTTTTCTTAATGGCAAAATATTCCCATGTTCTTTGTGTTGATCAGGATAAAACGTGTAGATATGAGGAGGCAATAAAGCAAAATCATGTCTTGTTAGTGTTATTCTGTTCCTGTATTCCATCAGTAGTAGTCATGAAACGCAGTAAACACAGACATTTGAGCACAGACACAAATAAACAAGTTCTATCACTTACAATATACAACTATGGCAGTGACAGCAGGGGCCAACTTACATATATCAGCTTTTTTCACAGGGATTTAAAAACAGGTGCCAGAGTCAGAACTTGACATTGAATATGCAAAAGATATAAATAAGACATTCATATAAAAATAGGCTTTTACAAAATATACTCTATGAACCAATATTTACCAAAAGTGGAAAAATGTGCCTGTGTTTTTGATCAGTGAATAAATCCTGTTAAGCTAAATCAGCTTGAAGTAAGCAATGCCATTGAAGACAGTCAGTAGAGCGTACAGCCTTCGACCTCAACAAGTGGGATTCTCTAGACTAGCAGCAAACAGAGGGAAGACAAACTCATGAGAGGGTCAGAAGGTCAATGTGAGCAGCCTACAGCAGTTTCATCTGGAACAACATTATTCTAAAACCTTATTCCAGGCCGTTTCAAATCCAGTGTGTTAACAAGTGTATGGACAAACTTGGATTACTTTAATAAACTAAATCCCAACATTTAGTTATTTTTATCCATAATGGACAACATCAGTAGTGTTTTTTTTATAGAATAAATTAATATTAATTATTTTCATTCTCTAAATACAGTATGTTAAATATTCTGACAATGGCTGTGTCATTTCATCTGCACACAGTGTGAGAACCACAGCAGCGTGTCCTTCCCAGCAATCACATCCACCATCATTCATTTGCATTGGCAAAGTCCATTTCCTAAATGTTCATTTAGCTTAAAATTCTTGAAATCTTGCTTCACTGGCTCCCACTGTTAGCACCTGGTCCCACATGCCAGGGTACAGTTTTTCCCTTAACGGTGTCAAGTCACACTTTTTTGACGTGGCACCCGAACAAACACAACAGTCCAAGAAGAGGGGTGAAGAGCTTTGTGTGCAAAAGAATCATGACGCCCCATCTCCAGCCCACCGTACACACAGTACAGTAAGTCCTCATTATACAGCCTTCTTGTAAAGTTTAACAGTTCCAGTTTGTCCATGAAAACACAAAGACATGAACCTACACGCTCACATACGTCATCAGACACACGACACGCACCGTCCAATAAATATTCTCATTTGCATGTGTACACCTCTGTCCTCTCGCTGCAGGTGTTACACTTGACATAGCAGCACCACAGGAACTTGCAGTTGCACTGCCAGACGCGGGAGTACTGGTGTGTGTTGTATCCTCGGCCGCAGCACATCAGGTCACAGCCGCTGATGTGCTGCATCATAGTCTTGTTACACACCCTGCCCTGTGTCCCCAGGCTCCCCGACACCAGGTCCGCCTCACAGTAGTTAGGTGACTTGTCTATGTACACCAGGTCTGTATCCAAGGGCTTCCGGTACGAGTAAGGCTTTTTGATCTTGAGGAATTTAGGACGCTTGTTGCGGCTGGCTTTGATTGACTCCACGTGCACCGCCTGGGCATACTTCTCCTTGAGAATGTAGCCGAGCTCGCGGAACTTGGGAAGTGTAGTCCAGCAGGTTTTGGTGGTGCAGGAGCCCGAGACACCATGACACTTGCATTCCAGTCGCATGCTCTTCTCCAAGACCTAGACATGCAAAAACAACTTAGTAATGCAACTGTAAAAACACTGCAGCGATGAGAGATACACACACTCTGATGATAGCTTAATAACAGCCATATTAGATTACTAAAACCATTTACCATGCAGTTTACTAATAATGATTTGTATCTGCTAGATAAATATGATAATGTTACATTTTTATTTAGAATTTAACATTTCTGAATGTTACATTACAATGCATGCTGTGGCTATATATTCTAAACCCCTGATGTATTTTCAAAGTGTTTCAATTCCCATTCAACTCTTGAACTCCAAGGCAAATGAAAAACGTACAACTTAATAACAATGTGACTGACAAATACACCATGGTTGGGGATTAAATACAGCCCCACCACATAGCTGTGTGATACCATATACACAGAAGCCAAAATAATGTATCAGATTTCAGGCTCTGTGAGTGTAGTTACCACACACAACACACAAATGTCAAGAGTGACTGTACAAGGCGCCGATTGACTAGGATTACTGCTAAAGCCTGAACTGATGACAATGAGAAGTGCCATTGACTGAAACTGGAATTTTCTTTAGCAACAAGGTCAATTGCAATTTCCTTTAACTAAAATGCCAGGAGTTTGGTATGCGATATGGTCCCCTAAAGGCTTTGACGAGATATTTATGCCTTTGCGTTCCTGGCAAGTAAACTGTAACAATAAAACCTGAATACAGACGTGTGAACCAGAACCAAAAAAAAAGACTTTTCCCTGAGCAAACCACTTCATGGCTTTAACTCGCTAATCCATCAGTTGTTCTGTGACCAACACTTGTGACAGGCTTTGTCTGGACGTCTTCGACCAGGGAGCTGTGAACGGCGCTCCTGCTCAGTGTCACTGCTTTTGATTAGCATAAATAAAGGAAGAGGGGGTTGCTATCAAAACAGAGAGGCCATTTATTAGCAAAAAGAAGAGAAACAAAGTAGCAACGTTTGAATCTGCAAGTACAATCTCTTTTCCTGGGAGGCAATTTAGCCTTCCAGATAAGCCAATTTGAATCGATGGTCCCTAAACGGTGAGACATAGTGAAAGAAAGAGAGGATATGAGTTAACTTTGGGAAAACCGGCTTCTTAATTCTTCACTAACTGCAACCTCACTTTAGCTGTTTGGCACATTTTTCTACTCAATCTCTAACCTCTAGACTTGCTGGAGTCTCTTTGTCACTCCGCTGTGATCTGCAGCCATGCATACAGAAATGTCATCAAATGGTATCAACACAACTTAAAAAATAACCTTTCCTTATCAGGTTTCCTTGCTGCTTTTATGTTGTAATGCACATTTTTGCAATAGCTACTGAGAGTTTGCCAACTTCCCTGAATATTAAAATTGAATTTGTCTTGGTGATGATCCAAAGTGGATCCTACAGTATGCCTAGAACTGAATTAAATCTGTGGATTAGAGTTGGTATGCAGGTGGAGTGCATGGTGCTGCACTCCTCTATACAGCAGGAGAGACACATGTCGATGATCAAGCATAGTAACCAAACAGTAAACACCCCTGTGGTGCATGTACACGCACAATGCACCTGCAATTCTGGGTGGGGATTGTCATAAAGGTAACTGTATACTGTCCCAACGGAGCAAATCCCATGAGAATGAGGAGAGGGGGGGGGCTGGGCTAATGCATTTTTGTACAGTGTCAATCTGTTTTCAGTGCAGAGATCTGGGTTGTAATCTAACCCTGCTACTTACACAGCTCTTCCCTTAAAAGCAGCCTTTTTCTCCACTGCTTGTTCATTCTTGGCCCCCGCTGTTTGGCAAGGTGCGCCCACACCACATCATGCCAGAGACTTTTAACAGTTAGCCTTAGACTATTTCACCATGACATTTAGTCTTTACTTCTTCTCTCTTTAAAGTCATTGTGTTTAACAAAGGCACCATTCATGATCACTTACCTTGCGTCCCACCTCATTATTATGGAGGTTCATGAGTGTCCTTGCATTCTGTTTGACCTCCCGAGCGTCGATAAACACTTTGGAGAAACCCAGGCCGTAGCTGATGTCCGCCGAGCAGCCTCCCCACTTCCAGCCTTGGTTTTTACTGTAGTATCCCTGCTTCTCCTTATCACAGCTACAGTCGCTCAGGTTACCCTGTGTACAGGCGGCTGTGATGGCATGGGCCACCCCTGCGGCAATGATGGCGTAGGTGAACGCAGCCTCTTTACTGCCTAGCAGAGCAGAAAAAGAGAGGGATGAATAAAATGTTGCAGGTATACATTGACACTTTTTGAAATCAAGAATGTTTCTCCCTGTGTTCAAGTGATATCCAATAAGTATGACACAGGAGATTAATTATTAACTGTTTGTAGGCTAACATCACAGTCTTTCTGTCATATCCCTCAAGGGCTGCAGTGTTTTGAAACCTGACCTGGAAACTGTCCTGCCCATGAACCAACATGGCCACTGGTTGTATAGTCAACAAAGCAGTATGAATAAGAGGGTTGTCGGCAAGTAAGAGCTATTGATCCGCTCAGAAACTGTCCCATTCTGTGTAAACTCATAAGGCACTGACATCAGAATCTTCATCCTGCCGTTATCTCGACCAAGTCCAGCTAACAAATCATTTACACGCACATGGAAATATCGACAAATAACTAAAGGTTAATCTGACAGGATTTATATAGACAGATCCTGAAGCAAGTTCTCTAACCGTTGTTAAATAAAAAGCCGAGAAAGAAACACTACAAGGCATATTTTTAAGAGCCTTATAATGCAAACAAAGCAATATGTTTTCCTTTGATGCAATGTAAAATCAGTGGTTATATTCATATCCATGATCGACAAGTAGCTTGTTTTTATTTTCAGATCTGTGATTTACTATCGTGCGAACAGGAATCTCCAGAATATAACATCCGTTATATCTACGTGTAAACAAACTCCTCTTGTCTCTGATGACAAACATCATACCTTCTTTGTCCTTCCTCCTAACACCAGGTTGACTGTGTAAAGCCGCCATGTTTTTGATAAACATCTTAAATGTGTGCCTTTGCCATTGAAAAGAAAATCTCATATTGAGGCATCAATTATCTGGACGTTTTTATAGACTCGACGGGCTACGAGCCAAAAAAGAAGGTGTGTCTGTCAGTTCTGACTTCACCGTTGTTAATTTTTCCCCTCCAGTTCTGAGTGCATGAGTTCACCGCGAGACATGGTATGAATTTTTTCTGACTTTGTAATGTGAGGTGGAAGATATTAAAAAAGATAGTGGACTAAAAATCCAAACACCTGTTTAATTTGAACTCAAAGTGCCAGTTCACTGTTCTTCTGCCATGTTTGTTTCTCTTTCATCTCTGCAGTCATGCACCCCTTTATATGGACCTCGTCTCATACAGCTTAGTGTAACTATAAAGTTCAAAAGCAAAACACAGTTGAGGCCTAAAATGGCTCAAAGCTGATGCACCTTGCATTACCAATAAGGATTATGTCACTTTACGGGTCATTCCTCCTTCGCTTTCAAAAACAATTGCAAGCCCCACAGTTCCACTCGGCCGGTGCATCAACAATGGCATTCATTTACAACTATTGGCCTTCTGCGCTAATCTGATCAGTGAAACCAATCTATTTTGTATGGCTGTCCAAGCCGTAGACTTAAACTCCTGTCTTGGAAACACAAACCAAGAGTCTTGACGGACTAAAACCACTTATTCAAAAAGGAACAGATTGTCAAACACTGCTTATTTCAGTTTGACAGCATAAAGAGATAATCCTTTCTTTCCAACTGCAGCAGGCAGGATAGCCTCACACAGCTGGTCCAGGCTGCTGACCATTGTGTGAAATGGTATTTAGCTTATTTGGTTTATATCAATAGTTTGGGGCGTGAACTAACACATACAGAAATTCTATTACGGTTTTTATCTGAAAGGTTTTACAAGGCATCCTCTGTTATCAAACTATTTACATTGACTGCAGCCAAAGGGGTATCATTAGACATCATATAATTATATTTCATTAAACCTTATCTTTCTGTTACTGATATCCTCGATTTCTAAGAGTCGTTAATCTTTAGTTCATAGTTAGCCAACAAACAGGCCACACAACCCCAGCCACAATTACAGCATCCCCTGTCCCGGGCCGGCTCTCCTTGGAGGAGACCTTTGTCTCAGCAGTAAGCATGTTGATTTGAACTAATTCGTTTTTCTCTAATTTAGTACTTTCAGCTCTTGCTTTCCTCTTGGCTTTGCCCCACTGTAACTTATACCCGTGGTAAGATTTACATCCTTACAGTGAGAGCCACAGCACCCATCACTAGACAGGATAAAGACCAGAGAAAATGAGTCTCCAGAGACTTTGCCGGGCTCAAAAGTAGGCTGCCAACAGTCACTAAAGCTTTGTTACGGTGCTGGCTTCAGATACCTTTTGTAGAAAAGCCCTTCTCAATGTGAAGTCTGGAGCAAAACTAGGCCTGATGTAATTGACACGGACTATTTATGAGATGCTCCTTGAATGGATGCAATAATGCAGGGCAAATGATCATTTATGTGGGGAAGAAGTGTGTGTTGTCTGGTGGAGATTATGGCCCAAACGCAAATGGAAAACATATATTCTTTAGGGCATTAAGTAATTATAATGAAGTCCTTGATACACCTTGGAACCCTATTTTTTTTTGGTTAAATATTAACAATTTTTTAGGGGAATCACAAAAGAGCAAGATACAAACACTGTGCGCAATTTACGCACACACATACGCATAATAAAATACAGTTGTGTAAAAAAAATCAAGCTGTAAACAAATGTTAACAGACAGCAACATACCCACTTTCAACTCTTTTCCGAAGACTGTCCTCTCTCCAAGCGCAGAGCAGTTCCAGCGCCCGTTTTTGAACTGAAACTGACACTCGTTGATGCCCATTTGGGCTCCCTCTCCGATGACGATAATGGCATCGGGACGACTCTGGCAGATAATCCGTTGTCTGGGGGCCAAACCGGGGATCTTGTTACAGATTATGCTCGCACCTAGGGCCACCACCGACGAGAAGCCACTGTGAATGGAAGATGGATATGACTGAGAAAAAGTACCATCAACCATTTTTCTTTTTTTTTGGTCGGTAGTTTCATTTTTTTTTTTTTTTTACTCTATATAGTTTACTTTACACTTTAAAATCAGATACATTCCACCAATTATTTGTACTAAATAGTGGTGGTCTTGATGAAATACATGGTCATAATTCAAATGTGAATATATAACTGTTGAAAATATACTGTTTTCCTGGGATAATTGCAGTATAGCATTAAAAATAATCACCTAAATGATTTTCCACTTTAGAAAAATATTTTATAACATGATTTTGATAAGGTGCAATACTAAACTAATTCTGATAATTCAAGTATATTACATTTGTCAGATAAGACTTAATTAGTATGCCACTATGCGTTTTAACAGACTTTAAATGTGAAATGAAGGAAATAAAATGTGTGGAAATAATGGTAAAACCGGGTGCTATCAGTCCAAGACAGGTTTACGCTCTTCCCTTTATCTTTGATATATCGTTTGTAAATTCACCTGCATGCTTTTGAGCTAATATTAGTTCAAATATCTACAAGAGGATTAACAATGATTAAACGTTTGATAGTTATTCGTCAGTTATTAGAGTTATTTGAGTTTAAGAAGAACGTAAAAACTAATGAAAGGCAAAATAACCGTAGCTCACCCAATTTTTAAATAAACAATTCCCAGACAAAGTAAAACTCTTAAAATCCAGCGTCTTGTTCTCCGACTCATTGCGGCCCCGCTCTCAGTTTCATGCAACGATCTGCAGAGCTGATGAGTAACTCGCTTCGCTTAGTCTCCGATCGATCACAGCCCAGGTAACTCCAAAGGGACTCCAAAATGACGAATAGCATCAAAAAATAGCACACGATCGGGAAAACTGTTTACAAATTTCCGGTTAAGGTATCATCCAAACTCCCTTTACGTGGCCCGCTATGGCTGGGCCCTGTTGTCATTGCGAGGGTGTCACAGGTAACCCTTGGGGTGAGCAAGTGCGATTATCTCTTTCTCACAGTTCCTCTACTACCCGCAGGTCCTGGCTATATATCTGGCTCATCTATCTGGGGCGTGTTCTCATGAGACATGGGGCCCTGCATGTTGAAGAATCCCGCCAGGGCTGAATCTCAACACACGCACTAGCGCGCACACGCAATCACAAGTATACAAGTACGCGTGCGCGCACATGCACCTTATGCTGTGAATTCACCTTGACTGATTGGCTTTTCTTGGTCAGTGAGTGGGTCAGGGCCTAAAGTAAAGTGGACATAAGCTTACTTTTACGCAGTTTAACACCGAAATTAACGATATGTTTCCACACAAGCTGCAGATAAACAGTCTTAAAACAAATACAAAATGCACTGACTTAAAACAAATAAGTAGATGCATTGTAACCTAGACAAATTATACTCCCTTCCCTCTGTTCCCATATGGTTGAATCAAACATTGATCATATCTAATACGCATTTGTTTACTTGATTATAGTTTAATAATTGTTTAGATCTTTTGTTCATATGCTACTATAAGAATAATTTATCCACTTCATTCAGTTTTATAAATCATCTGCTACGCACTTTCCCTTAGTGCGTCTCTCTTCCATGGACTTTCCTTTGGATCATCTACCTTTTATAATAGCGACATCTGGTGGCGCAGTGAAGACCTTTCAGGCTGTGTTCTGAAAAACACAACCCTTATTGTCCCTGTTTAGTTTCCGTAGTTTGCCTAAACTATGAAGTGTTTGCGTGTTGTTGACGCACAGAAGGGAGATAGCTGGTGCTGGAAAATAACATCAGTATGGATCTCCATCCGCCGCCATTGATCCGGGATTGCCTTATTCATATTTTTACATTCCTGACTGAGGAAGATTTAATCACTGCTTCCAGTGTGTGTCAGGTAAGGAGTGTCTAACTTGCGGAAGTAGCTCGTGTGCCATGAAGCCATTCTATGATTCCCCAAAAGTCTGATTTGTGTTTGATAACATTTAACAAATGTATCTTTTAGGATTGGAATGAAGCTGCAGAGACACCTTGGTTGTGGAGGTGAGTTGTCTTACTTGTTAATGATTTGAATGTTTTTAAATTCTATTTTATCATGTTATTTCCTAATGCTCCTCATTTTTGTAAAGCACTGAATTGCCTTGTGTGAAGGTGCTATATACATAAACTAGACTTGCATGCCTGTCTGTACTTTTGTTTCTGTATTTTCCAACGTCAAGCAGATGATGCTCCTGTGATCTGTGAACATATCTGAATGTCCAATCCTGTTGTCCCCTCAGGAAGATGTGTTTGCAGCGCTGGAGTTTCTGTAACCTCGCTGTCCTGGGGAGTGAACCCGTAAATCACTCATGGAAGAGATACTTCCTGCAACGCTGCCACTTAGAGATGAAGATGACGACAGGCAGGTCAGGAGGTTACACCTGCAAAAGCCTCAGAGGACACGCAGGTATGCTGTCTCTCTGTGAGATCTTCTTTGCATGTCTTCATGTAGTCTCTCATTAAATGTTTACACCTGACATGCTGTCCATCAGGCAGAGTGGTAGGGCTGGTGTACCTGCAGGGGAACTCAGCCCGGAGTCCTGACCTCTGGAACAGCCGTGCCACAGTGTGCAGCGCCTCCACTGATGGTACAGTCCGAGCGTGGGACATCCAAAATGTTAGTGACACCTCACCCTGTATTCCCAGTATAATATTGTTAAGTATTTGTACAATTAGTATGATATTGTATCTGTATAAATGCTTGTTTGTAGGCACAGCATTTAAAGAAGATGAAACCAAACTTGCAAAGTAGATTTCTGTCATAAATTGATTGTTTGACTTTACAGATAATGCCTCAACAACATGTCAAACTCAAAATAAGTGTCTGGTGTCACATGCTGTGAATCCTTATCAGTGTCTGGTGACATTGTTTGAATGCGGACATCATGCTGCTTTCTTAGCATAATAATGTAGAGCATTTGTTGACTTTTACAATACTGTATAGTGTTTGTACAAATGCTTGTTATGAGGCACAGCATTTAAAGAAATGTATTCCAGATTTCTGTATTATTCCATGAGTACCTTTCTGTCCTAAATTGATTTTGTTTGACTTATCAGATAATGCTTCAGAAAACATGTTAAACTCAAGTGTCACATGCTGAGAGTCCTTATCAGTGTCTGGTGACATTGTTTGAATGCGGGCATCATACTGCTTTCAGATATTTATCTACACAAAACTTTAATTGAAATGTGCTAAAGTCATGTGCTACGGCAAAACACATGCATTTCACCTAATCCCACTGAAACAGATTTTCTAAATTGGCTCCCTCTTCTTGGTTAAAAAAGTCTACAGCCACTGGAATATATTCCCTCACAGAGGCCTGAGACTGAGCTTTCTTCCCTCAGGGTGAGCTCCTGTGGTGCAGCCCCGTTCAGAGTCCTTTGACAGCGATTATTGGGGATGAACGGCGTGAAGTTGTGATCACAGCAGACTCCACAGGCCTCATCAAGACCTGGCAGGGTGAAAGCGGCCAGGAGGGGGCCTCTTTTGCTACTGGCTCTCCACTCGGTTCATTACTACAGTATAACATCAACAACAACTGGTTTCTGACTGTGAGTAACTTCAGATTTGTTGGGTTTGTAAATCTGTAAATGATGTAGTGTGTTGTTTCTAGTAAATCGTTATATATTCTCTTCAGGTTGGAACCAGCCAGGGATCTGTGTGTACACTAGCAGATTCAGCTTTGACTAAAAAGTCCAGTGTGATGGTGTGTGACTCTTTCAAAGTCAACACTCTCCTAGTTTCACGTGACAAGAAATGGATCACTGCTGGAACCAAGGACAAGGATGATTTAAGTCCAAAGGTATTTCTTGTTGTGTTTGACAGTCTGACTTTATGTGGGTGTTTCCTGCTCTGTTCTGCAATCATGTGTTTGTTTTTTACCACATTACCTCAGCTCGAATGACACAGCGGGAAATAGGTGTTTATATATAAGATCAATGAACGATTACATACACATTTTGTAGATTTTTGGTGTTTGCTTTGTTGGCAGGTGATTTACACGGAGAGTTTGACCTCACCGTCTGAGGACGAAGATCCTCTGTGCCAGTCTTTGCCAGTCACAGGGTGCCAGGCCGCTGTCTTCATCCCCACTCAGCCTGCGAGACTGGCCCTCATCCACCACAACAGGCTCCCTAACAACCAAGTCCTCACTGTGTTCGATGTCAGCATTAAAAAGACCAAGTACAAGTCCGAGATCCAGGGTGAGGATTAAGATATTTGCAGATTGACTTTCAGAGGCTTTAAATTGGATGCAGAATCTTAATTTAGCCTTTAAAAAAGTTGTAGTGAGCCCTTGAATTATTCTAAGCAGATCTATCTCTACTTTCTGCAGATATTGTTAAGCAGCTGGTGTAGAATCTGCCAGATTGGATCCATTTGTCATTGTGTATCTTTCTTATTTCTGTTTATGAAAACGATTCAAAACATATAGAAAGTGGAATTATCTTTTTTTACTTTATCCTGCAATCAGGATGACTAACGGGAGGGTTACTTCTGTATAAGCCTTGCTTTCTGCCCTCACGCTTCTACTAATTTTTGTTTGTTTTTTGGATGTGTAAACTGTCTGTCTAATATTGTGAAATAGTAGAATAAATTATAAAAAAAATAGGTAAGTAGGTAAATATGAATTTAAACAGTAAAACGGAATGAAAGTGTGTACCCCAAAATGTACATGACAACAAAATATCTCAGAATAAATCCCTGAAATCTGCAGTCACAGGTATTTAGATGGATTTTTCCTAAATGTTGTTGGCTTGTGCTGGTATAATTTTGAGCGTCTTCTCATCTTAGTCCAGCAGGTGGAGTCCTTCCCTTTGACACTGAACAGCCGGTACTCAAAGGTCCTTCTGGAGGCCGCTGACAGTAACTGCTTAGTGTTGGCAGCCGGGCGGGAGCTATATGTCTACTCTCTGAAAGGAGCCCTGATTGCTAACTTTAAAGAGCATACCATGTCTATCTCTTCTATAAGCGTGGTAGGTTTCTTTCATATTTGGAATCAAAATAAATATTTCTTCACTTGTTGATTTTTGTTTTGTTTTATACAGTATAATGTACTATATGTGTGAAAGAGCCTACTAAAAGTGTCTTTTATATTTACAGGATAGCTTTCGTGTGGTGACAGCATCTCAGGATCTTTCCTTACGGGTGTTGACATGGGGAAAGGACAGAGACCATGGGTTGACCCTAGAGAGCCAATACCATTTACTGGGAGGCTCTCACACAATGTCCAGGTACATTATCCTATGTGCTGCATCAACAACAACCAATTTACTAATAACGGAAGAGCCTGAATATAAGTATTTTCTGAGTATTTGCATGTTGCCTCATTAGTAATTTCCTAAACCTGTTGCTTTCTTTTATGCTTTGTGCGCTGTTGTCCAGAGGGTTCACGCATGTCGCCTGCGACTACTCCAGCATCACGGCCTCAGCAGAAGGGACAGACGGAAAAGACGTCTTGAAAGCATATTCTTTCACCTCTTGAGTGACATTGCTTCACATAAAGGTGCCTACAAGCAGTTTGCACAAGATACTGGGAAGAGTTACATTTGCTTTTATTATTGTTTTTTATATATGCAGACATTTGGATGTTCTTTGGTTAGTGTATGTTCAGAGACACCAGAATATAACACTTATTAAAGATTAGAAACACCCACCATGTTATGGGAAAGGCATTGGTAAAGGTATATTGATAATGTTTTCCACTATGCTTTTGGATCTGTTAGATATGACCAGGGGCCTGTACTACGAAGCTGGTTCAACCTAACCTGGATATGTTGGAGTTAGCCGGTTGGCCTAATCCAAAACATACGCGCTCTCGCTAAACGGTACTACGACGCGGGTTATCAAGTGGATCGCTCAAGCCAGCCGTGCCCTATCTAGTTAGGTGCGCGTTCACATGAAAGGGGTGGTATCTGGAGCATTCGACCAATCACAAACACGGAGAAGCGTACTGACAGCGCAGTGTCATACTTCCTGAATGAAAAGTCAACTATAATATTAGACATATGAAGAAGTTAAACTTTAAACATCCATGACTTAAACACTTGATCCAGGATCAAAGCCACAGAGCTGCACCTGCAAGGTGAATACAGCTGGTAACAGAACAAGTGTTTGAATGCGTACATTAACAGGTTTATGATATCACTGCCCCGTCTAAAACACGATCTGACTTTCATTACATTTGACTCGAGTGTTTCCTCAACTTAATGTGTTGCTTAAAATAATACTTCTGCATACAGTATGTGACACTGTGAGTGTTGCATGGCCAGATACGGCTCAGCTGACTCAGATAAGGAGATATATGATACATTATGATGTGATGTGCCGCGGACTGTACTTAATGTGACTCTGATCCGGTTACTTATGTTGTGGCAGATATTTAAGTAAGCTTTCTTAACGCTAATGTTATAATAGTCAGATTGCTCTGAAGATGGGAGGTGATATTCTATTAATGTTCACGTTCACACAGTCAGTGATTTTTGCAGGCCGTCTTTCCTGCGACGGCAGCTTTTCTGTATTTCCTTTCTCCTGTAATATGACTTGATCGCTTAAAACTCCGCACACTGAGCTCTGAGTGGTCAGCAGGCAGTGCTTTCACTGAGTTGAGCTCTTGGCCTGCAACCTAACCTGCTCCGGAGCAGGTTAGCCGCTAAGCATAAGTTACCATGGAGATCTAGCCTGCTAAAAAGAGAACCAGCATCGTAGGACCGGAAAGCCGGAGTTTTCCCTGAATTTAGCCGGCTAAGCGAAAATCCTGCTTCGTAGTATACCCCCCAGGTCTAAAGGCATGATGTGTGCAAAATATATTCACCTGTTCTTCAATATGTTAGCTCCACTCACTACTTAGGTAAGAAAATACTGAATTGTGTACTGCATTATTGACAATAATCCATTTACTGTACATTCATGCTAAGACCAAAGAAAATAAAAACAACAAAATATATTTAAAGAGCTGTTATTATTATTACACATTTAATCCTTAAGGCACAAAAGCATCCTTTCCTCCTTCATGCGTCCACATGGAAGTCCAGGCAGTGCATGCATGACTGGTAGTAAATATATTTAAGTGTAGGAAAATGTTGGACTCAATGCTTGCATCTCTTCCTGTTCTTTGGCGATTCTCCTCATGTCCTCAAGGACACATCTTAGGACTGCAATCATGGACTCGTACACTTTGCTATCATCTTCTGAGATATTTCTCATCTGTTCAAAGGCAAATAAACTCTCAAGTTGTTAAAACAAAACCAATGACAAGAAAGTAATACATTTGCTGAAATAAATCCCAAATAGTTAGGTGTATGGACTATCTTACCCAGGTGAAAGCCTTGATTGTACGATTCAGGAAAGCATTTTCAACCTCTTCTGGTATCTGCTGCATATGAGCCATACAATCTAGTATGCAAGTTAATGTTTGTAAACAGGCCTGGGAAGAGATAAACAAAGAATAATTCAAACGTAAATTTGAAGGCTGCATAGTCCACGGAATTCGTCTTCAAATACGAATCAGCACTGACCTTGTCCAGTGTGTTGAGGACAGTTTGAGCGTCAGTGTTGTTGGGGTCCAGGGCTTTGGCCTCCTGGATGGAGATGACCGGCTCTTTGAGCTGCTCCAGCCAGGACCACATGAGCCCAGTGAGTATGAAGGGGTCCCGCTCCATGCACAGCCTCTCCCAGCCACCTCCCAGGTTCAATTCTGCCTGCACATATTCAGGCACTCGTATTAGACCCTGTCTGCCTTTATGTGACTGAGGCAACTTTTTAGAAAGATAGCATGCCTGTGGGCGTGGTCTTTTTTAATGTCATCTCAAGAGTGATCAAAGTTAGAGCATCATTTAGTTTGCATCTGAGATTTTTCTTATATTATGAAGAAAAATTATCAAAGTGCGAACTCAAAATATGATTTATGTCACTGAAAATATGAAAAAGTTGTGCATGCAATAAGGCCTTTGTTGTGGTTGTGAATTGTAGTCTGTCATGAACCGCTGACAGAACTTACATTAAAGTATAACATCAGCCTTGATGGACGAAGTGTAGCATTTACGTAATTTTGAAATGCATGCCCTCCACTTCTAAAAATACTACTACCAAGTTGTCAGTTACCTGCCAAGCGAGGATGCTGCTCTTATGCTCTTCTCCACCATCAAGACAAAAGTCCACTGCCAGGGCCTGAGCCAATAGAAGCCTCCGGGCCTCCGGGGACAGCTCCGACTGCAGGGTGATGAAGGGCACGTCTGATACCTCCTCTTCTCTCTTATCTCCAGGCTTCTTCCCATGCATTACTACTCCGTCCCTCTGCTCAACATTCCACCTGGATAAAAAGCTACCTTTTTTGGTAAAGTCATTGTTTCCCACAGACCCAGTACGCTGGATGGTGCTCTGCTGGGCGTTCTGCAGTAGACGGGATCCATCTTTTTGGTTTTCTGAATTCTTGATTTGCCAGAGTGAGCCTGTTGAGCCGTGTGAAAAGTCAGACATGTTGCTTTCACAACCTTTAATATGGATTGCCTGGTCCGGTGGAGAAAAAGACATTTCAACATTGCTCCGTGACATGGGACCTAACTGTGAGCCGAGTCGTGTCAAGTCAGACTCACTGTAGCTCAGACTTTTGCGATGGTAGAAAATGGGTGGTTCGTGAAAATGCCTTGGTAATGTGGGCGCACCTGGTAAGCGGGGTTCCTTTAAAAAATACTCTGGGCCCATCTTCTCAATGACGCTCAGAGTCATCTCTATGTCTTCAACATCAGGGGCCACCAGAATGTCTTCCTCTATCACTTGTCGATTCTCTGCGATGTCCAACAGCAGCCTAGACACTAGCCGGACGATCTTTGGCAGGTGCCTCAGCTCCTTCCTCTCATGGCCATGCAATATGTGTCTCTGGCGGTTCAGGTACTGGGACAGGGTGACTGAGTTGAATCGGGGCTCAGCACAGGAAAACACACGCCTCAAAGGGGCAAGGAACTGGACAAAGTCTCTGACACATCCTAACTGGCCTCGGGTCTGGATGGAGTTGGGCCGTTTAGCACGAACAAACAGAATAGCCTGGTTAGCAGTCATCCTGGTAGCATAGGCCAAGAAGCATGCTATCAGCACACCTGCAGGGAAGAAAGAGGAAACCCTTGTATTTCAGAGGAATAACGGTCCTTAACACTTCCTAAAGCATTCCTTGAATATATATACCTGTTCTGCCGAGGCCAGCGTGACAGTGGATTGCTATCTTTCCCTCCTGCAGGGCGAAGGCCATGACCTTCACTATGTCGAGCATCGTTGTCAGGTTGGCCACTCCATAGTCACTCCAGCCGAAATTGTAGAAATAAACTGAAACGGTGAGATGTTGGCAGTTAAATCTGAGCAACAATACAGATAAACCAAGATGTATTGTATCGAGCAATTACTGTTGTTTTCCATGAAGACCTCTGGGCGGTATGAGAAGCCGCTCTCTGGCTCCAGAGGGTTTCCGCAGCTGGCGTGTTCACCAGGTATCTGTAGGTTGATCACTGTTTTAATACCATCCCTTGACACACACACACACACACACAAACAGAGACATGAAAAATGCATTATTATCGTCTCCTCAGGTGCTGTGTGTTCGTAGTCAGGAAGCTGCTGAAAACAAAATTGTCTATACCTTCTGAATTGATCGATGATGTGATACTTCTTAATGATTTCTGTTGAGGGTCTGGACATTGCCAGAAGATGATCAGTGATCCTAAAGCAATAGAAAAAGGTTATATTAACATGGAAAAATATCATTTCAAAAGCTGTTAAATTATGTTGTACTATGACAACTACTAAAGAGAAACATGTTTACCATGATGAGTAGAGGCCTGTTATGGCCTGTTGGTTATCACTCCAGTAATTTGGGTTGTCATATTTGCAGGCTGGACCTCTACAGCCTATTGAACATTGCATATGTCCAGGGACGACATAACGTATAGCTTCCCCTACAATCGTGTACTTTGACCTGGGGGCTCTGACTGGAAGAGACAAAAAAGAGACATCTGTTATTACACACAACTTAAATCCTAAATTGTAAGTATTATAACTATAAGATAGCTGTTTATTGTTTTTAATTTACTCTCAAAGTTAAACTGGAAGCTTTAGTTAAGTGTTTTCTCGGCTGAATTAAATAATATTTGAATCCTCTTACAGCTTCCATATTATTCAACAGCACTTCACCAAATAGGTTGGTCTGTAGCATCTAAATAATTAACTCCAGTAGAGGTGTCTAATCCTTGTTTGGCTTTGCAAGTCTGTTATCTGGGCATCACAATAAAAGTAGTAGTCTATCATCCAGGCATCACAATAAAAATAGCCACAGGCACTTTTGAAATCCATTTTGATATAGTCATTGACAGATACGTTATTTTATTGACGGCCAACTACCCGTTTTACTTACTGTATTCCATCAGAGCGCCACCTGTTGTCTTTACATGGGATGCCATATGTACAGTCACACAGACTCACATCCACAGTCATAGCAGAGCCTGGAAGCACATAGATCTAGTTATGCTATATTACACACTTTATCATGTGCATCTGTAAACATGTGCACAAAATGTGCTTAGAGCCTTCTCGTAAGCCTGAAAAACCGTCCTATTAGCAGTTTACTAACAGGATGGATAAGGCATCTCAGAAGTTACCAGAGCTCAGGATTGTTTTATTTTTGGACTTTATAAACCTAAGTCATCATTACGTTTTTATACACGTCAAGAGAAGTTAGATTAGTCCAAATTAGATTAGACATTATATCAAAGATCAACATTTAAAATCATATTCAGTCAAGTATTCAGTCAAATGTAAAGCAGCCATATAAATAATCGGCAAGCTGCTATTCTTAACTGCCAGTTTTAGTAGCTCATCACACTACAACCTTTATTTCATTTCTTCAAGACCAATGTGCAAAATAATCAACTTTTAATTTATGTAAAAAATGAAAGTCTGAAGTAACAATAAATACAACAAAATAGAACAAAAAACATTTCATTTGATAAAAAAAGAAGATATATTTACCTGTAGTAAGTGAGACGAGATGCTTGCAACCACCATCTACAAACACAAATGGTTCACAGCTGCAGTTTCCAACCTTTCTGACATCAATCTCCACAGCGCTGACGTTGTCTTCTCCTTTCCGCACTGTGGAAAGTCAATCCCTTGGCCTCACTTGATTTGATTCGTCTCAGATTATCCCTGTGGGGTAGGGTGGGGCAATCCAAGACACTCAAAGGATCCTGTGCTCTTCTTTGTAGAAAGTCATCTATCCCACAACGATGACAGATCAAGCATGTGAATTAATTAACCTCAAGAATGCGTTGAAAGGTAGCTGTGTGCTTTGTAATTATCTCCATGAAAAGGTTCCTCCTGCCTGTGGCTCTGGGGGGAGTGTAGGGCTATTCCAGAGTCTAGTTGGATTAGACTACTAATCTTATTACTGTAGTTAAAAACGAGAGCAACCAGTCCTTAAAAAAATCTTATACTATATCAGGCGGCTGTGGTTTAGTGGTTAATGTGCTGGACTTCAAATCAGGGGATAGCAAGTTCGAGTCCCACTACAGTCAGCATGTCGTTGTGTCCCTGGGCAAGACAATTCACCCCAAATTGCTCCTGTAGGGTTTGTCCACAGTACTGAATGTATGTAAATCTCTTTGGATAAAAGTGTCTAACAAAATGACATGTAATGTAATACTATATCCACATTACTGTTCTGCTGGTCTGTTTTGAAATACTATGATTGTGTCTATGAATGCCCATTATTAAAAGATGGTATAGAACTGGTCAGATTTCTGACATGTTTTTCTATGCATTTGATTGATAATATGCATGTTTATTGTTGTGAATATATTCAAACAGATTTTGGATTTTTATCATGAGAGTTTGGAAGACTTCTGAACAGTTAAACCCCTCACACCATACGGCTACAAATAGTTAGACCTAATTGACAGAGCAAGTAGATGAAAACTGATTGGCTTATCTTGCACTTTGCTAAAGCAGTTTATGTTAGGTTAGAGGGGAGAGATCTGTCTACTACTACATGGAGAGACTTGAAAGCCAATAATCCCATTGAAATACTAAAATGCTGCTGTCAACATAGAGCTGTCAACTGAAACCCTTTGCATGCATATCTTTGCCTACATGTGTGGATTATTGCATGTTCTTCCTTACTAAAACTGTTATTTATTATGAGGCTTGTGTTGTGTGTGTTGGTGTTCGGATTAGGGGGTCACAGGTTCAAACCCCACTGAAGTCAGCATGTCGTTGTGTCCCTGGGCAAGACACTTCACCCCAAATTGTTCCTGTGGGGATTGCCCACACCACAGTATTGAGTATGTAAGTAATTTAATGTAATGTATTAATAATTCATGTCAATTAAGTGACACCATATTATGAATAGTCACTATAATTTCACAAAAGCATATATCATGCATCATATGCGGACTGATCAAAGTGATATTTATTACATTAGGCAACATTTTGATTACGCATTTTGGAACTTGTGAGACATATAATACTTACTCGCATCTCTAAAGATCTTTGATTGGTCTGTACATTGACAGCAAAATCAACTATAATTCTAAAACCCCCTCAGTAACAGATAGGAACAAGGACAAAACGTTCCGTCAACACAAAACTACTAAGCTAAATGCATGACATGTACTATATATAGGGGGACAGAGAAAAACCCATGCATAACATGTTCGTGCTTATCTCATCAGTCTCACCGTGACAAACAGAGTGGGCTGCAGAGCCAAGAGCCAACCATGTGATTAAGACAAACATACTGAATTGTTGATGCATGCATCAAAACATGCTAAATTAATCGTAGTAGTTGTCACTTTAAATTGCAAGTTGAGAATAAAGTAAAAGTATTTTTTTGTTTTATTTCCCCTTAATATGATTATCATTTGAATTAAAATTATTTTCAACCTGTAGTTTTAGTTTGCTATTTCCCAGCTTCTCCCCCCCCTCCCCCCTCACAGCAGACATGTTTGCCTGTGTCATAGCTGTAAAATCACAGGTGTAACTAATCACATCAACAATGGCTCTGTTCCACGTGCAGTAAGTGAGCAAAGCCATGCACTGACCCAGCTTGTGCTTTACCAGGGCCAACATTAATTGTATTAAGCACACTGGAGCTTGTCCTGAAAAGACACCTCAAATTGTAGGCTATGAAAGAGTGCTATTAGATGTTGATTCCTAGGTGAGATACACTCAGGGCCGGTTTTTGGCATAGGTTTTTGGCATAGGCGGTCGCCTAGGGTGCCAGATCTGGGGGGGGGGGGGGGGGGCACTGCGCTGGTAGTTCTGGGAGGGAAAAAAACATTTTTGACTGTTTGGCTCATCCTAATTTTCAGCCTTGATGTAACAACATTCATAATTAAGTCAAGGTAACACCCTTTTCACCCCGGTTACACTTTAATTTGCCCTGTACTATGGGCGCTGTAAGTGATGAAAGTGGGGGATGTTGACTTATCAGGCGCCTGCAGCTCAAAGCCAAAGTGCGAGCCTCCGAGCGAGCGAGCAAGAGAGAGAGGGTGCGCATCGGTACTGCGGATTGTTGTTGGATTGAGGCTGATAACTACAGCTCAGTGAGGTAAAGGACTCTGAGTGTTTAGATAGTTTACTTTAGCCTAAGTTATTTCAGTGGGTCTCAAACGGTTTGGTCACAATTTATGTAAACAAATATTTCCAAGGCACTCCTTTATAATTATTAGGATAAATAAAAACAGGTTTGAAATCATTCCAATGTATACTATAGGACAGTAAACCAAAAATATCGTTTAAAACTGGAGATATTAAAAAATATGCATAAATAAATGAATACTAGGTACTAGGTAAATACTAGGTAAAATAAGATATAAATGAACCACAAAAATAAAATAAGTTACATTTATTTGTTATTGGCTATGGTAGGTTATTGGTTATGTTCACATACTTATTTGATTAATAAAATGTAAACCGATATTTTTCATATGGGTGTTTAGAGTTGCACCAAATCATAATCTCGCCTAGGACACCATAATGTCTAGAACCGGCCCTGGATACACTGCATTATGTAAATAGTAGTATGTAAATATTATGTAAATAGGGGTATATGTAATAGGCCTATAATTATACCAATTTAGAAGATAAAACCTGACTGTGAAGGGGGGAGCTAATCGAAATGTAATGGAAATAGGAAGACTTCTGTGAAGAAGTGTCAATACCGTGGCCATAAATGTGATCTCTATTTAGCATTTATTTAAAAAATATTCTTTCATGAATGTTCCGACAGATGGCAGCAGATATACATTTGGCCACTGCTATGCAGAAGCTACAACAAACGCTTCGGAAAGGGATTTCCGTGCTCCACATAAGCAAATAAACAAAGCCTATTGGGAGATGAGTTCTTTTCCTAGCGTCGCCAGACCCTTTCAGTTGGCTTCACGTACTAGAAGTACTACATTTCCCGACAAGCACTATGGCCCTGTAGGAGCTATCCCAGCTGGTTGCGTAGGTGCGTCACATTTCATCAAGCGGACCTTTCAGCTGTTTAAAAAAAGCCGGTGCTGATAACATTAATTTACCGGAACTTAATCGTCCATGCTTTCAAAATAAAAGTTTTCAACCCTTGGAAAATAATCAATAGTTTATCAATTACACTTATATATTCTTCTTCTAATATATTCAATTTCATTTTGTTACTTTAACAAAGCAACAATAAACCCGCAACCACATGTGTTGTAAAATCTGGAGCGTTATTTTATCGAACAAGGGTTTTATTTTGAAATTAAGAAACAGAAGTTGTACATCCTTTTTTCCTGTCTTGGCAGTTGGTGCTCCTGATCAGGCGCAATTGCTCCAACGAGCGGGGGAGAGGTGAAGAAACCGCAGAAGCTCAACGATGAAGCACTTTTAAGAGATAACGACGAGCTCCCCCGTCGGAGATAATTAAACAGGGTCATCTACATGACCAAAGAAACAGGACTGGCAACGAGAAACGCAAACGTAACAATCATGCAATTTAAATATAGACGAATTTAAGCAACCGCTTCTTCTTCAAGGTTACATCGCTTGAAGACGCCCCAGCATCCCCCTTGTCGTAGATCAGCTGGTTGGTTGATCATCACCGGTACTGACCATGTCCGTGGAAGAGAAGGGCTATCCCGACGCTATGCTGCTGCTGCGGGCCGAGGTCGAGCGTCTCTCCCGGGAGCTGAGTGACACCACGAACGAGAAGATCCAGGCGGCTGAGTACGGGCTGGCGGTGCTGGAGGAGAAGCAGCAGCTCAAGCAGCAGTACGACGACCTGGAGATCGAGTACGAGGCTGTCAGGCAGGAGGCGGACCAGCTCAAAGAGGTTAGTTGATTTTTGAAAATCACAGAATATACTTAAGATGAATCACCTATTCTATTTATAGGCCCTACGAATCAACATTGCGTACACACTAAAACCCTTATATTTATGTTTGGGCGAATACATATTTGTGTCACCATGAGAACAGATTTACATTGAGCTTTTTAATGTTCTTATTTGCATAGTGTCATCCCAGTATTCTATAGGGACTGTGATATTTGGCATCTGTCTTTTATCCTACAAGGTCAAAACTGCTAAATGAAGAGGGGATGCTTCCCCTCTCAGCTGCTCCACACCCCCACCCCCTCTTTACTCTGTGTCCCCCATTGCACTGCCACCTTTATTTATTTATACAGCTCTTCTGGCCTCTTTTGAAGACATACCTGTCTGACTCTCAGCTAGTCTAGGCCTAGTGTTTCCACCCCACTTCTTCTATGTCTTAATCATGAGTATCTACTGACTGTACACTATATGATACATAATGACTGTGTATCTGCAATACGTTGCTGTGCAAGCTTGATATAGAACATCAAAACCAATCAGTCATTCAGTTGCATCATATGTTGTTGTTTCTTGGTCAAAGAGTGTTTAGTCTAAGTTCCTTTTTTAAATGTACATTACATGGAGAGTTGACATTAAAAAACAACACATGTATGATTGGTATGATATATTATCTTGTCAAAGTGTCTCTCAGCTTGGGCCCTCTTCTGTGAACAAGAATTACTAGTTTAGTTTGAAAGGGGCGGGAGTAGGTTTGAATTTAAACCTTCCCGCTCGGTAGAAAGAGGGATGAAACCAAACCAGACCAGTTATGACCTTTGGGAATGGAAAGAATGTTAAGAGTGACGATTCAAGCTGGGCTCAAGAGTCAGATAAAGCCTGTGTCTGTTTTTTCAGGACAGTGGCCTGACTTATTCCCTACTGTTGTATCATATTGTGTCCACGTTTCTTCACTTGAGCAGCAGTTAGAAGGAGAAAAGTATGGCTGTTAAGTGACGTAATGCAGACATTTCCACCAACGGTTGCAGCCTCCTACTCCTGTGCCCAGAAGTAGTCATGGAAATAAGTCAGATTCCCGTTTTTTCACACATGCTTGTTCATGGTTGCTCACATCCTCCTTTGAGATATGTGTCTGCCGAGATCTACCAGTCCAAATAGAGAGGCGTAGCCATTACTGACAGCCTACTACCAGGTAAATACACACTTCTACTTGTATAAAACTGACCTTTGTACGATTAATACTTCATAAAATACTGCAGATCCTTTATCTTACCTCTTTCTAATCTACACACATACAAGTATTTAACTGAAGTTACACAACAGTGTTGTTGATACAGAGTTTATTCACACGTCACTACAGTGGGTAATGTTTTCAAGAAACATTGAACAGTGCTGCCACATATGACACAGGACAAAAAGAAAAGACACTAAACCCTTTCTTTGCCATTATATAAAAATAGTGTTGCTACAAAAGTATAAATTAGGCTTACTAATAAGACAACTCAGATCTGAAGCTACACAGGAATCTGCTGCAACAGTGCAATAAAAAAGACAAAATTAATAGAATCAAACCCTTTTTTTGTTGTATTTTAGTAGATTATAAAAATAAATGCCTTTTTTAAAATAGGATGCAAGCAACTCTAGTTTCTTAACCTGAATTGATAATAGACTATAATCAATTTAAGTTTGCATTCTTATACCATTTTGTACAATAATTATAATGAATAAGTTCAAACAAACTAAAACTTACAGCTGATTAATAACGGCATCTAGCTTGAGTTTTTATTATATCAACATGAAAATGGACTGCTGTGCGTTTAGCTGTCCTTTCAGGCCCCTCCCCTTTTGGAGCGTAGGGCAGAATTAGGAGGGAATTCCGTCTCGTAGCGTTTGTGCACTGTTTTGAAATGCCGCTCCTAAATTACCCTTCTTCGATAAAGCCACGCTCGCATTGCAGATGAGACAGATGGACTTTGAATTGGAATAAATACAAAAATAATCATCCTCCCACTCGGAGTGAGAATTATATATTTTGGGCTTTTTTGCTTCTGCCATAATTGCGGTCTTGTGTGTGTGCGGACTGTCACTCCTGTTGACATGGACAACGTCAGCGAACTATGCCCACCAGCCACGCCCCGACACATGGGGTCACGCCGGCCAATCACAAAGCTTTGATGCGTTCAACTGCATTATTCTGGCACAGGAAGATTATGTAATAGGACATTAACGATAAAACAGAATATTGTTGTTCTATTTTTAGACACATCTCGCGATCGACTGGGAATCTCCCCGGTCGATCGCGATCGACTGGTTGGGCACGATCATGGTAAATCCCTTATTACCTTGCCAGAAATCTGCTCGTCTCTCCCTTGGGTTTCTGTGCTTTTCAGTAGAGACACCAGAGAGAAAGGGGTTTTCAGCGCTATGCTTCTCCCTCTTCTCTCTCCGTCTTCCACCCTCTCTCTAGTTGTTGTTATTTTCTTTGGCAAGAAGGCCTTGTCGGCCACAAAGGACAGCAAACATATCTGTATAGAAGAAATGGACGGGAAATGGTCTAAAACAGAAACCAACTAAAACATAAAAAAGGAGCACAGGCTATTCAGGAGATATTTCTAGATTTTTCAAAATATGCCATTTGAGGTCTGGTAAAAAAGAGACTGTCATTGTGAGTCTATTGAGACTCCTAGATTTTTTTTCCTTTCAGGCACATAATGGAACACAAACATCCATCTGTGTAGGTAATAAACTCAATTGTGTGCTCAAAACTGTGGCAGAGGTTCTTTCTTTTGCCTCAGGGTTGGGTTATACAGGTTGTAGATCACTGGTCAGATGTTAAGCCTTAAAAGACCTACTATGTTCCTTTATCCCTACCCAGCCCCCAACCCGGTCTCTGTATGAAGGCCAGAAGTGATGCTATCACATAGAAAAACAAACACATTCTTCTGACATCCCTCCCCACTTCCTCTGTATTGTCCGAGGAAAGCAGTTGATAGTGGGGAGCCAACATAAGATAAGCTACTGTCCCAGTGGCTTATCTTAGTGTTCAGTTGCCACTCAAAAATCAAATGTCGGCTATAATTCAAGAAATCACTGCAATTGTGAAAAGACAAATGCCATATTTATCAGCCTCACATTTGTGTTGCTCTTTTTTGTGGGACATTTTGAGGTAGGTCAGACTGACAGTGTGGCTTTGTCTGCAGCTGTTACAAAGCACATAAGACAGTTCTTTCATTGGTCAGGTATACATTCCATGTCCTCTTTAGTACACAACTACTATTTACACTGACTGTGGCTAGTGTTTGGATGTGTATTCGAGGACTTGGACATACTAGAATAGATTGTCTGGGAGATTTACAAAGAGCTTCTCCACTGACCACACACCTTTCGTTTGGCTTACTGGTATTCGTAAATGTAAAGAGCTCAGATTTATGTGTATTCATTGCAATTGAAATGCCAAGATAGATACCCCTCTTTTGTCTCCTGCTGGATGTAAACAGCTAACCAGAAATCATCATGACAGTGAGCAAACTTACCCCCGCAATTCCCCACCTTCTTACTTACCCTTTGGCAGGGCACTTATATTCACACAGAAGCACACTCCCACATACCCGCTACTCTTGAGGCAGGAAGATGGAGGAATTCTGCGCACTGCTGTTGCTTAGTAACGGCACAGCTCTGTGTTTTAATCTGAGTGGCTGTGCTGCCTTCCTCAGCAGGTGCTGCTTCCTGGGTGTGTTGGTTGATCACTCCATAGCGTCGATCATATACCTGCTAGCTAGAATAGCACATTATAATTCGCTGGAAGCTACCATTTATTGGTTAAAGGTATTCATAGGCTGTTCCCCTCTGTTCTCTGACGTATAATATAATACATGTTAATGTCACTGGCATGGACTTGCCCCCCTGCTGTTCCTCTTTCTCATTCATTTCATAGCACTCCAACCAAAAAAATGTATATCTCCCCATTATTTGCTCGTCACTAGGGATCAATGCCATCTATATGTTGATGTTCCCCTTTCCATTTCCATCTTCTCCCTCTTGAGTTCACTGCAAAGTAAGTAGCCTGACCATCTGCTGGTACATTACAGAGAATGTGAGCACACTTCTCTGTCCTACTTCGTGGAGACTTGCGTTTACCTCTGCTAAGGCTTATATTTCCACTTGCCTGCACATGTATTTGTGATTGTGTGACTTTTCAAGGACATTTGATAAACAGTACATTATAGCTTAAGTCACCGGCTGATTTGTACACAGTGAGCTGTTCCATCTTCAAATAGTGCTCTGATAAAGGTACCCTTACATGCTAGAGTTCTTGTTGAGATAAGGATGTGTGGCCTTTCCCAGTTATCAATCAGATTGCAGTCACAAGGCACAGTCGCTAATGACATTATACTACACTCAGTGTGTACAGTCGAAAGTGAAGTTCCCTCAGCTGCTTTTGAAGTTTTTTTAATCACCGTGACACATTTGTCTGTATGGGGGGCTTCATGTTTAGCCACTCTGTCCTTCTAAAGCCTACTTGAATGAAATAAGATGGTGTGATCTTCCATCAGACCAATACAGCACCACACACTCCAAACTTTTATTTCTGATACAAGTTCTTTCTTTTTTGGGATTAGATTTATTTAAATATTGGCACTTGAATGGCAATACCTAGAGCTCCTTGGTCCTTAGGCCCTGTGGTCATTCAGTTGCTCACAGACCCTGTTCCTCCTCTGCAACGCTCCTATCGATGTAGCGACAGCTGTGTACTGCGTGGTGGAATTCAAACAGACAATCAGAACCCTAAATATTGTTAAGCTCAGTAAAACTCGTCCTCTGTGCTCGGCTCGCTGGCCCTTTGTGTCCTGAGCCAACTGGGGTTAATGGGTCTTGGGTGTCATAGATGAGAGAGGGTTAAATGCCAGCCGAACAGTGACAAAAGAGAGTGAGAGGGGCGTCCCATTGTGGTTACATTTGAAAGGATTGGTCACTTTTGTCCTTTTTGAATAGGCAGATCACTAAAGGATATATCTTTATATGTATCTGTTGTGACTAAGACTTTTCTGTGATGTTAAATGGATTGAATGCTGATTGGATGTTAGTAAAAATATGAGGACCCAAAACCCATCTGTTCACTTATATTAGGAGTCATAAATATTATATTCTCATATTATTGGATTGCCACATGAAGCTTTGTTTCAGCATCAGATCACTCACATTATCTCTATTTTCTTTATTTTATATATATATATACAGTGGGGCAAACAAGTATTTAGTCAGCCACCAATTGTGCAAGTTCTCCCACTTAAAAAGATGAGAGAGGCCTGTAATGTTCATCCTAGGTACACTTCAACTATGAGAGACAGAATGGGGGGAAATAATCCAGGAAATCAGATTGTAGGATTTTTAATGAATTAATTGGTAAATTCCTCGGTAACATAAGTATTTGGTCACCTACAAACAAACAAGATTTCTGGCTCTCACAGACCTGTAACTTCTTCTGTAAGAGCCTCCTCTGTCCTCCACTTGTTAACTGTAGTAATGGCACCTCTTTGAACTCGTTATCAGTATAAAAGACACCTGTCCACAACCTCAAACAGTCACACTCCAAACTCCACTATGGCCAAGACCAAAGAGCTGTCAAAGGACACCAGAAACAAAATTGTAGACCTGCACCAGGCTGGGAAAACTGAATCTGCAATAGGTAAGCAGCTTGGTGTGAAGAAATCAACTGTGGGAGCAATTATTAGAAAATGGAAGACATACAAGACCACTGATAATCTCCCTCGATCTGGGGCTCCACGCAAGATCTCACCCCGTGGGGTCAAAATGATCACAAGAACGGTGAGCAAAAATCCCAGAACCACACGGGGGGACCTAGTCAATGACCTGCAGAGAGCTGGGACCAAAGTAACAAAGGCTACCATCAGTAACACACTACGCCGCCAGGGACTCAAATCCTGCAGTGCCAGACGTGTCCCCCTGCTTAAGCCAGTACATGTCCAGGCCCGTCTGAAGTTTGCTAGAGAGCATTTAGATGATCCAGAAGAGGATTGGGAGAATGTCATATGGTCAGATGAAACCAAAATAGAACTTTTTGGTAAAAACTACAACTAGACGTGTTTGGAGGAGAAAGAATGCTGAGTTGCATCCAAAGAACACCTACTGTGAAACATGGGGGTGGAAACATCATGCTTTGGGGCTGTTTTTCTGCAAAGGGACCAGGACGACTGATCCGTGTAAAGGAAAGAATGAATGGGGCCATGTATCGTGAGATTTTGAGTGACAACCTCCTTCCATCAGCAAGGGCATTGGGAGTTGAAAGTCTGTGTTGCCCAGCGACAGCCCCAAAACATCACTGCTCTAGAGGAGATCTGCATGGAGGAATGGGCCAACATACCAGCAACAGTGTGTGAAAACCTTGTGAAGACTTACAGAGAACGTTTGACCTCTGTCATTGCCAACAAAGGGTATTTAACAAAGTATTGAGATGAACTTTTGTTATTGACCAAATACTTATTTTCCACCATCATTTGCAAATAAATTCTTTAAAAATCAGACAATGTGATTTTCTGGATTTTATTTTTCTCATTCTGTCTCTCATAGTTGAGGTATAGCTAGGATGAAAATTACAGGCCTCTCATCTTTTTAAGTGGGAGAACTTGCACAATTGGTGGCTGACTAAATACTTTTTTGCCCCTCTGTACATCCCAACCTTAGACCTATCCTTATGGTTCATTCAGCTCTCTTATGTATTTGGCTCCATCTGTGTCCAATGTCCAGGTTATTTTTTTTACACAATTTTTTTTACTGGACGACAAGTCTGCAGTTAAGGGGTAATCTTTCTAAATGGCACTAAATAAAGTCCTAAATCCCCTACCCTCCGGGCGTAAGAGGATGAATCGCAGCAGCTATTAACAGGGCTTACGGAGGTCTAGGAGTCTGCCAGGCCCAGCCACACTCAGAAGCCTCCATAGCCAGGGTGAGGCTGGACAGAGTCTGTCAGGTGCTCTTCCAAAATGTCCATATTGTCTCTGTGCTGTCCGTAGCCTTATCCAGTGGCTGCCATGCCTATCCATCAGTTCTCTTAATGCTTTCGGGCCTGGAACTCTGCTATATATGAATCTCAACCCCAATAGGGATGTGAAAATTGTTGTAAAGATCATCTACACAATCATTTTGCAAAACGTGTCCAGACAGGCTGGTCTATCCGCAAGATCCAATCACACAGACTAATGTAGCCTCCTGTGTTGCAGAAGGCTGACCATATGGTATCAAAGTAATGAAAGACTTATTCCGCCCAGTTTTAGGTAAAACGGCCCGCTGCTAATCCGTAATGATTTGAAAGGCTTTTGTCTTTAACGCTGATAAACAAAATGCCATCAGCATCCGTCTACAGTTCAAGCACAGGCCACATTTCCTCTGGAGCATTAATACTGTTTGAGTGTTCCCGGTCTGTGTATTGTTTGAGCTGCACAATTTGTGTTGCCTGAGTAAAGTGTAGTGTTTGTTTAGTATGTTTAAATACAAATAATGGCAGTGTAGAAGGAACATATATTCAGTACTTGTAGCATACTCGGGACTTTGGAGTCTTCTCTGAAACCTCCAAAGAGTTTCTCCACAAGACTCTGAGAAAATGTTGTTAGCTGTAGCATTGTGACTGCCAAAGGGGTTATTGGATATTGTCAAATGTTGTGTGCGTCATCAGATCACACTCAACAGACACAGCCTTATGGTTGCAGTAAAAAGTGGATGATTTTTTATAAATGTTTTATTCCCCATATTTCAAAGCCTACATTATACACAGTGTATAAATGTATAACCTTTGAAATACCGTTGGATAAACATTTCTATTAAACATTCAGACGAGTCAAAAGTGCACGTAGAGAGGCTGTATGGCAGCCCAGCAGGGTCATGATTCTACCAGTCTAACCCAATTACTGAAGACCAGGGGCAGATCAGGCAGGAGTGCCAGCTAAAAGCAGAAGATGAGGTCATAGTCATAGCTGTATGCCTCCGACAATACAACATGGTTCTCTCAGTCAATGGGCCAGTCTCCAGTTTCCCTTCTCCTACATCTTGCTGTTAACTATAAATCTGTCAACAAAGAAGCCAGTGTGCGTGAACGGGACTGAGATAGATTTATGTATACAAAAAAATACAAGGGACACTTACTCCTTCTCTCCTACATGTCCAGCTGTCTTTATTGTGTAGTTTGATCAGCTTTTGGCCCACGAACAACTATTCAGTTGAGTTAATGTCAACTTGAACAGTTCAAGGTAGGGTCATATTTATTTGTATTGAGACACTGGTGTATTATATAAACATATGAATCAGCTAAGAGTGTGGGTAGTGTGCAAGTTGTTTGTTTTGAACCTCGCCTGCATCATTCCTGTCATAGAGTCTTAAGATTTAGACTGTCAGATTGTCCACAAACCTTCCTATCATTTTTGTTACAGAATCTAAACAATATAATTGACACAGAATGACACCCTCCAATTAATGTATGGCGTTGTGTTCTGACAATTCAAATGACTACGGTTTTCCTGTAACCATAAAAGGCCTCTTGCTGAGTCTAGGCGAAGCTTGGCTCCGTCAAATCTTTTTTCTTCCTTCTGATGAATGACTTCAGAATCTCTCGTCCTTGCCCCCTGCTCTGCATCCTGTTTACTGGTGAGGTGTCTGGCTTTTTATAGCAGAGAGGAAGTGTATGGAATATGGCTCTGCATCAGTCCGGATATGTTTTGAATGGATCAGAGGAAAAGACCACATCAAGTTTATCAGGCACTTATTGTCACCTCTGTACAACAAGGAATCATTCTCAACAATGCAGGTTTTTTGAGAAGAATGTGCTTTTCTTCCCTGCCTTGTTAACATTAACACTCACTATTAGGGATGTAACGATATACCGAATATCGCGGTAAATAAACGTCCCAATACAGTCGTGAGACTGACAAAATCTACCGCGATTTTTAAAAAAATAATAATTTTTGTAACACTTTTTTTTGTTTTAAAGGTCACATGTCATGGCCATTTCCACTGATCATAATTCCATTGTTGAGGTCTACTAGAATAGATTTACATTGTTCAATTTTCCAAACTCACATTGTTTCGCATACAGCATCTCTGTAAACTACGTGTATTCACTCTCTCCACTAAACGGCTCGTTGCAGCTCTTGCCCCCCCCCCTCCCTGTGAGCCCAGTGTGCTCCGATTGGTCGGGACCAGTCGGGACGTTGTGAATCGCGCTAAGCTCCGTGGAGGTGTGATTTCCTTGTTTAGCGATACACAGCCAAACTCACCCTGAGCACACACAAAGTCACAGCCGAAGTAAAAACAATAAGTGTGGCTTGATATTGAGTAAGAAAAAGGTAGATAAATGCTGTGAGAATGGGTCAGCAGAGAGAATTTCGCCGCGATCCCAACTGTCTGTTATCAGCCTGCAGCCCGGGAGGAGAAATCAGCAGAGCTGCCTGCACTGAGTGTGTGAAGAAGTCCGTGGATTGGTCAATTTGGACCAATCAGCGGGGGCTTAACGTAACGGCTCTGCGGACGTAACGTAACGGCTCCACGGATTGGTCCATTTCGTTCCGGGGACGACATGACATCATGATGTACCCGGAAGAATCAATGGACAGTGACGTATCTCCAACGAGGCGTTTTGGGGAGGTCTTTTCTGTGTTAGAGTTTTACTCGCTACAGGGTGTACTTTGAGGGTTTTGACTCTCCACACCGTTTACATGCATAAAAACCTTCATAACACACAAGGGGACGGGTAATAACCGGAAAAGCATGACATGTCACCTTTAAACCTTTATTTAACCAGATGGTCCCATTGAGATCATCGATCTCTTTTTCAAGAGAGACCTGTCCAACATGGCAGCAAGTAGGTTACAACATGAACATAAAACAACAGAACACAAAAGGACATCGTATTTACAGGGGTACATTTACACACCTAGAGACATTGACAAGTACCAACAGTATATTTATATCTCTGTCAATAAGCCTCACCTTCTTGGTAAAAACGGTATTGTTTTTGAAGTGGTGGAGAGACAATGCACAGTTTGACCCACTGCTGTCACCCATGGCTAAAGCATATCTCTCCGTCCCACTGAGGTGGCGTTAGACTTTTTCGCTGTCCGTCATTTTGACAGACAGGATCGTAAAATGTCCGTCATAATCCCTTATTACCCGTCAGGTCTGAACTGTTCACAAGAGAGCACGCTCGTGAACTGTCAACGGGGGGGGGCGGTGTTTTATGCTGTGTGTGCATGCACCTCGCGGGAGCGCACACAGCGTAAAGCAAAACCTCCCAGACATGTGTTGATCTGTACGGCAAAGTACGGTTTGGAAACTATATCATTTTCTTTTGGAGGGCATGCATAACACGGCATAACACCAGAGCCTCGCTGCGGGGAAACGTTGGCGCTGTTCCGAGTTTGTTCTAATCTGTCAAAATGACAGACTGCTTTCAGATTTTTCCGTCATTGATAAATAACATATTCGGTTAACGCGACCACTGCTGTCCCAGCAACATCAGTACCGAGCGAGAGAGTTTTTTCCAGAGCAGGGGATATTGTAAATGCCCAAACATCCCAGCTTATAAATACCTGGAAATGTGGACATTCTCATATTCCTAAAAACCTGTCTGATGATGCTGAGTGAGTGACTAGTGAGTTTGAGTTACTTGAAAAACTAAAGTGAAACTTGATTTATTTTATTGCAGGGTCTGATTATTAAATGTCCTTGTTTATTTGTGAGATGCAGTGGCACAAAGAAAATGCCTACTTTGTTTGGTAGTAGGCCTACTATAGGTACAAAAACACTGGTTTTCTTGTTCCAGTCTGTTACTGTCACTTTAAAATACTGCTATCCGACTAAAATGCTGAACAAATCACATTTATTATTTAATAAAGAAACATTTTCCGAGTAAAAAATGTTTTTATTGAAAAAAATAATAAAATGTAATTTTTTTTTCTTTATTATTCAATTTCGCGATAAATACCGTACCGTGGACTTGTTATCACGATATTATCGTACCGGGAGTTTTTGGTATCGTTACATCCCTAATCACTATGCTGCAGGAACTTACATTCAATAGCCGTATAAAATCAGCTTTTACTAAATGTCGTGTGCCTCAAAAGATGTCCATGTCCACATGTACCCTTAAAATGTGCGCCTTACTTAACGGAACTTTGAAACACACAAATAATATTGAGTGTTTTCCCACAGTAGTGTTTTTTTATCCCTTTATGTTTCATATATCTCTAAAAACAAAAGATACGAGGTTGGGGTGCATCGCATGCTTATTAACATATACAAATAGCAGGAGCAAGCTTGTTTCAGCTATAAGTGGACAGATGGTGGGACCCCCCCCCCACAGCTATACACACATGCACACAAGGGTAAGACATGCCCCGCCCATATCCTCCAACTAAAGATGAGTTTTGTTGTTCCCTTTCCTCCCTGCAGATTGTCCCTGGGGTTTCTGTGGTTCAGAGCACTGCATTAGGAGATCAGATGGAGACCGATTGCGTCTCTGTTTACACGAGTGCTTTCTGACACACCCTTCTCCGGTTCCTCTGAAATTCTACAAATTCCACTCATCTCAATGTTCTCCTAACTGGCAGAGCAGTGCCACCCATCTCACCTAAATCCATCAAACCAGAGGGCAGATTCTGAAAACATATTTTTTTTAACAGGCCATCTATTCAAACATTAACAAACCCAATGTTAAAGGATTGTCCCTCAGCCCTGGGGGTCCTTTTAACCTCAACACCACCAATCAGAGAACAGCAGTGTACCTACATTGTCTCTCTTTACCAACTGCCCACCGCCACCTTCCTCCTCTCCTCCAACTTCCCCAGGCTCCTATTGTAAATAGGCTAGTGGGTCTGGGCCCCTTGTTGCAGTGTGCCTAAGTCTCATGGAGCCCACGCTTTGAAACCCTGAGGCATGGTAGACAAGGGGAGCGAGAGGGAGGAATTGGGAAAGGAGTGACAGGGAGGGGAGATGAGAAGACGGAGTTGTATAGTCAGGCAGGGGGTCGCCTGTACAGAAATAATAACATTAGAGTTTGGGCTCAGAGAGAGCGAGGAGAGGAGGGGTTTTAATTGGATGTGTGCCAGTCTCTCAGGGGTCCTTGGGAAATGGGGATAGCAGACCCAGAAAGGAAGACGCGTTTGGATGGGAGGGGCACTGGGCAATGCTGGTGTTTCCTGTGGGAACCAGCTCACTCTCGTTATAAATAGTAGAAGAATAAGAGTTCCTCTATCAACTGGCTTAATGAGTTTAAAGTGCTTAATAGAAAATTACCAGCTATCTCTTTTTGTGTTCCAACAGCGCTTAATAAATATGCATCACATAAAAGAGCCCTAGGGTGTTTTCCAGCATTTGTTTAGGACTAAAGGACATTGTGGTTATGGTTTGTAATATCTTTCATCTCTTTCCATACTTTTGTTTGCACACTCTGTGGTTTGAGAGAGATGTATAGGTAGAGTAGGTATTGTAGAGTTGACCAAGTAGTTTTTGAAAAGGGAATGAAAGAAGTTATTATGAAATACAAACCATAGAAACTAATATGTCTGCTCTATGCATATACTGTTTTATATTTAGGCCTCAATACTACCTGAAAAGAGAATATTATTATTTCTTATGTGCAGAGAGGTTGAGGGGCTATTAGCACTTACCCCATTCTCTACAAACTGACATGGCCTCATATGGAAGGCCACCCTGATCCAAGATGTAGCCTCACTGGTAGAGATTGTGCGTTCAGTCACATTCAGAATGTAATTACTGCAAATACGGAAGGGAGGTCATTAGTCTGTGTCTGGCCGCCAGCAAAGGCAGGACCAGCCCAAGAGACCCTGCTCTGGGTTTGTGAGAGTGAATGGAGATAGGAAAGGACAGTTAGGGAATGAGAACGAGATTGGAAGATAACTTCAGCCATTATGAGTGGGAAAAAATGTAATAAGTCGTGATGAAAAGTTGCATTCAAGTGGCAACATACAAGGCACCTTAGATGAAAAACCTCAGGGAAGAAGGCACTTTGAGCTTTCCCTCCCCCATTCTGTCAATGCTTCCTCCTGATTGATTAGACATGTCTCGACACTCATGGATGAGTCTAGGGCGATGAGTGGAAATGCATTAAAGTCTGAAAATGGCATACTCTTATAAATGAGTGTTGTTAAGGTTTAATGATGGAGAGTGAATAGTTTTGAAAACAATCCCACCGACACTAACCATATACAAATACACAAACAATCGGAGTCAATGTGTATTTCACCTCCCCCTTTTCCTGCAAACCCGACCTTGTAAGAAAATGTAATCACATGTTTGTGTGTGTGTGCCTGGCCCCGGCCGGCCAGCTGCTCCCCTACTTCGTCATTTATGTCTGTAACAGAGAGGGGCTTTTCAGCTGAGGAGGTCGTATGTAAAGGCTCCACAGGGAGCAGTTTCCTTTAGGAAATATGCTGTCATACCCACCCAACAGAGACTTGGTCTGTTGTGTGTTTACTTTGATGTAGGCTTGACCAATAGGCAAACAAATAAAGACTTCAAAGCATGAAGACCAGCAAGCTCTTTGTGCAAACTAATCTCAAATGGGAGAGGTATGGGACCTGAGGACCGATGCCAGAGAAGAGTTAGCCGTGCTAGGCTGTGCTCTGTAGCCGCCATCTGGGTTGGTGTCCAGCGACTGACCGCCTCCCGCTCTGTCACTGTAATTGCCATAGTTACCATAACAACGGCTGTTCCCCTGGGGTGCAGGCGCGTGGACCTGAGGGATGTGATCCAGCCACAGTGTCAGGCAGAAAGGGGAACCGACAGGCGGACAACAGACAGGCGTTGATAAGGCTGTCATTGCGTTGTGAATGCCTTGAGCCAATGTGATATGAAACATTGCCAGGATATGAAGAACAATGATAAGTAACTCAGACTCCAGCTCAGACGCTGATATGGTGGTGCCATGTATCAGCCTTATTGAATCTCTGCTCTCCCTTGAGACATTGGCTTTTTCCTCCATTCTGTAGCAGATGTAGCTGCTGGACAATACAACTGATTAACAGCAGTCAATTCATTCACAAGGAAGCATCTGTTTATGTATATAAGAGATATATTCTGGAGACAAAAGTAGAATCGCTGTGCTTTAATACCCTTCGGTTTCTGACAGATTGTCCTGGTTATAAAGAGAGAAACGGTAACTTGATTTAAGAAAAGCCTTCTCAGGAAACCCTTAACCCAACTGAAGTCTGTTGTTTCTGTAAATGTTGATAGAGGAACATGGTTTGTTTTTAGATTCAGCCGGCATTTCCCCATTTTCATGAGTGGCATGAAAATGACCTTTTCTCATTATGCTACAGCATGTACAAGCTGCCTTCGTCTTGTATGTACCATAATCACTGAAGGCTAAATAAACTGACTCAGGTTCTTCGGCTCGCTGCCAGACTGAGGCATAATGACAGTTTGGCCCGGTTATAACACAGGAGCCAGTCGATGAACACCCACATTATAGCGCCTTCAGGCTGACGTCGACACTATGACAGCGGGGGGCTTAATTGTCTTCTCTTTTCCGATGTTGCACCGTCAATAAAAGGCGGAATATTTTCTCCAGGCTCCTGGCTTTGTGATGAATACAAAGCATGTTTGAACTTGAGGTCTGTTCTGACCAAAGGCTGACTTCAGACAGAGTCTCTAAGGCTGAATTCAGATAAGTAGCATGCGTGAAGTCGGAATAAAATATGAAGTGTAGTTTTCCCCTGCGAGATCTGATGAAAGCAAAGAATGTATGTATGTGTGTGGTGTGTGTGTGGTG
The DNA here is from genome assembly GCF_902827175.1 of Gymnodraco acuticeps. NCBI lineage: Eukaryota > Metazoa > Chordata > Actinopteri > Perciformes > Bathydraconidae > Gymnodraco > Gymnodraco acuticeps. Next base: position 3,430,970 of record NW_022989974.1, read on the forward strand.
TGTGTGTGTGTGTGTGTGTGTGTGTGTGTGTGTGTGTGTGTGTGTGGTGTGTGTGTGTGTGTGTGTGTGTGTGTGTGTGTGTGTGTGTGTGTGTGTGTGTGTGTGTGTGTGTGTGGTGTGTGTGGTGTGTGTGTGTGTGTGTGTGTGTGTGTGTGTGTGTGTGTGTGTGTGTGTGTGTGTGTGTGTGTGTGTGTGTGTGTGTGTGTGTGTGTGTGTGTGTGTGTGTGTGTGTGTGTGTTGTGTGTGTGTGTGTGTGTGTGTGTGTGTGTGTGTGTGTGTGTGTGTGTGTGTGTGGCCTAGCATTACTATACTTGTGGGGACCTAAATCTGTTTACAGTCACGTGTGGGGACTCGCCGCCCTTATGGGGACAAATTGGAGGTCCCCATGAGGGGAATCATTAATTTTAGGGTGAAGACTTGGTTAGGTTTAGGATTAGGCATGTGTTGGTTAAGGTTAGGATAAGTCTCCAGGAAATGCATGTAAGTCAATGTAATGTCCCCTGAAGTGATGTATGGTGTGTGTGTGTGTGTGTGTGTGTGTGTGTGTGTGTGTGTGTTCTCTTTCTCTGTCCTTCCCTGCAATTCGGGAGATCCAAAAGCTTCTTGTTTTTTTTCTATTTGGTTCACACCCTTAAGCATGATGAGAGTAAACTGCTCAGCCAGTACACTCGCGGCTAAATAATTTCTTCTTTAAGGAAATGTATGTCTTGTAAACTCGCATGTGGTTATTTTTCTCTAGCCTCTGCTTTCCAATATTCTCTGGAGTGTATTCCTTGCCTTTGGCATGCAGTGCATCGCCTCCGTGTTGCCAGCATTAGTTGCATACAGTGCTGGTGGAGCCCCTGCGAGGCTTTGAACACTCGCCTCTTTCCCCCTTTATCTCCGAAGGAAGAACATGCCCCAACATGGCAACACCAGGTGCTGCAGTATAGCTGACTGCAAGGCACCATGGGAAAATGGGATGAGTGTATGTGTTGGGTCTGTGAAATTGTCCAGGCCTGTGTGAGAATAATAAGCCAACGGCTCTGTGCTATGCAATGAATCAATATGGCTCAGTGCCAGGCAACAGCTAATAGCTCTGCCTCCCTCGCACATATTCCTCTTGCCTCCTTTCTCCCTCTCCTTTCTCCTTCTGTTTGACACATATAACACATACATGTAAGTGTTAAATATGACAGCTTATTCTACTGATTTTGCTGTAGTAAATCCCTACTTGAAAGGTACACATTTTAGAGTTTCAGAATGGGTGAGAAACTGTCCCTGAGGCACGAAGAGGAGAATTCACAGCCAGTCATTTCTCGCGGGATGAAAGCAAATGTCTTTCTCTTCAATTTCTCACACACTGAAGACTAAAGTCTGAAGTAAATAATTAGCTTCTCTGTTAGTCATTAAAGCAACTTGTCATTGGCCTTGGCATGACATGCACTAATCAGCAACAGCGCTTTGAGTAAATTGAGTTAACTAAAACAAGCAGACACTGCCATGTGACATGGTTTACATTCCTCAGAGAATAACGTTATACAGAACGATGGAAACACATGGTGAGCTGTGCTGTAGAACTAAATGAAGTATAGTGTGGTGAGACGGTAGAATAGTAGGTCAACCCGCTGTGCTAGGTCACTCATGTGATGTGCTGCCCCAAGAGATCTTTATTATCAAAAGTTGATAATAGACAACTAAATATAGAGTCGGTGACACACTCCTCGAAGCAATCTGTTCCTTCAAAGTGGCTGGCTGCATAGTGGCTTGTGAATAGAGATCGTGACACAGAGGGAGTGCTTCACGAGGCAAACAAATCCAGTTGTTTTTTAATCCTGCCCCTCCTCTGCTATCACATACTTGCTTGAACACTGCTTTGGCATCCAAGGTCAACCCCACCACTACTCTATCTGTATGACTAACTAAACTGATCTAAATGACATAGCATTATATTGTTCAGCATTAGTCACAAGCTCTCTTTGTCATAGCAGAAGAATGCGGCTGTAGAGACGGAAAACCTCAGCGCAACGTCAGCCCACCCTAGTCCACAAGGCTTGCCAAAGGCATATCACATGTCTGCCTCTTGAGGCTGTATCGTCTAGTATTGCACAGTAGGCATGTCCTCCTACTATCTGGGATCATCTAGTGGGATAATCATGTCAGCATTATGCCTCAAAATCAGTGTTTCCTTGGGGAAGCCATCTTACTCTCTATTTATTCTGTCCTTCTACATTTAGAGGTTAGCCTTTTCCATTTTGTTTTGAATCTGGAACTCAGTTTTATGCTCCCGAAGGTTGTATCGGCACATGTCTCCAGGTTTGTTTTGTTGTGTATGCATGCCTTATATTGTATTTCTATCTAATTTGAGAATGTATCAACCAACATAAAATACTTGACTGGGTCCCTGATAGTATATGAGAAATGGTTAACTTTTAGTTTAGCTTCTTTCAATCTGTCTCAGCAACACATAATAAGCTGTCTGACTCTTCACTTAGTCTTATCCTGTTTGCATTACTGCCTCTCCTCTTGAAGCTAGCTTTACTTTCTTAATACATCCAGACTGAAGACCACAGAGAGCTGAATGGAAACTTTGACAATGACAAGATTATAGCCAGACCAGAGATCAAATAATCAGACCCAAATCCAAAGAGATTCCCTTTTGGGTTTTGGTCTTAAATGCAAGGCTTTCCAAGAGGACTCATCCCTATTGTTTGAAATACTCTTGGCCTCTTATTTAAATCCAGCCCTGTACAGAGCTTTTATATTCTCTGCTGCAGATAGTCTTTAGTAGTCCTGTCTATTGGTCTATCTCTGAATGTACCTCTTCTCACTTGCCACAGGAACACTGCTCTCCAGTGGGAAAGAAACCAAAAATAGAATTATACATTTGCTTTACTTGTGCTCCACAGGGCCTCTGAGACTTGCAGTATCGATCTGTGTGTTACCTGTCAGAGACCTAAAGCCCGTCTCCCTTGTGCTCTTGAATCAATGGATCAGAGAAACATGCGCAGGACAATTCTAAGCGCAGAAACCAACAGTGAACTCGGTGACCTACAATCTCTGCTTTAACATCCCAAGGTGTTGGACATTACCACCAGGGCTGTAGCCTGAGGAACCCAGTGTTTAGCATTCCCCTTCTATTTCTGAACAGGGATCATACAGCACAACAGAAAGATGACTGGTAAATCCTGATTCGTCTCACCTTCTAATCAGTGGACTTTGTGAGACGACAGAATGATAATAACATGTTCAGGCTTTGACAACAAACACACAAGCTGGCTCGCTGCCGTAGGAACATTTGTTTGGCTGTAAGGTAAACCCACATATAGCAGATTGAGTGTAATATAAGCCTCATTACCAGAGACACCAGTGTTTTGATAAAGGCTACCTCAAACTAAAATGAAGGCTAACATCCTTCCTTAAATTAGTCTGCATTCATGCACCCATGTGAGAGTCTTTTTTTAACCTTTTGAAAGTTTCCATGTGTTAATCTCATGACTAGGGTAGTCAGATCCTTTGTTTTAGTTTAAGCAATGTGAGGAAGTAATGGAAATAAGAGAAAAAGAACTCGGAGGCGTCTCATTTTATCAATCATGCTCAATCACATGATGCTTTTGATCACCGATGATGTGCTTTGATCTACACATGGCAGAGCACAGTCTGAAGAGGAGCCCGGCGGGGTGTCTAACCTCACCCCCTAATGCATGCACTCATCTGGAATCAGACATTCGGGTCTGTAGAGGGATAAATCTGTTGAATTATTGACTTTCCTTTATGAAGTGTTAATGTTAGCCGTAGCCCTCTGTGGGGAAATCCAGACAGCGTGCTAATGACCAAAGATCTGCCTTTGATTAGCTTTACAAGAGATTAATAACCCACAGCGCTTACATGTCTAATATATTAAAAAAAACGCAACATATGGCAAGCTAAAGATGAATTATACATTGGTTGGGCAGCTCACTATGGGATTACAGGCTTGGTCGCGTGCGTCCATAATTTAACCTCCCCCAAATGTAGCCTAAATCCACGCTTGGGTAGCGGAGATTAAAGGCCTTGGGTCAGAGGGTGTTGGCTAGGGTCTGTACTTTATGTTTAGAGGACAGGCCTCTTAGATCGGACTGATTGGAGTCCCTTCAATGTCCACTATTCACCAAGATTATAATGATGGGATTCCCCTGTTTCTGATTGGATTAATCCTGTCTCCTGCAAAGACTTCCTCATCAAATATAGTCTCCTGCTGATTGTCGGTGTGATTTTCGGATGAGAGGAAGCTTGTGGGGAAGTTATAAGAATAGTTATTAAACAGATTTTATCTAGAGTTACTGACATAAGTTTTTTATTGACACACTTTGCCTGTCAATAAATGTCTAGTGAACCTTGGCTTCAAGATAACTTAAGCACCTCCCAGAAGTCGTATCTAGATATGTTATACATGTTCTGAACAGTTATTTTCATTATCAATTAATATGCTGCAACATAACTTTCATAAACCACTTTTCAGTTCAGTTCAGCCAACAAGATGTTTAGTTTACTATTACATAACTCAAAGAAGAGCAGGAAATCCTCAACTGCGAAGCAAACAAATATCAAAATGCTTTTTAACTTTTATAACAACAACATATTCTTGTCAATCACCCTCCAATTCTTTTCTGTCATTTGGCTCATTGACTAAGCAGCTCATTTCAGCTCTTGTGTTGGCTTGGTTACCGTATTCTATCTATTGCAAACACAATTCAGGTTATCTGTCCCAAAAAAAGGCAATCTTTAGAGAACTAACACAATCACATTTCAGTTATCACCATTTCAATCTGCCGTTGCTTCCAAATGAAACATGTTGTGTCCCAGGCTGAGGTTTTATCTCTTCATGCTTGCTTGCTGGATCCTGGAAAGTGAGAGAGATGATGTAACCACCGCACCAGACATGATGTCACGCACATCTGTAACCCACTGAAATAGTTTTACACTCGCATATTTATGAAACTCTAAGTCCTGCAAGTAGGCCAGTTCAACTAATGCAAATGTCCAGGTTATCCTTCCTCTAAAGGAATGACTGGGATTAGTATGATAGGCAGTCAAATAGAGAAAATCCTCCTTTTTTCTGGGGAAAAATGGAGGTAGCATGTCGGAGAGAAGAGACTGCACTGCAGCTGCAAACAAGGTCAGATGCAGGGCCTCAGGTGATTTCAGATTACTGCCTGCACTCGAGCTGTGAGCGAGATGAGAATCAACTTTTCTACACGATCACTGGTGGTTACAGGAGTGGAAATGAAATCTATAATCGGGGGGATGGTTATTTTGGGAAGGCGTATAGTAACCTAACCTAGATTCTGCTGCAGTTAGGGTCTTCCTCACGGTCAGTCTCTGTTCATATGATGGTGCCTTGCAGGAAATCAAAGAATTCAGATCAAAATGAAGCCAGCATTATATACTTATTTCATTTTGCACAATGAAAGTACAGGACTCCCCCTAGACTTGAACTGAGAACATCCCCTACAGAAGGTAGAAGCCTTAGCCTATATGTCTTCCATAGTTAGTCTTTCTTTCTGTCTTATAGGTACATTTCTTTATGAATTTCATCCCCCTCGGGCAATCCGTAAAAATCAAATATCTGCTGACCTTGCCGTACTCTGCTATGATCTCCTGAGGTATTAAGAGCATTAGAACACAGGCCTCTCATCATCACCCAGACACTCGGGCATTTGCTCTACTTTTACTGTTTGCCTTTCCCATCTGTTGAGTCAGTGCCGAGCACGTGCAGGGGAGGTCAGCGCTGTGAGGGGAGGGAGTGATGGGGGGGAGATGGGATGATGCAGCCTAACTGATTATCTCTACGGGGCGACGGCAGGGTTTTGGGAGGTTATTCTAGCCCCAGTCCCTAGCTGAACCATAGTAATAGAGATTAGTGTCACTTAAGAATGGCTGCATCACTAAATAACCTTTTTACAAATCCCGATTGTAAAAATATAATAGCCTGTTAATGCTTCAATCCCCTGACTGACATATATCTGTCGTCTGGCCACTAAATATCATTAACAATGTATTAAAAACACTAAAAAACGCTTCTCCTCCTTCATTGTATCGCCAGGCCTTTGGACAAGCCTACTCCAACCACAGGAAGGTGGCAGCGGATGGGGAGAGCCGTGAGGAGTCTCTTATCCAGGAGTCGGCCAGTAAGGAGGCCTACTACGAGCAGAGGGTCCTGGAGCTGCAGACCGAGGTCCGCCAGGCACGCAACATCCTCACCAACACCCAGTCTGAGAATGAACGCATGAACACCATCACCCAGGAGATGAGAGAGGTAAAAGTCGGAGATACACAATCAGACATATTCCAGAATTATTAGAAGTATTTAAGGATGTTAATAATACACACATGACATTTGAAAGGTCAGGATCGGATAAAGTCGCTTCACAGAATATGACTGCTCAATAGAAGACACTGTATCGTGGTGCTATTTTCTCACGTCATTACTGTGAAAATGAGCTATTTTCTTAGTTGAAGCAAAGGGCTGTGTCTGGTTTGCCTGCAGCTATCAAGAACAACGGGTGTCTTTGTCGATGTTTATATCTGTTTATACCTGCATGTGCCATCCGACCTCTGCAGCTCATCCAGAATGCAGCGGCTCGTCTGGTCTTCAACCTTCCTAAATGTTCCCACACCACTCCGCTCCTCCGCTCCCTTCACTGGCTTCCGGTAACTGCTAGAATCCACTTCAAGACACTGGTACTTGCTTACCGTGCTGCGAATGGATCTGGCCCTTCCTACATCCAGGACATGGTTAAACCGTACACCCCAGCGCGTGCACTACGCTCTGCATCAGCCAAACGACTCGTTGCGTCCTCGCTGCGAGGGGGACCCAAGTTCCCATCGGCGAAAACACGTGGGTTTGCTGTCCTGGCTCCAAGATGGTGGAATGAGCTCCCCATTGACATCAGGACGGCAGATAGCTTGCACATCTTCCGGCGCAAACTGAAAACTCATCTCTTTCGACTCCACTTCGAGCGTTAGAACTATTAACAAAGCACTTATATACTAATAAAGGACTGGCTTATCTAAAGCCAGTTGAGTAGCACTTGAAATGTTTGGCTCTATGAAACCTGATGTACTTATATGATTCTGTTTTCTTCAAGGTTGTGTCTTCCTGGTCGAATGTACTTATTGTAAGTCGCTTTGGATAAAAGCGTCAGCTAAATGCAATGTAATGTAAAGTAATGTAATGTAATATCTGTCTGAAGCTACAACAGATATTTATCACTGATCAGTCTCAAGCCCTGTGTTTGTGAGCCTGCAGGAGGAAACTGGGGCATACAGTTTTACACTTTTTACAGATAGACTCTGTCATAATAATCACTTTGATTTTGCTGTCCAAGCCTGTGTTATTAAGGGTGCGATTGCAGTCAGCAGCTGGTACGTTTCTGACATGCTAAGACACGGGAAAACATCTTGCCTTTAAGCCTAATATGATCCTCCAACACTATTGTGATGCAGGGTGGAGTTATAATTACAGATCAGGGAAAGCACTGAGACCATGGGAAACATGCTCGGTAAGAAAAGAAGGCATGACATAATAAACTATTAATACCTATAACCTTTAGCATTAGTGCCATGCCAAAAAAGTGAACGTCAAACTAGTCATTTGCCAACCGTGTGTTAACTGAAATGTTTAAAAAAAAGATTAAGCCATGCCTCCCTATCAGAGCATACCCATACACTAGGGGTGTAACGGTACACGTACCCGTACCGAAATTATTCGGTACGGGCCCTTCGGTTCGGTACACATGTGTACCGAAGTGTACCGAACGAATATAACGTTAAACTTAAAAAATTGAGAACGTGAACAACTTCTTGGAAGTAATCTCAGGTGCTGCGTCGCAGCATTCAGAGAATGTTGCTCCCATTGTGTTCAACGCGTCATAGAGCGAGCAAGTCATTTCATTGGACGAGAGGCATACTATGTCAGAGGGATGCGTTCAAATGTAGTCAGTAATTTGAGGAACTGTCTAAATGGCGAACGCAGATAAAGTTGAGCTGAAAATCCTCCAGCATCATTGAAGTCTCCGGTTTAGGAATATTTTGGTTTCGCAGTTACGAACAAGGATGACGGACAAAGACAGGTGGACCGAACCAAAGCTGTTTGTCGGCATTGTTCAACTAAAATTGGTTACGCGGCTGGCAATACATCAAACTTGCACACTCTTGAAAAGGCATCACCCGAACGTGAATATCACCGGTACCAAAAGAAAAAAGACTGAAGTGCAAACCCAACTCCCGCTAGCATTTAAGCCTCCACCACTCGCAGAGAGTTCAGACCGAGCCAAAGCTATTACAAACACCAAATATCCTTATGTTGCCATGTTAGCAAAGCGCTACCTGGCTGTATCTGCTACCTCTGTCCCTAGAGAGGGTGTTCTCCACAGCAGGAGACATTGTTAGTGCCAGCAGATCTGCCCTTTCGGCAAGCAATGTGGACAAGTTCATCTTTCTTTAAAACAACATGAAAATACAATGACAAGCAAGTCATAATGTCAAACTGGCTGCTTAGGTACTAGTACAGTACAGTTCAAATACAGATTATTTCAGTTAATTAAAAAGCTGCACCTTAATGTTTATTTTATTATATTTTGTATTTATTTGAGTGAATATTCATAGTTTAATAATAATTAAAAACCCAAAACTAATAGTTTATGTTTTGTGAGTACTAGTACAGTAAAGTTCAAATACAGATTATTTCAGTTCATCGAAATGCTGCACCTTAATGTTTTTTTTTATTATATTTTGTATTTATTTGAGTGAATATTCACAGTTTAATAATAATTAGAAAAAAATATGTTATGTTTTGTGATAATTTTTTCTGCTGTACCGAAAACGTACCGAACCGAACCGTGACCTAAAAACCGAGGTACGTACCGAACCGAAATGTTTGTGAACCGTTACACCCCTACCATACACATTATATAATTTTCTCTTAATCTTTCCTCACTAGCGTAATGCTAACAGTTATTGTCTGCGCCCCACTTTGGACAATGTCTGACCTATTCAGAGCCGCCATTTACATATATTCACAGCTAATTGACCTCATTGAAAGAGACGAGAGTGCAATGCAGTGCAGAGCGTGGGTTGTGTGTCTTTGCCAATGGCCATGCGTGTGTGATTTTCTTTGATGAAGCTAGTGATGAGGAGATTGCATGAACAGAATAGCAGTACAGGTTAAAATCACGTAGACTGAGAGGAGAACAGAGCTTTGAAGAAGTACAGTACGTACAGGCAGGAAGATATAAAAGGATGAGAAGAGATGAACAGTGTGACAGGAGGGCAGAGGGAGCTTCTCACCTTAAAAGAGTTCCTTTGGTCTATGCTCCCTTGACACCCAAGCAAAGGCTGGAATATTAAGTAGGTTGGATTGAAGTAGCTTGAGGAAAGAAGGAACCGACTACATTTAACTTGCTTTTCTAGAATGGTCCAATCATCTTCCCGCAGTATGAGATTGAGCACTTTTTCATGTCTCTGTATAACTCTTTTGTCATGTGGTAGTTAAACCCATCAATGTTCCAAGTCTTCCTGTGTTTGTGCACAGCAGATCCAGCTGGGTCCTCTGTTTTGAAGCTCAAGTTGGTAATTCCAGTGTAATTGGGAGGGAGGCGATTTAAAAAAGGGCTTCCCTCTAAAGTGAGTCTTAACTCTTTGGTGGGCAGCTGCTTGAATCGCTGCTGTTTACTGCGAGTCACTGCTTGAAACAGATGTCAGCCGCATTTCTGACTGAGATTAGTGAAAAAGACTTTAAAATGGCTTGTCCCTCAAAACTACTTAAGTTCCGCAAAGCTCCCAATTCCACTATAATTAGGTCAGCTGATGCTCAGCTCTGCATCTATGTTGGTTAAGTTGGGAATAATAAAAGCCAGATGTGCCTCCCAAGACATGTGTTTGCAGCAGAATACACATTTTACTGCCTGCAGACATTCAAGACTCAACTTGAATGTTATTTCTTTCTACAACATCTCCCACCTGAAGCTAGTTACTTCTTATATCTTTATTCCAAAATGTAAGAGAAATATGATTGTAGTGATAGCGGGTTAGCTTATATACTGTGTTGTTGGTATAACTGGTGGTGCACTGGTTTGCATTAGGGCCTTCCTGCAGGTGGTATTCCCATTATAAACACCCTAAAGCAGCACCATGGGCTCTGGCCAGCTCTAATTGGCTAGGTAAAAGTGGCTAGAGTGTAAATTGCCCCATGTATAGGAGATAATGACACCCTTCTAATGGTGCTTCTGTGTGTGGCAGGCAAATGGAGGGAGCCTGGGCACTGGCTGGCACTGTGACCAGACTGACAGGACTGAAAGACGCCTTTGTCTCCTGGGTTTCAAATTAGCCCTAAAGCTTAGGCAGGGAGAGAAAGGGGGAGCACTTGGAGACGGCAAGAATGGTGAGAAAGAAGGAGGCCTAAAATCCGTTAGGAGAAAGGCTTAATGAGAGTAAACTCAGCACCAATGGTGGACTGTGCTTCTTTTCTGGGCATTATGGGTAATCATATTAAGTCCAGAGGTTGATTGAATGACTCAATTTCATCATTAAATGCAACTGACAGTTTTGCTGTAACTGTTGCCTTTGTGTTTGGTTTAAAGTAGGTGTTATTGCTCCGGCATATCTATAAGGTTTCTCTGTAATCTATTACATTGTATTTCGGGTGAGAACAGTACGGATGAAAAACAGCTTGCGAAAGGCTTACAAAAATGTAATTTGACTGTGTTGATAAAAAATCAATAGATAATGCCATCACTCCAACAACCTGCAGATGTGGATATTTAATTAAGTGTAAAATAGCTCTTCCTCTGTACAGGGCAGTTAATTCTCTACCATTTAGGAACATTATTTCAGCTGGATGTTGACATCACATTCAAACCTCCCAGACATGCTTTCATGGCAAAGGCTCAAATGCTAGCCCCAAGCACGGGTAAGACACATTTCAGTGCTATGCTGCAGTCTACAGGATTACATCCTCACAAAGAGCCAGTAAAACTGTAAGGAGGCGCACTCTAATAGGCATGACTTCATTACATTCAATCTCTTGAGAGGACTGTGCCTACAGTGATGGCTGCCATTATGCTCTCATATACCTCATTCACACCAACGCAACTCCGGTTCAAGCTCCGTGCTAGAGCTTTTCAGGTTCAGAACTGGTTCTTCGGTTTAGCTCCTGCTCTTTTCACACTGCCCAGAGTCCGACTGGTGCTGCGTCATTGCGTCATCGTTTGCGTCATGACGTAGCCGTTTGCGTGCCTGCTTCATAAAGCCAAACCGCACGGAAACCCCTCACAGCTGACACCGACAACAACAACAATGGCCGATTGTGCTCCAGCTTCTTCTGTACCTCTTGGGAAGACCAGATTCCCAGTAGGTAGCTGGTCTCTTCAGTGGACCACTGCTGCTTGTTAAGTTTCTCCATCGTTGTGTACGAACTGGATAAAACGCCGGCTTTTTGTTGTTGTTCAGGAGTTGATCCCGCCTCGACGTGGGCGTGACTTATGTGGTGCTTTTGCTCTGGCCGGACAATTTTTTGGTGCTCGAAATGAACCGGATTCCGGAGCTAAGAGGCTGCTCCGCTGCGGTGTGAACAGGAAAACCCGGTGCTTTTCAAGCTCCAGCTCCGAACCGGCCCTGAAACACCGTTGGTGTGAATGAGGTATGAATGGGGGTCTCCATTGCCTGCCTCCTTAGGAAATGATCGAGCAAAGCCACTGATAAAAACGCTGAGAAGTGTTATCTGTGTACACTCCAATCTCACTCGTAAAAAATGTAATGTGTTTCCACCTCAGCATCACATGATTGCTTCCAGTGTTTCCTCTTCATTTGCACCACCCAGGATGTGCTGACACAGTAACGTTTGTTGCCTCTCTTCCATAACTACTGTCACCCTGAGGTGATTTACCTGCTTTGGCCATTTCCCCTCCCAAACCAATACATTGTGATGTTGAGCTTTTGTCAATCGCCTAAAGTGTTGCTCATTTAAATGATAAACATGATTGTTTTTTTCACCTCATGGACACAGTCGATGGAGCTGTCAGGCTTCCCTTTTTAATTTAAGTGCCTTTTCAAATGGCTGGATTAAACACCTGAGGGGGGGGGGGGGTCCGCATCGTTGGGCTTAGTATAAAAGGTCAGAAGAGTGCAGAGTACAAAGCTAATGAAAGGAAGGCCATTGTAGTTGTTGTAATGAGAAGAAAGGAGAGTGCGATGCTGCATTTTTCATTTTTTTCAGGGGACATGAGAGCAGGATTTCTGTTGTCACGGCAGCCCTGACGTTTTACCTTGATTACTGAAAGGTCAGAGTTGAGTGGTAAAGAGATCTAAGTAAGGTTGCTCTTTGTTCCCTGTTATTATCGTCTGACGTGAGGCTGATGTAACAGGACTCCTAGAAGGCTCTAGGGTGCTGATGTCGACTGCCTTATTATTTCTTGTGACATAAATGCCATGACGGATCACCTCCTGTCCTGCAATAGTTGGAGGCGGTGGGCAGTAGAGAAAGACAAACAGAGAAAAGGTTGAAAAATGAACTTAAGAAAAAACTGAATGAGACGGCAGGAGAAGGAGAAGAGATGTAATAAACACATTGTATTCAAATTTCAACGAGTATCTCATAACTGACACTTGATCCTGCAGATGTTTTTTGGGTTATCTGTCCACAGCTCCCACCATCATTCAATCTGACTCCCACGTCGGCTTCCTCCATGTGTAAAAGATTGATGACTTGAGAGGGATGCGTCTCTAAACCACATTTAGAAGATGTGCCATTGATCCCTAACAATATTTGTCTTTGGCATCAGCTTTTAGAAAGCTCTGAAAGTGTCTCGATCTTGATTTAAGCCTCTGGCTCGTAACACCAAAGAGGTTTTCCATGCTGGATCAATGGATCCTAATAAATCATCAACACACACACACACACACACACACACACACACACACACACACAGGCCTACACATTCACTGCAGATAATGGGTGTAAATGTGCTCACACCAACAGTTCTCCACTCTCATCCAAATGACCTCAAAATCACTAATTCACTATAAGTGCATGTAGACACACGTTCACCCTGTGGGCTTTTATACACTCACACTAGGCAAAGAATCATCAGCCACACACTCGCAAGGTTCCTTTCACTTTTTAGATGTTAATTGTCTCATTGAAAAGTGTGACCTTGACTGTGTTGTCTCTCTGTAATGGAGTCTGGGTTGGCTGCATAGAATGACAATTGCTTGCAGCGAAGAGCAGGATAAAAGCAGATCTGCTTTCACCCACATTCTAGCTGTGACAGTAGCAATAGGCCCCTGAGCTTCATTATTCCTTTGCTCTGTCTAAACCTATTCTGGGGGGGTTGAACTGTAGTGCATCTAGGATTCATTTCTTGTCTCTCCTGAAGGTAATCCTGGGATGTGCTGGGCTTGGTAGAGTTAGTGTTAACTCAGGCTGACATGACCTTGACGTGCGGCAGAGCCTACAGGACATGAAACGTGTTTTCACTAATTAGCTATCTGAAGTATCACCTGAGATCTGCAAGCTGAATTGAACATGGCGAGCCCTGTCTACTTCTTTTTTTATCTGATAGATAGACATGGTGGAATTAAAGCTTGGTATGAGGAAGGAATTCAACTGTGACTGATACATGGTCTCTAAGTGAGCCGGGCCTAATAAGGCCTAACCAGGCCGAGCGAGGCCTGCTGTGGAAACGCGCCATAAAGGCACACTGACATGCTGAGGAGAGAGAGGGTGGGGGTGGGAAATATGAGCGTGTCAATGTTTGTGAAATGGCGAAATGGAGGCCAGTGGTTTTAGAAAGAGAAGCCAAGACAGAGGGTTAAAAAAAAAAAGAAGCAATATTGACCTGTGCTTGGTGTCATTGCATCTGGGGACCCCTCTGCACTTTGTAGGAAGAGTAATTTGAGAAGGAAATTCAGTGCATGTGCATTTTACTGAAGTGCATAGTGGGTAGGATAGAGAGTGGAATAGAGGTCAGCAGAGTGCGAGAGAGAGAAAGGGAGAAAACATTTTTATTTATATTTATATTGAGTCTCTCTATTTAATCAATAGTACAGTCTCTTGCCATATGGGGGTCGCAGCACTTTCGAGGGAACTAAACCAGAGGGGAGAAAAGCTAGTAAATATGATAGGATTTGCAGAAATGCATATTTGAGTTATTAAGAGCGATGCAGAGCCTGAAAAACGTGAAAAACATGCATAATCTACACTTGTGTTAAGCCTGAAACGTTGCCACCGTGGCTTACTCAGTGATGGAGCATAGAAGTAGAGGTTATAGGGGCTCAAACACATTGAGAAAATACTCAAAGCTTTAGTGAGATTTAAGCAGGCTCAGCTCCACTGTGCTGTCGAGCAGTTGAATGGTGAAAAGAAAGCTTTGGAGCTAAAAGTGAGAGAGTTCCTACAGCACATAAGCTACCGTAAGAAGCTCTGACCCACTGAAATGTGAGCTCTCGTGACATATTGCAGCATGAATGGCCTAGTGAGAGTTCATTAGAGCAACAAACGGCTATGCTTTATCATGCATATACACAATAATGCACTAGTCCTTACTTTAGTTTTAAACGTATACGATATCACAAGCATCTTGCATGTTTCTGGTGTGCCTGTACCACTGTCTGCTTCTGTTTTCACTACCACCCACTTTGCATGGAAGTGACACGTTTGTATGTGTGTGTGTGGGCGCATTAAGGTCAGCTGCCCAGACGTCACCTGTGGTGACAGAAGGCGGGGGGGGGTCATCCCTAAGGAAACAGAGGCACATGCTCAAGAGAGGCTTCCCACTGACTTTATTGATGGCACCTCAGATGGCCTTCTAAAGCCACACCCAGTATCTACCCAGCCACACACACTCATTATCATATTATATCACAACAATTCCCAAGAGAGGTGTGTGCTCCTCCTGATTAAATGTCATTCACCCTTTATAGCAGGGACACACATGGCCACAGTAAACACTGATGAGTTTACTCAAATCAACTCCTGTCAAACAGCAGCGCAAACCCACCCCCCAGTCCCTCAGCGGCTCAGTGCAGCAGAGGATGTGGAAGCAGGGTGAAAGGTCAAAGCCCTGGTATGCATAATAATCAGATTGGAGGAGGATCATAATCAGGTTCAGAGGAGGCCTGTATTCATCAGGACCGAGCAGCACTGACCCTCCGGCTGAGGCACACAACAGGCCAGGCCCTAGCAACCAGCTGGCACAAGAACAAAAACAAGAGATTACTCCAGCTGTGTGGTGATATGCTAAAAATCTTAATACAATAGTATGTAAATAGTTTGATACTACAAACCTGCCAGCTAGAGTGTGTAAATCTATTGACAATTTGACTGTTTCCCCCATTTTCACTTTAATTCAGATTGCTCTACGATGTCAGGACCAATGGGCTTACTGTTAGACTCATCTGTATGTAAGCTCATGCATTATTCAGTAATGCACTAACATCAGGGCTTTCGCAGAGCAAACGCCCACGCTCGTTAGGCATGCGCAAAACCCCCAATGAATATGAATGCAACTTCAAACGTCAGCCGCAACTCAGCTCTGCACATAGCGATGAATTATTGCACAGAGCAAACGAGATGCGCTTCATCGGGGGGGATCCAGCAACATACTGTTTGTCAGTAAACTCCTCAGAGTTAGCCAACTAAGTGAGTACATTCTAATTATAGCAAATAACTAGACATAATAGTGTTTTGTGGCGTGACAGTCTCTTGAGATCCATTAGTTTGTAAACAGCGTGATTTATTGTTGGTTACAATTAAAGCTGTATTAATATGTTATAATACTATACTGGCATGTGTCTGAGCTCATTACTGTTAAGGGGATCAAACCAATGGCCCTTATTAAAAGGTGTTTCTAGCCATCACCTGTCATCACCAGTTTATTACTCACTCTATTTTTGTACACATTATATTACTGATGTGTATTTAATCTCAAGGCAGTGGAGACATGAGTAAATCTGCACAGTGAAAGCCTCTCAGGATCGACTTCCTCTGGTTGCTGCTATGATCCGAGAGCAGGGATTGATGCGTCCACATGGTTACGGTGTGAGAGGAAGGGGCCACCTGGCGAGGGATTGAGAGGCTAATTGTCCCTCTGGTATTAGGTTATCTCCGCCAACTCGCCTGAGAGAAAGCCACACATCCCACACATTCAAAGCCGCATGCAAATGCTCACTATACTGTAGATACAGAGACTGCTGTTCTTTTCTCACTTTGTCACACACACATATTTGCACACATTCCTTACTTGATCAGGAGATAAAAACACGAGCTGTTTGTGTCCAAAGTCACACGCTCACTTTCACACACACATTCAAGGTCAGTTCAGACGGTGCTGAACACAGAGATCTATTTCAAACACTCTTTCTCACATTACACACACATGTGCATGTTCATTTATTCAGTTCAAAAAGGCTGAGGTCCACTCTCCTTCACCGAGTATCCCCTTACTTCAGAGCTTTTATTTGCTATTTCTCTGACAGCCGCCGGCTAAGATTCCCCCCACCCAAGTGTCCTGTGGGATTCTTGTGTTTTGGGATGAGGTAGTCGGCAGGGAAAGGAAGCCATGGGCACATCTTGAAGAAAGAGGACAGAGGGTTAAACAGAGCTATAGACGAGGTAGTAGGACACAGGTGGCTAAGTACGGCTGATCAGATCCTTCGCTTTGTGTGGCAGTCTAACAGCGGGGGGAAGGGCATTTCTCTTACATCTCTACCTTTTTATATAATTCATGATGTCTTTCCTGAGCAGAAAGGATCTACATTTGCAGTATATAACTCAAAATACGAGCACATATTAACTGGTAATAGTCAGATATTCCGATTTCGAGTTCCAACTAAAACGACTTAATTCTACAATTTGTGCCAGTAAGTTACATTACATTGCATTTAGCTGACGCTTTTATCCAAAGCGACTTACAATAAGTACATTCGACCAGGAAGACACAACCTTGAAGAAAACAGAATCATATAAGTACATCAGGTTTCATAGAGCCAAACATTTCAAGTTCTTTAATGCTTCTGTATAGCGAACCATGCCCAATTTAACGCCTCTTTAGAACATTTGACTAATACAGCTTTCTGGCTATTGAATGTCTGTCACCATGAGAGAGATATGTCGGCTCGGTCTCTGTGGTACTTTCAGAGCTGGCAGGCAGACACACTTGTGGCCCACTGCCCGGAGAGACACCTGGCACTTCCCTCTCAAACACGAACAGGCACACACACCAAAGACACACACACACGATGGGTCGGACCAGATGGGATCTTTTTGTATCGCGCAAGATTTAAAGTGTTAAATAGCCAACGTGACACTAACCGTTATACTAAAGCAACAATATCCAATCATGGCCATCTCTCCCACCCTCGGTCAAAAGAGATTGAAATGGTGGTCACTGACAGCCCTTCCTCTTGTTGCCCTACAGAGCAGCCAGATGGTGGAGCTCCAGAGGAATCAGCTGCGTGATGACGTCAAGGAGTACAAGTTCAGGGAGGCTCGTCTGCTGCAGGACTACACCGAGCTGGAGGAGGAGAACATCTCGCTGCAGAAGCAGGTCTCCATGCTCAAACAGAGCCAGGTGAGGATAAAACAGGGCTGCAGCTCTGATGCACAACGTTTGAACCATACAGCAGAACATCCCTGTTACGTTCCCTTCTAAATCTAGGGGGGTACAAAGGGAAGTAACCACACACAAGGATGACCAAGCACGACAAAAAAAGGAGAGAAAACCGATCTCTTAGTAACGCACCAGTCGTTTAATGACCAAAAAAGAAACACGGGCTCACCAGCCAATTTGCACAGAATTATACAGCATCGATTATAGCACGGAGCTCCCCTCCTATCAAATGGCAACACACAGGTCTGCACACATGCAGCCAGAGGAGGAAAAACGGAGAGCCCACTGCAGTCTTCCTCCGGGCCTATATGGAGGCCCTGATTAGGAATTCGGAGCACCTGGGGAGAGGCTGCACCTGGGGACAATCAGGCTGCACCTGGGGACAATCAGGCTGCACCTGGGGACAATCAGGCTGCACCTGGGGACAATCAGGCTGCACCTGGGGACAATCAGGCAGCACCTGGGAGAGGCTGCACCTGGGGACAATCAGGCTGCACCTGGGGAATCAGAGGGAGAGAGAGAGAAACACACATACACGACCACACAAACACTACGGCACATAACAATCCCCTTTCCTGTTAAATCCGCCTTTGTTGATGGTTATCAGGGAGTCTTCTTGGCAAGGCCTAATTAAACGGGTAGTTTCAGGCATCTCAGCGTAGTACTTTTTATACACACACACACACACGTACTGTAAACTATCTAACAGCATCTGAGCCGCCCTACAGGCCCTCATCCTCCCTCTCATTGGCTCTCAGTGTGTCTCCTTCTTGTACTGATTAGACAGCCAAAAGAAGCTTTAACATTCAGATTTAATTACGATAATAAAAACATCCTCCGATACAGCAACGAGATAAGCAGCTGCCTTTGTTTTTTTCTTTCCTGCCGCCTGGCTGTAGAAGTGTTTGATCGACTCTTTAGCAGCTATCATTATTCAGAGAGATTCTAACACTTCATTGTAGTAAAAAAAAAACCTTCCTTGGTTTAGTCAAATGAGTGGAAAGAAAAATACAATCCCCTTCGCACATTTGCAAACATAATACAGAGCTTGGATATTTCCATTTAGTATAAGCTTTTATCCTTGAGCTGTTAATTATTTGCATATGCGCTTCTCGGATTCTGTTCTCCATATTCATCACAGAGGGCATGAAACCAAACAAAAGCGGCTCCTACTTTTAAGACATCCAATATAAAAAGGATTCCCAAATCCAATTAACTTCAAACTAATTAGAAAGGGAAATTCAATCTATATTCTGTCAATTAACATTATCTTGTATAATGTCATTCTGTTTGATCCAGCTGGTTTGCCACACATGATCCAGTCTGACAGCTTGTTTGAATTTGAGCTGCATCTTGTTGTATTTCGTCGTCAATTCAAAACTCATCGATAGTCTTCCATCACCTCTTTTTTTACCTAGGTGGAGTTTGAAGGTTTGAAGCATGAGATCCGTCGTCAAGAGGAGGACACTCAGTTCCTTAACAGCCAGCTGGAGGATGCCATCCGCCTGAAGGAGATTGCAGAGCGTCAGCTAGCTGAAGCCCTGGAGACCATCAAGACTGAGCGAGAGCTGAAAGCATCCCTGAGGAAAGAGCTGTCCCACTACATGAACATTGGAGACACTCTTTGTCACAGGTAAAAACACACAAAGTGTTCATAGGACTCAGAAAACAGTGTAAAGAACAAAAGATAACACACCGTTCCTACTTTCTCCCCTCAGCCCTCTCAGCATTTCTCTGGTTGGTCTCAAGTTCAGCGACGATGCCTCCACTGAACCCAACAACGACGAGGCTCTGCAGGAATTTGAGAATGGCTTCACCAAACTGGCCAATGCTCTCGCCTACAACAACCGCATCTCCTCTCCCGAGAAGGAAGAGCTGTTCAATCCCGCTCCCAGCCTGGTGGACGACTTGCTGAGCGAACTGAACATCTCAGAGATCCAGAAGCTCAAACAGCAGCTGATGCAGGTTTGTTATTAACAACTGTGTAAACATTTGTGTCAGTAAACAGTTAAACACATTGGTAACCATTTATAACCATCCATTCCACGGACAAGTAAGAAACGATAAATCAATTGCAGTCTCCCAGATTGGGAAGTAAATGTTTGTGTTTTAAGGTGTATTTAGTGAAGAAAAAATCAATAGCAAGCTAATGAGAGTCAAAGATTTATAGTACCTTGAAGATTAAAGTTGACTTTGACATCCTCCAGATATTCTTGATATGGCAATAAATGAGCGCAATGCTTATTAAATGTTTTAAAACAAACTAGGTTAAGTAGTTATCATAAAATAAATCAGCAGGACTGTGTTTTTGAGTAGGCCAGAGGTGTGTCTAAAACACTGAGTCGGTAGATCCTGACCCAGGTTGCTGCAGGGGTCTAAATCCTCTAAATGAACCCATGGAGACACACACACACCCTTCAGGCTCTGCTGGGCCGGGAGGCAGCGGGTGGTGGAACCAGTGCACCAGCCGCGCCTGATTGGGCACCATGGCTACCAGAAAGTATGGGGAACTTGTGGATTGTTTTGAGAACCAAGGGATTCTTTATTTGTCTCCCTTCGTCAAACATAAACACGGTTGCCGGATTAATAAAGTAAAGTTCAAGCTCTCTCAATGCTGCCCTGCTAAGGACACCGTTCTGCTTCTCAACCCGATCATTGTGCCGGATCTGGTTGGCTGACAAAGCTGTGTGTTTGCTATGACCCGCAGCGTGTCACTCCGCCTGCTGAAGCCTCCTGCCAGGTCATTCCACAGATTCCAGTGAGGAATCAGAGCAGAGCAAACAAAAACCTTCCTTTACTCATCTAGCCCTCTCATTCCTCTCATACCTTCTATTGATTAGGTACTCAAGGATTGATCCTAGACGTCCACTCCTTGTGTTTCACCTTATTAGTTCTTGTTGATGTTTAACAACATACAATATGGGTTCTGCAGGAATAGATCAATACATGAAAAGATCAGTCATTTAATACATTATTTATTTATTCAAATCTTTTTTTTATTAACATTGTTTGTATCTTAACATATGATATAAAGGAATATTAAACAGTTAGCTCCTTAACATGACACAGCATTTTAATCGAACTTTACATATTTGTTCCGCACTCGTAAAAAATGTATGCAGATGAGCATACACATGATACTTTTACATTATTTACTGGTCAGCTTCTCAAATAGCTGGCTGCCTATATCAGCATAACTGGCTGCTGGTGTGTAAGACGACCCTCTGAGCTGAGTGCAGTCCGGAGAATTGTCAAGGTCATCCTGACTGATAAGCTTCACATAACTTAGCAACACAAGCCTGAGTCGCAACATGCCACATAATCCACTGATTTAATATGATATATTTTCAAAACAGGAACCATTCACGTTATCGTGTAACAGCGAAATTGAAATTCTAAAAATGGTGACGTGTGAAAGACCCAGCAGGGAGCATTGTACTTTAATTACAGAATACAGTATGATAACCTCCCATGTCTTCGCCTCTCTCCTCAGATGGAGCGTGAGAAGGTCAACCTGCTGTCCACCCTGCAGGACTCCCAGAAACAGCTGGAGCATGCTAACGGTGCTCTGTCCGAGCATCAGGAAAAGGTCAACCGCCTCACGGAGAACCTCAGCGCCATGCGCAAGCTCCAGGCCAGCAAGGAGCGCCAGTCTGCCCTGGACAACGAGAAAGAACGTGACAGCAACGAGGACGGAGATTACTACGAGGTGGACATCAATGGACCGGAGATTCTGGAGTGCAAGTATAAGGTACGGGAGCTTTCCTCCTATCGGTAGAAGAAATGTGTCAAGCTAAAAGCAGAATGTCTACTTCCTTTGTTGATACTCAGCTTTTATATATGTTCAACCATTGATCTTTCTTTGCTAGGTTGCCGTGTCCGAAGCAGGAGAGCTGAAGGAGGAACTGAAGACTCTGAAGACACAATATCAGGCCTGTCAGTCACGTTACGAAGAGGAGCACACCCGTCTGGAATATGACGTCACAACGCTGGGAGGGAAGCTGGCAACTCTAGAGAAGACCAGTCAGACAGAGAGAGAGATGAAGATCAAGCTAGAGAAGGAGCTGCGCAAGGTGAGATGTTGCTCTTTTTATTGATGATCAAATAAATAGTTAATCTTGTACGCAGCTTAATTGAAGCTTCTTTCTCTGTGTTCACAGGTGAGCGACGTGGCAGGCGAGTCTCAGGGCAGCCTTAGTGTTGCGCAGGACGAGCTGGTCACCTTCAGCGAAGAACTGGCCACCCTCTACAACCACGTCTGCATGTGCAACAACGAGACACCCAACCGTGTCATGCTGGACTTCTACAAGCAAGGTAAGGGAGGTCGGAGCAGCCCTGAGGGTCGTGGCCGCCGCTCTCCCATCCTGCTCACCAAGGGCCTCTTCCCTGAGCCTGGTAGGACCGACCTGTCTGACGGAGCCCCTTCCCCCGTCTCCTCGCTGCCTTCCCCCGGGTCTGAACATCGCCGCGAGCCCATGAACATCTACAACCTGGTGGCCATCATCCGAGACCAGATCAAGCACCTGCAGCTGGCGGTGGACCGCACCACAGAGCTGTCCCGCCAGAGGGTCGCCTCCCTGGAGCTCGGCACTGTGGCCGACAAGGACAAGGAGGCCTGCATGGAGGAGATCCTCAAACTGAAATCCCTGCTCAGCACCAAGAGGGAACAGATTGCAACCCTGAGGACTGTCCTCAAGGCCAACAAACAGGTAGGCACCGAGAATTCTGGTTTAACTAAGGATGTATCACTCCCAAACATGTGTCAGTTTTCATTGAAAGACAGAAGAGGGGGCCAGCTAATTCAGGTCTACTCAGCTGTTGCAGCAAATGCGATGCAGACGAGATCTATAACAAACATTGATGGAGACGGCAGCAATGTTGTCAGCTGCTCAGAGAATATGTGGTTAAGATTGGAGAGCACCCCCCCTAACAACAACGCAGACACACAGTGTGTATGCAGTTGCTTTGGTAGCCCTTTGAAAGTATGTGTGTGGTTACTCAGTAACCATTAGAACACACACATGAACGCCCCTCATAAACCACACACCTATGGGTTTAAACCAGCAGCTAACAATAACAACTAAAGGCTGCTGGAAAGTAATAGGTAATATGGTCCATATTAACAGAATTCTATAGACAGGAAACACAACACCAACGCCTTCCAGCTGCTCTGACGCTTTGTTCTTCTCCTCCACCCACAGACAGCTGAAGTGGCTCTGGCCAATCTGAAGAGCAAGTATGAGAACGAAAAGGCGATGGTAACCGAGACCATGATGAAACTGAGGAATGAGCTCAAAGCCCTGAAGGAGGACGCTGCCACCTTTTCCTCTCTCCGAGCCATGTTCGCCACACGGTAAGAAACATGTCTGCTCAATGGACGTCACGGAAAAACATGTTTCAGTCACCTTGCCTTCCAAGGCTCATATCCGACGCATCAGACAAGATGGCATTGTATAATTAATACACATGCACTACACGATCCTAGTACACGAAATATTAGATTAAAGATTACCATCACAATGTAAGCCATGTTTACCATATGTTGGCTGTATGGTATTATTGTAAAGTGACGTGTTTATATTGTTTCTTTGTTTTGGAGAATCAGTCAGGAAGTAGTATTAGCATTGATACTGATTAAAGAGCACAGAAGGTATTTAATCTCGGTATCATTTAAATATGTCACTTAATTATTGTTTTGAACAGTGTGAGTATTAGATGGGTTGACACACTCACTAATCTTTTCCTGATTCCTCAGAGAAGTCGGTCAAAGGTTCTGTGCATAATCCCACCTCATCTTGGTCTGGATTACACATTCACCCCTCAACACTGCGCTTTCACACTGCTTGTTGTTTGTGTGTGGGAGTGGGCGTGAATGTTTTTAATACACTTCTCCCGTATATACCCGGCTAAGATGCTGATACAGTCTTACCTTTTGCATTTAGGACTTCATCCTACCCATAGAGTAGTTTAATACCTCTCCCTGAAGTGTGCTTGCAGAGGCATATCCATATACCTGCAGTGTCTAATCAATTAGTAGCAGGAGGAAAACCTCTCTGTCTGCATACATGAGAGTGAGTGCTGGCAACCAGGACTAAGAGGAAACCAGATCTTGCTCCTACTAATCACATCATTTTTACCCTCTAGGATCCCCCTAGAGTTGTATCACTTTTCATTGGTTTCATTGTTGAGAGGGTGTGAGATCATATTTGCTTTGAAGTAGTCGAGTCTTTGCTAGGTGTCTGTGTCTTTAAGCCTCTTGCTGGAGGGGCTTAAGATGATAACAACACATTGGAGCTTACTGTTTAGTGTCTGCATTAATGCACATGT
This sequence comes from Gymnodraco acuticeps, assembly GCF_902827175.1. Lineage (NCBI taxonomy): Eukaryota > Metazoa > Chordata > Actinopteri > Perciformes > Bathydraconidae > Gymnodraco > Gymnodraco acuticeps. The sequence goes on from NW_022989974.1 coordinate 3,454,924, forward strand.
TTTCCTCCTTTTGCACAATTAAGACCCCCCTCCCCTGATGATGATGATCTTGAGGCTCGTATCCACGTAGCCTGTCACTGTTTTTTGCCTATAGATGAATTACATTTGATCTGTTTATGTGATTCACATATTGGTATGTAAATGATGTCCTACACGGCACAGTGCTGGGTCAGGGGACTCATTGAGAGGCTGGGGGACTCGCCTGAGCAAGGTTTCCCACACTCCCCCCTTTTGTATTCCCGTCCTTCCTCAATGCAAAACAACCGGTCCTCTAGTCATCTGGAAAAGAAAGGGAGGAGAGGGGCGGGGCTTAAGTTAAAGCCCACGACAGAAGCCTAGTTTGACAGTCTTGTTTTCATGGTAATCACACAAAGTCTGGAAAGGTGGATTTCTAAGATGTGGAAAACTCTCAGATACAAATGTGTGGTCTTTGACGAAGAAAAGTGGAGTGGAATTGAAGGAATGTGTAGGTTTCTGTTGGATCCTTTGTGTGATCTCGTGCTGCATTCTGCGCCTCTCTTTGATCAGTTACTTGAGATTTTTAAAGTGTATTTTGTTCAGCAGGAGACATGGTTGGGTGTTGTTCGTCTCTACGTGCTTCTCTCTGTGTTTCTTTATGTGCGTGCCTCTTCAGCTGCCGTCTCTGGGGTCATGTGAACACTAACATTCCTAAGACATGCCTGGACATGCTCTCAGCTCCTGCTCATACTGCAGTCAAATCATTGGCCCAAAGTCACACTTACCCCTCAAGCTTACTCAATCATCTTGCTGTTCTGTTGTTAGTTCCCTATCCATTATTCTCTCTTTCATTCTGCTCTTGCCTCCTCCTCTCTGCTCTGTCTATGATATCCATCCCACCGTGACCAATCAAGCTCCAGACAGCAGCTGATGAGGTAGTTTGTATGTGTGTTTCTTTGGAGGCATTATTGATTGATATCCATCGTGTAGCACTCCACATGAATGTTGCAATAGTTGAGGCTTCCATATGCAGCCATAAAGGGCATTAGCTAGTGTAAATAATCACAGCAAAACTCAGATAAAGTGCCCGTTTGTCGGTGGTGTGAATATGATGATTGTTCATCATCAAAAGGCCAGTAGTCGCCTCCCGACCCACATCAGCCATTGTGCCACCAGATCCCATCAGCAGGCCAAAAAGGATCCCTTTGTATCCCTCCAGTTTCCAGAATAGACGTCTCTGTTTTTTCCCGGGAAAAATGCACACCCTCTCGCCCCCCCATGCAACAGTGGCTCAGCCGTCTGAAGGCGCACCGGCCCCCCCACCCCCTGCCTCCCGGGTCGCCCCCCCATCTCATACTGGGTTTAATGAAGCAGCGCTGATCCCCTTTGTCTGGGTGTGTGTCCCGCAGGGAATCAAACTGCATACACAAGAGGGGAGGGTATGGTTCATGTTGTATGAGGGTCTGGCAGGGTCAGAGTTCATGTGACACACATCCACGTGCAGCACCACACACAGGCAAAACAGCTGCGGTTGTTGTTGTTTTTATGGTCTCGGATTTTGCTTTCAAGACTTGTTTTTCTTAGAACAAGAAAATAATTTGCAAGTGCAGTTTCAAGGGGGACAAAATCACAATTGACTCTAGAGAATATTCAAAAACAAGTTTATTTTGGTTTGAAAAGGGTCAAGATCTGACAAAATATTCTGTGTTTCAACATAACGAAACATCTAAGTTGGATTCTGTTTACAGTGCCGAAGTTCAAGCAGCCACTAACCAAACCATGACATAAGATCTCATTTGCCTACTGAGAGAATGACAGTTATAACTTCACAAATACATTACACAATTCACATTACGAACGATTTCTGCGTTTTTGTGGTTTTTCGAAATATAAAAGACTTCATGAAGTCGCCCCAACCGCACAGGTTGGGGCGTTTCCAAATAAAGTAAATACCGTTTCCAAATAAAGTAAATACCACACCAAAAAGTTGCCATAATGTGGTATTGTTGGTGGATAAGGTGCTGCTTGCCAATATAAAAAAAACTCTCCCTTTTTTTGAGGTGTGTCACAACCCAGAAAGTAGGAATGTTGAGAAGTGACTGACTCAGGCAAACAGATGGAGACAGTAGCAAGTTAGCGACAGAGAGAGAAAAGGCTGGAGAGGCGAGATAAGAGCCAGGAGAGAGGACGTGATTGAAAGAGAGCTGAATGAGAGAGAGCAGGGTAATGGAAAGGGGAAGAGGGTTTAGTGAATGAGAAAAGATGGGCACGACAGCAGATGGAGAGTGGAGATATCACCCCCCCCCACCTTTAAATCCCTTTAGATGACCCACTTTCTATACCTGTCCAGACACACATGCAGACCCGCATACGGTCACTGGAGGACAGGTGCTCATGCCGCAGTGCAGCACTCACTGATATTTTCCAGTAGGGGGCAGTTATCATATATTGTGCTATTTTGCACAGAGATGGGAGGTGGAAGAGATAGATAGAACTGATACAGTCTCACTTCAGCTGGAAAAGTGGACATCGGTTGTGAACAGCTATCGCTCAGAGCAATGAACCGTATTCCTCTCATTCCCATCTTCATTTTTCTTCTTTCTCTGACTCCTCCCTCAGCCTGTTAATCAGGTGACGTCGAAAGGATTTCCTTACTGACTGCTAGGTGTTAATGCTTTCATCCTTTGTTTATGTGTTCTATTCTTAACTTCTGCACATAAGCTACTCATATTGTTCAGAAAAGCTGTGAGTAATTATACAGGGTGGGCAGGGTGAAGTGAACCATGTTGCAGTGGTCTGTTTAAAACATTAAGAGATGGCAGCTTTGGACCGCGAGAGGTTGGTACTGTGACTTATAATATATCAGCTGAAATGACTCAAACTGAGCTGAGAACATCTTAGCTGGTGAAATCCAGCGGAGGGGAAAGAAAGGGGTGAAATCATGAATCATAATGCAAGAGCCTAGCTTGTCTCATCAGATCTGCACTGTGTGGATCAGTGGCTCCACCTGGTGATGGAAATAACACTGTCACTAGAGGAAAGGTCACTCTTCCAGTTGTTTTTTGTCTTCATTATTGTTGGTATCTAAAACATGCAGCTGAGGTATACAAATCATGTGTGCAGTTTTCCAATAGCTTTAAGTAAATTCAACTAAACTAAAAGCCAACTAATCTCTTGCACCATTGAGGAAAAGGCTCTTTGGTATTTTTGGAACATACACTGCCATCTTGTGGTAGGACACGGAAAGTATTGATGGTGTAAAAACATGCTGTTGTTTTCAGTTCCAGGTCCAAATGACATACCTGACCTTACAGTTTTCCCTCTCTCTGTCTCTCTTGCAGTTGTGACGAGTATGTCACCCAGCTGGACGCGATGCAGAGGCAGCTGGCTGCAGCAGAGGATGAGAAGAAGACCCTCAACTCCCTGCTGCGGATGGCTATCCAGCAGAAACTGGCCCTGACACAGCGCCTGGAAGACCTGGAGTTCGATCACGAGCATACCCGCCGGGGGGGGAGCTCCAGCCGGGCTAAGGCCCGCAGCAAGGCCACCAGCGCCACCCCCCTCACCCCCCATGTAAGTCAGAGTCTCACCTGCTCTGGCTCCGGCCGTCCAGAGCTCAACAATGCTATGCCCAACGGCATTATGGGAGGCCCTTCAGTCTTCTGCAGCGAGAAGTACAAGATCTACTGTGACTGAGGCGGTTGAGAAGTCTGCAAGGACTGCTGTGTACAGAGGGGAGGGGGCCCACGGCCGAAACCCTCCCTGCCTTAGTGTTAAAGAGCCCCACTTGCTCGCTTAGCTCCCTGGCCAGCCTGCGCTCCTCTAGGGACTGCTGTGTGACTAACCGGCTGCTCGTGTGTGCTAGTGTAAACGCTTATGGGAATGCTGATGTATGTACAGTGTGCACTAGACGTTTGGACTGCAGTAGACATATATGGCATGTGGATTATAGGGCCCCGGTTATAATGGGGGATTTGTGGGTATAATGGAGTGTCCATTCTTTCCGCTGTCATAGTGCTGTACGTATGATGTAAAAGGTGGTGGCTTTTGTGCTCGTTCGTTCACGCCCCCTGAGTGTAATGCCTGGTAACAGCAACACATTGTGGGGGCGGGGACTTGTAAAGAAGATGTCAATATGACCGTCCCGTGTCTGTTGGCAAGGGTGCTCCTTTGATAAAAGCCCCCTCCTCTCTCCTGCCTCTCCGTCCTGGTCCCCCAGGACTGACCTCTGACCAGCAGCCCACTGTATAATCAGGTCACTCTTTGAGAAAAAGAAACTTGACACAAAAGGAGTTTGAAGAGAAAAAAACTCAAATATGCAATCTCCCTCTGCTTTCTTGCTAGGGGAGCACAGTGTGATTCTAAACAGAGATTCAAAAACTCAAAAGTGGGATTGCTACTGGTTTTATAATGGAAAGGTTTGGGCAAAAAAGGAGCACCTATGACCGCAGGTGTTTATTTCCGGATAATATTCAAGCTGTGATTCTAGCACACCAATACAATAGGGTCATTAGAAACGCATGGCTTTGCAGCTAAAAATGCTTATGAGCTTTTTAACTGTTTTTCTGTCGTCAGGTGTGTGGTACAAGACGAACCCATGTCCTGCAGGGCTCTACATTGTAAAATAGGACTTACTTTGTGTCTGGTGGAATACAGTCCAGGAGGACTATTCAATGTGATCCATTACGTTGCGATGGATTCTTTCAGAGACCTATCAAAAGAGAGAAAGAACTTTTGACAAATCGATCTCAACCACCCAAATGAGGTGCATTTCAGCATTGGTGCCTCAAGTTCCTACTTCTGTTAAAAAGGATCAAATGATTGCTGTGAACAGAGATACAATATAGTTTGAATCAAAGAAGAGTAAATCCTAGAAGAGCACAAATCAAAAAGGCACCCACATGTGCACAATAAATCTGCAAACGAAACCAACCGACCACTCGGCAAAAGTGCCTGTCGACCCAAACACTTGATATATTATATCTGTTGATGTAAAGCCCTGTCCTTCTGTCTCTACTTCAGGGGACTTTGTTCCTTCCCATCTACCCCCCATCCTCTGTCTCCGATTTTTGGGAGATCGCTCTGAGCTCTTAAATTATTTCTGAAAAATTAAGTGGCTAAAAACCCTCTCCTCACGTCTCTAATCAGTGTCTTGTCACTCGGTCGCCATATCAACCCTCTCTCTTTTAGATTGCCAGCAGCTTGCTCCCCACCATCACCACTCACCCTTTAGCTAAAATGAGGATTTAAAATATTTTTATCAGGTAACGTCCTCACATACGTTGTGTTTCCGATAGTTGCCTGTGTGTATATAGCGTTTACGTGAAGGGCCCTTGTGTGTATTAGGTTTTTAACCTTTGCGAATGGAGGGTCACGCATTACTTTTTTATTGTTTTGTGATGTATGAAGACAGAAAGTTTTTGTATCTACAATAGCTTTAACTCTTTGCAAGCTAGCATTACGCAAATAGGAACAACAATAAGTGGGGCTTGTGTTTGATATAACCATGTACTGCTTGTGGATCATTAGGCCCATTAGCTTGATGATGCTAAAAGCAGGGTTGATTTGAGCAAATCCTGCAAGATTGATCAAATTATGCGTTTTCTATTACTATGCTATATATATTTAAAAGTCTATATTCTTAATATGATCATGTTCAGGTTATAATCTTGCAGGATCCAACTACAGTATTCCTTCCTCTCGGATATAAAGAGAGGGAGCTTCGTTATTCCTGGAATAATGAAAAAGGAACAATGCCAGCGGTCAACCCTGCTTGAGTGTGCATCCGTAAGCACACAGCATGGAGACAAGGCTATCGTCTACACCTCCTTAGAGGTCAATCACTCTTAAGTTTGAGATTCACTTAACTTACAAGTGTGATATATGCTTTCTATCAGTTTGCGCTGACAGAGAAAAAGGTTTGAAGAGTAGAGGAGGGAGAACTACTCGTGTTGTAAACCAGCTCCTGAGAGAGGAGATAAGAAAACCAAACATGCTGGTGAAGAAAGCCAGATATTTGGCTGAGAGCTGACTCTCAAACGGGGGGAAATGAATCCAGGACTTTCCTGAGGGAGAAACTCCTTCTTCTTTTTTTGGAGGAACACAAAGAAACTAAAACTGGTCGCTCAATGGACCAGAGGACATTGATTCAAATTAGTTGAGACCCTTACTCTCCTTTGTATAGGCTCTGTGTGATCACTGAGCAGTAGGTAGACCCCAGGATGTATTTGTGACTAGAACCTCCCCTACTTATATTAAATAGTAACCCTATTGCTCCGTCTAGTTTGAAATCAATGTCTGGCTTATCTGGTGTCATAACAACACGCACCCTAAAAAGCATCTCCTACCTCTGCGTGCAGGCTCCTTCCAAGTCACCCTTTAAGTTTGAACACATGATGCATACATCTCTGATTCATAGATAGCCTGCATGTCAGCAACTTAACCCATTGCTCATTCACTTGCATGTTATATGAGAAAGATCCCATGTCCTCAGACCTGGGTGGTTGGATATGGCTTTAACTCTGTCCTGTGAACAAAGGCTTTGGTACTTGTGAGTCATTGGCTTTCTAACCGCAACTGCAGGAGAACTTTTGGCAACTGTGCTTTCACATCAGCTCCTCGTAAACATATTAATGCTCCTGGCAGAACATCGGCTGCCTCAGAGTTTCTAACATGGCTTCTGTTGCTTTGACTAACTCAAACCGCCGCCTGCTTTGTCCGTGTGGACTCAGCTGCTCTGTTAACCGTCACTCTAAATTGACGGATAATGCTAATGCCGATCATCTGTTCTTTGCTTCATTTTGCAGTAATTACAGTAGTTCCGTGCGGATGATGAAGTTCCAACACAAGGTCCATTCTCACAAATAGGCCATTTGGACTTGGAGGACAAAACAAAAACTCAATGAAAACACTGATTTATAGTCGAATAAACTGACACTTCCTTCTTATTGCCTTGATGGCTATTAGAAAGACACTTTGCATGCTGCTGCTGCTGGAAGCCAATTTCTCACAGGTCCAATGAACACATTGAATTCTGATCAGAGTTGTATCAAACCCTCCAATGAGAAGCATGGGGTTGTTTCTCCATGTGAATCAACTGTTTGGTCTGGTTTCATCTTTTGTTTTGTTTTAAGTCATGTTTTTTTTTTCAATCTGTGCACTTTTATTATATAGGATTATAACAGACTATAATGAACCTATAGGAGAAAGCGTGGTAGTTCTATGGTTTGTGAGTTATTCAGTATACGGTATAATACTCTAGGATTATACGACCTCCTGAATCATCTAAACTTAAATAACGGAAACTATTTACTCAAGTAAATGCTCCACAAACCACAGACCTACTATTATGACTTTAACCTCAAGATTTTATCCATCAAATAACCATGTTTTAATTGCTTTGTTACGTCATATGTTATGCTGTTGGTTTTCTTTTGTGGTTGTTCCACTGCCATGTTCTATACAAAAAATCCAGGGTGATGCAAATTCTGGGGTTTTTTCATGTATTTATTATTCCTAGGAATAGTTCAAAATGACACAATGAAACTTGACAACGCTCTGACTCGAATAGGTAAGTTGTGTTTTCGGAAACATTTGAGTGGTATGATATGCTTTTCCTCTCTTCTTACCGAGGGCGTTCCACTGAACCGGGATCACTGACTCTCAGAATTCTCTGCAAAAGTGCAAAAATTAAATTCCAAATTGGAATTGTTTCATTCTCTCTTCGTTTATCGTGCCAAATCTTGGTACACCGTTTAGGTTGAAAAGAATCAAGACTCGGAGGAGACAAACTGATAAAGGTGAAGCTGGCCATGGCTCTCCAAGCGAGCGCCGGGGTTTTGTTTTTGGTTCGTTTAGTTCTTTGTTTCTGACCAGTAGTGCCTTTCATCGTTTCAAGGGAGAATCTTAGACTAGTATTTGATGTTTACTTTTTTTTATAGGTGAGGACTTTGGGTTCAAAATGCCTGTGAGCAGCAATAAGTGCAAAGGGAATTCCCCCGTCTGCATGGGTGAGATGATAGTTTGGGAATTCGCTCAATAAAACTGAAATTGTATTGAATTCTGCAGGTCAGTGATCCCACTCAAACTAATTCAGGGGTATTATTAAGAAAAGGTTGTTTTTTATCTAACTTTGGGAACCAAATGAAATCCCTTTGGCCTCCTGTTATTGAACAAAATGCTCAAAGCATCTGTAATGTGTCCGGGTAGATTGGTGAAGGTCATGTGATATCAATAGTATTGTAGACAAATGTGCAGAGAGCGCATTTTCTCATTCTTTTTGTCCAATTTCAGTTTTTGTTTGTTATATTTTTTACTCTTGAATCTTTTTTTACTTCATCTTATTATGTTTTCAGGAAACAGAAAACAAAATAAGCATCAACAAGCTTGAATAGTGCCATTACAGCCAATGCTTGCTTGTTGAGGCATTAAAGTTACCAATACGGAAGATAAGCTAGGAAATTAAAGTGCAATTCTAACAATGTTTTTACATTTGAAAAAAAGGAGAAAGTTTTCTGTTTGCTGGAAGCGATAGCATTGTGATAATACAATTAGCTGTGCAAACTTTATATTGTCATATTGTGTTTCAGTATTGATCCATAATGAGAGTTTGATATCTTTATATGAAATAACGACTTCACCTGTATGTTGGTATTTATTTGAATTGTCATGCAGTACTGTATCCTTATCAATAATGTGCATTATGAATAGTGGCATATTGATTACAGCGCAATGCCATATGCATGTTTCCCAGTCATGGGACCTTTACACAGGATTGAAAACAAACATGTAAACTTCATCAGGGTGATAAACAAAAAAAAGAAATGTGGAGAAACAAAAAGGAGAAGACAAGTTAAGTCTGATGTATTACTGCTGAAATAATCCTATGAAAGTGTTTTGTTTGTTTTCTAGAAGCGAGGGAGGATATCTGTGTAAAGGTAGTCATACTGGCCAAAAATCAATAAAATGTGACTTAAGTTCCACGTCGTGTGAGTGTCGTTCTTTGCCCCTGCACAGCAGATGAAGGGTTAATCAGCAAAGTGAATGGTCTGCAGCCCTGGTGTCTCCTCAGTGTTCCCAGCTGGAAGCCAGGGGCAGGGGAACTTCCCAGCTGTCTGAGCGGCTCCAGGACATGATCACATTTCACACAATGCACAAAACACTTCCACCACCTACACCCCCAACCCTTCTCTCTCACTCTGTCTTTTCCCTGCTGTCCTGCCTGAACCTCGCTCCTCCCTCCTCTGCATTTCCCATTTCGTTCCCTTCCCTCTCCCTGCCTTCTGGAGATACGCCCACAATGATCGGAGCCAGTTTCTTCTGACCTCTGGTGCACCCAGCACTTCCTGTCCAGCCTCTGGAGACCGGCGCTCTGCCCAATTAATTCTACAGTTTGTGTTTTTGGCAGTCGTTTAAAATGGAGCAGAAATGCTGTTGGGCTCTTTCAAAAACAACACATACTTAAATTAAAATAAATGATGTTCAATGGATTATTGTCTAGACTTTTATGAGTATCATGGGATGTGCAAAAGCAAATAAGTCCTAGTGGCTTACTAACTGAACATTGCAAATGGTAAGCCTTCTATAGCAAACAAGGAAAATATTGTTAGGATATCCCTCTAAAGTACATAATATTTTGAACATTTCTCATAGAACACATACAGTAGTGATCCAGGACTACTTTCTGTAGGTTTGGTCAGTCATATGACTTAGAGTGGTGAAAGCTGAATGATTGAATAATGTATCCATTCACATTCGTTTGAGTTGACTGCTAACTAGTTATCATGCACTCCTTAAGCATTAATCACATGAAATATGAATCTTGATTGAGCTCTAACAGCACATTGAAAAATGTTAGACCTTGCCAATTGAATCTTAATGTTATTTAATGGTAATGGTAACTTTACTTTAATGGTAAAAAAAAGAAATTGAAGTAGCAGAGTCTGAGATACCCTCACTTTTAGTCCAGTGTCAACACTTAAAAACACTGCATATTACTCTTCCCATAATGCAATGCAACAGGGTTGGAAAGCTTGGAGCCTCCTTGTTACAGGTAAACTGAACTTGTTGCGTAAAATCTGTTGAGTTTCCCTAGGTGAAAGCACAATAGACATATCAGAAAATGCACAGTAACAAACATAAAATAGCACTTCGACAACAACCTACTTCTACCTCTTTTCAAACAATGCAGACACAATATTAACATACCTCTCAGAATTTAAAAACCAGTTGCTACAATATGCCTTGCTGATTGAATTTGAATGGCAGAGTAATAACGAGAGCCAGAGGGAAGAGGTCAAGTCAGATGACATCACTGTAGCGACAGAGGAGCCTTTGTTGATGCCCCTCTCCTCTCATAAGCTTCTCTAAGCATCTTCCCCACTGAGGGCTCTGCTGGAAATATGGGTCAGTGGGATCAGTCCTGCTCTATTAATATGCAGGTGCTGTGATTATGGAGGGTTATTCATAAAGCATAGCAGCGGTTACTTTTCTCAGCTGATGCACTATTAAATATGACCTCTTGGGGTCCCTGTAACACAGTTATTGTTCATGAGCTGCCTGAATCTTGGTGTTATATTTGATCAGGATTTATCCTTTAACGCCCACATAAAATCAATTTCAAGGTCCGCCTACTTCCATCTACGTAACATTGCAAAAATCAGGCATATCTTGCCTCAAAACGATGCAGAGAAACTAGTCCATGCATTTGTTACTTCAAGGCTGGATTATTGTAACTCCTTAGTATCAGGGTGTACCAAGAAGTCAGTCAAGTCGCTTCAGCTGATTCAAAATGCTGCAGCTCGTGTACTAACCAGAGTTAGGAAAAGGGACCACATTACTCCTGTTCTGGCTGCCTTACACTGGCTCCCTATAGAACACAGGATAGAATTTAAAATTCTTCTTCTCGCCTACAAAGCCCTTAATGGGCAGGCGCCATCTTACCTTAAAGAACTCATTATACCCTACTGTCCTACTAGGGCATTGCGTTCCAAGAATGCAGGGTTGTTGGTTGTTCCTAGAGTCTCTAAAAGTACAATGGGAGCCAGAGCCTTTTCTTATCAAGCTCCACATTTGTGGAATCAGCTTCCAGTTTGTGTTCGGGCGGCAGACACCCTATCCGTTTTTAAGAGTGCGCTTAAGACCTTCCTTTTTGATAAAGCTTATAGTTAGGGCTGATTAGATTCAGCCCCTAGTTTTGCTGATATAGGCTTAGTTTGTCGGGGGACATCTTACTTCTTCCTTCTCTCTGTCTATACCTGTGTACTCATGTTCAGATTAACCCAGCTTCCCCACATTTCTTTCTTTTTGGTGTCTATATACGCCGGGATCCGGAGACATGGATGATCCTGCGCTCCTGTGTCCTGCATAGCGAGCCCTGGATCTTGAGTCGTGGCTGTGGTCCTCGATCATAAGTCCTGGATGGATATCCTCGTGGATTCATCTTCCTATTATACAGACATGCATTTCCAAACATTTGGACTACCTATGTTGCAAATGTATTATCTTTTCAATTTACACACGGCATCTATTGCACGTCTGTCCGTCCTGGGAGAGGGATCCCTCCTCTGTTGCTCTCCCTGAGGTTTCTCCCATTTTTCCCTTTAAACTGTGGGTTTTCTTCGGAAGTTTTTCCTTGTACGATGTGAGGGTCTAAGGACAGAGGGTGTCGTATTGTCATACTGATATTCTGTACAAACTGTGAAGTCCACTGAGACAAATGTAACATTTGTGATATTGGGCTATATAAATAAACATTGATTGATTGATTGATTGAATCCCTAAAAACTTTCTTCAAGGTTTGGCCTCAAAGAGACAGAGTGTGTTTTCCTGTTACAAAGAGACTTATTGGTGTATATCAGCCGGCTCTGTCATGTGATGAATCCACGTGCAGCCTACAAGGACAGCAAGTCGTGATCAGCTGACAGGCCTCACTGCTTCAAACACACACTGATACACACATTTCAGAAAAGCTTTACTGGAGCAGAAATAACACCATTGAGGATGTTAACAAATGTATGACCTGTGGAGTGTGAGCTCAGCCTCATGATGCATTGAAACATTCCTTAGTCCTGACACTGGATGCAGGGTGTGAGTGTCAATGTGACTCACACACAAATATCTACAGCTAACTTTCGGTGTGGTCCCAGAATTGCAGGTTTTGACGTCTGTGTCGCATAACAGATGATGTGTTGATCACTATGAAGCTTCAATTTGCACTTGAAAAAGAGTGAATGAATAAAGTGGCACCCCAGACTAAAGTGTGAGTATTCGTATAATTGGAGCCTTTACACCAGGTGGCTTTCAGTGAAGTGAAACACCTCCACATAGCTCATCTCACACTTATCTCTGTCGATTTTCACACCTATACAGCAGTTTGCACATCTGCCTCTCATTCTCTTTCTCTGTTAATCCATATTGCCTTTTCATACATGTCTCACTCTGTCTCTCACCTTCCCCCCTCTTCCTTAATTCCCTACCCATCTATTCCCTTCCCATCTCCCCTCCTCCCTCACTATGAATGCGGTTGCTTCTTTCTGCTCTGTGTGGAGGAGCCCCAGGGTAACGGAGGAGAGGATGTATCCCAGAGGGCTGCTGGGTGTTCTGCTGTCTGTGGACCAGCATGCCCTAGACAGGCTGACAGGCAGCTCCATGCACTCTGAGGCACTAACAAGGGCCTGGGTCTATTTAAAACCCAAGTTCAGTCATCCACAAAACACTTGGTCAGTTTCGACTCTGCCATGACATCTTCAGAATTATTCACCAAAGCAAAAAAAGAGAAAGAAGTTCAAGCAAAAGTGTTTGTGTTTCCTTGTGTGTGCAAAATGGATGTTATGTCTGGTTGTATGTGATTTATGTGCAGTCAGTGGTCGGGTATAAATGAGGGGAGAGGTGATGTATGGATACAGCTTATTAGAGAGGAGTGCAGGTCAATGAAGTGACCTATTGCCAGACAAGCAGCCAGGCAGGGAGGCATTATCATTAGAGACCCTGCTGTTGTCTGTGTTCTTCTGAGGCAGATGTAAAGCGTGCACCAACAGCGCCGGGCACAAAAGAGGTTAATGATGCGTGGCTGAGTCGACACGTGTTTCGCAAAGATGGGGATCGGCACACAGATAAACACACACAGAGAGCAGCTACACAGTCCTGCTACTGAAGATAGGGTTAAACTGGTCACATTATCAAGGAAATACATTGAGGGTCAAGCTGTCTTCACGTATGCAAAAGTACCAAAACAAGACTGTGTTTGTCATTCAAACTTTTTTATAAAGAGCACAGAAGTATCATCAGCAACATTTTCTTGTTCATATTAGACATTAAGACTTGCCAGCAGAAATGCAAACACATCATTGACTCACGAGAAGGGGAGAAACTAGCTTTTGCATTTTTGTATGTCCCATGCCAACAAGGTTAGGAACCACTGGTTTAATCTTTTACAGTGCATTGTATTTAATGAGCCTATCATGTGATTTTTTAAAGTAAAATGTTAACTGAAAAGGAACTGGTTACTGTTGTTGTCTGATAAATGCAGAGAAGTCAAAAATACAATATTTTCATCTGAGGTGTAGTGAAGTAGTATAAGGTAAAAGGTAAACTCGAAAACGTATAGTGGCACACAACTGTAAGTACATGCAAGTAGTGATGCCACTCTGCTGACCCTTATGGGCCTTTATTGAAGAACTAGGATGCTTTTCACTAGCCTATGTAGCTTAAAGCTTCTATCCTATCACACTTATAACTTTACACAAACAGGACAATAAACCTGCAACATAAAATACATTGTATGACTACTACAACCATCTGCTAATTCAAGATTTGTTTTGCCTTTCTTTATTGCTCTGCTGTACAATGATTCACAGAGGCAGCAGCATCCATTCAGCTGGCTTGGAAACTGAAGATAATCAATTAAGAGATCCGGAGAAAGCCTGAGCAGTGACATGGAAGTACAGTGCCAGTTAGTATCTCTGTTCCAGGCTCTTTCCTTCCACACTAATGGGCAGCTGTGGACATTTCAAAGCTATCTCTTGAAATAGGCCTCGTTCCTTTCATGACTTCACGTGACAACCCATGTAATGCCGATGGGCATGTCATGGCTGAAAATGCAATATCACTTAGAGATATCATTACAGTAAGTAGACACGAAAACGATCGATTAAGAAAAATACAGCACGAAATTAGACGACTACTTTCCAAAGTGTAGTTGTGAGTATAAGGATACAATTCAAATGCTTATTGTTTTTTCCAATCTTTCATTGTAGCATTCACAGTCAATGAATGAGGCTGTCGTGCCCGCGCCTCGCGCCAAGAGCGCGCATATCTTTTTTTCCCCAGCAGCACAGAGGAGAGAGTTCTGTTTCTGGAGAGGGAGGAGAAAGGACTACATGGAGGACTACAGTGAATTTATTCTGCACACAAATGACCCGGGTGAAGTCTCTCGCGACCGTTAGGAAACCATGAAGTCTCCTTAGTGTGTTGTTAGTTGTTTTAATCGGCAAACAGGAAAGGGGACTCTGAAGTGGAGGCGCTCCTCCGAGTTTAGTGGGCTGGAGCTGCTGCTGTTGCCAGTTTCTCCGAGAAAAAGACGGATTCAGCAGAGAAAGACCGGAGACAAACTTTGTGCAAGATGCAGGGGGGTTCAGCGACTGGTAAGTGAATCACTTTTACAAATTAAAAGCGGATACCTTCCTCATTTTTGAAGATATGCTTTTCTTAAGTTGTTTCTAAATGGCTAAAGCTTGCATTGCGCACAGGATTTGAATTTCAAAATGCTTTCGCCAGCTGTCAACGGGACAGCTGCAGGCCCGCCTGCAACAACTCCCAATCTACGTGAAGACTTGTTTTGCTTGTTATGGCTTCTCCACAGACACACTGAGACACACTGAGAGGGCCATTAATGGTCCACTGGGCAAGCTTGAGCTGACATGGCAACAAAAAGGAGCAATCCCATTCCTAACCCTGTAGAAGCAGCTCACAGTTGCCCCAATCTGGCTGAGCCCCCCACTGTGACACACACACACACACACACACACACACACACACACACACACACACACACACACACACACACACACACACACACACACACACACACACACACACCATTTTCTTTATAACACATATTTGACCGGAATCCACACAATGAGACTTCTGAATTTGATAACGGTGAAGTGGAGTCATTCCTCTCTACTCCAATGTAATGTGTGTGTGTGTGTGTGTGTATCCCCCACACTGTCTCTGTATGAAATAGGATTTATGTGGAGGAGAGGGTGTTTGATGCAGAGCTCATGAGATTAGAGTTGTGTTAATGCAAGTCTGTCTGAGGAGGGTAGAAGGACTGCTCTGTGTTTGAGGAAGAGTGTGTGTCAGTGTGTGGTTTCCTTTCTGAACTACTTATATATATTTTTGACCATGAGAGAGAAGCATCTCCTATTCACACCTCTATACAACCACAATCACAAAGGAGGGGACGTACAGTTTTTGTTTCTTTCTAATATAGCTGTTCATTATTCACCGTGTCCAAAGTATTGTTGGTGTGTTGTATTCTTCGGGTCTACAGATGACAGATCTGGGGCATTAGCTTAATAATACTATCAGCTAAGCACAATGAGTTACTGTGAGAACCAAACTCTGTAGAAAATTCAGCTAAATCTTACAATCTTTCACACAGGCCACGAAATAAAGTGCTGCTAGCATGCAGACAAAGAAGGGGGAGGGTGTAGTGATAGAGATGAAGTGCTGATGGGATGATATCAGGCTGCAGCGGAGGTAAGCTATGCAGAGAGAGAAAAAGAGAGTGTGTTTGTTGTGAGGCTCTGGGGAGGAATCGATCTGCCGTCCTCCTGGCTGACTTTCTTTTTCCGGCAGTCCAGCAGTGCATCGTTTCTCTCCCACACACACACACACACTCGTTCCCAAGGCCTGGCTCTTTTTTGTTGTTGCAGTTCCCTCTTTCTCTCCCACACTGTCCCCGATCAATCTCTCCCCCTGCCTTAAACCCCCCCCAACACACACACACACACGCACACACACACACACACACACACACACACACACACACACACACACACACACACACACACACACACACACACACACACACAGTTCTAATGCTCAATGCAGCCGCCGTCAGATGAAATATATCAACTTATTTTCTGTTTTCTGAAGTTCCCTCATCTCTTTTCCTTCCACATGGGAACCCAACTAGCCTGTGCACTCTCTAATGCTTATTTTTGTGTTTACGATGGGAGGGTCAACAGGGTTGTAGGCTGCTCGCTTCAAGTCATCGGAGAATCTATTAAAATAAACCACATCACAAACAAACTGCGGTGGGATAGATAGTATGCCTTTCAGTTTTAATTCCACCTCATTCCTCTGACTAGTTTCCAACTCATTAAACTTCTCTGACAGGCTTCACTCTCAGTCTTAAACTTTGCATGCCATCGGGTTCACTCAGAAGTGGGTGAGGGTCTCTTCTCCACAGATGCAGTAGGTGGTGGTCGGCGTGTGGTAGCTTGATACTCCGCCATAAATGTCCTGGGTGGCTGTTTAGGTTATTTATTATTAACAAAAGCTATTGGGCCTGTCTGTGTTAAACCAAGCCAATGTAAACATCTCCCCTCTGTGTTAAATCAACACAGAGCACGGAGTGAGGGAGGAGGATAGTGAGAATATTATCTGCATAGCCCCCCTTGTTCCTCCTTTTTTGTTCTTTGAGCTCAGATGACCCTGCTGTTGTTCCCCCACACTTTAATGAACTTTGATCGACTGCCAAGCCTTTGCAAGTCTAGTCCACACACTGTTGGTCAGTTTACCTGTTGATGTCCGAACAGAAATGAACATGTGATGCTGACCCATGCTGCCTTTCGATGTGTCTCTAAAGGTCAATGTAAATTATCCAGGTGGTAAGATGAATCCAAATGACTAAACTGATATTTGACTGATATTTATTCAGTCGCTTAGTCATTCTTCAATGCTTTTTCTCATGACTTCCAAGAAACTTATCAGCACATTTCTGGTTAACACGTGGTTTTTTAACTACTAGGATGTTTTACCTTTTTAAAAGAAGCAAACGGGTAGTGATGGAAGAGGCAGTCTTTTTAACCAGCTGTTCATTCACTTTAATACAAGCAGTTTGTTCTATCTGTCGACACTATAACCAGAAATGCTGCACAGAATCACTGAGCAAGGCCGTTTTCTGTCAAAAAACAGCTCCAACAAAAGCCTCCACCTAGGTTTATTAATTAACTTTGGACAGAGCCATGTTTCTTTATCTTTTTGTCTTTATGTCAATCTAGTTTACAAATGTCCTGACCCCACAGTTAAACCAAGATATGAGTCTTATAAATAAAGCACATTTTGTTCAATAATGAACCTTTCTGTTCTGCGCTCTCAGCATTTCAGACTGGGGAGTCACAGTGGCGAAGGTATTTCTAAATTAAGTTCTCAAGGTGACCAACAGACCAGTCAGCCGGGACTTTGTGTATTCCTGTAAGCGCTGATCCCCAACATCCCCTGCATTTCTCTCTCTCATTCTGTTTATCTGTGAGACACCATGACTCAGTTCCAGGCCCATTCAAAGACTTCAGGCTTTCTCCTGGCCTTCCTGAGTGTCACATTGATTTGCCTAATGGTGGTCATGTGTGAGCCCTGCTGTTGAAAAAAGTGTGTGTGTGTGTGTGTGTGTGTGTGTGTGTGTGTGGTGTGTGTGTGTGTGTGTGTGTGTGTGTGTGTGTGTGTGTGTGTGTGTGTGTGTGTGTGTGTGTGTGTGTGTGTGTGTGTGTGTGTGTGTGTGTGTGTGTGTGTGTGTGTGTGTGTGTGTGTGTGTGTGTGTGTGTGTGTGTGTGTGTGTGTGTGTGTGTGTGTGTGTGTGTGTGTGTGTGTGTGTGTGTGTGTGTGTGTGTGTGTGTGTGTGTGTGTGTGTGTGTGTGTGTGTGTGTGTGTGTGTGTGTGTGTGTGTGTGTGTGTGTGTGTGTGTGTGTGTGTGTGTGTGTGTGTGTACCCACTTAACGGGAAGAGACTCAGCTAACTGACGATATGAACAATTTTTACCTAAACAAAACACAACTCTAACGCCAAGCGACTGAATTAGCACTAAGCGAAAGAGTGCTAACGCACTTAGCACATAACTCACAGTAGAGATCTTTTATGCTTCATCGGATCAGCACAAACAAGATATATGAAAGCTTGTGAGTTTTGGTCACTGTGCGACCAAAACTCACGGCAGCGAAGGCAAGCAAAGACAACACACAACTTCACTTTACGGGGCTAAAACGGCAAATACCTCTTAACTTGGCTGTTTTCTGATCAAAAGTTGTGTGAAAGGGCATTACAACGCATATAAACGCTGCTGAAGGTTATTCCAATGTCTCTGTGTCACTTTGAAATGATTACTGAAAATCCATCATGACATTTATGTCAATAAACGTACTTTTCATATAGAGTGTAAGAGAGCTTCCGGTTTTGGGCATGCTGGCTGCGCATCACTCTCATTCACCAATGGTAATGTTTAGATGAACTTCCCCTCGATTCTATTGGCTCTAACGGTTCAAAAGAGGTGTCAATCATCAAAATTGACAGATGGGTTCCAGAGATATGGCAATTACACCCAAATGACCCCAGAGGTGGATTTATTTTTCTAAACTTCTCTAAAAAGGTCAAATTTCACTTGTTTTGCATCAATCTTGATACAGGGTACTTATTATATGTTATAATTTGGATTCCTAAAGCTTTTTGTCTACCATCCCATCATTCAAGGGTGGTTTTCACTATAAGTAATTGTTGTTGTTTTTGGACGGAAACTATAATTTACATTTCTTTACTATGTTCAATCTGAATTTACTTTAAAATAAAAACATCTATTCTGATTCTGACTTTGATATATCCAACTCACAGGTGTGTCATTGCTTTGAGAAAAAAGATTATTAATGTACCCTTTTTAGAAGTGAAGATATGGTCATTTGTTCTGGGAATGTCATTTTCGAGCCTGAGATCTGAAAAACAGGCTTGGGGCTTAACAGGTTAAAGTCTTTGCCTTACAAATGTCTCTTATCGTTTTGAGTTTTTGTGTGAAAATGACTACAAGTCTCTCTTTGTACAAGATAAGATAATACTTTATTTGGTCTGCTGGTTTATCATTTGATTTGTGGGGCCCAGGAAGCACTGATAAAGCATGTGTGCTGTAGGATGAGGACTGCACACGGGAGTGGGATTAGAAGCTGGTTTGTTTTGATGCAAGTTCTTCTTTTTATAGTGACAGCACACAGACTGTGGCATTATATTCACACTCCTGTTTGACAGGTTCGTGAGTCATATGCAGGCACACTGCTTTCAGAGGTGTGTTTTCAATTGCGCTGCAGAATAGTTACATTAATATACAATTGTTTAGCAATAAGAAGTATATTGTTACAACAACTTCAGTTTGACCACACCTACTGTATCTGTTCTTGCAGGTGAGAAACTGTGATAGTGTTTTTCTTTTGGACTTGAATGAATGGCACCTGGTCATACATTAGTGCGGACATGACAAGAGGGATGGTTTGAAATAAAAAAAATATTAAAAGTAAATTTGAAAGAAAAATACAGTTTTGGTAACAAAATGCTATCTTTGCTTTGTTCTACCTTTTTAAATATCTTAGTTACCTCTTAGGAGCCACTGCAGTTAGATGATGTGTAGTTTATTCGTTTACTTCCACTACACAAGCACTCCAAGTATTAATGAATGAACACAGTTTGTAGAAACATAATCTGTACTGTAATGTCAGCCACCGTTTGGTGTCATTGTAGTAGACGAGGTGAAGCTGTGATTCAGCAAACAAGTGTTTTAGAAAACTGACTCATCTTTCAACAGAGGTTTACCTTGGCGTCTGTGACAATGTTTAGGGCTGATCTGAAGTATGCAATGAGGGAGTGTTCTACATAATATATGTTTAAATCACGTCAGAAGATCACACTCACACAGTCTTACAGAATGAGAGTGAGCTGGAGTGTGACAGCAAATGCCGCATCTAGCTATGATTTGAATATTGTTTGGTATTAGGATGTTTCCTTTCAGGAGTAGCAGTGCTTCCTGCACAATATGTTTACACTGGAGGTTTCTTGGCTTATATTTGGGTCTAGCTGACACACACACACACACACACACACACACACACACACACACACACACACACACACACACACACACACACACACACACACACACACACACACACACCATGTATACATCACTTCAGGGGACATTACATTGACTTACATGCATTTCCTGGAGACTTATCCTAACCTTAACCATAACCAACACATGCCTAACCCTTACCCTTACCCTTAACCTAAACCTAACCAAGTCTTCACCCTAAAATTAATGATTCCCCTCATGGGGACCTCCAATTTGTCCCCATAAGGGAGGCGAGTCCCCACACGTGACTGTGTAAACAGATTTAAGTCCCCACAAGTATAGTAATGCTAGGCCACCCATACCCCCCCCCCCCCCACACATACACACACACACACACACAAGGCGGAAGTGACCCAGTTTTGCTAAATGGTACCAACTGTTGAGGCCTTCTTGAAATGGACAGAGAAACTTGGTGACCCAATAAAGGACTGACACAAGAGACTGAGTTGATCTCATCCCAGTGTCCTAGATAGAGCAGGTTGTATGTGAGCCAGATGCCGGGTGGTGCTTATTGAGAAACGTTGACTGACTCCAGTTTGAAAATGGAAAAGTATAATCTGGAATCAGCATTTTTGCTCTAAAATATGTTAAAGATGACAGCGTGATGAAGGGCCCAGTTTGCAGCCTAAAAGTCTTTGTTTGTGTCTCAGTGACAGGACAGGGAGGTCAGTTTGTGTCTGTGTAGCTGTCTGTCTGTATCTGTGACTCCTCTCATGTCTGCTGTCTGTCTGGAATGGACCTACCCTGATGAGGGGGATTTTCCTTGGAAAGTCATATGGAAAGAAAAAAAACTGAGCCTTAATAGTAAAAGCATGTTCCATTTGGTGTGTGTGTGTGTGTGTGTGTGTGTGTGTGTGTGTGTGTGTGTGTGTGTGTGTGTGTGTGTGTGTGTGTGTGTGTGTGTGTGTGTGTGTGGTGGGTGTGTGTGTGTGTGTGTGTGTGTGTGGTGTGTGTGTGTGTGTGTGTGTGTGTGTGTGTGATGTGTGTGTGTGTGTGTGTGTGTGTGTGTGTGTGTGTGTGTGTGTGTGTGTGTGTGTGTGTGTGTGTGTGTGTGGTGTGTGTGGTGTGTGTGTGTGTGTGTGTGTGTGTGTGGTGTGTGTGTTGTGTGTGTGATGTGTGTGTGTGTTGTGTGTGTGTGTGTGTGTTGTGTGTGTTTGTGTGTGTGTGCTGTGTGTGTGTGTGTGTGTGTGTGTTGTGTGTGTGTGTGTGTGTGTGTGTGTAGCTCCTTCCTAGCACACTGAAGGCATTGTGTTTTTCCTCTCTGATCATCAGAAGAGCAGGCTCTGTGGATTCAGGGCTTCCTGTACACACTGGGGTGAGGCAGGGGGACCTGGAAAGAAGGGAGGAAGAGGTGGAGGAAGAGGAGGAGGGGGAGAAAGAAGGAGGGATGGAGCCAGGTGGAGGTCGCCTCTAGGTTAAATGGTGAGCATCAGCATTCTGGTTCACAGCTTTAATAGCAACACAGAATCCTGAATGAGGTGATATGTGATTTTTCATATTGCCAACAAATCCCATGAGTATCAGACCCAAGCCAACATTGAATTTATCCTTCAATAAAGTATTGTCTGTGTCTCCAAAACCTTATAACATGATTTGTTGTTCCGTAGAGCTCAACTATTCTCCAGAAACTATTCAAAACATCAATGAGCCACGCCATTATACTGGGTGACATGAGTGGTATTATGAGTAATGAGTGTCGGCACTGTCATTTATTGTGATTTAGTTCCAAAAAAACATGCTGCTTCAAGTACTTTGCACTTCGTCTGCAGCAGAAAATAGTCCTCAACAAATGTTCCCCTGTTCAAGTAAGAAAAAAGCTCAAATCTAAAATAAAAGATTGATATCCTCCGTAGGATCCAACTGGCTTGGGTTGGTTGACACAGTCATGCAGGGAGAGTCAGAAATAAATGACAGATGTTTGTTGAGAGATAGTTGTTGGTTTTGATAATTCATGCAATTACTAATACAACACAATATATATTATCACCAGCCTTCTCCATATGGGTTTGTTTTGCTGTGGTGGGAAATAAATAGCAGCCCCAGAGTCCAGTATTGATCAGCCTCTAGTTTTCCCATACCCCGAAGTATAGATGTTCTTTGATTTATTATTCATCATCTTCCAGGCAGAAATCTTATTCCATAGATTTCTCTTTGGTATAAAAATCTTTCACAAACTCTGCTTATTATTTTCTGTCAAGGTCACTTCATCGTACGTGTCTTACTGTTAATGAGCAGGAGCTGTTGCAAAAACTCACCAATGTTACGACTTTCAAGGACATTCATTTGAGATTTGAGAGTATGCTGCTTGAAAACATCCGTATTAACTAATAGCCAAACACTGAAGTGATTTTACAAAGTAAGAGTTTGGTTTTTATTTCTGTCTGTCCTTTATTACTGTAAATGTAGCAACCTTAAACCCATTCAACAATGATTTCATTAAGTTTCATTGAGTCCATGCTTGCGAATGAATTTCCAATTCTGATGACACAACCTTGGCAATAAAATCAATTTCCCCTCTCTAATATCTAGTGGTTTATTTTTATACCACTGTGAAATGAAGCCAGTCGCTTCCTGGATTGTAGAAAATCAATTTTAAACCTGATACGACATGCTGTGGAAGATGGTCAGCAGTAATATAAACTGCAGACAGATTTGCAAAGTCGTGCATGTCCCTTATACTCTTCATCCTGGATATCTGAGAGCTAAGTGGAGCCCACGCCCTTAATCACCACACACACTCCTCCATTCACAGTCCCTCACCTCGCCGTAAACCGTGTTGTAAATGTCTCCTTAGTCTGGCTGATTGCACCCAAAGGCGGCCTGTGTTGAAGCCTCCATGCTCTCTCCTAGGGCAGCTCAATTAATCGTATTTTAATCGCAATTACGATTTTGGCTTGCAATGATTATGAAAACAACATAATCGAAATAAAACGATTCTTTTATTCTTTTAATTTTTTATTACATTTTTATTTATTTTTTATTTGTATTGGTTTTTCAGTTGAATTATACTTAATGTTCAGGGTAATCAACTGTTAAAAACGTGCTGTTCAAATTTTCTCAATAAATGGATGTTTTCAAATAAATGGATAATCGTTTTTAATAATCGTGATATCAATTATTGACCCAAATAATCGAGATTATGTTTTTTGCCATAATCGAGCAGCCCCCCCTCCTCCACTCTGCCTCTTCTGTTGTCATTAACCATTGTCTCTCGCTTTCGTCTTCCTCCCTCTAAGCCTGGGTGTCATTGTTACAGACTAAATCACACTATATTTTGTTTAGGTAACCCAACACTAAGCAAGACCTGCTTAACATTGCAGACATTCTTTTATAACACTTCACACTTCATGGTGGGTTACACACACGCAAACGGAGGGCCGGTCAGTAGGAAACTTTTCCTCGCTCTATTCTCTTCCTCCTCTTCTCTTTCCCCTCCACCAGTCTTAGCCTGACACAGATTAGCTCCTTCTTAAATGGCACAACTGTCTGAACAGGGCTCTCATTTAGTGCAGTGTAAGGCATTGCCAGAGACTGAAAGTTGTATTGTTTGCAGCTTTTCTGCATGCAATTCACAGTTCAACCATCATCACTGTGATGAGTGTGTTTCATCTTACAAAAGCGTATGGTATTAATACTGTATGCATGTGATCTGATGAGGATGGATGCTGCTGACAGTGAAAGAGCTTTGTGTTATCATTTATATTGACTGCAGATTTATCAGCCCTAAATAAACCCGGCTGTTTTAAGAGCCGCCCTGTCAATCTTAATCTCAGCTCTTTTTATGTCACTCATAAACTGCTGACTCATTATACAAAGCAGACTTTTTATAAACCACTGTCTTATATTTAGAGAAATATGGAATACATAAAGTATACATGTGGTTTTATTATGTCACAAACTGTGAGCTTATTGACCAAAGAAATACACTCTACTGCCGAGTGTGCAACAGTTAAGGCACCACTAGATGGCACTGTAATGTCACTCCTGTCTTTATTCTGTCAAGCCATTGATACAAGAGACAATGGCCCCGTCTCAGGTCGGTTAAATGAAATCCTTGCTTCCCTCACTTGCGTCGTTTCCCTGCGTTTAGTCCCTCCCACCAGGGAAGCACGGAGGGACGCAAGGAAACTACGAGAAGCAGGGAAATTAGTTTTAAGAACAATGGGACGTCCTTTCCTCCGGAGCGTCACGTGAAGCGACGTCCGTTTGTGATGACGCTGCACAGCTGTTCGTCTGACAGCAGCTCTGTCCCCGTTATTTTCACAAACACCCCCGCCACACATTTACTGACACAAACATTTGTATCATCTGTTGTAGACCCCAATAAATAAAATAAAATAAGAACTCATTCTCAAAAAAGATAAACGCCATTCTTAAAATGTATAAATGAACAATAGTTTGATTAATATTGATTAGAGTGCACAATAGAAATAAAATAATTGAGAGAAGAAAAAGAGATATATTATCTATCAAAACCCAGTTAGATTAACATTCATTGGATTGCACACTTTGTTTGTTTGTGTGGATATGTAGCACATTAACATTTTAATAGCACTTAATGACTGACTGAATGGAAATGACAATAAATGAAAATATAAAACGAAAAAAAGCGATCATGAAAATGTTTCCAATAAATGAATAAAATGATTTTTGACCACTTTGTTGTTCAGATATATCACATATTTGTAACTAAATGATACATTAATTGAAACAAAACACAGTTTAAACTGAGTAGTGACTCCCGTGAGTTTCATTTATTTTCTTCACTCCGCTGGGAAACTGCTCTCATGTCAAGAAGCATCAGATCAGTGCATGCACTGCATCGTCCAATCAGTGAGCGATACACAGTAAGGGGGCGGGGCGAATATCTGAGGATTTCATCGGAGGATGGACTGGTGGTTCCTCGATTATCGCTCCTCCATTATCGCTCCTCGATCCTCGGTCCTCCGGCAGAAATAAGAGCCATGGGACGATACTCAAGATGGCGCAGACAAATCAACTTCCGGTAAGACCGAGACCGAGGAGCGAGGAAATGAAAATAGTCGACCTGAGACAGGGCCTATGGTTCCTTCTCACTTTGGTTAAATGGATTCCTTGCGTCCCTCACTTGCGTCGTTTCCCTGCGTCTAGTCCCTCCCACCAGGGAAGCATGGAGAGACGCAAGGAAACCACGAGAAGCAGGGAAATGAGTTTTAAGAGCAATGGGACGTCCTTTCCTCCGGGGCGTCACGTGAAGCGACGACCGTTTGTGATGACGCTGCACAGCTGATCGTCTGACAGCAGCTCTGTCCCCGTTATTTCCACACACACCTCCGCCTCTGTTAGTACACATTTACTGACACAAACATTTGTATCATCTGTTGTAGACCCCAATAAATAAAATAAAATAAGAACTCATTCTCAAAAAAGATAAACGCCATTCTTAACATTTATAAACGAACAATAGTTTGATTAATATTGATTAGAGTGCACAATAGAAATAAAATAATTGAGAGAAGAAAAAGAGATATGTTATCTATCAAAACCCAGTTAGATTAACATTCATTGGATTGCACACTTTGTGTGTTTGTGTGGATATGTAGCACATTAACATTTTAATAGCACTTAATGACTGACTGAATGGAAATGACAATAAATGAAAATGTAAAACGAAAAAAGCGATCATGAAAATGTTTCCAAAAAATGAATAAAATGATTTTTGACCACTTTGTTGTTCAGATATATCACATATTTGTAACTAAATGATACATTAATTGAAACAAAACACGGTATAAACTGTCAGACGAACAGCTGTGCGGCGTCATCACAAACGGACGTCGCTTCACGTGACGCTCCGGAAGAAAGGACGTCCCATTGTTCTTAAAACTAATTTCCCTGCGTTTCGTGATTTCCTTGCGTCTCTCCATGCTTCCCAGGTGGGAGGGACTAAACGCAGGGAAACAATGCAAGTGAGGGACGCAAGGGTTGCGTTCCAATAATCCAAAAATCAGCTCCTAAATTCTAACCCTATCTCCTATTCCTTGACCTCTGAGTGAAACGTCACGGGGTTAAGGGATAGTGGATAGGAGAATTCAAAAGGACTTAGGAGAAGAGACCGCGGTACTTTAGAGAATCCGAATGCACTTCACTATCTGACCTGTTTATGATGCGCCAGCGGACGTCATGAATATGCGTCTGCTGCTGGGGGGCAACTATGGAAACTACAGTTTTCTATACAGCGGACTACAACATGGATGTTTAATAAGAACGAGGGACTACTGTAAACTCATCTAGAGACTCTGCACCGTGCTCTGATTGTGTTGTTTTATGCTTCATGAACGTGGACAACAGAGAAACATATTCTTCATGACCAAAGTTGGAATTGAAAAAAAAAGAAGGAAAGTCTCTCCGGTAAATTAATACAAATGATCCCAATACGTCTGATTGTATGAACTATGAAAAGATCTTAAAATAAATACAAATGTATTTATTATAAACGTTAGTCCTTAACATCTATCACTGTGTACATCACCATTCAAACATCTTTTAAAAGTTGAACAAACCCCACACAGCTCAGTAAAGACTGTGAAATGTTGACTTTATTTGATAATTTCAGTCAAAACTAACGTTCATATTTCTCTTTTTGATTATAATACTGATGAACGTTCAGAACAAAGCACTTTGGCAACTTACCACATACGTTTTAAAATGCTTAATAAGCACCGTAACTTTCATGATATAATTTCTCCGTCATAATCGGTTGTTTTCGTGAACGGCCGACTGTTGAGTGACGGCAAATGCTGCGGCTGCAATGCATTGTGGGGCAGCATTTTCTCCTCTCCTTTCGGTTAGGGAGGTCCAGTGGTTCCTAAGCTAAAGGAGGTTATAAAGGAAGTTTGAAACCTCCTTTCCTTTCATTTGGAGAATTGGAACGGCACTTATCCTGGCTGCCACTGACGTACTTCCGGGTCATTTCACTGCGTTAGGAAGGTTCTTAAGCTAAATGGACTATTGGAACGCAACCAAGGATTCCATTTAATCGACCTGAGAAGGACCCTATGACCTTCTCCTCTATATGTATTTAGAAGATTAATATGAATACAATTTATTACAAAGGCAAAATGACTGAAAAGGAGTGTACAATTGTAACAAGATAGGGAAGCAGGACAACCTTATTTCTGCATGCCAAAATATGTTTATTCTGTGGTTGTGTGGTTGTGTGTCTGCCCCTATCCTGGTCTGCTCCAAAATGAATGGGCTCTTACTTGGCCTGTGCTTTTTCCCATACACCAAGTCTAGTAGGGATAGTGGTGGTCTAATGGATAGTGAGGTGGGCTGAAGATCGGAAGGTTGTGAGTTCAAATCCCGCCAGGAACACCACCACTAGTGTGCCCTTAGTTACTCCAGGGAGAATGTTCTTGTAATCGGTAATTGTAAGTCGCTTTGGATAAAAGCGTCAGCTAAATGAAATGTTTTTCATGTATCCATCTGACGGAACAAACAACCAAAAACATACCCTCCACGGCAGAGGTAAAAAATAAGGAAAGTAAAATATTAAGACCGGGAAATATACAGTGATGAGAGGCCACAAATAGACTGCTTTGTTTTTAAAATGTCATAAAGAGTCTGTTATACTCTTCATCAAAAGCTGCTCAGGAGTAATGTTGTTTAGTGTTTAAGGTTTGGCTGCTCAGTCACCCTCTCTGTGATGGCTAACGGCTTTACTTTACTCCATGTATATCCGGGGCTCAGCGTCCGGGCTGCTCTCATTCTGGGTGACAGCGAGGTGCTTCACACTGAAGGTCACCCTGGCAACAGCAGGCTGACTCTCCGCTGTCTCTTCTCCTTTTTCCTATTATAGTCTGCACTGCCCGTCAGCCATTTATCATGCTGCCTCTGTAATGACTTTGTGAAACAAGATAGCACCATTTCATTGGAGAGAGATCTGGACTTACTGCTTTAATGGCTGCAGGGAAAACAACAGGGGAAGATGACTTGTGTGTTTTTCAACACTATTTGAGAATTTCTCCCTCTTATTGGTAAGGTGCTACTCCTATCCTCCCTTTGTTTTAAACCATCAACCAGGGATTTGAACTCCTGAGCTTTTATGACCACTGTACCACGCCACACTCCCAGCATGCCTTGCACAAGCCACAGCTCTCATCACAGGACAGTCATAACTCCCTGTATTTAATGAGGAGATGAGAGCTACATCCACACAGATGGATCCTTTTCCTGTGGCCCGTTGAGGATTATCTTCCTCAAACAGTTATTTTAGGGTTTCAGCTTTTCTTTTTTCTCGTTTAGTCCCTAATTCACTGTCAAGAACTTCATTAGATTAACAACGATCCTAAAAGGTCAAAACGTGATATACAACAAACTCCCTCAGGCTGCTTAGCATTGGTGTTTTAGTGCATGTTTACCTGTGTGTGTGAGTGTGTGAGTGTGTCAGCTGATTCCCAAAATAATGTACTCTGCATCTGCTACTCTACCTGCCCGAAGCTAAATTGTCCTTCCAAAAACAAAGTCGAAATATAAAACGCATGTATTTAAAGTTGTTAAACTGCCATCTATTATCTGCAGCTCTTCAAAAGCGAATTATGAGTCTCGTTAAGTTAGGACACACACACGCTGGCTTTCTGCTGGATGCTGCGGTGATTAGCATTCAGAAAGTGATAAAGAAAAACAAAACATCTAGACGCACGTCATCCTCCTGTTTTATCTATTTGACAGCTGGGAGAGTGTGCCAGCAAAACACTTATAGGTAAAGCACCCGTAACCACAACAAGCTCCAACCCTATTACAATAAGTAGCTCTAACTGAACATCAGTAAAGGATTACATCATTGTTGTTTTTATTCAGCTGAAGAAATATGAAAGTGCTACTCTCAGTTTCATGGTTTCGTGTTCTACTAGATTTATGAATGCTTTGGAGGTTTTGCATTCTGCTTTATCTCTCACTGTTTATTAAGTGTTTAAATCACAAGCATGTCACTGCAACTGTTGCTACGTGACTGTACTTTACCTTAGTTTGACTGTTGTTGATATCGTACTTAAAAAGTGCATGTTGCAGTTAGGCATTCAACATTATAATCACGATTGTCGAGGTTAAAATAATTGAGAATTATAATATTATCCCAATAATGCTCCCAATACTCTAAGACATCTAAATCTCTTGCTCTAAAACATATGGCAATCAGTTTTCTTTACATTTGGATAAGAACAAATATTTGTAGTGCATCACCAATAAGACACATATATTTTTAGAGAACTTGTTTAGTAAAGAAATCAAAAATATATAAAAAAAAAGGCAATCATTAATAAAGGATTACAAAATAGTTACCTTGTGTGAATTTGTTCTTTCTTAAATGATAAAATCAGACTTGATTTTTCAATGCTAGGCAGCTTTTGAAGTCACTCGTGAGGTTATTTACAAGTATTCCGATAATGGGAACAGCTATTATTGTGTTGTTGTTTTTTGCAATCCACAATAGAATTATATGTCATCTCCTCCCTTGTTTCATAACAACACATACGTTAGTTGGGGCATAAATAAGCAAACATGCAGGTACTTGAACTATACTATTCAGACAGATTGTCAAACACTGATTCTAGATTCCCCCTCAGAGGAATCCCTAAACACATAAACAGTTAAATAATGTTTCCTCAGTGAAGCGTTCGTCATTTTTCACAATGCTCTCCTGGGTGTTCTTAACCTGCCAGTGAGTGATCCATCATGTCACATTGCCGCTGGAGACAAATGCCCTTGTGTCCCTTGCTACAGATATTCCCATCAGACAGACACACACTAAAACACACGTTTACGCAGACAGTCACCATCCATCACCTGCCACCCCCTTCACACCTTTTCACCTTACAATTTACATGAAGTTCAAAATGTTTGGTTACTTGTGTGCAGCTAAACAAATTCAGTGAAAATGATATGTAGTGGAGAGGTTTTATGTTTCTGTGCAGAAGGAGCTGTTTGTGCATATCTATTGATGCTGACACATCACCACATTCGCTCTATTTCTTTGACCCCACATACCTCATATTTTCATTTCATTCCGTGCCCAATTTTTTGTCATTTGAACTATATTTTTTACACTCTGTTTTTCTTTCTATCTGTGCTGCACGGTAATCTTTACTGAGCCGTGCATAATCACAGGCCATCTGGGCGCTGCAGGGAGAGATGAGCCCGCAGCTCATCAGATGACCAAACCGACACACGCTCATGTGCACGCTCACACACACAAACACATCAACTCAGTCACACCTTTTAATAGCTACAAACCATCACAGGGATTTTCACTTCCATCACACCTTGCTAGTAGAACGTATTCAAGGACATAAACAGCGTCCAAACAGCCGCAGCGTAACACAGTGGAAATGAACAGAAGCATTTGAAAATAAATCACACATTGTTCAACGCCACATAATGATGTTCTACAAGCATAACACTACACTTTGAAGATGGTCAACTGAGCACTATAACATTAACTGAGGCTCTAAAATCAACCAAAGAAAATGTAATAAATGTCCATGGTGGTGGTTTAAATGATTATTTTGCCTTGTCCAGCCAGCCTTTGCTTCACGCAGAATGCAATAATCTGACCCCCACGCAGGGATCCAATTCAAATAATATGTCCGCTGTATTTATTGTGAGCTGTTTCTAATATTGTTTTACTGGCTCCTGGATTCCCTGCTCATCTTCTTTGAGGGTCTGCACAAGAGCTCGCGGGCATCATTACTGCAATGCTGACTGCTGGTTATTCTAAAACATTCCCCTCTGATTTAATAAATGCTGCAATGTGAAAATTAGATTATACAAAAAACGACCCTTGTTGTTATTTTATCATTATTCCACAAAGTTGAATGTTTTGAGTTGTAGCACATCAGCAGTATGTATTAAAACAACAGAGCTTTAACATGTATTCCACAATAAACACCAAAAGCACCAACAGTATCAAATGTAGTGAGAATACAATGTAAAGGCATCGGTCAGTGTATCTGTTATTTCTATAAGATGTGTTTATGGTGCCTTATGACAGCAGCCATTGGACTGGATAGTGAACAACAAAATAGAATCAAAGTAGCTGCATGGATGGGACAATATGATCAAAATTATATTTCTATTCTATGACAGATATCTTTCCCTCCCCCTTCCCACCCATCTTGCCATTTCACAGAAAATCCTACCTGATGTTTGTTAGCAATCGTCTGAGTTCATCTATCTATAATATTATATATATTATTTATATTATAGCATAACAACTTATCCATATAAAATACATTCATACCTTTTTTTTCCACATAACATTTCATCTGTTTAAGCTGAATTGAGATTGACTCCTAATAATCTACAATTGCACCAAGGTGTGCATATATGTACAATCATCATTTACATGAATGATATTACCAGATCAGCAGCTCTTTGAATAGCCTCTAATGTTTCCCCCTCAGCCTTATTAGTAGAAGCGATTGACAGCTCTGAGATTAGTAGGTCATGTAAGGATGATATCCAAGTATGTGGGGGTTTCCATCGTATTACAATAATTTTTTTGGCTGCTGTTAAACCAGCGAAAAGCACCCTTTTCTGATGCTTCTGTAGTTTAAGAGAAGAATCATCATTCAACAATACAATATTTTGGGAGACAGGGTATGTGAACTCCAATAATCTCAGATACAATGTCAACAACTTGTTTCCAGAACATTCTTACTGCAGTACATTCATAAACCATGTGTACATATGTGCCAATAGTCTTTTGGTTACAGAGAAGGCATATGGGGCTTGGAATCATCCTTAATTGACAGCATTGTGTGGTTGACAGGTAACATCTGTGTATCATTTTATACTGTATCAATTGGTGATTGTGGTTACGCGATGTTAAGGAGATATTATTCCATATTCTCTTCCAAGAATATCAGACAGATATCTATTTGTATACATATTTTTGTACAATAAATCAAGAAAAACTGTTTATTTTAACTATTTAAATCTAAATTCAAGTATAGATTTTCTTTCATAATCTTAATTGTTAGCGCTGTGACTTTCTTTTTCTTTTTCAGGACAACATATCCAATTTTCTCCCCCAAACTTTATCTTTATCCTTATGATTTCTGCTCTCCACCACCATATCCACCCTGCCCTTAGGCCAGACACCCTCAGACAGCACGGGACCAGCATAGAAATACATTTTCTAGATCTGACAACCTGCCAGCTCTTTTCTAACGGAGTGGGATTGCAGCTCTAGTTCTCTACTGATCTGTCGGGGTAACATAGATACACGGATTATGCCAGACTCCAGCCTCTTTGTAATTCAGATAAGATCTCTCTTCTCCTGGAGATAGGTTTAAATATTAATAATGAATTAAAAGATTCTCCTCTGGGTGAAATATTAATGACTTCTTCTTTAAAGAGAGACTCTGACTCCTTAGAGAGAGAGGAAGGCAGGGTGCTTGTTAGAGTAATTTAAAACATCTCTTTGATTTTTAGCTGCTGAATGTGTGAGGGGTTAAAGGAAAGGTGTCTGACAAGGTCAATATTTGAACAGGCAGTTATTTGAGGATCGATCACCATTAAATATACTTTTATTCAAGGACATAAGTCACACCAGGGTGTCATACCATTGAAATCTGACACATGGGATCACCTGTCTGTATTCATAACTACAGTATACGCCTAATTTAATTGTGAAAGCTCTAATTGATCCCTATATTGAATTCCCCTCGGAGAAAGCCGATCCCTGGCTTAGTAAGTCAACATGAATGTGTGTGAGTAACAGTGAAGGACTTCCTCTGCATTAACTGTGTCCTTCCTCAACCTCTGTCTTCCTCGGAGGTTTCTCTGGATGTTGTGTCTCTCGCACTCGAGGACCTTCAGAGTCATGTGAAGTTATTCATTTTCACGGCTTAAGCCTCTGTATGTATGTCTACTGCGTTTGTGTGAGTGTGTGTGCCAGAGCGAGTGTGTATAATTATTCATATGCATGCCTGCGTTTCTTTGTGAGGGCTTTTTGGAAGAAAACAAATCCTGGACTTGGGTCAACATGCTGTGGAATGTGAATTGTCTCCATGACAACAGCCCAGTGTCCTGCTTCCGGCTTTCATCCGCAGGGTTCGTGCCGAGCCAGCCAAACCAAGTGTGCCATCATATTATCAAATTGATTGATCTGAGTATTTAAAAAAACACTTTTTTATTTATCCAGATTTCTGGACCAAGTGCCCTCTGACTCTAACTGGGCTAAGTCCTCAGTGTCCCTCAGTAGGACTAGATCAAGAGTCCTTTGAAAGATGACAGAACTTTAGCAAGCTTTCAAACAGCGTTAATACAGACATGCAAGGCATTGTTTATGTCTCTGTGTTTGTTTCTTGGTGGCTGATGAAATGTGGCATCCTATACTTCAATTGAATTGGAGGTCATTTTCTGACCTCCATTTTTTTATTAAATAAGGATTGAAACATATTCAGGTTAAACGTGAGGCAACAAGGGATATTTTTCATCCCTGTGTGGCAGGATGTGTGTGGTTCATGATCCCATTGGGCAGATGTGTGACAGATGCCCTCCTCAGGTCAGTAGAGCGAGGAAGATTTAGACTAGTGTTAGTCGTCAATATTGCAGTGTGTTTGTGTGTGTGACAGGAACGGAGAATAATCACACAAGTTTCTTCTCTGTGGACAGATGGAAAGAGATCATTGCTGTAATTAGTGAGAGGAGTAAAGGGTGACAGAAGGGCAGAAGAACTGTGCCAGCTCGGTACATTTCCGCTATCCTGTAGTGAGTAAATGCATCTCTGTGGGCTTATTCCAGACTACATGGAAATCAAAGACTTCCAGTTCCACCCTTTAAAGCCTCTATGAGAGTAGATCTCTGCCTTACATGAGCTAAATGTGATAACAAGATGGCGAGAGGTTCAGCATTCCTCCCTAACCCACAGCTCACATTCCTCCCTTTGGTGTAAAGAGGGGGCACGAGCACCATGCCTCATTAGATAACCCACAAAGGCGAAGGCTTCTATTCTTATTTGAAATTGGTTTTCCCCCCTTGTTTGATTGCCCTACAGGGCGGCTGCTGTGCCAATTCCCTATCTCGTCTTTCCCTCATGTGAGAATATTTCACCTCGGCAGGTGTGCAGTCAGCTTTATGACTGTGGAGAGCAGCACCTGTTCCCCCTGTCCGGCACCATGCATAATTCACTTTGTTGAGAATTTCAAGCAGTTCAGCACAAGGTGGCCTTCAGTGCACAGCTGGAGGTGGATGTTGCTATCGTCCCTGCTTCAACATGAAGACGAGAAGATCAATCGGGGCCCATTTGAACCCATTCAAAGGCACTCCACTCGACTCCAAATGTTAAAGCTTCAGCATTTCCTGAATCTAAATCGAAACACAGACACCCATCCCCCCCTTTACATTCTCCTTCTCTTCCGCTCCTCTCCTCACACCCGGCTCTAAGTCCTGTTATCATTTAGGAACTGGGGATATTCCAGCAGTGTTTCCATGGTTATCGGTGGCATTCGTCTGTGGGTTCAGAGCCGGTGTCGGGCAATGTCACCGTGTCTTTCAGGCCGATGTCACTCCAACTATTGAGGGAGAACACAGGGAGATATGAAAGGGGGGTGGGGGGGGGGGGGGGGTCATAATTATATGTGCATATGAAGAGGGTCGGAGCAGCTTGAGCGCGTCATCCTGGCAGCTTTTGTGATCCACATATCTGTGGGGGGAAGTGGCATAGATGTACTCCCAAGAGACTCGTGGTAAAGTGGCTCCTCAAGGGATGTAGAGACATTCATTATTTAAACATTAAAAATACAAATACTTTTGGCGAATAAAATAGTAGTTAAGAGATCAGGCTTTCAGACACTTCACAGACAAATATTTCAAGAATGATTTTGGTAACTGGATAATAATTTGAGCTGTACATCAAGACACATTGCAGAATATTTGCTGGATTAGGATTTTTTCCTTTTGATGTAATTATTGATAAATGGAAATTATTTACAGGAACATTTTTTCTTTCGACAGAAAACCTCAGCAACTGTCTTGATAAATGGTTTAATTTAACGAAAAAAAACTATATAAAGTAATTAACTATTTGCAAGCTTCTTAATTGTGAGTATTAGCTGCTTACCTGTGTTTTCTATCATTTCAAATAAAATATTAAATTGTTGGATTGTTGGATGGAAAAGACAATAATTTTGGTGTCAATATTTTCTGATTCCTCATGTTTTAAAGACAGAACAATTTATATAGATTGAGAATATTAAGTTAAAAACACACTCCACCTCACTGCAGAATAGCCTACCTGAAGAATTCCTCTCTACACACACACACACACACACACACACACACACACACACACACACACACACACACACACACACACACACACACACACACACACACACACAGTCATGCAACAACTGCTCCGGCACACCCACTGATACTTACACACACTTCCCCCATCTTTCATTCACCTACTTCCCTCTCTCTCCCTCCTCCACTCTTTTCTCTCTCACTTAACTCTCCCCCTCCCAACCCATCTCCCCCCCTCATTTCCACCCCTCCCTCAAGCGGGCCGTCATTAGTTTCCATGGTGACAGTTGGGCAGCATTATTGCCGGCTGAAAACGGCTCCTGGGTTTCTTTCAGAGCGGTGGCGTTGAAGGCATTGTTTGGTCCTCTGCTCTGAATGGTGCAGGGATCAGGACGGGGAGAGCGTAGGACAGGAGGAGTCCTTTTTTTTGGGGCAGGGACAGTGCGTTAGTAGTGGGTGAGGGGAGGAGGGAGAGTAGTGGGAGGAGGAGGAGGGGATGAAAGAGGAGGAGAGAGAGGCAGCGTGGTGGAGGTTAGAGAGAGTAGTAGCAGTAGCAGACTCATGCCGTCTCAGAGCACTACTAAAACATCCTGGCTCCTCAGACAGCTCGTGGCTCGGTGCTGGAATAGATCGGACTCTTTTTGTGTTTATGTTCCTGTTGCACACCAAAAGACAAAAGGATCTACAGAGATGTCTGAGAGAGGGTGAAAACAGAGAAAACATCGAAAGCAAATGGCAAACTGAGTTGAGCTGGTGAGTTACTAATGGCGCTTCATCGTCTCTGAATCATAGATGTGTGTGTACATTATGTGGGAATGAACATGTGCACACTCAGCCTTGCATAAAGACATTCTGCCTTTTGATTTGTATTTAGGTTTGTGTATGAGTGTGTGTAGCAGGTGCTGCTGCTTTACAAAATGTGTGTGTTGTCCTCCAAACCCAATCTCTGTCTGGGTTATGTTTGGGTGGGCTTACAGCTGTCTGCTGAATGTGGGCTAATTCTCGCTGCCCTCTAAAATATACATGCCAGTCTGCATATTTCATTGAGAACATACATTGGGGGGCGATTTTCTGCTGCTTTGATTCCTGGCTTCCCTGCAGTGTCTCTTTCCTGGGAAATTCAGAGCTGCACAGCGTACGTGTGTTTTGGTTCTAGTTTGTTTGGTTTTCTCTTTTATCTATACTACAGAGGGTAATTAGGAGTGAGAGCTGAAGCCCCTTGAACAAGTGTGGTGTGGTGAGTAATGTAGTGAGCAGCGAACAGTGCCAAGGTTTTTTCAGTTCAATGCCCTCTTGACTGTCTCTCTGACAAAACAGCACTCAGACTGTTTTCCTCTTACAGATAAACAACTTTGAATAGATACATGCTCACTTCAGGGGGCGGCCGAGGTGAAATTGAATGTGTGACACAGTGCTGACCACTACTACCTCAATGATGTCATCACATTACTTCCTCTCATCGACTTCAAAGATGATTTTCAGCTTAACCCATTGCTCAACCACTATTTCTGTATTTTGTCTGTTATTTAGCGCTGGTATGTTAGTGTTTGTATTCGGTTTCTAAGGTTTTTTTGGCACACTATAATTTAGCTGACTGGGAGTTGTCTTAAGGAGCGGGGAGTCTGAGTGTTTCCATGACGACCGGCAGCAGCTGTGCTAGCCTGTGTGAGGTTGAGTGTGTGGCAGACACTGTGGCATTGCCTAGAGACTGCGAGACTCTAATCAACGACCTTTTGACCCAGATCAATGCGATGGTGCTGAGCCAAGCAGCCACAGGGTCTGCCTGACATATATACAGTAGTGCGGCGCCCGTGTTGTACATCTGCTTATATTTCCTGGATCATGGCAGGCTTCACTGGCGTCAGAGCTGTCTGATTCTCTTGGATTGCTGGTATTAGTATTGAATCATCCTTCTCGTACATCAACAATATCATGGCCATTAGATGGATTTACTTAAAGTGTAATTAAAGTTTGACCTTTGAAAATCCAAGTGTCTGCTGGGAGTTGATTTCTAACCTTTCTGTCCGGTAAGTGGGGTAATTTTATATACACGAAGCATGGACAGAATTACGGAACCACAAAACCACTACCAGAGGGGGAAAAAGTTACACAGCAAAGTTACAGTTCATCTTCAGCTTTGTCTAACAATCACTAGCTTGTAACTGAGTTTTCAAAGTAGTGCTCAAATCACTGACTCGTTGCCACAAAAACTGCAAAGATCTTTCATTTGATAAAGATGACTAGTATTAAACACTCCACTTCATCAGCAAAAGAATATGTCAAAAGTGAAAAATGAGCTGAACCTCTGACACAGTCTCAACAAAAAAACCTCACCTTGATCTGTGTCAAACCATAAACACCATCCACTGATATTTATGGTAAGGCTGCCATGTACAAACCGCCTCTTCTCAAGGCCAACACAAAGTAACCTTGTGTGAAAAGCAAAAATCCTAGAGCAGTGGAAAAAGTAGTGTGTCATGTTTCTCCCTTTTTCCTACGTCTGAACAGGTTTGCTTTAAGAGAAAGCTTGAGGAAATGATGAATTTAACCCACAGTGTCCACAAGTATTTCATACAGGGGTTGGCATGTGAGGAAGCATTTCTGTGGCACTTCCGTAAATTCATTATTCTGTCCACCTACTGTAATATAAACTCATCAAAGTCATGCTGTTGGGTGTCTCTTCGTTCCTTGGTTTAATAAAGAGAAAGTAAGTGCTCCATATTCCTCAGAGTTGTGGGGAAGAGCTGGTGGTGATACTGACCAAGCCTCATGCCAAGTGAAAAACACACCCACATGCAGTTACCATGTTTAACAGTCACCCGATTAGTGTACTTGTAATTATGCCCACAACTTCCTCTTCCTTTTACCATGCAGGGCACCTGGGTTTTTCCTCCACTTAGGGCTGGTGGTGGCATTTCCTGGGGCGCTGGCATGATAATTATAGGAATTAGCTAAACAAAAGAAATGTCAAATGATTAAGTCATGATGCATCAGCAGACAGAGCTGCTACTGTTTTAACTGTTGGAGAGGGCGTGTGTTTAATGTGTCTCGTCTTGTAGGCGTCTAAATCATGGTCTAAATGCAGAACAGTTGTTTTCTGATGTTACACTTTCAGTTTGATTTGTATCTTGCATCCTTCTGATTGGACAGTAAGACCACAGGAGTGTGTTGTATTTTAGTGTCCTTGCGTCTCTGCGTGCAAACGCCTGAGTGCTTGTGTCTTTTTCGTCTCCATTTGGCCGGGTCAGGCAGTCGGAAAGTGTTAGGAGCTCTCTTGTCTCCAGTGAAGCATGTGAGTTTTCTTTGTTAAGAGGCCGGGGAGAAACTGGGAAATCACACGCAAACACATGCTCAACCACAAACAACAACTCTCCTCCCAGCAAAATCAATCAATGACTAATATCTGACATCTTAAAATGTGACTTCCTCCCGTTTTTACACACTGCTCACTTCAAAAGCTCACAAGGTTTCACAGTTATTGCTGGAACTGTCTTTGTAGTTGTGTCCTACTGCTCTCGACAGGATGAAGGACTGATTGCAGAGGGCAGTAACAAGATATTTACTGCATTTCTGCTGCAGGGCATAGTGTACACGTATGCATGTCTCCTTCTTGTTTGCATGCATTTGTGCACATGAGCTATAAAAAAGATAGTTATTTTCCTTTTGGGATGTTTGTCTGGATAATCCTTTCCTGCAATATTTTCTTCAGGGGAGAACTTTAATGTCTCCTCGTAAAGTGGAAAGTCAGTACCTGTGCACACATGGAGCTGCTTGAAGAAACTGGGAGCTATGGTAAATGTCAGGACAGTAAGATGTTCTTAGTGAACTCTCAGTTTTATAGTTCTTCAAGCTTGACTCGTGTTTTTCGGCAGCAAAAATGTGGAAACGGGAGAAAAAGTGGGAGAAAAAGACAAATACGATTTGTATTCTTGCGCATGCGTCTTGGCAGCACTGTAGACAATATAGGAATTGTGTTTAGAAACCATGCAGCACTTTTCTGTCACACCACCCCAGGGAGTCATACAAACAGCTTCCTGCCCGGGGCTGTTCCTATACATTCCTGCTGGATCCTTGACGTTGATCAAGTAGCAGCAATAACAGCGGCTCTCTAATTGAGCCCTCTTCGATAGTGTCTTGCTTCAACCTTCAGACGCCCTTGAGAGACAATCTGTTGCAGGTAGTACAGGTAACAGATGACAGGTGGGCAGAGCTGCCGGCTGCAGGGGATCGAGGTTTGCTGCTGATCGTTCTTTAGAAATTAAACAAGGGCTTTAATTTAGACGTTTTTATTCAGTGACAAATATGTGTAACGTTTGAGTTGTTAAGCATCATTTGTTCTATGGCTTTTAGTTTCCATTCCCAATGAACTGTGAGTAACCTGATTTTGTAAGGACCGTTAGATAATTATAAAATCTGAAAGGGAAGAGTGTTGGTTCAAGGTTCAAGGTTCTTTATTTGTCAAACGAACATAGCTACAGTGTAATTATGTCAATGGAAATCTTGTGTCACAAGCTTCTTGAGGTTGAGGAAGAAAAACCTACATAATTAGAGCATCATTCAAGGCTATTCTTTATTCAATACTTGGCTTGAGGGAAATACCAGCGATTGCACATTTGTTTTGCAGTAATTGATCTGAACAACTCGACACAATATCCTGGGGGGTTGAGTCTTACAGTAAGATCACTGTTCTATGAAATTGTAGGTTATGTTTTTTCTTTAATGTTGACTTTTGTCAAATCTGTATGCCTGGGTTTAGATCTGAAAGCATATAAATCCTTTCCAATTCCTCAATTTGCAGATTTGCTGCTCTTCTTAACTTTTGTGATGCTAGAGGGAACATATTTTTTGATTTTTGAAGAAGTCACCTTTCCAAGCATAGTCTTGTCTGTATTTTTCACATTTTATTCTATAAACTAATCAATAAGATTGAGAAAGTAACAAGCAGATCAACCAATAAGAAAAATTACTTTAGCATTTTCATCACTTATTTGAGGATCTTTTGCTCTCTTGTGTAAAAATGTCTTACATCCGGTGAAGTGTAAAATGGATTGTAATGATTGCAGATTCTATTCCCAGAGGAGGAAATCTGTTATCTGTAAATTGATGTAGGCAGAGAGGGTCAGCTGGATTATAGCACAATCATGTTGAACTGTTTGATTTAATCTCTTAAGTACAGTGCTCTAAGAACAATTTGCATTCAGCAGTAGGTCAGCATCTCTATTTTGGGCAATGAAACCATGCAGTTTCTAATATTCGACTAAGTGTGTAAGACACCGGTTCTGGCAGTCCGACTGCCTCCTGTGTGGGTATACTAACACGGCTCAGAGCACCGTGGTGTATTGCTGAAAGGGGAAATACTGGAGCCATTAGAGAGGAAATTGGAGCCTTTATTAGTCTGTCTAGTGTACACCTGGCTTCTATAACAGGCCGCTCCTTGTACAGTCATGTATGTGTGTCTCTGTGTGCTTGTGTTGCTTAGTATGTCTTGGCTTCTTGCTCTAATGTCTTAGCTAATTCTGCCCTGCACAGACATCATCTTGAAAAGGTTTCACAGATTTTTGTTTCCAATCAAGGCTCTTCCTTCACAATCATTTAGGCCTTTCTCTCACTGGCATTGAAAGGTATTCTCAGTTTTCAAAGTTGAAGGACTCATCCAAGAAAGTCTCAACCACTTCCTTCATAAGTTTAGACAGACTGACAAAGGCTGCCTCAGATGCTCTTTCCTGGAGAGTCCAAACTGCTGACGCTGCCATTCAGGAGCCAAGTGACATTTGAAAATGATTCTGACGTCAAAGAAGACGCGCCTGTGTTGAATACACACTGACCCTTTTGTTTCACTGTGTATGTTGGTTAGAGTTCAGTGGGTATCAGCACAGAGGAGCAGTGACAGTGGAGGAGGCTCTGGGTTACTCCTGGTTCCTCACCCTCAACCTCTCTATTTCACCACCCAGCCCTTTACCTCTACACACCCATTCAGGGTAGACAGCGTTTACTGAACTGGGCTGGAAGAGGCAACATATTGACCTGCTCTGGGCTGGGGTGTGCCGCTGGGAGACATTTTGACTGTCAGCAGCCTCATAGACACTCCCCTCCACATGCTGACATCCATCCTGCCTGGAACAGATGCACGGTGGGGCGGTGGGCACCCTTCCTCCACACCTACTACAGCTATGAGGGTGGAGGCTGAGTCGGAGGCCACAGAACTGAAAGAGGATATAACATTTCTGGCCGCAAGGTGTGGGAGGAAGTAGTGCTAATAGCCATGAAACAATGAGTTGAATGACACACATACAGTATATCTAAACCAAACCAATATAATTGTATTTATCTGTAAACTCAAGTTATCTTTCACCCACACAAAACTTTATTATGTGCATAAATGTTTTTCTTTATAAGCTAATTACAAAATACAGCATCTGCATTAGGAAATACATTTACGTATTAGGTAGTATTTAAGTATACTGTATGTCCACATAATACCCACTTTGAGTTGACAACTATTTAAAACGTTTAAACTATCAAGCTAAAAATCGAAACATGCTCTTTTTCAAGTAGTTTTAAAAGTGTCCTTATTATTTAAACACTATAAATTAAAAGCAGAACCTCAATCAAACACGATACACTGTACATAGTTTATCTATAATTTCCCTAAATAATCCTTAGTTCAAGCCCTAGAGACACACCCACAGAGAATATACACATAACTACAGGGAACTAAAATCTTATCTCATTGCAAACATGTTCATATGTAAACTGGAAAAGCTGATTTCATTGGACACGCTCTGCATACACCACTTCCCTCTGTTGTTCTAATTGGGCAGACTGGCTTTTCCAGAGGTATAATTGTGGCCTTGAGAGGTGTGATTAGGTTGGCTGTGAAGTGTTCCCTCAGTATGGGTTGCTTTTTATTTGGAAAGGGAATCATTTGGTGGGATGTGTTTTTGGAAGCCGCTGTCACAGTGGAACATGCTGTAAAACATTAGCAGATCCCAGCGTAATGGTGACAATGTTGACACGACTTGAGTGTCAAAGTAATTCTGTGGGCTGTGCTGCAGATGGGTTTCTTAGGAAGTTAGGCGACCAGGCTTCACCACAGAAATAAGTATGCTTGTGCATGTTAGTATTCATATGCACATGTGTTCGTGTGTCTGCATGCGTAGGAAGATGGCTGGTGCGCTCCTGGAGACACTGTACTCAACATTATTCAATGTGGAAGCCATCAATCACTCAGCAATGAACCAGTCATGCAGTCAACAGCATGGCCGGTTTTTAACTGCTTCTGTCCACCTCAATGATTGGTTAATCCCACCAATCAATGTATGGTAAAATAATCAATGCGCTCACACTTCAGAGACCCTTAATCAATATGAAGAGTGATCAGGCCTTGATCCAAAAGATTAAACTGCATAATCCTCAATACAATACGGCCTTCCTAAGAGGAATGATTTAAATTTGTTTTGAAAATGCTATTTCAGGCTTTGGGTGCTGATGGTGACTCATGGAGCAGACCAGTGTTTGTTATGACCTACCCCCAACCCCAGTGGGTATGGAAAGAGCTGGAGTATTTTTCCTGCTCCAGCAGTTAGAAATTCCCTTGTGACTGAAGGTGTGTTAGTGTTAGGAAAAGATGGACGCTCCTGCCGAGCTTTGCCCTGATGGTTGTGAAAAACTGTCTTTTGGGTTCCAGCGTTTCTCAGTGAAAGCCACCATTGAGAGCTGCTACAGTAAGCTTCAGTAGTTTCTGGGACAGTTGGGCAGTCATCTCCACGGGCAGGTTTGTAAACCCCCTTGTTCTCCCCTGTGTGTGTGTTGTCCTAATTGCCAATCTGTGGCTACTTTCCTTTACAGTAATGCTGTGGGCTACTGCACTGCACTGCATCCACACAAACAGAGACTCACTTCTCTGCACCCCGCCTCATAAAAGTCCTTCGTCAAGCATTTGTTGTTGTGGGGGAGGCCCTGAATTAGAGAGGCCACTGTTCAGCCATGCTGAATGTGTTTGATGATGATTTTGAAATCATAATCATCCCTGTGTCATGTCCTCACATCGTGTTGTTACTTACTGTAAACTCTGCGTAGGGTTGCGTGACTTTCACTGTGCATTGACAGCTGAATAAAATGACCTTGAGTCACACTGTTGGAAAAAGGTCTCAGGTCAGTGAATGTGTCATATTTCACCCTCTGCTTTTCTTCTCTCTGGGTAATACAGTCTGCTCTTTGACCCATGTGCTTGTCTACAGCACATTCATGTGTGTGTATTTCATTTACTGGCTGTGACTAAGTGCTGACTGGTGTTTCTTCTTCCATCTATGGGCGTCAGCTAGGATGCTTCCTGATTTATTAATTTGTCAAGACGACCATTTTGGCAGAACTGTGCATCTACTATAAGCAAATGTGGTTCTTTATAGTTCGCCATGACCTACCTACTATATTAGCGATATAGATCAGAATTGTTGCCATGGCAATAGCCTCTTCTTCGGTTTCCTCGGGGGGGCAATAAAGTGGATCCTTTCTAGAGTGACTTGATTTAGTTTGGGACTCCACAAAGACAATGGCAAGCTGATATTAACTTGTCAGTCTTCGCTTGAGTTTAGCTTTCTCCACAGCAACAGTGTATCATTACTGGAACCAAAAGCAGATGGGCCTATTTTCCTCCACTGTATTTACAGCGTTGACTGCTGGGAGTTCACAAACACACCTCATCACTGGTCTCGTTCTTTAGACTTTCTAGCAA
Organism: Gymnodraco acuticeps; assembly: GCF_902827175.1. Lineage (NCBI taxonomy): Eukaryota > Metazoa > Chordata > Actinopteri > Perciformes > Bathydraconidae > Gymnodraco > Gymnodraco acuticeps. The sequence goes on from NW_022989974.1 coordinate 3,499,074, forward strand.
AACTACTCAACTGTAATTTATCTTATCCCTCTTTTTTTCCAAACTTTCCATCCATCTGCTCTCTCTTCACCCTTGTTCCAACCCTGTCATTCTCTCCCTTTCTCCCTTATCCCCCGAAATCGCAAGCCCTAATCTTTGGGAGCTGGTGAAATCCTCCCACTTAGAGCTCACTGTGCACACTGACCTGATTTCTGGGGAGAGGACAGACCTAACAAGATGTCTTATCTCCCCTTCTTTAACCCTGAAAGGCCATGATACAAGTGAAAGTTAAGATGCCACTAATTCCTTAACAACACAACAAATAGTCTCTGTAAGCACATGACTAACTGACAAAGAGAACATTTCTTGTTATGATAACAGCGCATGATAAGAAATAGATGAATATAGATTTGTAATCTGGGGCAGATGCTACAGTGTGTAAGTGGAATGTTGTTGATCTTTCTGCATGTGTGTTTGCATGAATCCATTGTGTGTTTTAATAAACCCTGTGATAAAGTGTGAGCCTTGTTACTCTGTGAGGGAAACCTGCTGATTGTCGTATATTCAGGATCTGCTCTACTTTAGATTCTAGAGCAGCTGTTGTGAACTGATTCAATATTTGGTCTCATAGTTTCAGCATTTGGATAGATCGTAGCTTGTTAAAAGACATATAGCTTTTTTGTGCACTGTAAAAAAGGTTTCGATTTCCTTTTGTGTGATTCTGTTCATTTTGTTAAAAGTATGACTTACTCACTTGACTTTCCCTGGGTCTTAAACGTTGATGTACTTCCAAGTAATTGTGTTTCTCTGTGGATTTCTAGCTCAAGGTTTTAACCTCTGAGGTGATAACTGAAAAGTAGATGAAGGTCAACGAGCTCATTAGGGAAGGAAGAGAGAGGGTGAGGCGAGAGATAGGATGAGTGGGTATGAAGTGGTTAATTGCATGGGGGTTAAAACTAATGATGGATGGCAACCTCCATGCCATCTTTGGTACTTCACTGCTGTGGTTTGGGTTATGCTTTCTCTTCTATGCATCCTGTGTTCCTATTGTTTCCTCGCCCTGTAAAAACAATTTTGTTTTATTCACGATACATGTGTGTTTCCGAGAGTTTCGAAGTTGGGGTTGTTAAAGTTTTTTTTGGCTCCTCACCTTCTTAATGGCCATTAAAAGATCCCCCCCTTATACACTGTAAGTGACAGGGACTAACTCGACTGTTCTGGTTCTGCAGACAGAAGGGTGATTGTAGTACTATCCTTAAAGCTATGTGGCTCAATTGCCATTATAAATCAAAGAGCCATTAGATGAGAGACTGACTCAAGTGTTTCAAGGTAACAGACTAGAGAAACCGGATCAATACGATCGAGAGAGACCAAAACATGGACACATACAGAATGAGATGAGCCAAGCAGGTATAATACAGGCAGAGAAACAAGGGAAGATGTGGGAAGAATGAGCTGCCATACTCAGGAATAATGTCAGTGGCATTCAGCTGTGGGTCTTGGAGGAGAATTGGGGGGGGGGGTTGGATGTGATGGGAGCGGGCTCTCAGCTCAGCCTCACCAGGGGTGGGTTTGCAGGGAGGAGGAGAACTGATTGACTGGCTGTCTGACTGGGGAGTCTGCTGAATCTGAGTGATCTGTCTCCCCGACAGCACTGGGGCGAGAGGACTGTACTCAAGGGATGATGGGTAATAAATGACTGTGGGGGGGGGGGGGGGGTCGCCTCAGGGCTGACGCTGACTGACAGCCAGCTAGGCCTGTGCAATTTTTTGGGTGCGTTGCTGTTTGGGTCTTTTGAAGAAAAGAAGCAAGGACAACTGTTTGTTTGAAAATATTGTACATTTTTGAAGACATAACAGTTTCTGTGTCAGATTAGCTACTGCCATTAAAAGCTACATTTAAATAAAAAGTGAATTATGGGTAAGAACTAAAGACTTATTGTCAAAGAAACAAGTTATAGTGAAATTGTTTTTTGTATTGCCTAGTTTGATAGAAATGTGCCTTTTTAGCTTTCAGTATCAAATGAACTAAATTCAAGTATTGATTCGTGCCTTGTTTATGTCATTTAAGATTAAAATCGAAATCTTAAACTCTTGAAAAAGCTGCATGTGTTAAATTACCTTTTAGAGAATTTATTTTATTTTTTCTGAAAATAGCAAGACTCAGAGTTTATGGATTGCAGCTCTTTGAGTTTGTGGCCTCATCAGGAACAGTGGTGTCTTCATTTAAATTCTAACATCATCATTCTAACGTGATCACCATGCTAACTCACACCACAGTCAAATATATTCAAATAAAGTAGTAGCCAAAGTCATGTGTGGGTTAAGCAACATGTTTTAAAATGACACAGACAAAAATACCGTGAGCCTCATTTTGTGACCGACTGGAAAGTGTTAAGACTTTGCCTGACAGGTTACACATTCTTTTTAAAAGTGATATTCTTTATTAAGGCATTTGCAAAAACGTTGAACTTCAGGGAGAAGCTGTCATTGCAAACAGGTAACACACTGACACTTACTGCTGGCATGTAGTGACACGAGAGACATTCCTTTTTCTTGTGACAACAGTGTCACCAGAGATGTGTTGGGGTCACGTGCTTTTCAAAGAGAAGGCGAGAGTGTCTTCACATTCCCAAAGTGTCTCTGTCAAATACCGGAGAGTATGAGAGTATGAGAGTATGAGAGTAAGGTACACAGCAGCCCTTCACTGTGTTTGTAATACACTGTAATGCAGTCTTTCAGGTTCTGACCCAAAACATTCTTTGTGCGTTTTTCAATATGTTCTCTCTCAGTTTGTTACATCACAGCCATGAATGAACATGGACAGGTTATTTGTTACCTGGTTAGCCTGATTTAAAGGGGCCCTATTGTGCTCATTTCCAGGTTTCATATTTGTACTTTGTGCCTCTACTGTGAGTCTGTGACACATCATGTTCAAAAAGGTCTTTATTGTTCTCATACTGCCTGTGCTGCAGCACCTCTTTTCACCCTCTGTCTGAAACCAGAGCCCAGTCTCCTCTGATTGGTTAGCTGGCCGGCTCTGTTGTGATTGGTCAACTGCTTAGTGATGTCCCGTCCCCTAGCCTATAACGTACAATGTGTTGCGGGAGTGTTACATAGCGATGTCCTATGTTACGAAAGTAAATCTAGAAACTCTCTCTGCAGGGAGCTTTGGGATTTTAGCCTTTGCATACCATTTGCATGCAAAACACCTATATAACAGGGACCCTATAAAATATGCAGAGTGACATATATTTGCTGGAAGTGTTGAAACAAGGAAAGGTAGTCATGGTAACTCACATCCTTATTGTTAGCATGGTTATAATATCCTAATAAGTGTAATTCCCATCAAATTGTCCCATTCATCCGTCCCTCAGTTACTGGAAATAAGCAGAGGAAATTAATGAGTTCCGATCAGCGTTCTCCTGCGTTATCACAAAAGCCTGCAGAATTACAACCTTAATCTCTTGGATCCCTCAGAGTCCAAATCAATTAAGTGACTGACTCATATAGCCTCAGACAATGTTTCTATCTACTTGATAGTTTTTAAAATGACATGAAATGTGGTTTAATGAGTGGTGTGTTTATAGCCCGGTTGTAAGAGTATGCTGGTGCTTCCACAGTGACTCACATGCACGTCACTCTGGCTCTGGGAGGAGGTACTTGGATCAGGTTTGGCAGGTGAACATACAGGTGCAGCTCCTCCAACACAGCTGGGGAGGCCAGGTGAATCTGTGTGTGTGTGTGTGTGTGGTATTGTGCTCAACTTAGCTTTGAACTACTTTTTTAGGGTGTGTGTTTGTGTTATGTCTGTCACAAAGGCCTGTCTCAGTTGAACACACGCACAACTGGGGGGGAAGGATTTGTTTTGACAGTGACCGGGTCGTGTTGAAGATATTCTTTCGCTCACTTGCTCTTTGGACCTAAGATATGTGAAACTGAACTGTTGGTGGCACGGTAATAAACCTTTTTCTCAGAATATGTTGCACAACTATATACTTTCTTTCTATTCTGTATATTATAATTTGAAGTGCCTAGATACGTTTTGATTAGGAACAGTTTAGGGATCATTATAGAGTGATAAATACATGTTATTTGCTTGCTCACTTGATGTATTTCACTGTTTTTCCTGGTTACTGTTACCATGACGTGTCCGTTTTATCCTTGGTTTGTGAGATTTTAATTAAGTAAAACTGTGTGTGTCAGCTACTCTCTTTGCTGCGTCGTCAAGTTCCAGTTTGGTGTTCGACAGTTTCATATGAGGGCCTGGTTTTACTCTCAGGTTGCCATGGCTACACTGAGTTTCCATAGGTACCAGCCCCTATGCCCCCGTCTATCCGTCGCTGTTTGTTTTTCCCAGGAGCGACCCGAGGAAGTCTTGGGTCAGAGAGTTCCTCAGTAGGCAGTCATTTTGCTTTTCATGCTTTTGCACTTGATCATAGGTCAAGCGATTCCTCTGCTAATACTCTCTGTAAATCAGAGAGGACTCAAGGGTTTGACTCAAATGGCAAGAGGCACACCGTATAGCTGTGGCGAGGGACACAATTCAAGGATGGCCAGAGCATTTGTGAAGAAACACAATTTAGGTTTTTGTACTGTATAGAGCAGTCTGCAAGCCTCATATTTTCCCCTCGCCTGCTTTTTCCCCGCTGTGGTGCAGAGATGTTGTGGGAGCCTGCAGTGTGCCACATGGGGCAAACAGCGTAACAGGACTCATTACTGACAGATTCTTCTCCTTCCACTGCCTGAAGCACGGCTAAAAAACACCAAATTAGATGTGCCGGGGCTCTAGTGGGAGCACGGTGCAATCTCAGGGCTGTAATCCAGTTGAGAAAGAGTTGGGATGACGAGAATTAATCCACAAGCCTAAAGGAACAGACATATGTGGCTGTAGTTTACATAGTTATTAACATTATCTACTGAGGGACGTCTCTTGCACAGACACATTCAGATAACATCTTAAACTGCCAAAAATACGTGCCACAATGTATGTATGGTTGTTAACAAAGCTGGATTTCTTTCTCCTCGACTTTGCTTCTTATCATTGTATCTGTCTGTAAAGCTGATGCCACATTAAAGTTATAATGTCTGTCCTTAATGTGTTTCTATGTCTGGATCTAGGTTTAGTGTCATTATGACTGTATATACTATAGACTCTAGAGCAATTGTCGTGTTTTGATTGGATACAAAATATAGTTAAGACAGTGATCAAGCCTGAAACTGAAAACAAATTAACCCATGGTTTTACTGATTTATTCTTTAACTCACGTTCTAAGTTTAGATGCATTTTAGTGCATAATTGGCACCTCGTTTATCTTTTCTCACCACTTTACTTGTCGTTTCCTCTAACCGGAAGATTTTCTGAGCTCTCTTTATCACAAGTAGACTTACTAGAGCGGTTGAGACTAAACAATTGTCTGTGCAGCCAAACCTGATATAGCTTACTTATCTTTGGTATACAGGAAGTCCATTCTTCTATTACTGTAAAAACACAAGGTTGAACCACACTGTTGCACTCAGTGGCATGTTCCTTTTACCAGAAACACGGGCACTGTAGTTTATCTTGAGTTCATCACAAATGCACGGCCTTTGTGCCCTAAATCCTGGCTATGTGTTACTTTGATGTTGTCTTTACCTCTTTCTTTCTTATTGATTTCGAAATAAATGATCTTAGGGGATTGGTTGTGGTCTTTTTACTTCAAACCAATCTGGGTCTTTAATTGTGTCATCTTTTGGTTTTGAAATGAAATACACTCCAGCTTCTTTAGTCAGTAAAGGTCAGACCAATAAAACCAAAATCAGCTTCCAAAAGGACACAATCAGAGTCAGGAAAATACAATTCTCTAACGGAAATTGGTCTTTGATGTGGCTCACTAACCAAACTACATTATTCAGCTTTTCTCTCGTTCTCTCTCACCCACACACAATCTATTTACAGACAGCGTCCAGAGCAGATTAGATGGAGTCAATCAGATACAGGCCTATCAGAGAGTGTGAGAGAAACCAATAGGCTGCTCAGTGTCTGCTGCCTCAGGCCTGGTGGCAGGATCGATGGCGCAGAATTTCTCTCCTCTCTGGTCCCACTGATCTCTGTCCAAGGGCCACGTCCTCACACTGAGATCAAGGTCATTCACCTAGCGCTATCAAATGAAGCGCACCACTGCATTGCTGTAGCAGGATTACGCAGTTTTTTGGATGCGTGTGTTGCGATGAATCTCATTATATCGATCAATACCTGATATTGTCTTTCCTTGTGTCTTATTTTCTCCAGACCTTCCTACCTCCTCTCTGCAGTACCAGTGCGGATCCGGGAACCACCTGTGTTCTCCACGGCTGGTGAAGAAAGGCCCGACCCCCAGACCATGTCACGACAAACCCGCCATCAAACCCCGGCCCCAGCCCTCCACCTTACCCAGACCGCCAACTGCACAGAAACCTCAAGGTAAAATACTGTGGCAACTCTTTCAAGGCCAGATTTGACATTGTCACTATAATTGAAAAGTGCAGCAAGATGGGAGCCCTGCTATTGAGCCGTCATTTGTTCTGACAAACCCTCTTTTATAACATGGTGCGTGTCAGCTGTCCGACCTCACTCTGTCACTCACACGGCTCAGTAGGTCACCTCTGAAAGAGCGGCTGGTGTAAAGCAGGCCAGTCACTCCCAAGTGTTGATGTGCGGGCATCATTTGAAGAATGCTAAATATGAATAACATGTGTTGTGTTATGGGAATTACTGAGAAACATTGTAGGAAAATAGGCTACTGACTTGGCCTCAATATTGAAATGGCTCACAACTAATCAAAGTTGGCTGGAGACTGAAAATAAGATAAATATGTTACTATTTACTATCAGTGTTGTGATTCAGGAAAGAACTTTTTTTTTTCAAAATGATATTGTTATACCCTGAATGTGAGCATCTGCCTTTTCTGTGTTTCTCTTCTCATTGATTTATGTGTTTGTCATTTTGATTTGTCCCACGTGTGTACAATGAGTTATTCCCAGGTTTAGTGATACATCCAAATAGTTCATGGCCAGTAATTGTACAATTTTAGCTGCTCACTTAAGATGAGTTACTGCTAGAATAAAAGTGCTTAAACCTATTTAATAATATATTAAAAAGACAGCAAGTAGAAAATACAGTTGACTGAAATGGACTACCAGTGATAATAATGTGCCTAACGACAAGGAATCTAATTTATATATCACATTTTATTCCGCTGGGCAGAAAAACATTATTTCTCAGCACAATTCTAATAATAGTAGTGCACTTTAATAGAAACAGTGTTTCCCACCTGACAGGATGAAAAAAAGCGCTTTTATTCCACCTGTATCTCATCCCGAGAGAGTAATCATTCTGGAAACAGATTATTTTGGAGGAGTAGGAACTATTATATTATTATTATTATTAATATATATATTCCTATATAGTAGGAAATAGTCCTGAGTGTCTTTTAAAGGTTGCTGGAAAAACTCATATTTTCATACTAAAATATGATAAACAATGTGAATGCTAAATGATATGACCAAATCACCAAAACATATTTTTAAATGCATCACGTCCTGTCATGTACACATAGTTTACCGTGAGTAGAGAAAAGTTTACTCAACCTTACTTTTTCTCTGTGACACACACACACACACACACACACACACACACACACACACACACACACACACACACACACACACACACACACACACACACACACACACACACACACACACACACACACACACACACACACACACACACACACACACAGAGGAAGTGCTCAATTTACCAAGGTTAACACATCATCACATGTCCTGGTTCCATACCTATGGATTTCAAAGGAGACAATATATGCAAATATTCAGACTAGACAGTGAAATCGTAAGCCCATATTATGCAGGCATGCATGAATCCAGTGTGCAATTCTAAAGACGGTGTCATAAACTCTCTGTCTGTACTTTTTTTTCATCTCACTGGAACCGCGGTGAGTTACACACACACTCTTCTCAGCATCCTGTTCTGAAATAAGGAAGTTGTCAGAAAGCTGCAGCTCAGTGTTGCTCTCACTCTGCATCGCTCCTACTAGATTCTATGTCGGACTGTACTTTGTTGGATTTGGAGTTATATCTAGTGTTTTTTCTTGTCTTACGTGGAAACAAGCAGGCTTCACACATGGACCCAGCCATGGAGGTTTTCTCACTTGGATTTATACACGTTACCTGATTTAATTTTTTTGCTTGTCAGTAGCCTCATGCTTTTCTCTTTCTCTGCTGTTTTTTCCTCTTCTGGATTTCTGCATCTGTAGTGCCCCCTAAACCTTCGCACCTGCTCGCCCTTGGGCAAGATAAGAAACCTAAGAGGATCCCTCCGCCTCCATCCAGGCCTCTGCCTGCTCCCCCTCCTCCACCTAAACCAAAGCCCAGTCTAACCTCTCCTGGCTCGGGGGCACAGTCACAGAAAGAGGCCCAGAAGGTGGGGCTGCTCATCGAGAGGTTTGAGAATTCAAGGTAAGGCCGGGACATTTAATCAGAAATCATACTTGCTTTGCCTGTCAGGTTCATATGTTGTTCTGAAATGGTTCGAGTATGTGTCTGGATCTGTATGTCGATGTAAAACAAGAAGTGTCCTTTACGTTAATCTTTCTTTTGGTCTGAATTGATTGTATTGCTTGAGTGTGAAATGTAAAAAAAACTAAAACACATTTATTCTCATTATTTCTCCTGAAGACAAAAGTGTATTGATTTTTCATTTAGCTATGTTTAACGATGCACATTTTTTTCATTAAAGTAGGTGCAACAGTGTTTGTTTAATTTTCCCAGGGTTCCCATCCTGGGGGTGCTCCCACGGTCCCAGCTGCACCTGTCTCTCAGAATGGACACTGCGTCTGACATCACTTCCTCCTGCGGCCAGGACCCCACGGCGAAGGTCGCAGGAGACCCCCCCTCAGTGGACAAACTTGCACTCGGCACCTCTGAAAGGACTCTTGAGGTGTCTGAACTTTCCCGTCTGGCTTCTGTACACATCGACGGCTCAGATGACACCCAACTGGACGACTGTGACATCACACACAGCGTTGGTTGCATCGACGAAGTGGAGCGGGAGGAAGGGACCTCCCACGAGCTCCTGGACAATCAGGACTCCTCGGAGCAGAACGGGAAGATTCCCAACCGGGACAGCGGCATCGACAGCCCGTCCTGCGCGGCCGAAGGGGAAGTGTTCCCCAACGAGGACGCCATCGACGAGGAGGATCATTACGACAGTGTCACGGAAACGGAGAGTGTGTCCTGCGTTACCCTGGGTAACAAAAGAGACTCAACACAGGATGAGGACAGTGACTTGGATGAGGGGAGCAGTGGAGAAATACACTCTTTGACAGACACACAGACTGGGTATCTGACCGAAGCACACTCAGAGGCGCACAAAGTGAGTACCTCGCATGCTTCAGCATCATCAAGTCATAACCATAAACCTGAAAGACCATCATTTAAAGTCTGAATAAACCTCCCCCCACGCACCTCTGAGGTGGTCATTAATGTCTCCCTCTGACTGCCATCCTCCCGCTGCAGTACACTTTCTGATTTATATTTCATGTTCCTTCAACATTTTCAGGAATTATCGAGGCATGTTTATATTGAGCACATCCTGAAAGTTTAAAAAGCCTCATCTCAGACAGCCTTTCATGTAGTGGAAAAAAGTGGCTTGTGTCTATTATTACCTCAGCCTGGGTGAACATTTTCAAAGAATACTTCTGCATGAAATGTTAGACACTTATATAGCCTTGGTTTGCCGGTCACAAGTTACTGACTTATATCTAAAAGCAGCTCTGCCGTTACATAAAAGGATGAATACCTGCCCAAATGATGTAACATGAGCTTGTGATGACAGCTAGATAAAAGAGTCCAGGGACGGATATCTTCCCGTTGCTGAGCTCAAGTTTCACTTTTCTCTTGTCCTTCACTGACTATTGATTGTCAACAACACTGATACCTCAAGCAGTGCACGTACTTCTCCTTCAAATCAAATCAAATCAAGTTTTATTTATATAGCACATTTATAAACGATTTTTGGCCAAAGTGCTGTACATATAATAAAAATAGCCTACAGTAGAGACACTTTACAGCAAATACAACAGCACATATTGTTCAGAATATCAGTATGAGAAAAACGACACCCTCTATCCTTAGACCCTCCTTGCATAAGAGTAAAGTCTTAAAATATGCAAAATGATGACGAGATGAAACAATCTCAAACGAGAAGAGACTTTAAAGACAAATATAAAATGTGAGAAAGCTGAAACTAGAGGCAGAGTTTTAGTTATCAAGCGTCACATTACCAAAACATTTTTATTTTGGAATTTTGCCGAATAAAACTTGCTCAGTTTTGCTTTTAAAGCTTCAAAACACTTGCAATGCTCACACGAATGTCACACAAACATTTGTCTTCTACCGACCGCCCACACCCACAGTCTTTTGGGGAAAGGTATCTCCGCTATCCAGTGCTTCCTGATCCCAGCACTGAGGTGGAGTGTGTGTGTGTGTGTGTGTGTGTGGTGTGTGTGTGTGTGTGTGTGTGTGTGTGTGTGTGTGTGTGTGTGTGTGTGTGTGTGTGTGTGTGTTGTGTGTGTGTGTGTGTGTGTGTGTGTGTGTGTGTGTGTGTGTGTGTGTGGTGTGTGTGTGTGTGTGTGTGTGTGTGTGTGTGTGTGTGTGTGTGTGGTGTGTGTGTGTGTGTGTGTGTGTGTGTGTGTGTGTGTGTGTGTGTGTGTGTGTGTGTGTGTGTGTGTGTGTGTGTGTGTGTGTGTGTGTGTGTGTGTGTGTGTGTGTGTGTGTGTGTGTGTGTGTGTGTGTGTGTGTGTGTCAGCTGTCATGTTGATGGCTTTATAATTACATACGTGTCACAGAGGATGTGGGTTGTCAGTAATGTGTGTACAAGAAGTTAAGATAATTTATGGAACATTTTCAGTTTCTCTGTTGTCATAACAACATGTTAAAGTAATATTCTTATACAGTGTGTGTGGAGAGTTTCACCCTGCCATGTATTGTGTTTGTTTAAAAGTGCTTTTACAAGAGTGTGTGCGAGTGTGTTTATGTGGTAGAAAGAAGTTGTGAAACCCACATTGTCGCAATAGGCTAGATGTTTGGTGACCCCGATGCCTGTTCTGTGTCATGCTGGTCATTCGGATGAACTCTATCGGCAGACATCATTCCTAAAGTTTATTCTAACATTATGTGGATCTTAGCTTCAAGAAATTATAATGAGAGAGGCAGATCTTCATTTTCACCACCTCGGCTAATAACGTCTCATATCAGTTTCACACGTTCCCACGGCTGAACTAAACCAGTGACTAGAATAAGCTTTGTGAAAGTCACTTTACCGTATAATGCTCTGGATGCCGCTGACGGTTGCCTCAGTCACAAGCATTAAGGGATAAGGATGTTTTAAATATATATTGTTTTTAAGAATTCCTTTAAAAATAACTCAAAACAAAGTGTATAATAATTCTGCCTGTGTCGACATAGCCACTCTTTTTTCTCCATACCATATAGCGCTAATATTGTTGATGCTGAATCTTCCTTCATTACAATACAATTGGCCACTTGAGTTGATGCTGAGGCAACCCTACATACACCTGCTGCTGTAGCTACTCACTATAGCACCAAATCCATAATTGTTGCAAGCAGGAAAGATGTGTTTTCTTGGAGTATAGTGAAAAATGCATTGATGTGGAGCTGGGTAGTGTATGTTTGCTTTCTCATTGCCTGCGCTTCTTTAAATTAAAAAAATTGTATTTGCCATCTGCCTTAAACTCTGAATAACTGCAAAGTGTCCTTATTAGTATGAAGGGCGTGCTTACATATTATTAAGAATGATTCAGTTTTCATACCTCAGACCTAATCCTTTCCTGTCTGTTCCCCTCAGTGCTCAGAGACTCAGAGGCTCCTGAACATCGCCAAAGAGCTCCTCCACACTGAAGAGGCCTACGTCAAACGACTCAACCTCCTCGACCAGGTAAGAGTGTGCCTCCGTCTCTATTTCCATTAGCATGGTTGTGTGTTTTGGATGCCTATGGTCCACATTTCAATCTCCTAAATGTGCCAGAGGTCTTAGTGATTTAGATTAGGGTTGAGCTGGATTAAAACTGGCTCTGCGATCCACCCGACAACAACCCCTTCCTCTGTTGACCGGATTACCCTCGAGCAGTGTAATCACAATCGTGTGAGAAACTCCCAGTGTTTTAGTTTATACATCCATACACAGCACAAATACAGCTTTGTCACCACCATCTAAGCATGTGTGTGTCCACTGTGTAAAGCAGCACATGTGTTTATGTGTGTTTCTCTGTCATGCCCTCACATTGACCTCACAAGTACATACAAGTAGTACGTAAATCCTGCAGATTAAAGATCTGTGTTTCCTGACTCTTATCTGAGTTGAAAATGAGAAAGCTCTTTAAAAAAACGGTTTGGTAGATGATGCAGCCCAGATATAGCTGTTTTGATAGCGTCATTGATAGGGAACACCCCACAGTGTTTTTAGAAACACTAATTATGCTTGTTTCATGTTTGGTAATAGTTGCTATTGACTAAGGATTTGCCCATAAATTGTGGTGACAGCCGTTTAAGATAATCTAGTGCTAGTTAACTACTCTGGAATACAAGATTATTTTACTTGTTTAATATAATTAAAATATGTTCTGTTAAATATCATTCAAAGCAGAGCAAAGAGTATTCACGTTTGAGTAACTAGAAGAAGTCGTTTTTTGTAACTTTTGTTACAATAACTTGATTTTATTTAGAGTATCTCTTAAATACTTTCTCCTAGAAACTCATTCATCGTGGTTCAAACCCTGCTTTCCATCTTTTGTATGCTCAGAAGTCATGAGCTCCTTCAGCACTCTGCTCTGTTGGATCTTTTGTTTGACCATCTCTAAATGGATTATTATATTTTAATTTCCAGCCTAATTTCAGCCTCTATCTGTGTTCGCTCATGTTCGTGATGAGAATGTACTCGCAGTGGTTAATTCTCCTTCCTCATTGTTCTGTTCATGTGTCACAGAGATGCACGGCTGCCCTATCACTGAACAGATATGGGTTACTTGCTACTGAGGGCAAAAAACCCTCACAGTTAACTTCCTGTTTTTGTCGCAGCAATTTCACATGACACTGGAATCAATTGGGTCTATCCTTCTCTGTGACTGGCAGGGAAGCAGATGTTGATGGAAGTGATTAGTCAAGCAATGTATCACCAGAATCACGATACATTATTTTGATGTATTGTTATTTATTTCCCACTTACAATTTTGGGAATCAATTAATTGTTTAAATGGGTTATCTGGTTATTTATTGTTGCACTACCATAAAGTTGTGGGACTTACAATACAAAATTGAAGAAACCATTTCGTATTCAGTTTCTGTGATGGGTCATGCTCAAACACACTATATCCTACATTTCCCATAATGCAACCCATAGCATCTTTCGTTAGAGCCTTCATGTCTTGTACACCCTTATGTGTCTATAAGTGCATTTACATTAAATATTTGAATGTCAACAATTCACTTCATAATATATAATTTAAGTATATTTTGCAATGTGTAGTATTTAGTTTTAGAATAGGTATATAGTAAAGCACATCCAAATATGGCCTGAATGTACCCATTTAATGACATTTAAATGCAATTGAGGCTTATCAATTGCAATAAAGAAACATTTTTTAGTTACAGCCCTAATGCAATGTATCATTAGTGGTTGGCCTTAAATGTCCATAAATGTCAATTAAAAATGTTGCTGCCAGAAAAACTAATAAAAGCTAAACTCAAAGTGACCACAAGTTTATATATAATGGTGTATCTTGTTTACAGGAGTGTCTCATACATTAGCAGTAAGTCTTAGTTGACTCGTATACATCTGATGGTCACACTTAAGAAGTCAAAGCTAGAGAAAACAAATATGTTTGTGTGGATAAACAGCAACATGCAAACTTCTCCTTCCTTATTTACATGCCTGTCCCATGAATAGTGTTTGTATACATACAGTATGTTTTTTACCCTTCTGCAGGTATTTTGCACTAAGCTCACAGAGGCTGGAATCCCTCAGGATGCGATCACAGGGATTTTCTCCAACATCTCCTCCATCTACTGCTTCCATGACAAGTTCCTGCTGCCTGAGCTCAAGACACGCATCACTGGAGAATGGTGAGGAATAAACACCCGGCTGTTCAACGGCTTTTCAAATAGCTGCAGTGTGACATCATACTAAAGATGGGTTGGCCCCCGTTTGTGGTCCGTTAGGCCGTTGGTGTTGGCTGTGAAACTCAGACAGCTTTTGGCACTGGCAGTGGAGAACTAGAACTAGAAGAACTAGAATTGGAGGATGACACCCTCTTTAATGGTCGCACATACATGTACACAGCACACATAGTGAAATTTGCCTTCTGCATTTAACCCATCCTGGGGGGGTTGACCGTAGCCTTGCTCAAGGGCATATTGTCAGGTTTTCAGTGGTGTCAGGTTGCTTGGTTATGTGATTTCGTGTGTGTCGGAGTTGCAGAATGAACACATTTTTTCTTCACAGTAGGCAGGAAATGTACCCCCAGTGTGTGTTATTATGCCAACATCAGCCACCCTCGGTAGATAATGACTCCTCTAGAGAGGGCTGGGTGCTGGGAAACACCTGTCACATAATGATTTCCCTTACACTTTTTCTGAAACTCATTAGAAAAGGCTGAGGTAGAAAGGCTTAAAAATGGGCACAGACAACCACATAGTAAGTCAGAAAAGTGCAGCTCAGGAAGAAGTTCATAAAAAATAATAATTTGTGGAATTCCCCAATAATGTTCTTGAGAAGATTAGTCTAGTTTTGTATCACTCATCATTTGTTTCTTGCTTCTGAAGAATGAAATCAATGCTTTCTGTCTCTTATCTGTGGTAATATAGTAACCCGTGATGACCTTAATATGTTTATCTGTGATTGTGAAATGTCAGGAGAAAAAATGCAATTGAATCAGCTAAAAATGTTTTGCATAAACAAATGAACAAGTGATGTACTGTATAATATAATAGCCTTTAGATTACAATATTGTTCTTGTGTGAGACAGCTCTGGTTTAACCTGTTTATTTATTTGTGTTTGCTGTAGGGACTCCAACCCTCGTATTGGAGACATCCTCCAGAAACTGGCTCCATTCATGAAGATGTACGGAGAATATGTGAAGAACTTCGACCGAGCCATGGAGCTGGTCAGCACCTGGACACAGCGGTCCTCACAGTTCAAGAGTGTAGTCCACAATATACAGGTAGGTGTTTCACTGTGTTGCCTCCTCATGTGATACCTACTCGCTTTTTGTTATCTCATTATCTGTATACTCTGATAAATAGTTTGAAATCCAGATTTATTTTCTTTTTTCGTTTCTAAATGAGAAGGTACCAGTGTTTGTATGCCATCTCATAGCTCCATACTACTAAAACAGTTGTGATCTTTTTCACAATTGGTCAGTTCAACTCTTTGTTTTGTGCTTGAAACAACAGAAACAGGATGTGTGTGGGAACCTGACGTTGCAGCACCACATGCTCGAGCCGGTCCAAAGGATTCCTCGCTACGAACTGTTGCTCAGAGACTACCTGAAGAAGCTGCCTGAGGACGCTCTGGACCGGAAAGACGCAGAGAGTGAGACATTAGACTGTTTTTACATGATGCACACACTGCTCTGTGAGAATGATTAACTGCAAGGTGCAGAGAAATCTTCCAGCGTAGTTTTCTGTCTTCCCTTCAATTTCTTTTTTACCTCTGCTTCACCTTTGCCAGTGGAATTTGGATTTAATTCAAGCTTTAACTTGTAATTTGGTTTATCGTTATATAATGGGTGCGTGGCTGTCAAAAACCATTGGTTTGTGGTTTGATGCCCTCAGATTATTTATTTTTTGGCTGAAAACAGACAGCAAGGATTGAAATGCACCAGCCTAAAATGTGCAAAAGCATTACATTTAAATGTTTAAGTGTATCTTTCTTCATTCACCGAGGACTAGGTTACTATATATCAAACTGAAGAGCTAGTGTCTGAACTTTGTTGAGTGCTGCCATTTAGCCAACATGATTCAATAATAGGAGGTGGCATGAACACAAAAGGTCAATGAAAAGACCTGAAGCAATGCAGATTCACATTCCAGAAAGCGCAGCTGAGACGAAGACACGTCAACTTGAGTTGATAATGCACAAATGAACATTAGTGCTTATCCTGGGTGATATAGCTCCGTGATGGACGAGGAGAAGGAGTAGAACATATTGCATCAGGAGTAAAGCTCCTGGTAATCTTAAAAATTATCTATCTGTTTTAACTGAAACGGACACTTTTACCCAACTGTGAACAGTGGTGGTTAGTGGCCAAACAACACAAACTGCAATACTACTCCAGGTAAAGATGGATCACTTCATATGTGAACACATCTTGATTAACAATGCTGACCCTCTGTGGATATCGCTCCTTGCGGCTCCATGTTTACACAAACCTTGTTAAGATCTCAGTAGATTAGATTAAGCCTACAAGAGTCATTGTTTCCATGATTTTCATTTTGGAAATTGTAAAGAATTGATCTACATTATATCATTACACACCCAATAACTATAAATCACGTGTTTCAACTGAGCTAGAAATTATGTTAGGTTCCAGAAACTGTCAATCTTAAAACTGCAACAATGCATCACATTCTTGGTGCTTTCACATTGTGCTTTTGCACATAGTATTTGTACTGTTGAATTATCACAACAAGAATCAATGTGAAATATATAGTAATAATATATCTGTACTTTTGATAAAAGTAGCTCCGCCTGAGTATTGCCTCATTAGGATAACAGGATCATTTCATCTATCCTGAGGATGATGTCGGGTTGTGTGTAGTTTCACATACTGCCTTGTAGAGACAAATTACACATTGACATGAAGTGTATGTCTCTATTTTTGCCTTCAAATTCCATTTTCCACGATCTGATGTCCTCCCTGTGTTTCAATTTACCTGAGCATTAACATTCACCACACAGTGCAGGGCTTTTCTCTTGTCCACTCCGCGCTGTAAAGCAGTTCATCACTGTTGTTCTTGCCCCATTTCCCCCAGCAGTGTGTCTCTTCTGTTTATGTAGGCCATGATTAAGATGGCTGACTCAGGTGCTCACAAGGCTTTCTGCTGGCTACAAGCCAACCTAATGCATGCAGTGTGTTTAATGTTAGGACAGTGATGTTAAGCCTCTGATCCAGTTTAATTTATAATACAGCTCGTGTGACATCTTATTTTTCAGAGAGCAACAAACCCATTACTTATCTGTAGAAAAGAGTGAGACATTGATTAATGGTACAGTTAGATTTGGTTTTACTCAAACATATGATGTTATTGTTGAATTTATGCTAACATCACATATGTGCATGCTTGTTACAGAGGCACTGGAGCTCATCTCTACTGCAGCGAACCATTCCAATGCAGCAATCAGGAAAATGGTAAGACTTTGAGACTTCACCTCAGTTTCTTTTCTGTTGTCATCTCTTTATTTCACTGTGTCATTGCACTTTATACAAAAACAACTAATGTCTTACTCAATGAAAGAGTTGCTGATGCTGTACTGCCAGTCAGCAACATTGCAAGTGTTCGTCTGGGGGAGTGAACAAGTTGAATTAGTACAGACAGGAAGTTGCCGTTTCCTGCCTCAAGTTTCACAGCTTGCGGAAGCCTGAGTGACTTCTAAACACTCATCCTCTTCATCTATATCCTCTGTCTGGCAACTCTACTCGTATTTCTCACATCCTTGAAACAACTCAAGCAGACAAAGTGTTTTTGAATCAATAAAGATATATAATACCTGCTTTCCAGCGTTGAAGTCTTGGCTGATAGGAAAATAACCCCATCTGGTGGAGTTTGGATAATACCTCCACTCTTAAGTGTCTTCTCGCCTTTTCTATTTCTGCAATTCTTCATCCTTCTGTCGCATCGTGTTTTCAGGAGAAAATGCACAAGCTGCTGGAGGTTTACGAAAGGCTTGGAGGAGAAGAGGACATTGTTAACCCGGCAAATGAACTCATCAAAGAAGGTCATATGAAAAAGATGTCAGCCAAAAACGGAACAGCACAAGACAGATACCTCTACTTGGTGAGAGCACTGAAGTGTTACATCTGAAAAACAATAGGATGTTTTTGTGAACATCTCATCAATTTCAGTTTTTCTGTCTCTGATGTAGTTCAACAATATGGTGCTATACTGCGTGCCTAAACTCAGACTGATGGGACAGAAGTTCAGTGTCAGGGAGAGGATCGACATCGCTGGCATGGAGGTGCAGTTCTGCTTACTTAAAGTGCTTCTGTTTTCTACTGTGGCCTTTTATTTATCTTGGCGACTACAAATCCAATTTCCTCTGTTGTGTTGACCTCAGGTCCAGGAGAACGTGAAGCAGAACCTTCCTCACACATTCGCCATTATCGGCAAGCAGCGTTCACTGGAGCTGCAAGCCAGGTAAGGTCATAAAGTAACTTCCAGAGACAAAATAAAACACTCTGAACTGAAATATTAACAGTTGCTCTTACTATATAGATGCTGTTTATTCCCAAAACCCCAAATATGCAGTATTACATAAATAATTATAATTAAAATATTATGTTAAAATCATATTAATAAGTGAAGTTAACTATATAAATTGTGAAATGATTTAAATAATTAATAAAACAAGTTGTTTTTTATGAACCAGTTTGCTCACTTGGTAGCCATATTTACACATCATATGACATATTAGCTTGTTAGCTAATTTTAGCTCTTACAAACTAGCTGCTGCTGTAAATAAATAACTTATTTCTCTTCTATTAACAAAGATGTACAAGATGCTACCTACTCAAACCAGTGAACTAAACTGGTTTGGGTTTACGATTATGTATATCATTACTCAGCCAGCACTATTTGAGGTTATTATTTGAGTAGTCTAAGCTATTTAATTGTTGCTTTGTGTGGTTTTCATGTTAAAATAATGTAATCTCATGATTTGTTTTACAGGACGGCTGAGGAGAAGGAAGATTGGATTCAGGCAAGGATCACACACATGCTTTCATAGATATAGAAATACAGCCATGCACATTATACCCACAAGGTTTATATCTCTTATGAGCATGCAACAGATTGGTAGTTCTTCTTTACTAGAGAATAGAATTAGCAAATATATCCTTCTCACGCTCTTTCAGTGTGTTTGGGAATTATATTCTCTGATAAATCCCCTCATTATTGCTCATTTAGCTCATTACAGCAGAGCAAAGCTGATTAAAACATTGTGCCGGATAGAAGAGGGGGTGGGCGTGTTGCAGGGGAGGTTTTCAAGGTTTTACGCCTGTTTGAGTCTGCGTGAGACAAACTGAAACCTACATGGGGGGCTGTCAGAAAACGCAAGGACAGTGGCATGTAAACTTGAAAGATTTTGGAGATAGAAAAAACATAAATAAAAAAAGGTTACATATGATCATAAAAACGTTGAGATCATGCTATAAGTCTTAATAAGCA
The DNA here is from genome assembly GCF_902827175.1 of Gymnodraco acuticeps. Taxonomy (NCBI): domain Eukaryota; kingdom Metazoa; phylum Chordata; class Actinopteri; order Perciformes; family Bathydraconidae; genus Gymnodraco; species Gymnodraco acuticeps. The sequence goes on from NW_022989974.1 coordinate 3,518,556, forward strand.
AACCTTTCCCCTTCGTCTCATATAAAATACAAAGAAAATAAATGCATTCAAATGGTGATGTGTCTGATTAATAATCTTTCTTTTCCTTCTGTATTCCCCTCGTTTCCTTTCCTCCTCCTCTGTCCTCTAAATCTCTTCTGACTCTCAGGTGATCCTTGCCACTATCGAACGGCACAATCAAAACAGCGAAACATTCAACAAAGCTTTCAACAGCTCCTTCTCCCGGGAAGATGACCACCCCCCCGAGTCACCGGTCAGTCTCACTGCCCTTAAATCAATGAGTTAATTGATCACTCAATTAGTGGGTCATCCTGTGCAATGACTCAGACGAGGCTAGTGGTACGCCAAACACATTTGTCATAGTCTGGTCTTTGTCTTTCTGAACAGCTCTCCCATCTATGGATGTATCATACACACACATCACACACACATAAAGAAGCTCTTTCTTCCATCACTCAGTCGCACACATAGTGTCTGTGAGGCTCCTCTACCAGAACTCTCTCATGACCTAATAGGGAAAGCACAAGTCAAAGTGTATACACAACTCTTATGGACCTGCTTTTGACCCACTTTGGGCCTGCTGGGCTGGACGCTTGCCAAATGTAACTTGACACAACACAGAGGAAGTGATTCAGAAGGGCGAGACTGGCACCTAGTGGTGGAGATGTTTGACTGCAGGCAAAATCAGCTCGTGCTCAATATTTTTGTTATAATGACATTATTATAACTCCTTTTGTCCATACATGTGCTTTGTTCTCCAAAATTCAACAATTATTTTCTACATTATGATGTAGAAAATAATTGTTGTTATCATCAATTGGGCAGATAGGCCTACCATGCTATATAATGTAAGCATCTCTATAAAGACAAAAATAAAAATGATTTTTATACTTGAAAATAAAAGGAGCAATAATAAGAAGAACAACAAAAAGAAAAGAACAAATATTTTAAATGTTTTTTATTTCTCTTCAGGGTCCCTGGAGCAACACATCCATTGACTCAGACGGTGAAAGACTGCACGAAAGGGTAAGATATTATATACTGTACTTAAATTACCAACGATTCTTGTGGTTTGCTAATGGGGAACATATTTTAATACTTTGTTAGTGCTTAAAACTTAAGTGAATCCACCTTTGTGGGTTAATCATTTGTGTGTACAGACTTTAAAGTGATACTGAAAGTTTGAAACGGTTACAGTGCATCTGTTCTTTATCAAAGGTAACCCTCCTCTCTTAAAGGTGGGGTAGGTAAGTTTGAGAAACCGGCTCGAGATACACTTTTTGTTATATTCCATGGAATGCTCTTAACATCCAGATAGCAATGAATATCTTAAGTGCTTTGACAAAAAATCCATTAAAAAACGTCATCTGTGGAAGCCGTAGCGCTGTTAAAAGCACGACCAATCATTTTTGCCGGCTCGGCTAAAGTAACTGGATGGCCTACCTGCCTGTCAGCCTTCCATCTGTGCACAAACTTATCTCGTGCCCTCATTGGTCATGTGCGCGTTCGTGTGTGTTGGAGGAGGCGCTCTGTAAGGAAGTGGCTGATTTTTTCCGGCTGTGTATTTTCAAATTCTAGCGCACTCGAGCTGGTTTCTCCAAAATTACCTACCCCACCTTTTAATAAAACTATTTGTTAGAGAAATGGGACTTAATACTTGTCCTCATTAACCAATCTGCTGCAAATGGACATAAAGGGTTTTATAAGGGGTGAATTTCACTCCTCATCACATTATACAGTTTATAGTTTATAATAATCAATCTGACAGCCTGGGCTACTGTGGAAACCTCCACCTGACCTCCATTTTAGTTGTCTATGTCTTTGAAAGGAGAAATGGAAGACAGACAGGCAGCCAGACAAACAAAGAGTGACGCAGGGCGAGCAGTAGACATTCCTTCAGTTGTTCTAAACAGACTGAAGACCTTGACACATGACTCCTGTGTTTTTTTTTGTATTTCCAGAAGAGTTCCAGGAAAAAGGAGAAAGAGAAGCAAACGTGTAAAGGCTGCAACGAGGGCTTCAATTTCACCAAGCGTAAACACCACTGCAAGTCCTGCGGAGCGGTGAGCACAGATGGGACAGAATACATCGGGGCATTGTTGGGCAGCATGTAGAATGAATTGATGGAGAGAAAAAAAGAGTTGGGGAATAAGTGGAACATCTCTTTCAGGCAATTAACTGTTAACAACTGAGCGTTTTTTCTCAATAACGTCCCTCTCCTCTCTCTCTCCTCTCTCTGTCCTCTCTCTGTCCTCTCTCTGTCCTCTCTCTGTCCTCTCTGTCCTCTCTCTGTCCTCTCTGTCCTCTCTCTGTCCTTCTGCAGGCCATCTGTGCAAAGTGTTCAAAGACCTTGGACAACAAAACAAGCCGAGTGTGTCCCGAGTGTTTTGAAGCCAGCCTCAGCCTGGAGACTCTAGGTGTTAGTGAACAGAAAAAGAAAGCAGCACCTGAGGTGAGACACATATGCTGTACCTGAGAACACAAACACACTGAAAAACATTTAGAAGCATGTGCATAATGGGTTTTAGATTCATGCCAATCCAATCATATCCAGCTCTCCCAGAATACCAAAAGTCAATGTCAAACAGACGGCACTGCTGGCAACAAAAAGAGAGAATGGAGAACAGCAGTTAACTTATTCAGTCCAGTACACTCCCTTTGCTGAATACCAAGTCAATGTGTTGTCTGAAATCATTGCACAGACACATAAAAACATTTATTATATCCATGCTTTACTGCACATGTGAATTTATGAATCAACACAAATGAGATTTCAGCTTATCAAGGACTAGTCGTCTCCTCTGACTCCACATTTTTTCTTCTCTAGTTATACTCAAAATCTGAGAACCGTCCTTTAAATATATATTGTTGTGATTGATTCTGTCACGTCTTTCTGGCTGTTGTCTCAATGACAAGATCCCCCAAAAAACAAGTGAGATCAATCACCACATGGGGGCGCTGTAAGCTGCACAAGGAATAGAAAAGGGGCAGCATGAGCTCGAACAACTGTCTATGTACAAATCTCACTGTGTCCTATATTGTCGTTACGTAATGGTGTACAGTGTTAGATCTGCGCTGTCTGCTGCTCATCACGTTCAAAATCCCAATCAGTCATCTTTGATTTTAAATACACGCCTATTTAAATTCATTAGAAAACAATATTTATTGTTAGTGTTTTATAAACAATATATAACAGTTTTTCCTTATCTTTTTTTAGCGACAGATATCTCTCACAGGGGACAACTGCCTGCTCTGTGGCCACCTTCAGTTGCAGGAAAAAGGGAAGAGCTGGTCCAAAGTGTGGGTGGCTGTCACTAAGGCTGAGCCACTGGTGCTGTACTTACAGAGCAGTGGACAGGTAAGCGTTCAACACACACATCACACACACACACACACACACACACACACACACACACACACACACACACACACACACACACACACACACACACACATAATCTGGAGGTATGATAAACTAGCTGTTAATTCACAAATATTCCATCTTTTTGTCACATTTAAGGATTATGCAGTAGCCTATACTTGAACTATTCTGTATGTTTTCATTATTTTAGTCTCAATACAATACATAGATCAAACCAAATGTGGTTAGCACTGTACAAATAAAGGACAATAATCTTTACAAACAAGATCCCCCACATGTTATCTCTTGTAAATCCGCTGATTTATTTGTTACAGCGCTCTGGATATATATCTATATGTCCTGCCCAGAGTTCCCGTTAGAATATTTTTTCGCCGGTCAACATGTCCGTTAAAGTTGAAATCTTCCGGACAAAATGAGAAAAGTGCCGGTCAAAGGACTTCTTTGTTATTTATTGTGCTTTAAAACAAATTGAAATGATTCGATATTAAACAAACTAATCATAGTAGATTAACTATTCAAAAGTGTTCAGTAATTTACAATAACACGGGAATAATAAACGGAGCGCTCTCCCTCTCCTGACAGCCCTTCAGTATCATGCAACTCGCGGATCAGTAATGAGTGACCCGACAGTAAAACTAAACATATCTATAACTAGTTTAGGTAGATTGAGAGGTAATTAAAATAGCTACGTGTGATATTCTAACCTGAAGAGTGTGTTTTGTCCGCTCACCGCTGCATGTGATCTTGCAGAGCTGCGTGTCGACTCGTCAGCAGCAGCTGATCTCTCTCTCCCGTCAGATTAGACTCGCGTTTATGTCCATATCGATCAGATCCAGCTAGTTCTAGCTAATGATATGACTACCTGCTTATTAAAAGACACCTAAACAATAAGTGTCGCTATGCAACTGTGTGAGGCCGCAAAGTATAGCGCAGCATTATGCATTTGTTTACATGCCCACCGGAACCCCGAGGCATTACCAACAGATCAACGCACAATCAACCCATCCAGGACATCTCTTTCTCCACAGTGTTAGACATTATAATTGACTATTCTTGTCTGTCACATACTCTTCTTGTCTGTCACATAAGTGGCGCAAATTGCGCAACTGCGGTATTGCGCTAAACGGAAATTATTTTGAACGGACACTTTGACCGGAGAGATTTAGATTTGCGGGTCTTCAGCATATTTTACCGGTCGTAGTCCGGTAATTACCGGCTAACGGGAACTCTGGTCCTGCCCACTTTTATACAGTGCTCCCTAAGCATATCAGTGAGCATGTAGGTCAGATCTATCCAATCATGCCTGTGTAAACTGTCTGTAGATCAGTGCTGGGAGGATTTAGTGACTTTGAATGTGACCTTAGGTGAAGCTGTCTGTGACACTGCTCCACTGTCTAAGGTTTAAGTTTGCATTGACCAGAAGAAGCAACACTTTGAATTTCAAGTAGTTCCTTGAAATCTTGGCCTTGACTGTAGCAGTAAATCTACTCAGAACATCCCAAGGATATGCATGTCACAAGCGATGTACATGATTGCTCAAAATTACGTTTATGCTTTCCAAAGCAATCATGTTTGGAAAGCTTTTTGCTAAAGACTGTGATTCTCTGTCATTCGTCAGCCTGTTAAAGCCTCCCTCGGTTTCATTTCCAAAACTAATATCCCAATCCCAACGCATGCCATTCCAAAGATTAGGATTAATGCGAGTTGGACGAGCATTTTCTGTTTATACAGAAAGAAAGAGGGGGAAGGGAGAGAGGAGGGCTTTATTATACATGCCTGGTGGAAAATATTCTCCTGCAACTGAGGAGACAAGCTGTCACTTGCTATATTTAGAGTATGTGTCCTCACTTTTTAAAGGTGAACCCAATTTTAAATACTGCCAGATCTCATCTTATTTTACTAATTTCTGCAGGACTCCAAGGGGGCGAGAGTGGTGCCTCTCCCTGGGTTCGATGTGAGTGTGATGCCCCCATCGGGAAGTGAGAAGGCAGAGATCAAACACGCTTTCCGGCTCTGTCACACCCAGCAAACTTTGCTCTTAAGTGCCCAGGATCCAGAACTTCAGACCAAGTGGGTAGACGTCCTCTCAAGAGCTGCCCGCGGAGAAACACCCACGGACGCATCTGCGAGCCAGACTGAAAACAGGAAGAGCCAGTAGTGGCCGTGTTGTAGCCACAGGACTCGCTGCCCCTCCCTCCCTCTCCTGTGTATAGAGCACACATTACTTGAATTCACTTTACCTTGGCACTTTTATGTTTAGTTTTGTGTTCTTCCCTTTTGAAAGGACCACTCAATCCTTCATATGCCACTTCAATCTACTCCTCGTGACCACACAGCTACGTCCTGTTCGCTCTTCATCTTCCTGTCCCCCTCGAACACACAGAGAAACAAGAGCTATGCTATCATGCCACCAACTCCACTGTATGCATGTGTGGTTGGGATGTATTAGTGATTTTAAAAGTCAGAGAAGACTAAATGTTTTATTTGTAATATAGCTGAAGAACGTTCCCGTATGCTTTTTTTTTTTTTTTAAAGATGAAGTTTCTTGTACATTATGCGACTGTGTTGTGAAGCATTAAATCTTATGTGTGTGTCTTTCCATTTGTGTGTGTGTGTGTGTGTGTGTCTTTCCATTTGTGTGTGTGTGTGTGTGTGTGTGTGTGTGTGTGTGTGTGTGTGTGTGTGTGTGTGTGTGTGTGTGTGTGTGTGTGTGTGTGTGTGTGTGTGTGTGTGTGTGTGTGTGTGTGTGTGTGTGTGTGTGTGTGTGTGTGTGTGTGTGTGTGTGTGTGTGTGTGTGTGTGTGTGTGTGTGTGTGTGTGTGTGTGTGTGTGTGTGTGTGTGTGTGTGTGTGTGTGTGTGTGTGTGTGTGTGTGTGTGTGTGTGTGTGTGTCCGTCTGTGTGTGTGTGTGTCCGTCTGTGTGTGTCCTGCTGTGTTTATTAAGTATTGAATGCTAGTTTAAGAAACCTGCAACCACCTCTCTGTTCTCTTCACCCCTGCTGGGGACACAGTGGCAGTTCAGTGGGTATTGTACAGTATGTATACTATAGTGCGATGTAAGGAAACAAAGAATACAAAAGAAGACATTTTAACTTAAAAATAAAAAGAGATGTGTACGCTTGTGGCTGGCCACCTGATGCTCCCACTGACAGCTCCCTTCTTACAGACTCTCCATACTTCTCTCACAATAACTCCCTCTGAGACCTTTAATCTGAGTCTGATCCACAACATTTCCCCTCGTTCAGGAGTGTGACTTCTCCAGATGAGAGTACACAGCCAGAATGGGATGAAGTGGCCTCAATTCTGACCCTTTCCTGCAGGTTCAGACCCTTAATATCCCCACTTGTACACATGCTTAATAAATCATATCCATATATTTCTCTCTCTTTCTTAGCATAGCAATTGTCTGCCTGCTTTTCTCCCTTTGGTGATGTGATGGAAACCAAGTACTGTACTGTAAAACTGTTAATTCTGCCTTGCCTCCCCGAACCCTGCTCCTATCAGCCACCAGCCTTTAAGCAAAAGTAGCAAAAAACCTTCTCATTGGATCTCTTTGTGCATGTGAACTCACTCATATTTATGTACCGTGCTCTGAAATCTTGCCCCTTTCCCTCCTTTTTACGCTCCAGATCTCATTCTTGTCGTACTGTAAGTGAGCAGCAGTGAGTGTTTTTAACGATTGTGCACAGTGGAATAGCAGTCAAGCATATCATCAATAAACAGAAGTTGTGATCCATTAAGTACCACGCTGTCGAACAAGATCTTCATGTGTCTTTTCTTTCTGTCCGCAAATATGTATGTCTTTGTCTTTTATGAACACACAGGAGTCCACACACCTCGGACATTAGGCTTGCTCTTTCTCCAAGAGGAAGGGTAAGACTAATATCTTTGATAGTTAATTCCTTACTTGTTCTCCAAGAGTAAAGGAACCCCTGTCACAAACATGAATTGATGTTCATTGACTCCAGCCACTGAACTCGTACTGATATCACACACAAAACAGCATACATGTATGAAATAATGTTGGCAGATATTTGACTTAATATGCTGATGGGATGTAAGAGGATTAATGTCCATGTGGTACAATGTATGTGTGCAAATGAGTGTCTGTGGCAAGCAAGTGTGTCATCCAGGTTACTGTACTGTCGTTTTAGTCTCTTCTTTTTAAATTCATGTTCACTTCCAGTTTTTAATACAGTATTTTTCCTGACTGCCTCTCTGTACTTTGCACTGTAGGCTTATATCAGAGGGAAAAACTGAAAAGTTCACTTAATTAACCGACTAAGAGCGTGCAGCCATACTAGCCGCCCTGTGAGCTGTACTTGAGCAAAGTGGTGCTTTGAAATACATGTTAACATCAACATGGACATGCTAACATGCTGGTGTTGAACAGTTTTGTGTATCATGATGACAATTCAGTCTGGATCAAACTGAAGGACTCACCAATGAGCAAAAATGCCTTCCCTAAAGCTAAGCAACAATTTCAGTTTAGATTACATAGTTTTCCACCTCCCTGTTAATTATTTTCATGCCCTTTGTTTTCATTTCATGCTTGTTAGCTGTGATTCACTTGCTTTTGCTTGTTGGAATGTGAACTAGTGTGTTAGTATTAAATAACACAGCTGAACAGAATATATGTATAGATACTGTGGGAACAATATTCAATTACATTGTGCATTTTTTGAAGAAACACATTACCCTTCTGTTGGCAGAAGTATCGCTGTCCCCATAAGCACAACCCTGAAACTTCTATATACAGATGTCTTCATGGTCATCTAATTATTGCTGTTTCTATCTGATGGCAGAAGATAATGTGTATATTGATACAGTATATCTGATGCTTTTAATCAGGTTCCTATAAAGAAATGTGCTGTTCAGATATTTTAACCAATATAATGATCAACTTATAATAGTCTTTCTGTGTGTGTGTGTGTGTGTGTGTGTGTGTGTGTGTGTGTGTGTGTGTGTGTGTGTGTGTGTGTGTGTGTGTGTGTGTGTGTGTGTGTGTGTGTGTGTGTGTGTGTGTGTGTGTGTGTGTGTGTGTGTGTGTGTGTGTGTGTGTGTGTGTGTGTGTGTGTGTGTGTGTGTGTGTGTGTGTGTGTGTGTGTGTGTGTGTGTGTGTGTGTGTGTGTGTGTGTGTGTGTGTGTGTGTGTGTTGTGTGTGTGTGTGTGTGTGTGTGTTTTCAGTGTGCAGTGATTGCATACTTCAAACTCTTTATTTATGCAGCCCCTCAAAAGAGAGAACAATTCCAAACTGAGGACGATATAGATTATAGGAAAATAGGATTAGCTGAAAGGGTGCAGTACTTGAAATACTACTGATTTCAACTCTCAGATATGTGAGTGTATACATAAAAGTAGGTGTGGACAGGGTGTATTGTTGCTGCCTTGAGTCCATTTTCATACATCTTGATTTAATTCAGTTCCATCCTCCCTTCCTTTGTTTAGTCTCTTTTTCTCTATCACGCTTGTTTTTGCAGTTCTTGTGGGCAGCAACGTATTGATGTACATTTAAAGGGAAAAGGAGAGACGACAGCTATTGATAGGCTGTATGAACTGTAACTTTTTTATTTAGCAAGTCAACACAAAGTGTCAAAATGATGAATAGAAAGGCATGGCTTCTCTGTAGATCTGGTCGCTCTGGTGCAGAGATAGAGAGCAATCTGCTGACTGCCTCCTTCTGTCATTTCACATGCTGTACATCCAGAACCGAGTACAGCAGGGTGGGTGTCAGCAGGACCGGGACCACGCTGAGATAAGCTTTCATCGACTCCCCAGAGTCCTCTCCTTGAAAGCTCTTAGAAAAGTGTTGTTGTTTTACTTTACAACTAATCTTTTACTCTTTTCTTTGAAAGTATATCAAACAGCCCTTTTCTTAAGAACAGAGTGTGAGCTTAGGTGCACTAACATCCTGAGCTTGTGGCAGGAAGTCTTATTTCTTCCTGTGTGCACCTCATCACCTCTCTCTTTCTTGCTTTCAATTCTTTGCAAGTAACGGCTGATTCTACCAAGGTTTCATTGTAACTGTAATGTCGAGTTGACCTCAAGGCGTCCTTTAACAACTCTTTTCATCAACAGCCCACACCTCTTTGAATAGAGCACAACATGCAGGGTTGGTTGAACTGAGACATTATTGTCAGCAGAAAAGGTATTACAGAACAGTTGTAGGTGAACCAAAGCAAAGCTGAACATTTGAAATGATTATGTTTGTTCAGGGCTTCAGGTTGTTGTCACGATGTTGTGAGGCTTGTTCCTCTCCCACGACAGCTGAGGGGAATGGTTTTAATGGGAAAGCTGTCGTATGGCACTGGAGCGTAAGCCTCTTACCAGCTGTTTGTGTTTGTGTGTGTGAGTGTGTATGCATGTCTGGCCTAGAAACATTTGCATTTTGCTTCCCTGAATCTCTGTATACACCACCCTGCTGACCTATTATGGGAAAGTGGGATGAACAAACTCTTGTCTTTCACAAACAGTGCCTCTCTGTACTGTTCTTTTTCTGTAGCGTTCATTTCAGACACTCAAGCTGTGTCTTTGGTTGAATGCCATGTAACATTTTGATTTATGATGCTAACCATTGATTGATTGACATGTAATTTGGAACAGACATTCTTTGTCCCTTGAGGATGATTCATAATCACTTTGCTGCAACCCTGACTTTTTATGAAGTGCCGGCAACACCTCTACAACTATGACTGAATACCCATTAACCTACACTGTACTCTGAGATTATTGCCAAGAGCAGCAGTTTGGCATGCTGACAAAAGCCTGTTAGCATTCAGCTCAAAGCACAGCTTTAGCCCAGGGCACTGGTTCCCATTCAAGTGGGTCAGAGCCCCCAGGGGTTTACAAGGTAAATCGTAGGAGTTGCAAGATTAATGAACAAAATAAGAAAAAGGAACAAGGAAATATTTGACCATGGACTCAATTTACCAAAATAACCTGAACCATATATTTACTAGCAATTTTACTAGTTTTTACTTTAGTGTTTAATTTGACTTCAAACAACCTGATTTTGTAAAAATAATGGGTAGTCTTGCAGTCCCCTAAATCTAGAGAGCAAATGTGGAAAAGAGATCTTTGTAATACTTTAAAAGGGTCATAAGCTAGCTAACAAGTTAGAAACCACCGGCATAAGGACACTGAAAAGATAAAACTGCAGGAACATTGTCCCCATTTGATTTTTTTAGTATTGTAAAGCACAAAGTCAAAAGTCAAAACTACTCTTTCTCTAAGTGTTATTGAAACATAGATGGCCCGTAAGCTCAGTCAAGCAAGTAAGCTGAGCGAATGAGGTAATAAAAGTTAGGTTTTTGACACATTGATACTGAATGAACACAGTGACATTTCAAGGCCAGGAAAAGTACATTCATCATTATCTCTGAGCTAGCACAGGACAGCATCTTCCCAATACAGCCAAGTATTCAGGACATCATAGTCATTGTTTCTGGGCATTCAGTAAGACACAAGCAGTTTGTCATTAAAACACAGGATTTCTAGATGTGGACGTTCACACACAATTTGTATTAGTTATGGCCGCTTCACTGCTTGCAGTGGTTCTCAAACTTTTTCTGTCAGGCCCCCCCTTTGGAGAAAAAAAAAAGTCGGGCCCCCCCAACACAAGTCAGGCTCAGTGGCGGCGCCAGAGATTTCTTTTGGGGGTGCTGTGGGGTAGCTTGACGTTTCATAGAGGGTGCTCAAACTTTTAGGGTTTCCCATTAATGTACCGGTCGCTACAGAGGAATGTTCTACTGCAACACTCCCCACGCAAATACACAGTGTGACAGTTACAATGAAGGCTCGATAATCAGCTCACGGCATATAGGTGTAAGCAGGAGTAAAGTGCTATTTTTATAGGTGGTGTGTGGACCTCACATAGGGGGTCCGTGGGCAAGCTCCCCCGGGAAGATTTATTTTTAAATATTGAAGTTAAATGCATCAATCTGATGCACTTTGAGAGCAACATAGAGAGATCTATGGATACCTCTCTCAACACCCATATGAAACAGAACTGTAAACAGATTTACTTTTTCTTTATGGATATTTTACAAATCACCCTTTTAACCTTTATTCTTGTTTTACTGTCATATAGTATTTCATACCTGTTTTTCATTTATTCTCTTATTTTTTTACAACTATAATGATCATATAAACGTGTGCCTCGGAAATAATTGTTTACATTAATGGTGACCAAAACGTTTGAGACCCACTGAGATAACACTGAGAGAGTCCTTTAGTTCACTGAGCCTCTCAGTCTGACAAGAGAGGACTCTCCTCCACTTTGTTGTTGAAAAAACTCCTTATATCCATTAGCCTAGCTCTCTAGCACCAGAAGCTAACAACAACGATCTCCGGTACCGGTGCGCGCTCTCTCTCTCTCGCTCGCTCGCGCACACAAAATGGCTCGTTCCACACGCACACACACAGAGCCAAGCTTTAATGAAACACAGAGACCCAGACGTAATAGTACTGTACTGCATCATATTATTTTCGAATCAATAATTTTTCAAAATATGATTTTTTTAAAAATCTTTTTAAAATTTATTTTTAACCATTTTTCCTCCTGGTCTCTCACGCCCACCCTGGCATGCCTCTGCGCCCTCCACTTTGAGAACCACTGGCTTAGAGCACTTATAGATTAGGCAAGTCTATATAGCTGTACTTTATAGATTAAAGTAATCAAAACGCCCTTTTTTAACCATTATGTATCAAATAGCAAATCTTTCCTCCATTTTATTTCAGTACTTTACATTGGGTTCCTTTTCCAGCTTACTATTCACCCTTGCTTGAAAACACAGTGCACTAGATAACCCGGTGTCATACACACTATACACTGTAGTCATAGTGAGTTGCATCATGCTGCCTTTAGCCGTCATAACTGCAGCAACAGCCTCACACGAATGCAGTGAAGCAAGTCCACACTTCTCCATTCCTGTAAAGGAAGTGGCTGCGGCTGTTGTTTTTTTACCACTTCGTGTTTTGGCCTCTTGCACTCTCAGATGATGGTTTGGCCCCCGCCCCTGTTTCATTGCCAGGGTGCGGTTAATGTAAAGTTAAGCAAGAATTGTATATTTTCAAACATTCGTAATCATTGTTCTTGGTTAGATCTGAACACGTCACATCTCGACGTCTATGCTGAAACCAGGGGCGGACTGGGACTAAAATGCAGCCCTGGAAACTGACCCAGTCCGGCCACATGAAATGTCAAATGTTAGAAATCCGCTGTTTATTGTTTAAAGTTTTACGTCCGACTCGCTCCTTTTTCCCTCTCTGTGCACAGCTCCAGTTTGGGCATTGGCCTGTCATCAGATTTCATTTTGAGCTGCTTCCTGTAGCGGAAGTTTAGTAAAATTATTTTTGATGAAATACTCCAAATCTCCACCCTCCATAATTGCACTTGCTTCAGTTGCTTGCTACTTTTTAAGGGCAGTGATGACAGTTACAGTACGAACTGAAGTTGATGCGATTTGATTGGATTGTGAGGCATGACGTGCATCATCTGATTGGTCAATCCCTCAATTCTTTTCACCAAGGGAAGCCAATTTCGGCTAGCCTCCTCTCGCAACAGAGTGCAATATACTGTTTCACCATAACATCTAGAGGGGCGCTGTTTCACTCTTTGTAAAATACTCAATGAGAATGGGGGAGAGATGGGCCGGCGGAATAATTACCGAAACTAAACGAAGTGTTTTTATGTATTTATTAAAATTATAACTACAATCGAAAAAAACAGGGGAAGCCTGGCTTCCCTTGGCCTCCAGGAGAAAACGCCACTGAGTTCAAGGGATAATTCTCACCCACCTCTTGCTCTTGCCCTGCACGTGTGCCAGTTGAGCTGGTTCTTCCAGCAGCTCAACTCTGTCCCTCATCATGAACGCAGGAGGCTGGCTGTATATCTGAACTCACGCCCTCATCATTCTCTTCATCATCTTGCACTTGTTCTAAGCTGCAGCTGCTGATAATGCTCGTAGCAGCGCTGCTGCCAAAAAGGTCTGTCAATTTGCGACATGTATATGCTTCACCTGCGAGTGACTTCATCTTTTTTGTTTTCGCCTTCTCGGCCCCACCTTTTTCTTTTCGTTTTCTTTGATTTGTACCCATGTTTTTTTATTCTTCCTGTCTGCCGCGGCGTCTAATCCCTTCTCTTCGTGTGGCCGGTCTTTTTTCTTCTTCGTGTGTTGTTGACAGATAAGAACCACACAACTGCTTTAGCGGCCGCTGTCGCCCGTCAGCGCAACTTAAATGATGCCGTTAAACAATTTTTTTTTTAAAGGGCCGGCCGGCCGTCAACGGCCCTTGACGACCGGCCGTTCTGTGGTTCTCCAGATTCTACAGATGGCCAGTCCGCCCCTGGCTGAAACACATCTCTACCAGACGCTCTGGTGGAAACGTCCTACATTTAATACAGAGTCCGAAGATACATGGTGGAGATTTACTAGATGAAGATGAATTGCTGGAATAGTAATAATAAATCACCAGAGACTACATCATTCACCTCTTTGTCTCATTTACAGCATAGAGTGGAGGTGGCTAGAAAGTGTTTTATTTCATTCAGATCAAACCCTTAGAGACATCCTATCATTTTATGCTAATCTGAAACCGTTAAGCTAGGTTTGATGATGACAATTTGAGGTCTATTTAAGTGAATGAGCAGAATGTCCTCAGAAGCGATCTACGGTTTCATTAGCTCTCCCCAAATACTTTACATCTTCCCATAAGCAGCTCATTGTTTCATGGAATAATAGAGTTTTTCTCCATTAATTCCCAAGAAAACGTAATATCTAAATAATGATTTAGTTTCACACCTGTTTTTGCTCTGACAAATATGTAAATGAGAGTAAACATGCACGCACTTGCACTCCTATTTAATTAAACTGCAGCCAAAATGAGTACATCTAATGATGAAAACATTATCCATAACTGAACATTCTCTACTCTGGGCCATTGAACAAATGATGTTGTAAAACACCAGACCTGAATGTGTCATTATACAGAACATCTAACATCTCATCAGCTTGGAACATTGTGAAAGGCAGCATGAAGTGAAATAACTAGGGTGCCATTTTGACAATTATGTCAACATGAGTCATTTGGCAGTAGCATATTAATAAGTCAAGTGAGATGCAGCTAAGGAAAGTCTTAATGTTCACAAATATAACCTACAAATAAACTGTAAATCTAAGATACACAAATAAAGTTATAATAGAGCAGCATTTGGTCACTACTGCAGCGTTACTGCATTGGTGGTTTTAATACAATCTGGACCCGGAGACATTTCTCAACTTGTGCTCACATAATGTATTGTTTGCTGAGGTCCTGTTCCTCCCTTGTCCGTAATAATAAGGTGTATGGATGAACGCACAGAGACACTCTTGAGATAAGCATGCGGATGAGCTACACACTGGAGTCACTAGACCTTGGCAGCCCTGTCAGATTTCTATTTTCTCTGTCATCAAACCTTGTCTCTTTTCTTTTTCCGGTGTCGCTACTTCACAAAACTCATAGGAACAGCTTATCTGTATTTGCAGCAGCACATTCCCTAAACTCAGAATGTTTTCACAATCTCTCTCTTCCCTTAGTTGTTCCTCCTCCTATATGTTCAGGCCTATAGCTCACTCTCTTTTCTCTCCTGTTTTCTCTCAGTACATCCCCTCCTGCTACACTTCAGACTCTCTCATCTTTCATTTGTTTTCTTCAACACCGTCGGGACGCCCTGCTGTTAGCTCTCGGTCAATACCTCAGCGGGAATCATCCCAGGTCGCCCCAGTTCTATTAACACTGCTTGGCACACATGGATGTCTAAACACTTTAGAAACCTGCAGGGTAGCTGTGACACAAAGAAACGGTTGCAATTCCATATGTTATTATTTGCTAATGTTACCTTTTTTCCTCTATCTATTTATCTTCGTCTGTGATGACAGGGGAGGTGAATGATCTGAGCGTCGAGGTGGAGGGCTGTTCGGAGGAGGTATTTATTTGGGGTTGAAATGTAGGTCAAATCAAATCAAGTTTTATTTATATAGCACATTTATAAACGATTTTTGGTCGAGCCAAAGTGCTGTACATATAATAAAAATAGCCTACAGTAGAGACACTTTACAGCAAATACAACAGCACAGATTGTTCAGAATATCAGTATGAGAAAAACGACACCCTCTATCCTTAGACCCTCACATCGTACAAGGAAAAACTTCCGGAGAAACCCACAGTTTAAAGGGAAAAATGGGAGAAACCTCAGGGAGAGCAACAGAGGAGGGATCCCTCTCCCAGGACGGACAGACGTGCAATAGATGCCGTGTGTAAATCGAAGAGATAATACATTTTACAGCATATAGACCGAATGTTAGGAAATGCATGTGTCTGTACAACCCAGTCTCATGGCATTTCGTGTTCACCAACACGATTTCCCCTTTTTGTTCGTGTTGCACAGCACGATTTTAAAAGCAATGTATTTCTACTGGTAATGACGTTTTCGTTTGTGTCGGCTGCCCTTAAAGGCAATGTGAGCGTCCATTCTCATTGGATAACGGAGAATTGTACACCCGGAAGTAAGTATTCCCCTTACTGTCGATTGATTTTACAGTGATATCTGCACTACTCATCGACTAAAAAACACCAGATTATCCTTGTTAATTACACAACATTGATTGGTTTAAATTGTGTGCAATGCTTTTGTATTTTTCCCCTTCGATTCGGAGAAACAAATATGTTTTCGGAGTAAAGGATGACAGAAGACACTACACTACCCAGAATCCCCAGCTATCGTTTGGACTACACCATGTGCTCTGTTTGACGTCACGTGATCTTCAAATTTCTCCCTGCAGAAAAAAAAATATGGCCGAACTTCGTTTTATTCTCGGTGGAAAATGCCTATTTTAAAGTTAGTTTGGCCATTAAAATGCGTTTTGATGTCATTTGATGCGAGAAATATGAGTTGCTATTTCAGATTATGTGTGCAGTGGATGTACATGATCTTTGGTTTGCTAGTTATTACGAAGATTACTTCAGGAAGTTTTCATTGTTACCAAGGTGGTTGCTAGGGACGCTGCTATCGATATTATTTCTGTTATGTTGTGTAACTGTTTAATGGTGTTATCTTTATTGCTACCCCCTTCCCAGTCAATGTATAGTGTTGGTCCACAGCGCAAACATATTAGTTTAACAAAATCCGCATCTAAAGATAGCCTACGTTATTTTCCCCTGTGCAATTCCAGTCTCACATCTCACAGCACATGGTCATTAACAAATACCGGAAACAGACCGAAAACATTTTTAAAAAATAAAAAAAACTTTATTCCGAGTGTGCTTGCTTTTCTCTTTGAAAGTCATCACATAACGGCATTGTAATACACGGTTCGGCTGCATTAAATATTACATATCTGCCGTAGTTCTGTATTTATAGAGCCCTGATGAGAAGACTTCTAGACAAACATGAGGAACTGAAAACGTGACGTGGATCATAAATATATCAGCCATTAAACAACATCTTACATTTCTTTTCACACAATACGTCTCCTTGCAGTATCAACACTAATTCGGCTGACTTTTATATTTGATCCAATTGGTAGATAGGCTGTATTTACACCATAAAGGTGCACAGCTGATATAAAGGGACACCTAGTGGTTAAAGCATGTTATTGAATTTCATTATTTTTATTATTAGATATGAATAGGATCCCTATCAAGTATATTAATTATTCGTTATTCTCTACTAATAGTTAATTAAAGACTGTATATAATGACTATTTTCCACATCCCTTTCAAGATTTTCTAAGGTTTATTGACATATCATATAGGCCTACACAACTATGGTGTAGTTATGCATGGAATGAAAAACTTGGGTCGCAGGTTCCTCAATAGTGCATTACAAGACATCTATCAATATTTGTGCATACCTCCAGCAATGTTAACTATGTTGAAGCACTTATTTTAACTGATATTATACATAATGTATTATACTCTTATAAGATGTATGTAGATATTTCATCTCCGGCCTTGTCAGGTATTGAACAATCAATAAATAAAGAACACAGAATTGTTAAATATAAAACACAGAATTTGTGTGATTATACTAAATGATTTACAAATAAACACCACTGCATACAACTGTTACACATGCTGATGTAACGCAAATGTTCCAACTTGGGATCAATAAAGTATATCTTATCTTAAGCTGATCAATGGCTACTGCCATATTTGCAAAATGTGCCTCTGAACCTTGACAAGTGCATGTTTCAGGCTTATCAATTAATGTAATGTCATGTAATGTTATCAATTAACAACAGGGGTCACAAACATAAGACCAGCTGTTAAATAAAGCTCTTCTGACCTTAGCTGGCATGTGTGTATATATATTAATGCTGCCCATTATGGGCACAAGCAATTTTCACCCATTTATTAATTATATGTTTTAAATTTGAGTGTTTCCTATCCCCTAAACCTCCAGAGATGTACACAGTTTAATACTGGCAACTTCTTATTATGGGAAATACGAAAACGTCTTTTAAAACTACAACTAAAAATAAATTATCATTACACCTGGGCAGGGGCGGATCTACGGGGGGGCAAGGGGGGGCAAGGGGGGGCAGCTGCCCCCCCACTGTAGAGCATTGCCCCCGCAGCTGCCCCCCTAACTTTTGTTTCCCTAAAACTGTACTAAAACAAACCTACACTATTTCCACAAGCTTCTCAAGCAACAAAACAAGCATTACATTAGTTAAAAGTGAATCATTTAAAATATAATTTTAGGCCCGTTAAAAACGCAGCTACGGCCCTGCATTAAACTGCGGAGTGGCGTTCACACAGACCGCGGCTCACACCGCTGCAGAGAGGGAGCGAGCTGTCCCAGCACCTATGGTTCAGCTTCCCCTGGGAGCATTTCCCTTTCCACTAGTTTTGTTTTTACTAAGGACGAGAGCTTGAAACTAAATATTAATAAAACGCTGCCGTTTGAATCGATAGCGTTTAACAGACGGGCGCTATTTGGGGCGTTACGTTACAAAATACTACGCAGACAGCGTTAGCTGGGAGATCGATCACTTTGCTAAACTACGCGGTAGCCTACTATTAAATCCACGTAAACTACACATCACAGCCATGAGGCCAGATCAATGAAACCAGGATACATCCTTTACTGTAAAAACTGGATCCAAACACAGCTGCCTGTGTGCGCTTGATCAATACTTTCTGATGTTATATGATATGCTACATATTAGCTAGGCTACATGGCCCTAACGCGTAAAGTTATACAAGCATTTGTACCAGTGCTTTTCACAAGTAGACTCTTGCAGGCCAGAGTATAGGAGTGATTCAACAACAACACAAAGACATATGAGAAGTGATCAGGACGAACAGAAAGAGGAAAAGGAAAAGAGAGTTCACTGAAGAGACCAGGAGGGTCAGAGCAGGAGGAAGAGGAGGAGATGAAGAGACCAGGAGGGTCAGAGCAGGAGGAGGAGATGAAGATATTAGTGAAGAAGAAGAAATGTATGTGAGGAATAAAGATGAAGTGTCAGAAAGAGGGACAGAAGCAGGGATCAGGAGGCAGATGAAACTCCAGCTGGACCACATGGTATGTTCTTATTCTCCTTACATATTCCATCACAGCAGCACAATCTAGCAGCTCTTAGTATTGACAAATATTGATTGAAATGTGTTGCTGCACAGGTCACCTGTAGCTCTCTGAAGAGATGGGTGATGTCATTTGTGTACTTCATTATAAATTGAAATGTTGAGCTTGTCAATCTTAATCTGAAAATACAAAAACTGAAATATAAGTAAGAGAAGAAACTGACACTTTTGTGATGTAATTCCCTCAATGCAGATCACACATGGACTGATCCATTATTTTAATAGGAGGGTAAATGGTATGGCGTGACGGGGTTGAAACAAACTGAGGGACAATATTGCAATTTCATAGATAATTCAAGTATTTTTTCAGAATTTATTTTTGATCAGTTAAAGTTGACAAGCATATGATTATATTAGCAGCAACATTTTGGGATAATTGGCCATTTTGATTGGTTTGATATTAAATTAATATGTAATAATGCTTAGTGAGGACATGCAAATATGTCTGTCTAATACTAAGAAAACCAATTTTTTAAAAACAAAATATATATTTAGTTTTACATTGTAATGCAAAAAAACCTGTTCCATTAATTCATTGCTTTAAAATACATTTTGTAGTTTCCTTTCATTTAAAATTATTGAAGTAAGCTTGGGGGACTCAAAGGGCACCCGATTGTTTGTCTAAACACCTTGTTTCTCTTGTGCATTAAGAACACTTGTGTTAGGGCATGAATTAACAATAAATAGGTTACTTCTCAGTTGCAGTGGGTGACATTATTGTCACAAGTAAGAAGGAAATTACATACCTAGGATCTATTCTTGAGGCAAACCTCTCCTGTGACAAAATGGCATCCAATGTAATAAAAAAGGTCAATCAAAGAACTAGATTCCTATACCGGATCTCCTCTCTGGTAAACAAAAACACCCTGAAAACTCTGGCAGGAGCACTCATTCAAGGGTACTATGACTATGCTTGCACGTCATGGTACCATAGCACCTCCAAGGCGCTAAAAATTTAAATTCAAACATCGCAAAATAAACTGGTCAGTCACCTCACCTCTGCCCACTTTGACAACCTAGGATGGCTTAGAGTAGACGACAGAGTACAGCTACTTGCAATGGGCCTGGTCTACAAGATCCACTACACCTCTATGGTACCCATGTACATGTCAAAATTATTCCCAAAGGTCAAGGAATACCATGATCATAACACCAGAGGGAGCTCCACAAATCATGTGAAACCCAGATTTGGCACAAAAAAGAGGGAATACACGTTTCGCAATTATGCCACATCAAGGTGGAACGCTCTTCCCACAACTGTAAAGGAAAGTAAAACTATGCTTACCTTCAAAACCTCTCTTAAAGAGCACCTTCGGGGGAGAGCATTGCAAAACTGTTCCCGGTAATGGTACAAATCTCAACCTGTCGTACAATGGACAGCTTCCCCCCCCCCATCTATGTATATACTCGCATTTTAGACTCTGTTACTAACTGTATATCTGTAGACTTGGTATGTCTTAAATGTCCGGTTAGGATGTATTAGAACGAAATCTAAAATGAAAATTGTAAATAAGCAATCTGTATGTAAAAAAACCACCTGTATGTAAATTGTAAATAAGCCATCTGTATGTCAAATATGTCTTATATGTCTTAAATGATATGATGAATTGGAAATGGGGGACCCTGATGTAAACAAGACGAAAGTCTTTCTCTGGTCTGCATCCCCTTAATAATTGTATGTTTTGAGCTGTACTGTACTGTACCCAATATACAAGCTGTTAATAAACTTTTTTTAATTTTTTTTTTTAAATCAATCAATCAATCCATCAACTCCCAGTAGAGACGTGCCATAGATAAATAACATGTTGCGAAACAAAATAGCCAGCATGTGTAGTTCTGGGGACGGGGTGGGGGAGGGGGGGACGCGGTGGACCCATTCAAATCCAGTTTTGGACAGTCTGCCATGGTTCCATCCCATTTCAAGTGCTGTTCGAGGCTCGGTAACCCTCGGAGCACACTCTCCAATCACAGAGCTTGAGGACTATCACGGGGTTTGTCAAACAGAGCACATGGTGTAGTCCAAACAATAGCTGGGGATTCTGGGTAGTGTCGTGTCTTCTGCCATCCTTTACTCCGAAAAAATATTTGTTTCTCCGAATCGAAGGGGAAAAATACAAAAGCATTGCACACAATTTAAACCAATCAATGTTGTGTAATTAACAAGGATAATCTGATGTTTTTTAGTCGATGAGTAGTGCAGATATCACTGTAAAATCAATCGACAGTAAGGGGAATACTTACTTCCGGGTGTACAATTCTCCGTTATCCAATGAGAATGGACGCTCACATTGCCTTTAAGGGCAGCCGACACAAACGAAAATGTCATTACCAGTAGAAATACATTGCTTTTAAAATCGTGCTGTGCAACACGAAAAAAAGGGGGAAATCGTGTTGGTGAACACGAAATGCCATGAGACTGGGTTGGTCTGTAATAAGAAGATGAATCCACGAGGATGTCAGCTACAATCCTATGGAAGCCATCAGGGAAGCAGCATGACGAGACCCAAGGCAGGACCGCAGAGACAGGTTCAGCCACGACCCGAAGTCCACGACTTAATCCAGAACTCAGGATAGAGGATCCAAGACACTACAGCAAGAGGTCCACCACTTTGGACTCTAGACTGAAGTGTTTCAACAACTATAGCCTTTTGGATGACATGCTACATTTAATGGAAGCCATCCCAGATGATGAATCTTACTGACTTTAGTGATCCATCTCTTTTCTCTTGCTCCAAAATGAGGTTGTCAAGTTGAGTGAATATTCCTGTAACTGTTGGATGTGCCTGTCAAGATGAATTGTAACAACTTTTTTGACTTTGCCCAATACTATTACAATCAAATACAGGCAAAACTAAGGATATTAAAAGGTTAGCTTGCATGCAAAACTAGGACTGTCACCATGGCAAACACAGTCAAATCATCAGTTTCACCACTAAATGTTTGTGCTCACATTTAAGTAAATATTATGCATTTGTGTGATGAAAAACAATCACAAGCTGGAAAGGAAGTTCTGTATCATCTGAGCTTAATAAAAGAAAGTAAAGGTTGTCATTCAATCTGCCTCACTAAACAAATCCCTTATCCCTGACTTAATTTCTCCTCCCAGCACCACCACAGCAATACTGTCCCTCATCTTCTGTGGTGTATGAGCTATGCCTTGCAAGCTGTGCACGTCTGAGGTAGCACTGACGCAAATAAATGCTGGATCAACTCAATTTCCTCCTAAAGTCTCATTCTTCTCACCTGCCATCCGTTTCCCATCTCCTCTCTCTTTCATTCCGCGCTCTCTCCCAGCAAGTGTCTGAAGGTTCAGATTTATGAAGCAGCCCGTTTGCTGGTGGCCACAATCCAGCCGAGTGATTTGTTCAGAGATTACTGACAGAGGAGACAGAGATAGGAGTGTTAATAATGTTATTCACAAATCTGTGTGTGTGTGTGTGTGTGTGTGTGTGTGTGTGTGTGTGCGTGCGTGCGAGCGAGAGAAAAATACGTTTCATTTCATAAGTAGTCTCTACTTTCCTTAACAAGGGTATTCAACCACAAGCATTTCTCAGCAGTACAGAGACAGTCCATCCTTATTAATGAGACTCTGGCACTAACATTAAATGGTTTCTGGGAAGTGTTTTATTTTTAAACACTCTATTTAAAAAATATGAATTATTCTTTTAACAATGACCTTTTCGACAAAGCCTTTCAGCCTATATGGAGAAGAAGCCTTTAAATGCAATAATTACCACAGGAATGGTGCAGTGTAGTCTCTTGGATGCTTGTTTTATCACTTTAGGAACTAACGAAGGACTCTTCAGCGAGGGCACCTTCAGTCTCCTCCACCCACACCTCCAGCCATATGTGGCCCTGGTCGAGCAGCAGTGTTGACGGGGGCCGCTGGCAATGTGAGATGCGGGCCCCTCCTGCTCTACTTAATTACCTGTGTGATGGAGTGGCTCCCCACCAAGCAGAGGCTGTCAGGGGCAGTGCGGACACACGGAGCTGACCACTCTCACCCGCCTCACCTTTTCCCTGCCTCTGCTGTCAGATCAGGTTATTAATAAAACAGCAACAGCCGGAGAGCATCACCTGATTTCCTCCCTATGTTTTTTGCCTCTCTTGGTCACTTGGTAACAAAAATACTCAATAACAGCATTATCCCTTTTTAATACAGTACAAAAAGGGCTTTGTTGACTCTCCCAGGCTTCATTAGGACGCCTCCTTTTTGTCTATTGGACTACACAGAGAACACAGGCCTGAAGAGAATTAAGTGGAAAGTACTGAGGGTCCAAACTGTACCCGTTGAGACTTTGACAGAACACACTAACTGTTGCTGTAGCAACCGATTCCAAATCAGAAGAGAAAACTGGATCACTAATTTCTCAAAATGTCCTCTTCCACTGTGTCCCTTTCTCTATCTTCTCTCTCTGCTCAAGGTAATCTAAACATATTCTCAAACATTTGTAGTCTGTGGACACTGAGCAGTTGATTTTCCAAAACATTGTTCAGGGGTTGGCTTTCTTTCAACAATATACGGGAACACTGAACTCAAGCCTCTCCAGTACAGCTGCACACATTACGAAATGCAAGGACACTTTTTTTCATGCCTATCAGATTTAGATCAGTGGAAGCAATTAACATTTGTTCAACAAACACATACCTCTGCCACCTGACTTGACATGTTTAAAAAGGACAGGGTTTCTCCATAGGGAACACTAAGCAGCCTGTTTTAGTACAGTTTTGAATACAATTCTTGAGCATTTGCATAGTCCTCGAGTCTCATGAACACTTTTAATCAGCTATGCTAATGCATTCATGAATGATGAGAAAACTGCTGTCTCCCAGTGTGTCTGAGGTGTTGTGGGGGTTTGTTCAGGTGAGCAGGACTGTGCCTGTGGAGACACTTATCACCCACAGCAGAAACAGTCTCATGCATGCCCAGAATTCTCAATGACATTACACCGGTGCTGTAATGTCCGGTCGGTGCTGCTCTCAGATGAGAATGCCAAGTGAAGAGAGACCTCCATATTATGTGTGAGCAGAGGGAGCAGGATTTATGTGTTCTATTATGTGTGTGTGTGTGTGTGTGTGTGTGTGTGTGTGTGTGTGTGTGTGTGTGTGTGTGTGTGTGTGTGTGTGTGTGGTGTGTGTGTGTGTGTGTGTGTGTGTGTGTGTGTGTGTGTGTGTGTGTGTGTGTGTGGACTAGCATTACCATCCTTGTGGGTAAATCTGTTTACACAGTCACGTGTGGGGACTGGCTTCCCTTATGGGGACAAAAATGGAGGTCCCAATAAGGGGAATCATTAATTTTAGGGTGAAGACTTGGTTAGGGTTAGGGTAAGGGTAATGGTAAGGATTAGGGTTAGGGTAAGGCATGTGTTGGTTATGGTTAAGGTTAAGATAAGTCTCCAGGAAATGCATGGTCAATGTAATGTCCCCTGAAGTAATGTATACATGGTATGTGTGTGTGTGTGTGTGTGTGTTTGTGTGTGTGTGTGTGTGTGTGTGTGTGTGGATAGAGAGAACTTCTGCAAGTACAGAAAATAGCTCATGTATTTTGACCCTTGTGAAAATCACTTTTCTTTTTTCTTTAGATCTCTAACATTATATCTATATTTCCACATCACAGCAACCCATGGTTACTCATTTGATTAAGTATCAAAGCAGTGAAACAGTTATTTCCTCTCATCATCTAGGTCACATGTTATCACCTTCACCACAATTCTATCTCAACTGACAAAGTGAGACACTGACAGACAAGTGAAAAAAACACATCTGTCTGACGTCCTACTGTAACAGAGAAGTGTGGTTACTTACAGGGAAACAGACGTTTTTTAAATGAGCAGTCAATTGTCATTCCCTCTTCCACCTTTTATAAGACACTTTATTATCAATATGACGTTTAGCCCTTTGTATTTGGCACACTTCTGCAACTTGCCATTATTTAATGAGTATATTTTGAAGCTGATGTTAAGCATAAATGTGTGCCAGATATGATGCCAGTTTGGACATTCAAGCTATAAATCTGTTCATAAAGTAGCTCCCTTTAAATTAAAACTCACACTTAAGCCTGATCTTTGCGAAATAAATGTGGGTACTGGAGTTAGGACTGGGAACAGTGCAGTCTTAAATATGTTTCTTAATGGCCCCACATTTCTTAAAATGAGCTTTACATCACGTAGTACATGTGCGTGTCTTTTGATCATGTTCAACCCTGTCTGAAGTATCACGTCTTGACTCAAACCGAGCAGCGGTGCAACATCCTGCCCACAAAGAGAAGGCTTATTTCTGCTTTATCCTGCTCTCAACTTGCATATATCTAACTTTATCTGACCTTGTGTAATTCACAAAGTCATTTTTGTTTGGTCAACAACAAGGTCTCCACTGATCACTTCAGCTCTCTTCGTACTCTCGGGTGCCCATCATGAGCCCCTGTCCAAACCGGGGAATTTGAACACGTTGATGTTGCGGTGAGAAAGCCTTGTGGGAGGACTCTGTTGATGACAGGCTGCTCACTGAAAGGCAGAGGGACGAATACAATCGGGTGGAGAAGCTCACGCACGACTCCAGTCCAACGGAATCCCGACTTGTTTAGCCTGTACCGGGCACAGAGGAGCTCCGGTGCGCAGTCTTTACGCACACCAAACAGCGGACCGGGGGACGTCTGTCAGTCACCACCATGTCAGCGGCAACAGCTTCGATAGCAGATGTGTCCCGGACTGATTTTACCAACAAAGATGACAGCCGTTACCGGAATAATTCAGGTAAAAACGATGAACTGATTCAACATGCTGTCTCGAGTATATATGACAGAATTATTTTAGGCACTTTGCTCTACTTCTATTATTAACAGAAAGGCCTGTATTTTAGAATATTACATATACATATTTTGTAAGAGGGTTGTCTACAAGTTTTATTCAAAGATCATTGCATTTATGTATTGAGATTTAATGTATCTTTTGCAATATCCCTCTAGTTTTAAAGTTAGTGTTCTTCAATAACAGTCAAGGTATGCATTACAGATTTGATTTTTTTTTTATGGGTCTGTGATGATTTCTGAGAAACAAAAATTGCTTAGGTGAATACACTTTCTATCATATAATAATAGTTGTTGGCAAGTAAATGAACATCATGCACACCTTTCTTCTAGATTTTATAATCTACGCCTATTTTTAGAAAGAAAAGAGGAAGTGAAAAGGGGAGTATCACTGGTGGCTTTACACCAGAAACTGATGGACTGAGCATCTCTCTCTGACACAAACACATACATTACATAAAAGTAATTCTCTCTATCTATCGGCTATTAAGTGCAACCCTATGTTACATAAACGTGAACATGTTGAGCTTAATGCTTAGGAGAGTATCCCAGTTGAATCTTTACAAGTGTCACTGTCACATTTTAAGTGTGTGTAAATCTTCATCCTCATCTCTGTCTGTCTGTCTGTCTGTCTGTCTGTCTGTCTGTCTGTCTGTCTGTCTGTCTGTCTGTCTGTCTGTCTGTCTGTCTGTCTGTCTGTCTGTCTGTCTGTCTGTCGTCTGTCTGTCTGTCTGTCTGTCTGTCTGTCTGTCTGTCTGTCTGTCTGTCTGTCTGTCTGTCTGTCTGTCTGTCTGTCTGTCTGTCTGTCTGTCTGTCTGTCTGTCTGTCTGTCTGTCTGTCTGTCTGTCTGTCTGTCTGTCTGTCTGTCTGTCTGTCTGTCTGTCTGTCTGTCTGTCTGTCTGTCTGTCTGTCTGTCTGTCTGTCTGTGACACCTCAAATTTTTAGTGTGCTTTCAAGCCCCCTGTGGTGATAAAGTGCACCACATTCTTCTCCTATAGGTGCACAGCCCCTAGGAAGAACGTCACATTCTTGGATGTTTTCTTACAGTGAATAATTACAAAGAGGAAAACTACAAAATCTCTCCAATGCCAGAAGTGTATTGGTTAAAGTGAACACCAGTAGCAGCGTGTCCTCAGTAAACAGGCAGATTTGGACTTGGCCTGATCACATTATCCGTCCCAGTCGTGCTGGAAATCACCGACTTGATGTCATTGTTTTTATTTGCAACCCAACAGCTTGTGTCATGATGAAGTGATTTTATGTTGTTGGTTCTCCGTGCCAGACTGCTGACGTACCGAGCTAACACAGTGAGAGACCTCCCCTCCTGTAGCCAATATGCTGAGCACTGTGCTGTATGATAACCAGTTGTTTAGCATGGCTGCAGATGGCCCTTATGTTTCCACCAGCCTTGCAGGCATTTTGTTTAATGATTTATCACATTTCCTGTTTCGATACGGTTAGAATCCGATGCAGCACAGCACCAGGCGGTCACAAGGGGGCGGACAGTGTTTTGTCACACATCGTTGTGCAGCCCTTCAGGGGTTCAGTGCTGATAGCTGTGGAATGATTGTCCCATCCAACATTACATCCCATCTGCAGTGCTCCATTATTCTTTGTTGTTCACCCTGAACAGTTGCTTCTTTTGCATTCAGAGTCCTCGGTTCATCTCTGAGAAAACACATTTCTTTTGAAGAGACATGAATTATGCATGTATTCAAACGTTAGCTGAATTTTTAATGATTAACGAACTTAGAACTATTTTCTTTTAGGTCAGGCTCAGTGTGCACCCATGACCCTGCCAGTCCTAGGCACCCAGAGGATCATCCAGGGCAATGGCACCACGGTGGGGACAGTCATCTCCCTGCAGTGCCCAGCCAAACACAAACTTGTTGGAAGTGAGCTGAAGTGCGTCATGGACACCAACAGCCCCCACTGGGTCGGCGAGACCTACTGTAAACGTGAGTAACTAAGACCTGGATCCGACAGTTAATTTAGAAATATTGCCTCTTCATTATGCACTTTATAACTAAAAAGTGTGTGTGTAGAATACATCCTTGGCTAAAAGCGTTTAACAAGTGATATGTAATCTAATCTTCAAAATACTTTTACTGAGAGAATTGCAGTGGCTGCAAAACCTCCCCTGAACTGTCTGTCTGCTCATTATTGTGAGGAAATGGGATATATACTATATATTAACCATCATGTGATAGACATTGTGGCTGTGAGCTATGATACATAAAGATACTTGATATTTGGCTTGCCATAATGAATTCTTCTAAATGATGTGAGGACACATTTGAGAGAAAAGTATGTCTTGCTTGGGGATAAAGCTCATTAAAGGAGAATATTAATGGTAATGGAGATAGAGAGGCAGGTGCACAGTTGGCCGCTGTTTTGATGAGCAAGTGGAAAAGGGGAGAGCAGGATCTTAATTTTCTTTCAGGATAAATCATCATGGGAGAAAAGAAGTTGGTGGGAAACGGAAAGAAATGAAAAATGGGATTTAGATCTTATTGTCCTTTCCTTGTTGGAAAGTAGAAAATCTGCCAATCTCCTCTGGTCAAAAATAATGAAATACTTGTGGGATTAGTTTATGTGCAGCGGTAGACTTGTACATACAGTAGATTTTGCAAAATGATCAATTGAACTTTAAGTGCATGGCATTGAAATAAAGTCGATTAATCAGTCATCATTCTTCTTCTTCTTCTTCTCTCACACCCCAGCTCTGTCATATGAGGACTTTGGTTTCCGTGTGGCTGTTCTGGCATCCATTGTCAGCGCGGCCATAATCCTCTTCATGTCCATGGCCTTCATTACCTGCTGTTGGGTCGACTGCATGAGAGAAGACAAAAGGAAAAAGCAAGAGAGGTGAGATACCATAACAATAATTTGCAGTTTAAAGTCACTGTTATTCACTGGAGCTCTAATGTGTTTAAAGCATTTCCTTTCCTATATATTTTTTAAAGCCAGCACTGTTTACATACATGTTCACTGGCTTGTTGTCTTCTTTGCTTATGCTGGCACATAGTGTGTTACCACTACATAAAGATCTGGGCAACAGTGTGAAAGAATGAGCCGATCTGTGTACCGTATCATCCGCTTACCTGCATGGGCATCCTCTTGCATGAGACAAAAATGAAACTCACTCACAAAAAGACAGCTCCAAATCCACACTAGTATTTGCTGGCATTACTGATGTGGAAGTATTTTCAGCAAAATTAGTTATCAGTGAGTTTTCTGTAATGCATTCACGAACTGAAGTACTGATATGCATGTTTAAATATATTTCTTAAACAGGGAGCAAGATACGTGGAAGTGGGAGGAGCAGCCCCAACATCAGGAAGACAACAGGTCTCGCTACAGCCATAAAGGCAGGAACAACAACAACAACAACAACAACACCCCGGAGAAGGTGCTTTCACTTTGGGACCATGAAAACCCAGCCATGTGCGACAACATGCAAGCCTGCAGGTGAAATTTAGGCTGACTTTTGCTGAAACAAACAAAAATAAAAATAAATGTCAATATGTGTGTAGACCACAACTTATTGTCTTTTCTTCCAGATGTCATCAACAGTACTCCTATGGTCTTGACCGTGAATATGGCCCCGCTCCTCCACTTTCTACTCTCCCGGGTTATGACTACTACCAGCCTCTCTTACACCCAAACCTAAAATATGCAAAGATGTCTGGTCTTCCTGAATTCAGCGATCCTCCTCAATCCTCCAGCCAAACCATGAATCCAGGCCTGCAGATCTCAGCAGTGAGGCCTGGTTTCGTAAGGCAGTATGGAGGACGGGAGAGCAGTTTGTCAGGAGTGAGCCCATCTACCACCAATGAATCCAACACAAGGAATATAAACCCTGCCAAAGAATTTTCCATTCGGATTATATCAGTGTGAGATGCCATCATCAGTCAAAGACTTGGTTACCGGCCAAATGAATTGGTCTGTACAATGAGGACTATAGGAAATAATAACTGAACATTTCT
The DNA here is from genome assembly GCF_902827175.1 of Gymnodraco acuticeps. NCBI lineage: Eukaryota > Metazoa > Chordata > Actinopteri > Perciformes > Bathydraconidae > Gymnodraco > Gymnodraco acuticeps. The sequence goes on from NW_022989974.1 coordinate 3,548,357, forward strand.
GATCTTGTTAAAAATATAATGTCTGCAGCTCTGCACTGTATGAAGGCTCTATTTGCATACTGATCTGACAGATTTATGTGCCTTTTGAAAAAATGTAATGGCACAGTGCCCTCTGTCTGAAAAGAATAGCCATTGCACTTTCAGGACACTGGCCTGACACTGGCCTGACACTGGCACTTTCAGGACACTGGCCTTGACACTTGCCCTATAATTTAAGGCGAGACACCCCAGGTGAATAGGGTAATTTTTTTAACTTAAAGGTATCAGCTAGAAATTTCTCCAGTTAATTACTTACAATAAGGCAATTGTCTTTTGTATTACAAGTTTTCTGAAATAGCATGTTTAAATATGCAAATTATCCATTATCTCATTAAATATGCACATATTTTAACACATTTCAGGAATCGAAATCTGAACTTTGGATATAGCCAGATTCAAAAGTTTCATTTTGTAGTCATATTAGTATCTAAGGCTTTTACAGAAGGGATATTGGATATCTCTTTTTATCATTCCATAAATCAGAAAATACTGTCAACAGCCCTAAAATATCCATTTTCGCCATGTTTTTAGGTATACAATGTTGTATAATTCAGGCTATGAATTATATATGAACAAACCCTTCTGTAAAAGCCTTCATAATATTGATAGGAATATAACTGGAAGGTTTGGTATCTCTACGTACTACTGAAGTTGAAATTTCGAACTCAGAGTAGGAGAAAAAACTCATTTTGAGAAAACGACCTTTAAAGATTGCAGTGAGGCGCTAGCTAAACCCTCCTGTTCTTTGAATGACAGCTTGCGCATCGACGCACTCCGTGAAGGTATTTCATGTTCAGGGTCATTTTTTTATATATAACCTTGCTTCGTGCAAGTGACAATTGTTGTCGTCTTCTCTGTGAACGTTTTTTTCGCCGTTCTTTTGGCATTTTGAGATTTCAATTTCTAGCTGAAAGCTAACCAGGAAGTGTTTTAGCACACCACGTGACGCATCTGAACGAATCACGTTGTCAGAAATTGACACCAGCCAATGAGATTTCGTTTCTTGGTTTAAGACCCCTTTGTGCTTTCACGATTGGTTGCTGATACAAAGGAAATGACCATATTTGGATCCGATGAGATTGTGCAGGAGAGACACAGCTTTCCAGCGATACCTCTGTTGACATGGTGCACACAGCGGTCGCGGTACTTTATGTTACGTTAGAATGCTAACTTTTGGTGAATTTAGGAGAAATCTACAGACGCAAATAGACAAACTATAGTAAAATAAACACTTAAATGTGTATTTTGTACGTTTTCCTTCCAAAAGCCTGAAAGAAAACATGTTATGGAATCAAAATAGCACAAAATCTCAAAATTGACCAGTACTTGAAAAACGATGTTTTTGCCTGCCGTGTCTCGCCTTAAATGTCAAGGGACTTTCATGCACTTAACAGAGCTTTTCAGAAACAAGTCATATTGTTATGTTTTGGTTAAAGTTCACCACTAAGGAGTTCTATGGAAAAGGGGTTCACAAAACATTACAGGCAGCTGAGAACTCATGTCAAGGCTCACTTTGGTGGGTGTGGAGATCAGCTGGGGAGCACTGGCCACAATGTAAATAATACTGTGTTATTTTTTAAAGAATGTAAATAAATGAAATACTTCTACTGATAACAAGTGAATTGTATTACATCATACAATGGTGTACCTTTCCCTCTGAGGGACAAATGTAAATGTTTACACGCTATCGTGATAAGGTGGCAGCAGTGATTTTGTCTGAGTAATGATGTAGCACAGGAACACACAGGAATTGTAAGTGACATAATAATAATAATACAAAAATGTAAGAATGTAAAATCAAAATAATAGGAATAATAATAGGGTTAGTCACAAAAAAATGAATAATAATAATAGGGATAGTAATAATAATACTAATAATAATAAGAATAGGGATTATATTAATAATACTAATAACAATATAAATAATACTAACAGTGAGTATTATTAAGCCTAATGTTCTTATTATGATTAATAATAATTCTCTTTTTTATTATATGTCATTAACAGGTCTAATTGAAACTAGAATAAAGGAAAATAGGGAATACATGAAAGGGATAACTGTCTGACACCTCTCTGCGGTTCAGGGTGAGTAGTAAGAGAAGGTTTAGCTCCGGTAATCTGCCTGTCAGCTCAGCACAGGATACTCACCACGCGGCTCGGAGGTCATGTGGCCCCGGCAGGCGGCGCCGCTTGCTGATGTAACGGAGCAAAGAGACCGTCACACCGGGGACACCAGGAAGTTTTACCGGGAGGCTCGGAAGCACGTCCCCCAGTCTGTTTTTCAGTATGACAGGTTTGTGAAACATGGGTAAAATGTTTTGGGATATTTTTCAGGAATCATTGCACCCACACTTCAAGGATACAGAGGATCACTGGCCGCCTGCTGTGCTGTGGGTGCGCCACTTGTTGCATATAAATAATCTACAGTTTGTAAATGTTGTTGGTGCTATAGCAATGTGCTATCAAAAGCATTCATTTTTGGCTTAATGTGACGAAGTGTTTGGATCATATTTATGCTCAGATATCCAGCCTAAAAACAAAACAAGCAGTTATATGTAAACGATGCAATTCAATAGTAATGCAGCCATTTAGAAAACATATGCATGCTTTACTGTCAATCATATCTAATCCTGATGTTTAATTTAAGAGTATTCAAAATAACTGCCCTTAAATATGACATTTAGATCATGTGATTTTTATTCACTTTAACAAAAAATGTTGTTTATTTATTTCTAGTAGGATATTTTCACCTGTTTTATAGGTGTTGCCAGTTTTATTGAATACAAATATAATTTATAAATTGTATGTTTTTCAGAAATTATAATGCTGGATGTCACCACATTCACAAGGCAAAGATAGACCGTTGGAACGTGTAAACTAAAAGACTTCTTCTTTTATATTGAACATTAACTTCAGTCAGTGATACCCTTCTTGATTCCTCAGTGTTGAAAGCATCAAAGTGAGATGAGATCGACATCAACAGTGAGTTCGTAGGAAAATGTGAGATTGGTTTTGAAATCAGTCTGTATCTTCAAAAAACGTTTACAAAATACATACTCAAATGATCATCAAGTTTAACCAGCAGTCAATAAAGGACATGGACTTCAACACACTTTTATTCACTGCAGACCTCCCGGGCTTCCTGTTAAAACAAATGTAAGAGCCTATTTTATTTAAGCACACCGTTTTGAGTCAATTTGTTATTAAGTGTTGTCAAATGGACAATTTTAAACCTTTAAACTGGAGAATAAACCTCTTAATTATTTATTTTCAGAGCAGGACTTGTGCCAAGACCAGCTTACCAAGAAACTACTTACTGTCAGACTAGACATAAAATCTGCAGGCCTAAAATTAGAGCTTTGTAGCATACTCTAATTGAACAGGGTCATACGTTTATGGCCTGATGTGAACTCCACACAATGGCACATGCAGCTTTTAGATCACCAATGTCTTAATGTATATGAATTAAAAAAGTTTGAATGTAGTATGCATTTAAGTTCGTCTTTAATGTTGTGCTTTCTATCGTCCTTGACTAGACATTGACGATTACCATGAGCAGCTCCAGAGGGACGCCCACTTCCTGTGCTCGGATCAGAGGATGGACACTGAACTGATGGACAGATTGGTGCTGCAGCTAAACAGGATCTACCCCCAGATACTCAGTGACAAGGAAGCCCACGGGGTCACTACAGTTAACATTTGACACTATTCCATCATGAAACATCCTGTTTTAAAAGTGATCATGTCTTTGCACCTGGTCTCTGGCACAGTGTGTATACAGTTGTGAACAGTTATTTATTTCACTATGTGTCCCCCCTGCAGTTCAGGAAGCTGAGCGTTCCCACCAAGGTGCGGTTAGCCGAGTTGTTGAAGCACCTGCACAGGAAGGGTGAGGAGGCATGTCATGAATTCTACAGAGGACTTCACATCCACGCTGAGGACGTCTACTCCAGCCTGCCCACCAGAGTCATACAGAAAGGTACAAACAAAGACAGATCTTAATGTATTTTTAAGATGAAGTTTCTCACCGAGATGTATTGAATAGTGTAATGGAAAGGTAATTCATTGTGCAGTAGAATTACTGCAGTGGTCATGTTAGGGGTGTCATAATATACCTGATTTGTAAAAATAAATCATGATGTTTATAATACAGATGGAAAATATTGTGTTAACAACCCAACGCTTTTTACCTATATTTGATCAATTATATTTAAGTTTCTTTGCATTCTCCTTACTCAATGTCTCACACACAAATGAGTGTAATTAAAAGCCAACAAATAGACAAAATAAACAATAAAAAAAGTCAAAGATTAATTTGACTGCTAGCATTTATGCTGGTATATTTAAAAAATGTTCTAAATTGCGATATTATTATTGAGAATTATTTTCATAATAACCATTTAGCTATAATCTGATATTGTTACAGCCTTATTTTAATGAAATCACCTTGCTTTACTTTAAAAAAAAAAATTGGTCCTGAAAATGGAAGTAAGAAAAAATCTGTTCATGCCCTTGTAAATTCCTGTTCATAAAGTTAGTTACACTTCTTCTTTTCAAAGTCATGTTGTTATCCAATACATTTGAAGTGCAATGGTTTGGCGGATCTCACTTGCAACTTCCCTGGTGGCCCATATCGGTGGATCCCCTGCTGTGTAATTGCCTGTCTGGCCTAATGTAGCTTATCCTATCCAAGGAAAAGAAGGAAGCCAGTGTGTTGCCTGGACTGCAGTGCAAGTAGTGGATGTGACTAAACATAGTCTCATATTAAAAGTGTTGGGTTGACCTTATTTTTCACTCTTTTACGTTCTAGAAACGTCTGATGCAAAATGGTCTAACACCATGGCGATCCACCAAGAGCGACATGTGCTGAATGATAGAGGTACATCTAATCAACAGCTCACACAACTTCTGAGTAGCCTACTGTAGACTAGATCAATAAATACACTTTCTGTTATTTATATATATTTGAGGTTGAATTATAAATACAGTCATCTGCTATTAATCACAAACGTCTTGGGCAACATTGCAAAATAGATAGAGACCATAACTGAATATAAGGATAACATTGTGCAAAATAAATTGACTGTATACTGGCATAAACAGACACCGGTTGCTGCCTAGAAAGTATTATATCATTCTCGAACCTTTGACCTATGACGAGAAAAAAAAGATAATTTGTGGTTAATGGGCTGAAATACAACTTTGAATCTGCAGTTGTAGTAGTTTTATTTTGCTGTATGAGTAGGATGTGTGTTTTGTTTTAAATGGTGGTCTTACTGTCCGTGCCTCTGTGCCCCTCACTGATTGTCAGATAAACCCCTAAAGCCCAACTTAGCTTTGTTCTTCTACAAACATAGTTGTCTGCTGAACCTTTTAACCCCTGGCATCACAATGTGGGCCCTGCTGCTCCACGCTGCTGCCCCATTCATCATCCCATTACATTCACGGCGCTGGCTTTGTGGGTCAAAAACAGCTTCCTCTGTGCGGCATTCCTTTGAACAGTCAGGGCGCTTCCACTGGGTCAAAGGTGTGTCAGCTGAGAAAACAGGTCATCAGGAATGACTCCCAATCGGAATTCATACAAAGAAATGATTGATGATGACTGTGAACAAGAAAATTGTGCACAGGGCAGCTTTGGATTATTGCCATGTAGTTTGTCTTTATTATTTGTTTTACTTCATACCAATAATTTAGAAGACACCAACAAACTACACACATTTTGAATGCCCACCAGCTGATCAGATATTCTAGTGTTGTTGGTGTCAATGTCACAGATGGGAACTTTATCCCTTTTCTTTCCTTTTGCAGGACCAATGTTCTTCCTGAGCTGTTTCAGTTTTGCAGTTGGAATTGCAATGCTCTACTATTACGGAGGTGAGTCATGCAGAGGGTTCAGACTTCCCTGGAAATGTTAAATTACCTTTGAATATCAATGTTCTCCTCTCTTTGTGTTTCCTTCTAAACCACTCTCTCTATGTATTTCTTAATACTCTATGTTCTCCCTCTTTCTGCCTTCAGAGGGTGAGACGCTGAGAAGCACCAGCCCTTTTCTTCACTGCTCAGCAGCAAGATTTAGTAAAGGCGCTAAAGATATTCTGAGGTTGGCAGGCGAAAAAAAGAAGACCGTTAGATGCTGAATTGCTTGAGGCGCTGTGAGAAGAACAAGCTGTGAAATTTGCCACTTTGCTGTGCCAAACTCATACACACTTTGAGAGCTAAAAATTACACGCATTTGTAAGCACTAATTGACTTGAGCCGACATTATGTGTGTCATTCTGTCTTGAAATTCCCACAGCTGACGTTGCTTTACATGGATTTTTGGAAATAATCGTATCTGAATTTATTGTGCGTAAAAAACAATAATAATTCCAATCACATTTTCAGCTAAAATGAAGCGGAATAATAACTGAGAAATTGCACCTCCACACAGCTGTTTTCAAATACTCACAGACACAGACAGATTAGACTGCTCAGGTAGAAGTTGGGTGGAGCTATGCAGGGAATCACATAATGTCTACAAAATATGCGTCAACACGAATGACAGAGGGTTAAGCTGTCCCTCTCGAACAGGTACACCTAAACCAACAGGAAATACGGTATGTCAATCAAACACAGCTTGTTGACACACACAGACCTGAGAAGGGGACTAATTAGGCAACCTAAATGAAAACGCCTGTGTTGATTGTTTAATTTGACAGAGCTCAGGGGCCTATACTACGAAGTTGGTTCAACCTAACCTGGATATGTTTGAGTTAGCCGGTTGGCCTAATCCAAAACATACCCGCTCTCGCTAAACTGTACTACGACGCTGGTTATCAAGTGGATCGCTCAAGCCAGCCGTGTCCTATCTAGTTAGGTGCGCGTTCACATGAAAGGGGTGGTATTTGGAGCATTCGACCAATCACAAACATGGAGAAGCGCACTGACAGCGCAGCGTCATACTTCCTGAATGAAAAGTGAACTTTAATACTAGTCAAATATGAAGAAGTTAAACTTTAAACATCCATGTCTTAAACACTTTATCCAGGATAAAAGCCACATAGCTGCACCTGCAAGGTGAATACAGCTGGCAAAAGAAAAAGTGTTTGAATGCGTACATTAACAGGTTTATGATATCACTGCCCCGTCTAAAACACGATCTGACTTTAATTACATTTGTCTCGAGTGTTTCGTCAACTTAATGTGTTGCTTAAAATAATACTTCTGCATACAGTATGTGACACTGTGAGTGTTGCACGGCCAGATACGGCTCAGCTGACTCAGATAAGAACATATGATACATTATGAAGTGATATGCCGCGGACTGTACTTAATGTTACTCTGATCCGGTTACTTAGGCCTATGTTGTGGCAGATATTGAAGTAAGCTTTCTTAACGCTAATGTTATAATAGTCAGATTGCTCTGAAGATGGGAGGTGATATTCTATTAATGTTCACGTTCACACAGTCGGTGATTTTTGCCGGCCGTCTTTCCTGCGACGGCAGCTTTTCTGTATTTCCTTTCTCCTGTAATATGACTTGATCGCTTTAAACTCCGCACACTGAGCTCTGATTGGTCAGCAGGCAGTGCTTTCACTGAGTTTAGCTCTTAGCCTGCAACCTAACCTGGTCCCGACCAGGTTAGCCGCTTAGCATAAGTTACCATGGAGATCTAGCCTGCTAAAAAGAGAACCAGCTTCGTAGGACCGGAAAGCCGGAGTTTTCCCTGAATTTAGCCGGCTAAGCGAAAATCCTGCTTCGTAGTATACCCCCCTGGTGTACCACAGTTTCTCAAACACAACATAGATATGTCCAACCACGTACACACTTCAGTGCCTTTATTAATACTGTGATGGTGCTGTTGGAAATCTAATGACTAAAGTGCACTGTAATCATTTTCATAATTTGCTCAATTAAAGCAAATGCTGACCTCAACTGGAGTGGTATCTTTTGTTTTTATGTAGTATGTCAAAAGAGTGACAACAAAAGACTCAGAAATGTATACAATGAATTAACATTCAATTAAAAATCACAGTAATGAGCAGTGCCGTGTTCTCTCTAGGTTATGTCTGACAATATGAACATGACATAAAAAAATAGTTTTTAGAACAACTATTACATCTGTTTCTTTTAGTACTATTTACTTGCATCCCTCAATGACAAAACTGAAAATTACATGTAGATAATGAGTGAATAAATGTAAGGCAATCACAGTCTTCCCAGAGCATTACAACAATAAGAAATGTAGAAAGCAACAAAATATGAATCTGACGTTCACTGTATGAACAGGATGCGTAGAGACACTAGAGGGCGCCGCTCGCTCATTCAGTGCACCATAAGAAGGAAACATGAGGATGATGGAAAATGTTCTGGTGTGCTATAACAATGACAAACTGGAGCAACAGACAGCCTTCATTAATTAATAATGACAATTAAATTGATTGAATGACTAGAGTCAACTTTAATTAAATGCTACATTAAACACTGTCAATTGTTAATAAAGGACCTGTGTGCAGGGCGGATTCATTGTGTACTCTCTTTAAGCCCTTTTTCAAGTATCTCCTAGGATTATGAATCAGTAGAGAAAAGGCCACATTGGAGATGATACAGTACAGCTGTGGAGGAGAGTTCAGGTGCCTGATATCGGGAGATTTGCAACACTGAGCAGCACTTTACCGCCCCTCTCTTGTCTGAAAATGGAGAGCAACAGATGAGAGATGGGAGTCGTGGAAAGGGGAGGGAGGTGTTGCAGGGGGTTGGAAGTATAACCAGGGTGATTGTTCAGTTCGATTACTGGTATCCACATTCCCACGAGGGGAGGGAGCTATTATTAGTCCTGCAGCGCACGACCTCCATGATCACAAGCATCCTCTGATGTCGGTCCCCCACAGGGCCGGTCATGTTCAACTCCAGGACTGAGATGGAGCAAGCAGAGTATAGGAGCCATAGACATACATAATGTATATATATCAGTCCACAGATCTGCCCTGAGTGGAGCTGTGTGTGTCATCAATCTGGCTCTTGTCTCGTCTGGCTGTTTCCACGGTTACCAATGATAGTTGTGGAGGCGGAAAAGGATGAGATTATGACGTTGGTTTGTCATCTGAAAAGGTGCTTTGTCACTGTAACGTTGAAGAAATTATAGATTGGAACATGAATATTCCTCAGGTGTTGAGCAATTGATTACATGAAACAGGCCCAAGCTGCTTTTATGTTCTTGTGTTAAACCACTCAAGTGTATGAAATGAGCATTTGCTCCGACTCTAATTGGGGTTTCAGTGACATTTCTGAAACAGTCTAATTAAGGCTTCCACTTTAACAAGCAGTTCTGCTGGGGTCTGTGCTGTGTTGACTCTGACTCACCAGCTGCTGCTGGTCCAGAGAACCACAGACACACTCCATCTTTGCTCAGAGCACAGAGAGTCATGGCACAACCAAACATTGTTATAATTGAATGTTAGGCATGACGCCTGTGGTCGGGGGCAGATGTATTAGTAAGGTTAAAGCTGTGGAGGTGCATTGTACGTGCTTTGAGTCAGATGAGGCACACCCTTCACCGAATACATTTGCTCAGCAGACCCATCAAACCTCTTGGTTCATGCTGTCTGGAAAATAACCATGACATCTTCCACCCACGTCATCACTGGCGATTAAAAATGGAAGCATGTTCTGCTGTCAGCATGTGTGTGTATGCGTGTGTTTTTCTGTGTGTGCATTTGTGTCTGGCCAGCGCTCAGGGTCACTATCGTTCAGCAAAGAGACAGACAGTGTGAGGTCACAGGTCTCTGATCACAGTTGTCGCCACTTTCCTGTTTGTCCACTTGTAACAAATGTTGTGTTGTTTAGCTCCAGACCCCTTTGTCACTACTGATGTTTCTCTCTTTTTCGCTGTTTTCAGTGCAGGACAATGTTTTTCTGGTAAATGAACAGTAGTTGGATTTTTTTGTGAGTCGTTTTCTGTTGGAAATTTCTCAGAGAGCCTGGAGAGGTCAGTGTGTTTGTAGGTCAGGTAGGGGATTGTGCAGTCCAGGTCAGGTCAGGGGAGGAGAGGCCACAACATGCTGACTGCATAAATGTCTATAGCAGACAACTGCACAGAAAAGCAGGAGAGAAAATACCTGTTTGTGAGTGAGAAAGAGGTTGAGCATAAAGAATGTATGTGAAAGTCTAAAATGTAGAGAATACTTGTGTGTGTATCTTTGTGTCTTTTTTAGTTGCTTTGCTTCGGCCGGTGGACTCCAAATGCTGCGATGAAGATGTTGACAACCACTATGATAAAAACCAGACATGTGGTCAAGTTTTCCATAATGTTAAGCCTCCAATGCCTTTGCTCATCATTCAGGTTCCATCGAACTGAGGACAAAACCAACAAATATAATTAAACAGTCTCCTTGATTCTGGGACTCAAGCCAGCTGATTCTCCATGGATTTGGCTTTCAACCATAAATCCATATACTTAATTCTGGGAGTTTGAGAAATTCAAAGGCTCTATGAGTAATCACACAAAAATGCAGGAGTATCGTTTATTAAACTTTGACAAGGCCATATGACAAAATAGTCATTAAACTCAGTGTTTCCCTGTCTAAACTGCTATTTTGCTTAATACCATTTTGAGTGAAAGCTGCGCAAAATACCGTTTACATTCCGCTAAAAATACTCTTTTAAAAGCTCAGAAAACATACCACCATTTCTATAGGACTTTTAAAACACTTTGAAATTGATAAAGTGTTTTAGTTAAAAGCAATTGATTAATCAGATCTATATATGATGTGTATTTATCATACTGATAACAGCAATAATCTCTCAAATATCCCCAAAAATCAATTTGGATTTCTGAGTTTTATTACAGTTTGATTATGACAGGGAATTAAACCTGTCTTCTGAGCTTGCAAATTCATCAAATGGGCAAACAATGTGTTGATTGGGAAATTATTCTTATTTTTGATATAGAGAGAGGTCTGTGAGACGTTAGGTCAAACAGTGGTTAGTGGTAGAGCTAAGGACAACAAAACACAATAAACTGTTATAAGTTACACGTTTTAAAGTTATGTGTACTATTGAAGACAAGTATAACTTTCAGATCTATAGTTGGAATGTGTACAATTAATAAACCATCTTTATAATATAATGTTTTTAATCCATTTTAAACCTGTTGTACCATCATTGACTCATTGGCCTTAGCTTCAACCTAACATTCAAATACTTGTATGTAAAATATCAGTTAATCACTGTAGATATGCAGTTCTTCTATACAGACAATGACAACAAGCTTTTGATACAAAGCACAAGGAAATACACAGAAAAAACAATACAGGGAAGAGTGAACTAATCAGGGGAAGCTTGTATTTCCTGTGTGACATACTTGCTCATTTGTGCCTAATAAACACCTTGATCTAAAAAAGAATGGAAAATAACTAGTAAAAGTTGTCATCTTAATCATCACAGACACTGGCTACAATGATGAGAACTAAGGTACATTTCAGGGTTAATGTGTGTGTGTCCACCAGGAAAACGGTACGTGTATGTTTGTGGGAGATTACCAAAGGTTAAACGGTGTAAAGACCCCGCCTGGTTGTGTGTGATCCTGGGGTGGGGTAGAGTGGGGTTAGGGGAGGCTGGTGGTATGTAGGCCGCTCACATCACGCATCACCGGTTCCATTAGACAGAGCTGGATCGGCAGAAACGGGAGGGGAGGATGGTGGGGGCAGCGGGGTTCAGAGCAGTCAAAGAAAATGAAGGAAGAGGAGTGAAAAGAGCGATTCGAGTGGAGACGAGGGGGGCTTCTGGGGGGTCGGGGGAGTCCGAAGATTTGGTGGATGGAGGGGGTCAGAGGGGGTCAGAGGGGGCAGGTATTCATGAATGTGTGATGACTCTCACATGTTGACTGACCTTCTTCTGACACAGCACATTTACAAAGGGGTAAATTATGAGTATCTCTATTTTATAAATATATATGAAATCAAGTTAAGGAAAATAAACCAAGCATTAGAGTGGGAAATCACCTACATTTTATTAATTACATTTTATTTTATTACATTTATTATAGATTAGAAATAGAGTTCAGTTTTGAAGAGGATACTAACAAACAGTAATTTATTTACTCCGCCGGTTGGAGCTAAGATGAGTCAATGTGCGTCTCATCTTTACTCATCTTTCCATCTCAATGCACCTATTTTTTTTTCCAACACCAGATGTGGCTGCTAAATTAGTGAATAGAAGGCACTTTTCTATTTAGTTGTTTATTTACTGTAAGTCATGCATAGACATGAGCAGTGACAGGTATTGACACGTTTACACGCACGTATAGAGAAACAAAGTAACCTCCCTCCTTCAACTCCCACGTGTGCTGACGGCAGCACTAAAACCTCGCAAACTATGACCTGGTGTCAGGCCTTGTTTCCATGGTTACAGCTAGGCCAACTGGTAATGAGTTGTTTGTCAGGATTCCGTGGACTTGACATTGGTGAATCTTAATAAAAGACACACAAAGGGCTCGTGAAGGTTGAGAGGGTTACCAGACAAAGAAAAGCACTATTTTCTCACCTGTGAAGATGAGCAGGACCCCGACTGCGACCTGCAGACACAGGGAGATGCTGATTAGTGATGATGGGAGTGTAAAAGGAGAAGTTTGGTCCCTGCTCCATCCAGGGGCGGTTCTAGGGGGGGCAGTGCCCCCCTAACACTGAGCTCTGACCCCCCTGTGGCCCCCCTAACAAGGAAACGTTTTTTTTTTTAGTTTTTTTTTTAAATGTATATTTTCTGGTACTCGGTTTGCCAAAAACCGCAGGATTGTGTTGCTGTAATGTGAGATTGTGCAGACACCCTTATGTAAAGTACAGATGTAACTGTTCATTGCCTTTATTTTTATATAAATATGGTGTTAGTGCAAACATTGCACTATAACTTAAGCTGAAGCTAACAGTAATAACTATAAGATCTATCTGAAATAAATAAGTGTACTGAAACAAATACCAATAACTGTATTGCATTGTTTTCTTATGCGCAATTACTTCATACTGTCTAGTTCTCTTTTTCGTCCTGCATTTATTGTGCCCCCCTCAGAAAATAACTGGCCCCCCAGTGGCCCCCCCCCCCCCAGTCAAATTGGTCTAGAACCGCCACTGGCTCCATCGCAGCCTTTAGCTGGGATGCGTTGGCCATCAGTAGAGCCACATCCAGCATGCTCTCCGCTGCGCTCTTCTTATTAGCATAGTGGTTCAGAGGGGCTGGGCTGCGGGGGCCAGCATCTGGACGGGAGGCCTGGGGAGGGAAGAAAGTAACCGACACAGAGATAATGTTTGTGGCTTTGAGATAGCACCTGCAAGAAGTAGGCTTGCAAACGAACAGGAAGGCTGCTCTGTGCTGCATTTTGTTCTCTTAATAGAGCAACATGCAGCATGATGATGATACCGGCGCTACTTTTGTGCTTCCTGTGCATCGATGTTGACGATCTGGTTATCATTCTGACCTAATTAGCACAACAAGCAGCCATTACAGAAAAGTGACCTTTGAAAACAGATCCATTAGTACAGCAGAGAGATACTGACACACTGGTAACAGATCCATTAAAACACGCTGAACCTGAACAAGTCAGCATGGGCAGCAATCAAGGCTTTTTCCTTGCTGTGGTTTTCTAAATGATGCACATTTTCTTTTTCTAAGAGCTTACAATATTGTGTGTTGCTGTGAGCTCTCCACTGTTTGTTGACATAATCAAATCAAAGCAGTCTGTTTGATATACTGGTGGTGAGTGATACTGTGACCCATCAGTCATTTCCTGCTCATATGCACACTTGTCTCTGAGAAAAACCCAGAACCGCCATTTTACGAATGCAGTTTTGTTCATTTATCCTACTTTACTATAATCCAATCCAATCCACTTTATTTATATAGCACATATTAAAAACAGGGTTTACCAAAGTGCTTCACAGCAAACATAACATTATAGGCTAATAAAATATAATATTACAATAATAGATAAAAGGCACACATAAGAATAGATAAAAGGCACATAAAGGCAAAGCGAGGGAAAAGAGTTGGGTCTTCAGGCGGGACTTAAAAGTTTGAAGGGTGGGCGACAATTTGACATGGGGGGCAGGTATTTCCAGAGCCTGGGGGCTACCGCTGAGAAGGCTCGGTCTCCCCTGGTCTTTTTCTTGGTTTTAGGGACTAGCAGCAGCTGATCAGCCGACCTCAAAGCCCTTGAGGGGGTGTACACCTTTAGGAGGTCGGTGATCTACAGAGGGGCCAGCCCATTGATCGATTTAAAAACAAACAATCAAATCTTAAAATGAACTCTAAAATGGACAGGAAGCCAGTGGAGTGAAGCCAGAATAGGTGTGATGTGTTCATGCTTGCGTGTTCAAAGTATACAACTAAATTAACCTAAACTCACAGCAGTTAATTAATTATTTTTGCATAATCTATAAAGCAGGGGCTTAAAAAAGGAAATTAATTTAGGTTGCATTCTATGGGTGATCAACAGGTGATAACCAAAAGCATCAAAATAAATATTCTTAGTTTTACGTTGAATTATTTATTTCATTGATTCTTGTGTGGGTGATGATTATGTAACAAGATGGGCTACATTTGGTGTTTGTGTATACTTCATCCTAGTGGACTCTGCACTGCAAAAAAATAAATGTAGTGGCCAAGCAGTTGCTGGATAAACACTCTGCTTGTTCATTACAAATAATGAAAATACTCCTTTCTTTGAAGCACTGCTGCCGACAAACCACTTATAGCTACTGTTCAGCTCTGACTGAGCACTATCGCTAAGGATTCAGTCTTGTCAAGGACGAAACCTGCACACTCTCTGTGAACATAAAATAATCAGCAGTGCTTTCAGTCGCTTCCTCAACACTGAAGCGTTCCCTTTTTTTCTCACAACACACCCCTGCCGCTGCAGAGAGCATAGTTTGTCAGGGATTAACCAAACCACAAAGCTCGTATTAACTGTTTTCCCACTGCTCCAGAGATATAGAAAAGAGGAGCTGTACCCTCTAATTTGGGGAAGGCCACAGCTGAATTACAATGTATTCAGGAGATTCACAACAATCAGTTGACTTGGTTAAGTTGATGTATGAGGGGGAAGTACTAACGCTACAGAAGTTGAAGCTCTGGTTGCAGCAATTATTTTTGGAAGAGTTATTTTTAATCTGATGATGATAACCACTGGACAAGCCATGTTTAATTCCATTAATGAGCCATTGCCTTTTGGACATGGATTACACATGTCACTGGCCAAGCTGTTCATCTGGCAGCATACCTGTCATTTCAGTTCATGTCATTCATTTGTATAATCTCGCACAGCTTTATTTTAACACTTCAGAGACACCCTGACAACATCCAGCAAATCTTCAAAAATCGTCTCCATGGGCGTTCTCAAAATATTTTTCACTCTGAGCCATTATGCCCCATAGTAAGACTCATAACAAGGAATTAGACAGTGTTTCAAAACATGTTTCCCTACAGCCCACGGGAAAGCAACGTGGTGTGGTGTAGTGCCCTTGTGACTGTGAGTTGTGCCAAATGCCACAAATGGCATACTGTCATGACGTGTCAGGGTCAGCCATTCTGCTCTCAAACACTGACAAATGCTTTTCAGAGACAGCCCTTTATCCCCAAGTCAACAGACCACAGTGAGATAATGCTTGTTGAGAGATCACTAGTTGGAAAAATGCAGTCTATATGCCTGGCAACACAGCAAATGGATTTCCTCAGAAATTCACCAGCACACATAAGGACATTTTTTTGACGTACATAATCGGTTTAGTATTGAGTGGGCCAAGGCTAAGGGCCACATACTTATTCAGTCCAAGCTTTTTGTAAAGATCTATCCTGTTCTTTACTACTATCATATGGCTGAAAACATAGGATAACAACTAATCACAGAGGAGATAATGTAGAAAATATGGAATATAGGCCATGGTATGTCACACTGTTATCACTGATCCAGGCTTTCATTTTGATAACACTTCAATTGAAAAACACCCAGTAAACCTCATATTTGCACATTATTTTTCAAATGTTGTTTTCCCATTTGAAAGTAGAGCGCTCATCAGTCACCCGGCCATTACAGATCTATTGTTATTTTGCACAATCCAAAACCAAAGGTATCATTAATTAAATCGCTCTGTATTGCTCCTTGGTTTCAATCATTATTTTGGTGATGAATTATTCACACTGCATTCCTTGTCTAAAAAAAGACTCAGGGGACACACCACCGAGACAGAAAAGGAGGAGGGTGAGGATGGAAGGGAAGACAATGATAAAAGTTGTTTGAATCTGTTATTAACTTGTGTCAATGTGGAATAGGAGATGTATTCTGACAGGAAAACTTAACATATTCTGCCTTCTGCAGACTCAGATCAGGTGTCCAAGTGTGCAGTATAAAAGAAAAATTGTTTAAATGAAATCAGATTGGCAGATAATTAACTTAAAGATTACCTCTTAAAGTGATTAATGTGGACCGAAGTGATGAACTAAAGTCATTTAAGAAGAGGATGGGCGAGGTTTAAACTAGTGCCAATTTTGTTTTTTAAACAAATAAAAGGTTACTTATTTCCATACAAAGCTGATGTACTAGGGGAATATAATTGATCTCCCTTTATAAATAACTGTCTGCCTAATGCCTAGTTGCAGTGCAATGGTTTACTTGCTTTGAAATCAGCCTCTGGAAAGGCTGCAATCTCTATAACCCTGAGATTAAACCTCAATCTATTTGAACTATAAACAATAGTTTGTTCAGTGTGTATTCAAAAGGCAACTCAAGTCTTGGCTTTCTTTCAAGCAAAATAAAGGAACTCATTCAACTTGCACACCTAATCCTAAACTTTTCCCACATCGTCGCACTAACTGATTACCGCTTAGCTAAATACCTGCGTGTCAGTTACTGTGAGTGTATGTCATGACTATTGCTTTGTACCACTTTGTTTCTGACATACAGAAAGCTCTTTGCAGCAACAATGCAAGACACCACTTAGGCATGGTGAGACCTTGCATTTATTATTCAGTTAAATGAACATGCTGTTGTTTAGCAACATTATAAAAAAGAAAATTAACTTGCATCTATAGCTGCATGGGTGTGCTTCCCTTCCTTTTGTTTGTTTTTTTCTTATACATCAGCACTTCTCCCCATTTCATCCATCATGTCCTATCAGCAGCCTCTCTCTCTCTCTCTCTCTCTCTCTCCGTCCTCTCTCTCCTCTCCTCTCTCCTCTCTCTCCTCTCTCTCTCTCATCTTCTCTCTCTCCTCTCTCTCTCCTCTCCTCCTCTCTCTCTTCTCTCTCCTCCTCTCTCTTCTCTGCCCTCGTCCCAGGTGAGGATCGACCGAACTGTAAATCTAATTTCCATGATTCTCTGTAGGGCTTTTAGTTTTACAGCCTTACATAGGGCAAAGATAACATGGCTATTTCATAGGGGTGGTCTTTCCCGCTAATATAGCAATCAGAGATAGAAACATTTTATTTCTAGGGAAAGTTTCAGTGTAAAATCTACAAGGACATGCTGAAGAATGTGCTGGCAACGAACTGACATCTGACACATAATCTGATTGGTCCCAGATTACAGTGTAACACAAGCACATATTAAAAGGCTGTGGAAAGTCTCTATAAAAGATATTCATTCTGCCGGCCATGGTTTTATCCCATTCGTATTGACTCACACAAGGAGACACATTGTAAATACATTTTTATTTTATTGAGCGTAAGGGAATTATGTTATGCATCTGTTGGCTGAGCTCTGCAAGGAACACACACACACACACACACACACACACACACACACACACACACACACACACACACACACACACACACACACACACACCACACACACACACACACACACACACACACACACACACACACACACACACACACACACACACATCTATCTGAAATGAAATGGCACTATAAAGACAATGATGATGCCCATTTCCTTGCCCTGTGAAATTGCATCTCAAAAAGCCACTATATGTTGTTACTGAATGTCAAATTCAATTGTCACATCAAACACAATTACATTAGATGTCACTTGTTAGACGCTTTTATCCAAAGCGACTTACATACTCAATACTGTGGACAATCCCCACAGGAGCAATTTGGGGTGAAGTGTCTTGCCCAGGGACACAACGACATGCTGACTGCTGGGGGACTCGAACTTGCTATCCACTGATTCGAAGTCCAGCACACTACCCACTGAGCCACAGCCTCCCATTAGCACTCTTGTTGTGGCATGAAGTAGAGTGACATTATATAAAAGTAAAATCTGAGAGTGCATGTGTTTGTTTGAGCAATTTGGCCAGTGAAGTGGAAACAAAGAAGGGCATTCACTATTTATTAGGGCACTTCAGGTGCCAACAATGCTTCATTCCTAGACTGAACTGGACTGTCATCTGACCTTCCATGCCTGCACCAGATGTTAAGATCTATGTTTAAGTGTTTTATTTTATTCATTTATTTCCGAGTGTACACACATCATTTTTAATCTGTAAAGTGTATGTATAACCCGGTATAACCCCATCCCCCCTTGATAGATGACATGTAATATGAGAACAGGACAGAAGTGGCATTAAAATGCAGAAACAACTTTGGGTGGATACTTTAACAGGATCATTTTACATCAAAATGCAGCAACGACACAACATCTCTCTGACCAAATCCAAACAATAATATGACCATGTAAGTTTGACAATGTTGCTATTCATGACTGCTGCATAGAATTCCATTTTACAGGTATGTCTTTCAGCACCTTTGTGGCACTTGTTGGATTGCACTATTGATGGTTTTGGATGCAGTTTGCAAAAAACAAGAATAAAAACCTTTATGGGCAGACAATAATCCATCAAGGCTTCTCTAATTTCAACCCACCTCTTATTATACCAGTATATAAAATGTATTCACATTTAGCATATTAAAGCACAACACAGGATTTCCCTTCTCTGAAAAAAAAATCGATTCGGATGTCTTACCTCAGTCCCACTTCCCCTGTTGCTGCTGCTCATCACGCCGTGCGTGCGGTATATGCTACTGCACCTCAGCTGCACCTCTGACAAATTGAGCTGCAAAGCAAAGTGTAGGGGAAGTGCAAGCATTGTCTGTTGGATGAACAGCATAATCACAGAGGGGTTTTTTTTAATAGTATTTGCCCACTACAAAATTAGATCCCTATACAAATATTGTACAGCAGGCTTTTGAGCTCTGAGTGAGAGGCAGAGACACGTGATTGGATGAGTTGGTGAAGGGCGTGAGAGAAATTAAATACGTACACAGACGATAACAGGCTTTTAGAAAGAATAATCATTTATCCGCTTTGTCAATCACTTGAATTGATTCTAGACCGCCTTTAAATAAGTATTTGTATGTGATCTATGTGTCACTCTGAACAGATGAGTGGGGTCTAATGTGGTGTCCCAGCGTGCTGTGTGATTGGACGGTCCCTCCAGTCGTTACCAGGGGCGTGGAGCCCAGCGAGCAGCTGAATGGGAAACACATTTGTGAGCCTTACCGTTGTATTAACCTAATGGGTAGCAAGCGAAAAACTGTTGTCCGCTTAAATTAATTACCAACGGGAGGTAGTCACACAGAAATCTCCCGTGTCTTAAAGCGGCCCTACTGGTGTTTAACTACTCGCTCCGCATACAGCAGGCACCATGGAGAGGCATCGTGAGCTGCTGTAGCTGCACCCGAGGAAAAGGATGCGAGGATTTAAAAGGACATAAATACAACATATTCGTCTTTTTTCATCGTCAATATGGGGTTTTTGATCACTTAGCAAAGATTTAACTGGACCCGGATTTGTTTGCTGCCCTTGGGGTTGCCTGTGTACGTGAAAACGTGGACACTATGCAGATAGGGCGTTTTAAAGTGCACCTTTGAAACGCAATGGACAATCTGCTAACGTTAGCGGGGCTTTTCTAACATCTGACAGGTCCGTATGTGTCGTGGAAAGCTAACGAGAGTGTAGCCGAGGTTGTTTGGTCGCTTTTTAAACCTAGGTAAGTCGTGTCCCATCTTTGTTCAGTGTCATTTAATGTTGTAACTAACCGTTGTTACCTGAGATATTACGGTATATTAACAACAGACGTTAGTTCTGAATCAACTTAACGTTAACTTGTGACGTCAGAGACAGTTAGCTTATCGTTTCCCTCGCCGTTAATGGCTTCTGCTAAAATACATGTTTTAAACTCGTGGGCTGGTCTCTTTTTTTATCCACCTGCTTATTTGACGTCAACAAACTTAAACTCCGTAATGTCTGACATCCATAAACCCAATGTATATCTTTAGTTTTCCCCTAAACACCAGGACATGTTTGATTTTGTTTCAAGTTCTGCTACACGTTTATTTTGCAGATCTTCATATCGGATGCAATCTCGTCTATCATCCATCCCACTGTCGTTAGGGGCCTCGGCTGGCAAACTGCGTCACCGAGTGGGCGCTGCAGGTATTCATATCTAGCTCTGCACTTTAGGAAGTCTAGCCATGGCACGAATGAACTGGAAACCAAAGTGACTGAACTTTTGAAATCACCATGGAGCCTAATTCATACTCAGAGGTCCACCAAGAATTACAATACCCCTCTGTATCCAACTCTCAGCGTAAACTGGCCCCAAATATGTATGAGACCATGGGTGATGGCAATGTCAACCATGTGGACTCAGTAGGGAGGGGGGTGAGTGACCCCAGTGCGTCCAGTTATCAGAGGAATGTGCATCAGAGATTTATTAGGAGGAGTCTGTGGTTCTCGGATGCAGACGAGCAGACCTTTGAAGCACCTGAATGTGATAACAGGAATAAGATCCTAAACATAAACCTGCGGACAATAGTGGACAGGACGCGGGGGACCAGTGGGATACAGGAAGGTTCCAGCACTGAAAGTCAAGGTGGGCATAAAGACAGTGCAACCGAAAGTGCCAGTGCGGATGAGGAGAAGGAGAAAGGTGGAGATTCCTTAAATCCCACATGCAATGGTGGTGGTGGTGGTGGTGGTGGTAAAGCTGCTATCAAGGCATCCAGTGAGGAGAACGAAGAGGAGGCCGAGATGAAAGCAGTCTCCACATCTCCAGGAGGAAGATTCCTGAAGTTTGACATAGAGCTGGGGAGAGGGTCCTTCAAGACGGTCTACAAGGGCCTGGATACTGAGACCTGGGTGGAAGTTGCCTGGTGTGAGCTGCAGGTAAAGTACTAAATATAACATGTCTGTGACACCCAATCATATACTCAGTTTAAGTAAAGGCTAGAAAAAGCATATACATGAGCCACATATAACATCCTTTTTTAATGGTTTATTTTTGCATTTGGGCATGGGAGACAATTATAGCAGAAACTGTCTTCACATTCTTATACTCTACAAGCAATGCACAATTTGTTTCTCAATTGGCAATCAATATTAGTGATGAATGCCTGACTACCGCAGGAAGCCCCCTCTCTTTGCTCTTCTCTCTGTCGGTGAAGGTTCACACATGATGTTAGCATAATGGTGATTTCTTCAGGGAGCTGTCAAGCAGCCTCGTGAGGGATCCTGCTAAGATGCAAAGGGATAACCACTAAAGTTGAAATGGTTTACACAGGGAAAGTGATTGACAAGCATTAGCTGCTGAGGTGGGGACGCATACCACCGCTGAAGTTGAGTGATCAGCAGTTTAGCAAATGCACAAGGCGTGTCTCTCTACCTTGTCTTATGTTACACAGACACAAGAAAATCACCAGCTTAGTCTAGCAAAAGCTATTAACTAATTATCTCCCGTTCTTTGGAGACTGCAGTGGAGATTTCCTACCTCTCTCTCCCAGGAGGCTTAAGGGGGATGACTGGCCCCCTTAAAGAAAGAAAACGTCTTCTTTAATTAGTTCTTTCACCGTTCCGATTAAAATAGTTAAGGATTCATTTCCAACCGTTCAACCCATCCTTCATTTTTATTCTAGTGATTTGCTCAGCTGTAAGAGCACTGGTGAAGTTATTGAAGTGGACAGGGCTGGACAATGGTTGTGTCTTCCTCCGTGCTTTTCTCTGCCTCCCCCTGTGCAACAGGAGTTAGGCAGACAGGAAGCAGCTAGAGTGCGCTGTAGCATGCTGTGAACAGTGTGGCGGTCCTGTGGCCTCAGTGAATACTAATTCCTATGGTTCTGAAAACATCTGGGACTTAAGAATGCATTGAAATAACTTAAACTGGTTTTGTAAGGCAGTGACACACCTCATCCCTGGTGAGAACTTTGAAGATAACATTGGCTAGGAATGAGTAAAGATACAGCAGTGCTGACTCTGACAGACATGATGACTTCATGTGGGTGATGTCATGCAGACTGATTGTAGCAGTGAGCAATCCCAGATCTCCCTCAACTTGATAACACTGAGCTGCAAGCGGATGATAGGAATGGAAGCAGGAAGCAATTTACTATATTTTTTATTCTCCCCTAGTGTCACACTAAAACTCCTTCTAGCAGACACTCAATAATAGATTTTAATCACAACAGAAATGTTCCTTTGTCTCAATCAGGGTTCTCAGTAGCTGTTTCATATGTTGTAGCTTTAAGCCCACAGTCTTCCATTAAAACGGTTTGATAAGCAAAACCCTGCGCTGACCTGATCAATCTGCGTCAAAGTGCTCTCTGGTTCTTTAGCTTACTGAGCGGATCAGAACCATTAGTTGAGACTTTGTGTGACTGGGTCACCAAGGTCACGTGGTTCCTTCCCGAGTTGATCAGAACTCCTTGTGATCTCACGTCAATTAATCCCACCTTTTATAAAACTAACAATGAATCTACTAGAGTGGTGCTGAAAAAGGTCAGACTACTAAAGTGTGGCAGATCTGTGAACGTGAAACTTGTTAATATGTGTACATTGTAGTCCTTTATCTAAGATATTTTCTTTATTGGGTATTGAGATATGTTATCTATTACAGCTGCAACCATTTGTTGTTTAACAAAACATCTAGTAACGGAAAAAGAATTAGCAAGTATTTTGATAATTTAACATGCTGCTAAAATAATTGATAATACAAATTAAAGTAAGACCTACTTCAGAATCCTTCTAAGACCACAAATATTCACATTTTGAAAATCAAGAAATAGAGATTTCATTAAAATGACACAAATCAAGTTTTATTTATATAGCACATTTTTTAAACGATTTTTTTTAAAAGTGCTGGACATGCAATAAAAACACTTTACTACAATAGCAAACAGAAGACAACAAATGACAACAGCAAAAATATCACATACAGGGAAATGTCAGGAGTTGTGCTCAATGATTATCAAATTGACAGAAGATTAGTCAACTTATCATTTTAGCTTTAGTCATTATGGATATTTCAATGCATATTTAAGCTGCTGTTGTTCACAAAGCCACAATCACATTTTAAGTTAAGCCTTTTTGGACAAAGTTGCCTTATTGTAAGATGGTGAGCACCAAACGTATCCTTTATCTGAGTAGGTGTACTAAGCTCGGCCAGCGGATTCGTTGTTAGCGAGTGATTAAATGCTTTATTGACTTTCTTAAAGATACATGTTATAGCGTTGGTGGGACCTAACAGCATGCTTTATATTGTTTTGAGTCACTTAAGAGTCACTTTAAAGCCTGATGGTCCAATTCAAAACTCACGCTGACCACAATAACAACAGATCTTCTCTGTCATGTTCAACAGCACGGTGCAAGGCAGAACAGGTATCAACTAGTCTTAGGAGGACTGCACCCAAAGGACTTAAAGTAAAGATTGTATGCCTGTGTTGGGATTGTTTACTCTTCAGTGTTGCATGCAGATAATGCCAGCTTTACCTAGCTCAGTGAACTGTGGTAGAAGACAGAGGAGCTCTGTGGAAGATGTGGAGCAGGAGATATGACTCTGTGATTTTCCACAGTGTTTCCTCCTTCCAGTGGTCACATGGCTTTCTTGCCTAGAAATGTTAATCTGGTTCTATGTTTATTCGTTCTGTCTCTTTCCTTCTCTCTCCAACCCCCCCCCTGCCCCTTTCCTCCCTCTCCCAGCTCCCCCACATTTATGTTTCTGTGCCAGACTGCCGGCATAACACAGATGGTCCTAGCTCAGGCAAGGATGTTCATCTGAGAGAAAGACTCCTGTTGTGAGTTTCTCATTGTTGTGAAGAAGCACTTCTTGTGTTTCTGTTTGCCTTGTCTCATGTTATCATTGCGCACTGGAATTTATTTTTTAAACCTTGGAAACTTCCCCTTTCGGCCAATTGTGGCTCTGTGTATAGATTTGTATCTCTGTGTTGAATGTTGTGCGCACACTCGCAGAAATATTTGACTTCTTGCAGACCTCTCTGTGGCATTTGGCATTGAGCCTTTCTCTTGTAGATTATATCTGGCTGTCAGTGTGTGAATCCAGAGCTGGCTGTGACACTATAGCAGTGATATAAAGCTGCCTGTCTCTCAGTGTTTACTGAGACCTAGCAAGTGACACCATGACCCACTGCCAATGCCTTGGTTCCCAACACTGGATTCTGCTGTCGTTGTAGATTAGAGTGAGTCATGTTATATGGATGGTTATGTGTTCCTAATCATAGTTTATGGCTGTCTCTTTGCATATTATGCATGCGATAACAAAAACTCCTTCTTGCCTGATCAAATGGCAAAAGTAAAACAAAGTTGCCGAACTTGCTGAAGTGGGTCATTGGTTACAGCTCATTTGGCATTGGGGCATAAAAGGAATGAGGCCTACAGTAAGGAAGCAAAGACAGAGAGACCCAGCAGCTGTTGCTAACAGCGTCTTATCAGGCATGCTGGAGCTCCCTGTCACTCAGCCAGCTGAAGAGGGAAGCCGGTTAGAGCCACAGCATTGTGGCCTGTGGTAGAACTCCAACAGGCCCTGTTGGAATGATGCTGGTGAGTAGTTAATGTAATCTAATTAAAGACAACAAAAACAGTTTTAAAAAGCTAACTGTACCATGTACGTTTTGCTTTGTGTTTTGAGAAGTAAGAGTATATAGCAATGAAGGTGTGAGTAATTCGACCTCCTCCCTACATAAAGTAAGTCAACAATAAGAATATAGTTTAGAGTTGTCTTTATTTTGTTCCAAATTGGCTTACGTTTGATCAGAATAGGGTGCGTTGTTATCCCTGTGAACACACACGTACGACAGTAGTTAGTGTTTTTGAGAATTGGAGTGTTTTCATTTGGGGAAAGCTCTTCTCAGCTCTACAAAGAAGAACCCAATGGGAAGAGCTGGACTTGTCAATCAAGTCCCAGTCGTATGTTTCACTCATTTTGGATGAGATCATCTGCACATCTTATGTTCCTTCCCTCAGTGCAACTTGGCTGCGTTTGGTCATGCGTTTCCATGATTGAGACTTTTTCTCAATTACCTCAATATATTACGATTATTTTCCTGACTGAATAACTTGGACAACATGTTTGAGCGATGAATTGAGTCCTTGTGTTGCGGGTATATAACTGTCGGACCGAATTCAAACAACACGTTTTGTTGTTTTTAACAACAACTGGCTGACAAAAAAGTAGCAGATTACATTTCTGTCAATTGACTAATTGTTTTCCGTTCTGCATGACCTTGTTTGTCAAGTAATGCTCCAACAATCCAATGTCTTGTATCCCTGTGTGAACTGCTGAGTCATCCTATAGTAGTAGTCTTTATTGATCACAGCAGATTCAGTGAGCAACCTTCAGAGACACATCACCCCTCCAGATCTAACTCTGATTTGATGAAGATTCAACTATTTGACGGCTTTGAAACTCCCTCTGTGCCAACATACAAGCCAGTCACAAAGCTTATTAGGACGTGTAATCCTTTTTGGAATTAAGAAAGGTTATTTGTATGAATGAATTGTGGAGCACCTCTGTATCCTGTTAAGGCCTCCAGCTCACTGTAGGCTCTGTGGTCTGAAGACAAGGGCAGCTGTTAACACACACTTTAGTTGAACTCTGCATCACTTACGTAATAATAAGCAAAAGACACATGGCCACACAGTAGCACATGTGTCTTGAATTGAACTGTAAGTTCTTACTGTAAGCAAATGTAAATCCTCTTATGTTCAAGGACTGTTGGATATATAAATAGAGCTTTTGCTAATCACTTTTAAATGATGAGGTTTGTGTGCCTGTGGTTATACATTTGTACGTTTCAGGTATGCATGTAGGGGGGACACAGTGTGTACGTTTCAGGTATGCATGTAGGGCAGGGGTGCCCAACCAGTCGATCGCGATCGACCCGGTCGATCGCGCGGGGGAGATTCCCAGTCGATCGCGAGATTGTGTCTAAAAATAGAACAACAATATTCAGTTTTATCGTTAATGTCCTATAACATAATCTTCATGTGCCAGAATAATGCACTTGAATGCATCAAAGCTTTGTGGATTGGCCGGCATGACCCCATGTGTCGGGGCGTGGCTGGTGGGCAGTGGGCACTATTTCGCTGACGTTGTCCCGTGTCAACAGGAGTGACAGTCCGCACACCACACAAGACCGCAATTATGGCAGAAGCAAAACATATAATTGTCACTCCGAGTGGGGAGGATTGATTATTTTGTATTTATTCCAATCAAAGTCCATCTGTCTCAATCTGCAATGCGAGCGTGGCTTATATCGAAGAAGGGTAATTTAGGAGCGGCATTTCAAAACAGTGCACAAACGCTACGAGACGGAATTCCCTCCTAATTCTGCCCTACGCTCAAAAGGGGAGGGGCCTGAGAGCACAGCTAAATGCACAGCAGTCCATTTCACCAGGCCCAACAACAAGAGCAAGGGCTGCTACCAGAGCATCTAATCGTGTCAGTCACGTTCTTGCGAAACACATGAAGTCTTTCAAGACGGCGAAGTTGTGAAAGAAGCTTCCTGGAGGCTTCGACGCGCTTTTGGGGGACAGTAAAAAACAGTAGCATTTCAACAGGTTTTTGATAAAATCTCAATTTAGATACCGTTATTAATCAGCTGTACGTTTTAGTTTGTTTGACTTATTCATTATAATTATTGTACAAAATGGTATAAGAATGCAAACTTAAATTGATTATAGTCTATTATCAATTCAGGTTAAGAAACTAGAGTTGCTTGCATCCTATTTTAAAAAAGGCATTTATTTTTATAATCCACTAAAATGCAACAAAAAAAATTGTTTGATTTTATTAATTTAGTCTTTTTTATTGCACTTTGGCAGCAGATTCCTGTGTAGCTTCAGATCTGGAGTTGTCTTATTAGTAAGCCTAATTTATACTTTTGTAGCAACACTATTTTTATATAATGACAAAGAAAGGGTTCAGAGTCTTTTCTTTTGTCCTGTGTCATATGTGGCAGCACTGTTCAATGTTTCTTGAAAACATTACCCACTGTAGTGACGTGTGAATAAACTCTGTATCAACAACACTGTTGTGTAACTTCAGTTAAATACTTGTATGTGTGTAGATTAGAAAGAGGTAAGATAAAGGATCTGCAGTATTTTATGAAGTATTAATTGTACGAAGGTCAGTTTTATACAAGTAGAAGTGTGTATTTTCCTGGTAGCAGGCTGTCAGTAATGGCTACGCCTCTCTATTTGGACTGGTAGATCTCGGCAGACTGGCAACTTTAAAAGTAGCTCTCGGTTCAAAAAAGGTTGGGCACCCCTGATGTAGGGGGGACACAGTGTGTACGTTTCAGGTATGCATGTAGGGGGACACAGTGTGTACGTTTCAGGTATGCATTGTAGGGGGACACAGTGTGTACGTTTCAGGTATGCATGTAGGGGGACACAGTGTGAACGTTTTCAGGTATGCATGTAGGGGGACACAGTGTGTACGTTTCAGGTATGCATTGTAGGGGGATACAGTGTGTACGAGTGCATGCAGGGTTTCACTGGCTTACCTTCTGATCTTATATTTATGGAAAATACTCAAATACATTAATGCACAAAGCCCTGATGGGAAGCTCATGCTCTTGTGTTGCATGAAATGTACATTTAAAATACCCCAAATGAGGAATCCTGAGTAAAATTTCAACTTTCTGAAGCTTATCATATTCATGTTTTGCAGACAGTGATTCAAACCCTCGATGTTCTAAACCTTTGGTGGTTAGAGGATAGTCAGCAGTGATGTTGCATTGGGGTTCATATGTTTATGATATGTTTACGCTTTGGCAATAATGTAAGAAAATAGGGGAGAAAAGACCAGTTGTTTCTTCAGGTAGCTTTACAACTTACAGTACAACCAAAACTAAGTTTAGGACTCCAAAAATGTCAAATTAGTATTGATTTGAAACTTAAAAGGAACACCATCTAGTGTGTTTCTTCAGTACTTTGACCCCTCATCAGTGCTTCTTTTCTTCTGCTGCTGTGGTCCTTTATTCTGTCTACTTTCACATTTTTATATTAACCTTATTAATAATGAGAATTATGATTGTTTTGGCTAGAACTGCTAAGATGGGCATATCCTGCTTCTGTGTTTCCTTTAGCTTTATGTTGTCGTTGTACCTAAGGCAACCTTGAAGTGTTAGTTAAGGTTGGCAGTGATGCATTAAACAAAGCATTTTGTAAATTGCTTTTATTATTGATGACCAGGACCAGTGTTGCCTAAGGTGCCTCACACCCTAAGAAAGACGACTGCTTCTAAATTCTCCATTCAGGTTTGCCTGGGTGTTGTTGAGTCTGGGTCGGCAGAATTCTGCTGATTCAAGGCCGTCTCTTTTGCGTTGTGCCCGCACTCTGCAGCGACTGATAAAATGGAGTTCGGCTCAGGACATCTCTATGCCGCACCCCCCCCTGCTGTGCCTTGAAAAAAAAAGTTATATTGCGTAATGCGTATGTATTAGGGATGGGAATTTGAAAGCAAATGTATATTCGAATATTCGACCCCCCCAAAAAACAGTTAAACCGGTTAAACCGAAATGTACATATCCTATAAAAAAAGAATTGGGTAAAAAAAAAAAAATTGTAAAATGTATTGAACTGGTGATCACAGTTTGACAGCTATAGGCCTACAGCTTTCATGTACTGAGGCGATTCACAATCAGCCCAGCTGTAGAGAAGACCCTCTCAGCTGGAACGGAGGGTTGCGGGTATAGCATGTATATATAAGTTTAATTTGGCATAGTTTGACCTCTGCACCGCACTCACTACCTGGTCGAATATTTCCACACATTACTACTCTTCTTTTGACGCCATGTGTCGCCGGAACCATCGCAACGGCTGCGGAGCGCATTTGCGCCGCATTTAGGCATAAGATGAGGTTTGAGTCTGCGTGATCTGCGTGTAGGGAGGGGCAGCAGCCATATCATTAGCTAGAACTAGCTAGATCTGATGGATTTGGACATAAACGCGAGTGAAGTATAACCGGAAGCGAGAGGAGAGAGGAGAGAGAGAGATCAGCACCTGCAGCTCTGCCCCGCTGTGGAGGGACTGGTGAGCGGAAGCAAAACACACCTTTTTACGTATGGCACTGTCGTATATATATATATATATATATATATACATTGAATTATTCAATTTGATAATATGTAATCAACTTAGGACTCCCTCCCCAAAAAAAAAAAAAAAAAAAAAAAAATTCATAACTCATATTCAATTACATGATGAATAATTTCGAATATTCGATAATCGTTCCATCCCTAGTATGTATATGCCAAACATAAACTGCAGCAACACTGCTACATAATTTACCTTGGTAACATTTCATTTACAAGCTTTTTTTGTCAATGTATTGATAGTAAATGAATTAACTAGCTTTAATAAAGTTCAACTGTAAATGATTTTTTAACTTATATCATATACTTTTTAGGTTTCCGCAGCAAATTTGAGGGATTTCATGGAAAATAAAAGTGTTAAAGGGACCACTGACACTACAACTAATATTGATATCAGCATTGGCCTCCAAACATCCAGCGTCATTCAGGCTGTAAACAAAGATGTGACCAGTCAGCAGTAGTCAGGGGCTTTGCATGAGAAGCATTACTCTTTAAGGAGGCATGTGTGGAATCAGACATTTTGTTTCTTATCTCTGTGTCAAAGAACTGTTTGTTTGTCAGATTACGCTCTCTGTGTCCGGAAAGCTTTAGGTTTGTATGGCTATACCACATAACTCCCGGTCACAATCAGCCTGACACACATTACACACTCTAACACCTTTGCAACCAACTTTCACTATGGACTACTTACAGTTAAGGTTAGGCATAAGTCCCAAGTGTTTCATCATGCTGTGTTTTCCTCCTCTTTCCTTCCTGTTAACTAAGGGTGCTGTGGGTGTGGCCGTTTGTTTGTCATCCCCTCCTCTTAGCTTCTCCTAATTCCTTCCACCTTATTGTATTAATCTAAAACCCCTGAAACACAAACGGCAGAAACAATCATTTAGCCATGTGCAGATGTATCATCACAATAACTGTATATTATCTTGTCATCAAGTCAGTGTTGCTGTCATTCGGGCTCCTCTTTGACGAGCAGTAGTGATATGTATAGTTGCTCTTCTCTTAGCCTTACAGCATTCTCACCAGCTCTTCTTTATTGAAAATGTCATTCTGTGCCACCCTGAGTGCGAGTGTGCCAATTAGCACAGCTTTAGGTGTGGCGTGTCTGGGGAGAGTGACCGGTAAAGCTGTCGGCCAAACTCTCCTGCAGTCACTCCTCCTGATGGGACATAATTCAACTGTGGACATTGTGCTGGCTCATGGTTTGCCGCCCTGCACCAACCTTTGTTACGGCAGCAGAAGCACTGCAATAGTTATTTGGGGGATGGGTGGCAGGAGGGTGGAAGAGCAGCCAAGTCATTTAGCATACCTCCTTAAACCTGGCTTCATGTGTCAGATTCAGAATATCCGCATTGTTGCCTTTTCTAAATAGCTATGACCAAGACACAGCTTTTATGGCGGTGTTTTGTGTCATACTGACCTCCAAGAAAAGAGGTGTGTGTGTGTGTGTGTGTGTGTGTGTGGTGTGTGTGTGTGTGTGTGTGTGTGTGTGTGTGTGTGTGTGTGTGTGTGTGTGTGTGTGTGTGTGTGTGTGTGTGTGTGAGTGTGTGTGTGTGGTGTGTGTGTGTGTGTGTGTGTGTGTGTGGTCGTGGGTGCTGTGTGTGTGTTGCTGCGTGTGTGTGTGTGGGTGTGTGTGTGTGTGTGTTGTGGTGTGGAATGTGTGTGTGTGTGTGTGTGTGTGTGTGTGTGTGGTGTTGTGTGTAGTGGTGTGTGGTGTGTGGGTGGTGTGTGTGTGTGTGTGTGTGTGTGTGTGTGTTTGTGTGTACCTGCGTTCAGCTGTCTAGGTTTTATAGTTGAACTTGTTCTAATATATACATCGCTGTCACCCTCTTGTTTCTAAGCCCAAACGATGCTAATCTGCTCCTTATTAACTACGGTTCAATTTGAGGCCAGGTTATTGTGGGGAAAGCGGGAAATTGTAATTACGACCAAAAGCTGTGAGACGAAGATGACACAGATTTTATTTTTTTGAGCGTGTCATTATGCGGCCTTAATTGGGACTAATGCGCTCCTAATACGTTCACTCAACCGGATGTGTATCTCACTGGTTGACTGATTTTAGCTAGAGGGATTGTGAGAATGAGAAGAACAATATGAACCAGCCAAAGCATTGTAGTCCTGAGATTTCTAAACATTTGACCCACACAGTTGACCATATCATCTTCATATCATTTGTTAAATCACAGGCAACACTCAAACGGGAGAAAAACACTTTTGTTATAGTTAAAAAGTGAGCATCTGCCAAACCCTCATAAAGGCCCATTCACACGAGAGACTTATAAAACAAATGGTTTCCTTTTCCCCCATATTCCAGAATATCACAAGTGATTTATCAACTTGGATTCAAATGTGCTATTTTATAATTTAGCAAATATGTTGTAGCTGTTTCATACCAGGATTCATTTCTGAGCTTGTTTAATAGAAGTGTTATTTCCATATACCTGCTCTACTGGAATCTGTCCGTTCTTATGTGTAAGGCTACTGGGTTCATTAAGATCATTCACACCCTTCATTTGCAGTTATGTAATTTCCTATTACGGGATGAGAAGAATCCATTTTGATAAAGGTCATGACTCAACCTTTCTGCTTTTCTAAAACCATGTTGTGAGGTAACAGATGAAACTTATTTTTACAATGAAACTTCCCAGCTTCAGAATTGGTGTCTATAAAGCGACTCATTTCAGTCTTTGAACACTCAGCATCTATCACTCACTGTGTTTTGTGCTTTTGAAACTGTCGGATGTTTCTGAGATTGATGCTCCAGGGAGATGGCCTGCCTGCCTGACACTCTTTAGCCCGACAGCTCTCCCACTAGGTGCCGGCGAATTCTATTAAAGGATAATCAATAGGAGACACTCATCCTGATATAGCCCCCTAAATTCCGGTAGCACTTGACAATTTATTTTTATTTTTTATATCAATCAAAAAATGCAATCACTGCAGGAAGAACTGTGTCATCTGTTGTCAGTGAAGCATTGTTCTGACTCACCATCGTTTGTGATGTTGTTTGAGCTCAGAAAGCTGTTTTTAGGCAGATATTCCAAACTATTGAATATGCTTTTGGAGCTCTGCACTGTTGGGACTGTTTTCACATGAAGGATGCTCATGTTTGACAGATTCATGTTGTGCTGCTGTGTTTCACTCTGCTCTCAGCATGAGCCTGTTAGTCCAATAATAAGGTGCATTAGCCATCCTGCCTATATTACAGACTAGATTCCAGGCTCCTTCAAAAGGGCCTTTTTATGTATCAAATGGCAGCCAAGTTCCCCAATAGCACACAGTTTTATTATCCAGCATGTTGCTCTTAGAAACTAAAAGTATTTCACAAGTGTCCAGATTAATTTGGGTAACTAAAAGTAGACTTTGCAAGGAATTTGACCGATAACGAAAAATGGCCACTGTAAGACACCTGCAGCGATACCATCTACCCGCGCATACCGTGCATTCTGCAGCAAATATGTCCTCGGTTTAAGCCAAGCTGAAACGGTGTTCGTGCTTTGCTCTACCTCCTGTAGAAAAGGCACTTTGTCCTTAACTGGACTGCAGACAACATGTGACTTTAAAGCAGGAACTTGATTTGAACACATAGTTGTGCCATCACATGGGTGTTCGCCTGCACAATTCCCAGAACTTGTATTTGAATCTATTACCTGGTCTGATCTGTGTATCTGAATGAGTTGGGCTCTAATATAGTCCAGCTCAGCGCTGTAGTGGGTGGCAGCCGAGTGGAGCACAGCTTTATAGATCGCTTCCTGCTAATGTCACAATCTATTCTCCTCTCCCTGCCTCCTGCTATGCTTTCTGTGCGTGTCTGTTTAACCTCGCCTGGGAGGCTCCACACTCTGCTGCAGCCAGCTGGGGCTACTTTAGTCATGTGTACATTGCAGATTTGTCTAATGTAATAGCGAGTCACGGTTGTTAAATGCTCACATTCCTTAGAGTCACTATGCAGCAGTTACAGACTCTCTTACTGATGCTTACGTTGATATCCTATCTCTGGTAAGGGTCTTGAGATTGACATTCTTCTGGTTTCTCCGTGTGCATGTGTATCTGTCTGTGCATCTCGCCATGCTGTGCACAACGCCTCTCAGCCTACTTGTGGCGTCTGTTGAGAGGGAAAGCAGATATGAGAGAGCGATAAAGGTGTGTTTGGGGGAACACTCCGAGGTGGGGGTTATTTACGAATAGCAGCAGGATTCCCTAAAGATGAGAGCAGAAATGATGAGGAGGAGGGAGCATGAAAGATAAAACAGTAATGAGGGGAGATGAGGGGTGTGGCTCCTATGGGGGAGAGGGCTGCTGCAGTGTGCTTTAAGCTGTCTGTCTCCTTCCTCCTCTTTGACCTGTAGTGCAGGTAAACTTCAGTCCATGTGCAGCGAAGAGCACTCGGGGATAACCCAGCCCAACTTGGGCGGCCCGAGCCCTTCCCCGCTCAGCCCGAGCCCTTCCCGCTCAGCCCGAGCCCTTCCCCGCTCAGCCCGCCTCAGTAGAAAAGGTTCTCTGCAGAACTGAATAATTCATTGGGCCTTTAGAAGGGTGCAGTGAAAATCCCCACCCCCCACTCACTTGCACACAAAACCTAATATGCCACATTCTCGCACACATAGACACACAGCATGCTTTATCATCGCATCCCTTCACTCCTCAACGCATTGTATCTCAGCACGTTTTGCTCACTTAATGATGTCCATGTTGTTCAGGCTGATTTTTACTTTTGCTGCAGTTCCATCGCACAGAAAGTTGACTGTGGTTGAATAATTAAATAGATTAGATCTCGCTAGATTGTCTTTATCGCAACCTCCGTCGGTGCCGTCGGTCTATGAGAGGGGTGGGGTCGTGCTTCTGGTCCGTGCTCAGTGCTGAGTGTAGCGCGTGTCTGTTACACAAGGCGTTGCCGTGGTAGTTTGGAAAAAAGGAAGCTGTGATAAAGAACCCCGTGGCACTACCTAAAGCAAGGTGCTGTCAGAGCAGGGTCAGCCTCACAGAGGACTGAGGAAGTGATTTATATGGATACTTACCGAAGACGTGTGTGCAGGGGCTGTTTGGTTATGGAGAAGGGAGTGGTTGTTGTGTAGCAGGGACGGATTGCAGATATGGGGGAAAGGGGGGGGGAGAAGGAGCAAAAGGTAGTAGAGGAGTGAGTGAGCAAGATGGGAGAGTAACCTTTAGCTGCAGTGTGTCCTGGGTGTGGCCACGTCTCCCCACAGCCGCTCCTGTTGTCACCCACTCTCCACAGCCGCTATGCTTCCCTGTGAGAACTGGTATTCAACATCCTTTCATTATTCCACACAAGATGTTTAGTCTGAATCTCTTTACGCTGTGAGAAAGCCACTGATCTTGATTCTTCCCAATCACAATGCTGTTATCAGCGATGATACACATATGGTCCAATTAGAGATGTGTATACGGTTCAAAGACACTCGCTCTGTCTTTCCCACTTTGCTGAAACATACTGGATTCCTGCATTTTAAATGTGCAGGGAAATGCCTCCGAGGGCACGGCCACTCCATCTGCTTGTTCCTGTGCTATAATAAGTTTCTTTTCATTAGTGCTTCATATACATTACTTCTCTCTGCTGCATCTGCCCTCTTTCCTCTAGGATCGCAAGCTGTCTAAAGTGGAACGTCAGCGCTTCAAGGAGGAGGCAGAGATGTTAAAGGGTCTTCAACATCCTAACATCGTCCGTTTCTACGACTTTTGGGAGTGTCCCCTTAAAGGGAAGAAGTGCATTGTCTTAGTAACGGAGCTCATGACGTCAGGAACGCTCAAAACGTAAGCACTGGTGAAGGAAAATCCTCTGAGGAAAACAATTATACATATTCGAAATTCAATTTTGTCCTATACAGATTCTTACTCAGGTTTCAGTGACATTTGAATGTGTACTATTTCTTCAGATTCTCCAAGAAAGGTCAGCCTATCTGTGTTTCACTGAAAGGCCATTTTTGAAACTCATACGATTGTCAGGTAATGTGTTTCCCTCTCCCCTCTACAGCTATCTGAAGCGTTTCAAGGTAATGAAGCCAAAGGTTCTGAGGAGCTGGTGCAGGCAGATCCTGAAAGGCCTTCACTTTCTCCACACCAGGACCCCCTCCCATCATCCACAGGGACCTTAAATGTGACAACATTTTTATCACTGACCTACAGGCTCGGTCAAAATAGGAGATTAGGGCTGGCAACACTTAAGGGGCTTCCTTGCTAAGAGCGTCATAGGTAGGTGAAATAAGATGTAACTGACAGATTAATGCTGTTTACAGTAAAAAAAAAAGTACAGACAGATGCATGATTCTCCTTCAGGC